>NC_082347.1:34131407-34779621 GCF_027477595.1 Haemorhous mexicanus
ACTCCCACCCTCGACGTTAAACTAGCAGAGCAGTTTTTCCCTACCTTTTTTTTTTTTATTCTTCTTTTTTTTTTTTTTTTCCCTCCCCTCAATAAGCAGAGGGGATAAATATTTAATTTTTTTTTATAAACTTTTTAGAAAATGCCAAGCGACGCGTTTTCCTCTCTCTTCCCCTGAACACCCAACTTTGTTTTAGCGCCCGTGGTCGCGGCTGTAGGAATGCGCGCAGGGAGCTGCAGCCCCGCTTGGTCTCTCCCTGCCCTCTGCGGTTGCAGTCTCATGGTAAGGAGGGCTCAGGGCTCGCAGGGCGCGGGGCAGGGGATGCCTCCCCCAGGCCCTCCGCCCGCCTCCCATCGCCCTCAGCCGCCCCACTCCGGGCTGCTCTTCCCTGACGGCCCCGGGGAATCGAGCACGGCCGGGGGAGAACTTGCATCCCGCAGGAGCTGGTTCTGGGGGGGTGTTTGGGGGGGCATGGGAATAGGGAGCTCCCGGCGTCTCCATCCCATGTGCTGCGCATCTTTCGGGAAGAGCCGGCAATCCCGAATTCCGAGTTCCCCGTCCCGTTGGCTGCACTTTTCCAAGTTATTGTTGGTAAATGGTGGGGAACTGTCCGTCAGCAGCCCCGGGAACCGCACGTGGGACAAAGGCAGCCGCTGGAGTGTGGTGGCTGCTGTGAATAGAGGGAGGGAAGGCAATTAGCTGCCGTGTTGTTGGGGCTTTTTACTTGTCAAACTGGAGCCTCGTTGCTTTTGTTATTGCCGTGTAAAGGGAAATCGTGGGGTTTTGTTTTGGTATTAAGGGCCTTAGAGGTTGCTGGCTGACACTGCACACGCGAAGGCCAGAGCAGCGCAGGGAGAGGACCAGGGACGGGGATCCGGCGGACAGAGACTGCACAGATTTTCCCCCGTTTACTACTTCTGCTCCCCTTCTTTTTTTTCCCCCGGGGCCTGGGTACCAGTTTGTGTTTCGTTATATTTTGTTTAGCCCGTTGTCCCCGCAGATTAAACTGCCGCTTAGAAGGCAAACTTGGATGTGCTCAAGATCTCCCTCCTTGAAACAGTTTTATTTTTGCCCATATATTTATTTCGTCCTGTTGTTTCACTCTTTGGGGGCAAGGGGGGAGAGAACTCGTTGGTGTGATCACCCAGATGTGCATGGGGAAGACAAGTGTTTGCAACTGGTCTCCTCCAGTGCCTCGTCTGCAGCAGCGTCCGTCCCACATGGCGATCGCTCCCCCTGCGTGCGGCGTCCATCAGTGTTGACAAATTTGCTTAGAAAGTGAGGAGGGGAACAACACAGCCACCTTTTCCAAATTGTTTCCATTTAAACCACTCTTTTTGGCTTTTTACCTTGTTGCAGAGTACTTTACAACTTTGGGGGAAAAGATAAAAAGGAGATGAGAGATTGACTCTTGGCAAACTCGGATGCCCGTGATAGTCAACTCAGATTTAGGAAGTGGGCATCTTGCAGTGCTCGTAGGCAAGAGCAAGGCACAGGGCAGGAGGCTTTACCCTTGCTCAGTTCAGCAATGCTCTTGGGTGCCCCTGTTAATTCTCATTTAGGACCAGCTTGGGAAAATACAGTAACCAGGGCACCATATCTCAAAGTTCCTCTTGCATCCCTGTTGCGGTAGGTCAGTGTTTAACAGAAATACTAAATACTAAAGGAAAAGGGAGAGAGGGGGAGAGAACAGAGCTAATGGTAAAGGTCTGCCACATGTCACCTCAGTGTTACAATGACAAGAAAATACACTTTCCTTACAGCTCTCCCCCTAAGAAATTTGTTTTGAGGGATTTGACAATCTTGCAGATAAAGTGACTGCTTGCTACACTTAACTGATCATGCTCCCTCACGGCCGGCCGGCGTTTCCTCGCTGCACTTAGTAATACCTGCGCAACCTGGCTTGGAGTAGCATTGTCATTGATTTCCAAAGTAACTGCTTTTTAGCTCTTGTGAACAGACATACCTGCGTGGGGGGGGCGGGTGTGGGGGGGAGAAAGTCTTTTCCCCGCTCCCTGGAAGGATGATGGTAAAGTGCTATATTGGAAAAGACAGGAGGCTTCTCTAAATTTTGATAACTGCAGCCGACAATTTAGAAATAAGACACTTCTCACAGCCAACATGACAGTGGATTTTGAGCATTCAGAAAACACCAGGCCAAAAAACTGGAGACATCTTGATCTTTTAAGACAGCTTTTCCAGTACTTTAAGTGAAGGGGGGGAGAGGATAAAGAAAAAGAGAGAGAAAAGCTGCAAGGAAAATAATACAAAGCCAGCACAATTGGCATCTAGACAGTAAAGAAAAAAAGTTTTTGAGGTTAACAGAAGGAAAGACAAAGCTGTTATGTACCCGAGGGATGCAATTTTAGTGGGAATGGAAGATTTGAGTGGTAAAGGAGGAGCGCTTGCCTCTGGGTTCTCTCTCT
The DNA here is from genome assembly GCF_027477595.1 of Haemorhous mexicanus. Classification (NCBI taxonomy): domain Eukaryota; kingdom Metazoa; phylum Chordata; class Aves; order Passeriformes; family Fringillidae; genus Haemorhous; species Haemorhous mexicanus. The sequence goes on from NC_082347.1 coordinate 34,133,834, forward strand.
TCCAGCAGTTCGGCTGCTGGCATCTCAATTTGAATTGCTGGGTGAGTAGCACTTTCTGCGTGCGCGCTTTCCGTCTTGACCATTGAACTTCTGATGTGACTTCTCTCCCTCTCCTCCTCTCTCCCTCTCCTTCCCTTTCTTCCTGTGTGGAATCAAAAAAAAAAAAAAAGTGGGGGGGGGGGGGGGGAGCGTGAGAAACCAAGCAAGCATCTCCAGCTGTGACCTTTGTTAGCTACATTGTTTTTATTTATTTATTTTATGGTAATCGTCTTTTCTGGTAGGGGGAAGCGCGACTTTTCGATGCCGCTTAATTTGACAGCAGTGGCGAGGAGCGCGCGGCAGAGCCGCTGTCGCGACACAATGGTGCAGCGGGACAGTTGTTGCACTCCTCCTCTGCGCCCTTCCCTCCGCCCGGGTTTGGGGTTTGCCTGGGGGGGCGGGAGAGGGAAAGGGATTTTTTTCCTGGCGCATCCAGGGTGGGATCGGGGTGTGTTGGCGGGGCGGTGTTTCAGAGCCCGGTGTGCAGCAGGTTTCGGGGGCTGATTCCTGGCTGCTGAACAATGGTTACCAGCGAGGGAGAAGTGTGAGCGCGTGTAGGGCTGTGTTACATCTGCAGTCAGGCACTCACACAGTGACCATGACATCACTAGCTTTTCTTCTCTTTTTTTCCTTTGGGGCGGAGGGGGCCACTTCAAAGCTTTCTTCAGTTCAGTACGATATTTCCTAAACTCTGAAACCATGAAGGTAAAAATGTTTGGGTTTTGGGGTTTTTTTCTTAAAGGAAGAAAAGTTGGTTTGTAGCAGGGCACATATGTTACAGTTAAGGGGGTTTGGAGATGGAATGGTTTAACTCTTGTCATACACAAAACGAGATTTTTTGTTTTAATTAGTAAAAATACAACATAGTACTATTTATGGGGTGCTTTTGATCCTGTGTTTGGTTGACAGTTAAATTTTCTGAGTTCTTCAGAAAGCTCAGCTGTAGTGTGAAAGGGGAAAATTTTTGGGACGCTGCATAAGAATTATTTTACCCAGGGATAAAGGAATATGAAAAATCAGACTGAACGGTGATAAATATGAGGTAACACATGTTTAAATACAGTGGTTCTGTGTTTGCTGTCAGAAGTCCATGAGACTTTCTTTCTCCTATTATTATATATTGCAGAAAGTAAAGCTACCCCTCAGCCTGTTTTGTGTGTTACCCTTACTTGCACACAGAAAATAGAAACTTATTGGAGAATTCTACAATGCATCACATTTTCACTGTTGGTTTTGTGGAAGTCTTGAGTCTCTGCTGTTTCCTTTTCTAACTCTGCCAGACTTGCTTACAGAGTCACTCAATCTAGGAGGAGGATTTCTATCACTTCAATACTCTGTGGTACCTTTGCCTGATTAGCTTAGTTGATTTATTTGCCTTTTCTTATATAAAACAAGGGATAAAATTCTGTCGAGTTTGTCTAAAATTAATTAATCTAAAAGGACGGTTATTTAGATGTTTCTTCTTTCACTGTGTGTTGTTGCATATGCAGGTTTTACAAGATTGGTGGTGAGAGATCTCACAAACATTATACCTTTAGAGGAATTTTTTTTTTTTTTTTTTTTACTGGGACTTGGGGCAAAAGGCCTGACAGCACTGTGTAAATGTGCCTGTTCTTTTCTTCTGAAATACTTACAAGGTGTTTCAGTTCTGATGTGCATTTAACATAACATTTTTACGGAAACTTTTTTGAATTTATGCAAGAAATAATTGGTCTGGATTTACCTAATTGCATCAGTTAATTGTGCAGCATGTAATGTTTTTAGCATATAAAAAAATGAAAACAGTTTTTAGAGCCTTGTTATTTGTTAAGGAATTTAATATACATTTGCTACATGTGTTGCATATCGGTGTTGAGCACAGTCCGCTGTGAATGCTGCATTTTAAAAAGCTGTACTGAAAACTTGCCATCAAATCTTAAGGCATGTATGTGCATGGTAGTTTTTTAATAATGCTGTTATTACTGAAATTGCCAAGTACAAGAAGGCATAGGCATACATGCTAATTTTCTTTCATTCCTTGCAGTTTTTTAACAGCCTCACATTCAAGTTCTTGCTATAGACAGAAATCACAGATACCCTAATAAAAATCAGCAGCTATTTCTCCTGCAGTATATATGTCTGTCTAGTGCTGAAATAAGTGGTTTATAAGCAAGAATAAAGCTGTTTATAATGAGGCATTTCAGAGAATATTGGGCAGTAAATCAAATTGCATGACTAGGTATTCACACAAAAGCATGGAGCAAGGTCTGTCAGGGCAATTATAAGCACTCTTTTGCTTATATTTGCTTTTTTCTCTGCTTCTCATCTTCTCTTATTTTTTGTGCTTGTATTATTGCTCTGTGCCTCTCCCCTTCCTACCCTATTTGTGTTCAGGACCATTTCCCAAAGACCTGCCTTGGTTTCACCCATCTCTTTGCTTAGTGGTTGTGTATCCAGCACACCTTGTACTGGTATGGCTTAGCAAAAAGGTATTTTTCAGTTTTAATCTAATGTATGCCAAGTGTTTTTGCTTTTTTGCCTTGTTAGAATGAACGAAGGCTTGCCTGCTTTGCAGAGACGGTATCTGTCTAGTAATTAAAATTAACTAAAGTATGCAGAGAAAGCTTGAGTATTTGTCACATTGGGGAAGAAACTGCCTCTCCTTTTGTAATGGAAGAAATAAATCTGGTGCTTTATTACCTGAAACTTGAAGGGACTGAGCACTACCTGTCCTATTGGTATGGGAAAGTCCACCTGTTGATCAAATAATCTCTAATGTTGATCCTCAGTGTGAGGCTTGCCTGGATACATGCAGGCCACAGTTCTGGGCTATAGATGATGTAACTGGTGTGTGAATTCATATGCCGAGGTGGGGCAGAGCAGGTGAGCAGAGTGCTTTCTCTTTATCAGTGAAGCCTTAAGAGAATAAAATCTAACTGATGTGAATGTAATTCCAGTGTTGCTGAGGGATCTCAAATTGTACACTTGTGTAGCAGATGCTTGTTTGGGTCTGACCTGACATTAGAGTAACACCACATTGTCCAAGACTACAGCACTTGTATTTAAAACCCCAAGTTTCTTTCTTTTACTTAAAAAAAAAAAAAAAAAAAGGAAAAAAACCCCACTCTAAATACCATAGCAAGAAATTTATAAACTTACAGCCCACAACAGCTTTGAAAGCAAAGTGTGAGCACACTTAATAATGTTTTACTACTAGAGTGTTTTATCCTCCTGCATCGGAACTAACAGGCAGTAATTAGGTAGCTAAACCCCAGTCCTTCCCCTTGTACACTAGAGGATTTGGCATATGCTAATTGTCACCAGATCATTTCACATAATTGCCTTTCGGCGAAATTAAGTGGAAATTTCCTGAACATCTTAAATCCTCATTTCCCCACCCCCTCCCCTCAGTACCTTCGCACCCTGACAGGAAGGATGTGGAAAAATGTCAAGCACGGTGGCTTAGCTCTGCAATATTCAGGGGACACTTCATCTGAGCTAAAGGGGGAAAAAGAATCCAAAATTATTCTTTTCATGAATGAATTGCTGGACACTTTGAGGCAGGAAGCTGATTTTGTTGTTTTGTCTGAGAGACTGCTAATAGAGCAAGGGGTTTTATTGAAAGCCAGCAGTTCTTGCAGGAGCAGGTAGGCACTCGGTGGCCTGGGAAGTGGTCGGGGGGGAAGGGGAAGAAACAGAAGGCTGCAAAAGTGTGTTTGTGTGTGTATGTCCCCATTTTTAAAAATTTTATTTTATTCAACTATTAAGGGTAGGGCAGTGGGGGTTGTTGCAGGGGTTTCGGGGTTATTTTTTAAGGCTCTGCCTGGGGAGGGCATTGTCCCAGCACATGGTTGTCAGTGCTCCTGTCATCATTTGTGTGAAAGAAGAAAATGAGCCTTTTTCTAGCAGGGTGAGTTGTGATTATCAATGGAGGCCTTGTCTCCTGCTACAATGGGCAGTTAGCTTAGGGCAGGACCTTAGGCAGGAATCAGCTACATTAAACTGAGAAAGGGCTCAGGCCACTGTATCAGCCATAAAAGGAGCAAGGGGAAGTAGTTTTCAGGACTGCTTAGTCAGGTGTGAAAGCATCCTTAAAAAAATAAACTGTGACTTCACTAGCTGTACAGGGCTGGGTAAAATTGAATCTTTGATTTTTTCAGGAAATGCTTCATCACTCGTGTTGAATTTTTATGCTTGGGAAGGGGATGAGTACCAAGTTACAAATAGCTGGTGGGTTTGGTTGGCTTTAGCTTCTCAGTTAACCTAAAGGGTGTGCATTTTCCTTGGTGTAGTTTGGGGTGCCACCCAGAGTGGCTGCTGATGTGGGTGATCCCCAGACCTGCAGTGCTGCTTACCAGATGCTCTGCTTTGGGTGGTGGTGACTCTGCTGGAAGTGGAAAAGTATTTAAATATTTGCAGCAATATTTTGGGATTTGCCTTTACTTGCAACTCAATTTCCTGATTTGTGTGGGGCGTCAGGGGGGTGAGGGGGTGTAAGGATGTCATTCCTAGGCAGAATTCGGGAGAGATCAGCCTTTAGAAAAAAAGGAACTCCTTTTGTGAGTATCTTTGGAACTGCAGAGCAGTTCAGGAGCATCTGTTAGCATTTCACTGGCCACAGTCAGCAAAACTGTAATAGCATCAGCAGGAAAATACAGAAATACCTGTTTTTTAATGTGAACTGGTATTGAATGGTAGTCCTTGCTAAGCCCAGGGAGCAACTCCAGGAGGGCCTGCTAATTCAAGACCACTGTCGACCTGCATCCACCCTGGAGGAGGGGAAAAGCCTGACAAACCCTCTGCTGTGCTGCTTTTGTTTTATTGCATTGTATTGGCTCATAAAAGCACTTTCAGGGCCCATCTTTCTTCAGCAGAAAAGGAGAGCCGTGGGGAAGAGGAGGACATGGCAAAAAGACAGGCGGAGCTCTAGCTCCATTTGTTTTCAGTGTCTCTTGATTAATAGGTTTTTAAGGAGGATGGAGAGCTCTCATTCCTCTGATAGTGGAGGAAGGGGCCAGGGCTCTGGGCTCTGGGTGTAAGCACCTCCTCAGTCCCTCCTGGTTGTGGGTGGTTGAGGGGTGCCTGGTGGGCTGCAGCACCTCCCTGCCTCACAGGGCTTGAAGGACATTTCAGAGGCCACCCAGGTCAGGAAAAGGGCTGCAGCTACATGGGCTATTCTGGCAGCTACTGGAGTTTTAGGCTGGGTCGGTGCAGGAGCCTCCCCCTGCCCTCGGGATGCACTGGAAAGGAGTCAGAGGCCAGAGGCTTTGGCCGCTGCCATGCTGACATGGCATGATGGCTTGTTTTCAGCCTGGGTGGCTTTTTGTGCAGACCTGCCTTTACTAACCCCACATTATCCTGGTGAGGACATCCTCTGGTGTCTCTGGCATGTTTTTTTTCTGACTTGGAGTTGATATGACACTGTGGTTTTATTGCCAAAGCCAAACAAGCCATGAATTTGCAAGCAGAAATTGCAGTCGTAAACTCTTCCTGTTTAGAGGTTGGTTTCTCTTTGTGTGCTCAACAATACAATGTTTCATCTTATGCAAGTCCTATGTTGCTTTCAGAGACTTAGGAACTATTGATTTATACAGCATGTATTAACTTCTTCAATAAATGGGGAGTATTCATCAGTGGGGTGTATTAAATTGGGCTGTATACGCATAGAAGCATCTTTCATCCTGTTAATGAAATGTCCTTACCATGCAACAAAGACTAATACACAGCAATTTATACACACAATCCCCTGCAGTTTAAATCTGAAGTTCAGATAGGTTTTTTTGTTCCCTAAAGGCACCTATCAGAACTTAGACTAAATGGATCTCAGTACTCCTTTCAAACATTTATCAGTCCAAAATTTGTTGTGGTTTTGGTGTGGGAATTTTTTTTGTTCTAGAGCTCCATTATTGTTTAAACTGATCTGTGTTTAAGCACTCCCAGAAGCATTTCAAATTCATATAGAGAGGTTTAGTAGTAGAGCCCCTATGGGGACAATTTCTTCTGGTTGCTTCAGGCAGCAGTTATCAAGAAAAGCAAACTTCTCTTGACTTTTTGCAATTCTTTACCATGTCCTCTAACCTAGCATATGAGACCTCAGCTTTCAATGGAGAGGGGTGATTTTTCAGCAGAGGGCTTAGTACTTCTTAGGTGTTGGGATTTCTCTTTAGAAATCTTCACTTGTTCCAGTCCTGTTAGCACATGCCCTGATGCTAATCTGTGTGTACCAGTGCAGCTCCCCTTCCCATGCCTGACAGAGCCATAAATGGAACTCTTCAACTTCCCAGAGAAACGCCTGCATCTCACAATGCCTCTTAGCCCTTGATGAAGTGTTCACAAATGTATATTGCAGAATATTGCCTTTTGCAGGGGGATGTCTAAAGTCTTCTAATGGGTGTCTCCTATTGATGGCTTCTGTGGTTTACCTTTCATTGCCAGTGGATGGGGTTAGGACCACAGTTGTTACTCAGGCAGAGCTCCCATTGACTTCCAAGGAAGATGCCTCTGCAGGATCAATCCTGCTCTTTCCCAGATTGTCCTTTATTTTTCTTTTCCAAGGAAGCTTAGTTAACTTCAGGAACGGTACTTATAAAGAGCAGCTTGCTTAGCATATTATGCATGTTTAGCTTGGCTTGCAAATTGTGTGTGCTGTTCTGAGGGGAGTTATGGTCCCTTTCCTCAGTGTGTGCTAAGTAGTGCAAAACAGAATGGAAACCTGTCCCTGGGTAGTGGTACAGATGCAGACTGACTCTCTGGGAAGTGGATCACACTCCTCTGTCCCAGAGAGCATGTTTCTGAGCATGTAGATGACAGCTTCTCCCTTTCCCCTTGTACATTCTCTCCCCACCTCTGCCCCAGCATCATCATAGTGGCAAAAGAGTATCCTACCCTTGCACCTTTATATGAGAGGTCCATTTGAGTGCATGGTAGTAACCTAAACAAAAATTACTTACCAGGGGAAAAATTTGCACACTTAAGGTTTAAGCTCTTAATTGTTGATTTTTATTTGTTTTTCCTTTTGCTTTTTATTTGTCTCTGAAACATTTTAGGTGAAATACATCATAATTTAGCAGTTGTTCTGTTTTGTGGAGATATTGTGGGCAGTCTTGCTATATCAAAGCAAGGATTGGTGGTTTCCCACAGCTGACATGTTTACCCCTATGGTACATCTGGCTTTGGTGATGGAGCCATGTCAGTCCAGCTTTCCTCTCACTTGTTATTTCTTGTTTGTTGGCTTAAGTCTGACCCTCTAATGTTATTCTACTTATTTTTTTAACTAATCAGCACCAGTTTCTGTGAAAATAAGCTCTCTGTGGAAGACAGCACTTAATGTCTGTCTGGGTCTGGGTGAGGTGTACAATTATGTGAATATAGAGTTGGGAGAGCACAAAGCTACAGCATGTATTAACTTCTTCAATAAATAGGGCCACACTGTGGGTCACCTAACAGCAGGAGTTCACACAATTCTTGGCCAGAAAAAATAGCTCTTATTGGAAATGATCATTTTTGTGAACTTCATCGACTGGTCATTTGACTTGTAATGTCATGTGTTGTTAGGTGAAACTAACATATAATATAATTTGTTAGGTGAAACTCTTACCAAAGCTTTCAGTTATTTTTAGACTGCTTGGGTTGGTTCACCTGAAAGAGAACAGATTTTGAGTTAGAGCATCTCCTTTGGCTTTTTGGACTTGAAGAGCCAAATCATCATATCTCTTCCTGATGTGAAACCATTATGGATCCGTGTGGCCAAAAGTTGTCCTTGGCTGTTCAGCTGGCAGATCTGACCCACAGCCCAGCCAGCACAATGTGCTGTTAATCATAGCATTGGCTGTTGTGACCATGCTCTTTCCTGCGTGGTGGCCACTTGACAGGGGAATCCCCTGTGCCAAGTGCTTGGTGGTGGAGAGGAATCATCCCATGTAAGGGTGGCAGAAAGAGATGAACATGATGAAGAACGCAGGAGAAGTTGTGGGAAGCACAAGTACAGCCCTGTCTGGCTTCTTTTGGATGCACACTTTTTTCTGCAGTTGTCAAAGCAGCGAGCCCAAATAGCCACTTATGGCAGGGGCTGGGGCTGGGGGAGCCAAAGGGGCTTCATTTGGCCAAAGCATGGTGGAGGGACTTCTTGTTTATTCAGGGAAGGCAGGTGTTTCTTTTCTTCCTTGCTCCCAGTTTGTTTTCCCTCTTCCTTCCCCACAGTCTAGGAGCTCATTCCCAAAGAATAACTGAATTATTTTTGAAATGCTTTTGAGGGAAATTCAGAGCATTGGAAGCCAGATCAGCTAATAGCTATAGCTTGTCTAAGGTGGCACAGTGAGGGTGTGTTTGGGGGTGCTGGGGAGTGAGCAGTGGGCTTGGAGCCATGCTGGAGCAGGAGGGTGAGCAGGAGAGTGCTGGCAGACCCTGAACAGCAGCGGCGCTATCGTGGCCACCATGGTATCACTACTTTATTTTAATGTGATTCCTTTTACTTGATGTTAATGCAAGTTGTTCCTTACTTAAAGTAATAAAAGGAAATGAAGACACATTCTAAAATGAAACCTGACTCTAATCCATTCATCATCTAATACCAGCCTCTTTATCTTTGCTGGTACCTAATCTGGTTAAATGTCCCTGTTGTAGGATTTTAGTGAAAATCCTCTATGGGGAATAGGGTTTTTTGCAATTGGATTACTCGCAGTAAATGGTCCAGCGGTTCAGCTGGTTTCAGCTTAATTTTTTCTTTGTGATCTTGTAAGGGTAAGTTACAGTTCAGCCTGCCTTTTTCTTTCATTCATTCATGCCTTTTAAATTTTTTTTTAAATTGTTGTTGAGAAAAATATTTTTTTTCCCCCAGAGCTAGGAATGTGATGGGGAAAACCTCAAGATATCTACATGATTATTCCCCCTACAAGAGTGTTAATTTCAATGGCTTTATCTGGGGGGTTTTGCCATTATTTATATAGCTGAATATTTTAGTAGTCTAATTAATCAGTATCCAGTTTCCATTTATTAGCGCTCTCTGATGAATTGATAATTAATCAGCTCTTCTAAAATATATATATAAAATATGCAGGTGATCGCTTGTCAGCTTAATGCTTGCTGATGAAGGGAATACTCCAGCACTACAAAGGCTTTTTATCTGGAGTATTTGCAATGAGCAGTAAAATGCAGAACTGAGAGTGAGGACAGGAAGGGGAGAGGAAAAGACCTACAGGTCACTGAGCATTTGGGTCTCTTGCTAATTAAATGGGGGACTCTCTCAGCCCCTCACTGAGGAGTCTGCCTGCATCTTGGAGGTGAAGCACAACATTATAAAAGAAAAAGGAAAAATTTTAAAGAATTGCTGTTGCTCCATACAGGAGCATGACAGGTCAAAAAGATTAAAGAACCTTGACAGCAGGGAAGGTGTGTGAGAAGGTTTTAAGCAAGAGGGTGGGAAAACTGCAAGGGTGACGCCAAGAAGGAATCTGGAAAAGTCTGAGGATCACATTGAAACCCTGGCTACTCAGATTTTTGTGTGTTGTACCTCATGCTGTAGGGGTGGGATGCCCCAGCACTGCTCTAACAGTGTCAACCTTTTTCTCTTGACAGTCTAACAAAGTGCCAGTTGTGCAGCACCCACACCATGTACACCCTCTTACGCCGCTTATCACATACAGCAATGAGCACTTCACACCAGGAAACCCTCCTCCACACTTACCAGCTGACGTAGACCCCAAAACAGGTAGGTGAGAAGTATTTTGGGGTTGCTTTTGAGAGGGAGTGGGTGGATCTTCCCTTTTTTGCACATTAGGGGAGAGGAGTGCGGGAGAATGGATTTCCCATGCTGGAGCACCAAAGGGGGCATGTAAAATGTCAAACCCAGACAAAATACTTTCTTTTTAAGCCAATTAGACTTCAGAAGGAAACCTACTGGGCGAATTTTCATAGAGCTTCTGCAGGGTGACACCAGAGTTGCATGTGTGGGGTCGCTTGCAGGTGTGTTTCTTTGCAAGCATGATACCACACCTGGTAGTTCAATCTACCAGTGCTTGGTTTGCATGCACGACCCAGAGAATTAAACATGTACATTCTGTGATCTGCACTTACAAAATTGCAGCTGGAATTTTAAAGGTGGTGGGTCATGACCGGTTTCAAAATGAATCTCTTTTAATTCCCCAAATCCCATTGTTTCTGTGTCAGGAGTTCAGCCATTTTTCTTCTATAATGTTGAATTTTCATCCACTGTAACTACTTAGCTGCAGCTTTACACTTGCAACTCTTTTCCCCAATGTAAGTCTACCCAACTCTAAGTTCAGCCTGAAGGGCACTCTGCTTGAATATAGAGCACCACGTAAAATCCGGACTAGATTTATTGGTGTTACAGAGTAGAATTTACATGTTATTCTAACTTTTTAAGAGTCCCTTTTTAACCTGAGGTCCCAAAGAAGTCAAACAGTGTCAATCTTCTTTCTCCAGGCTGTGCTGAGTTCCTAGTGACAGTGGGTTTCGTTTTGTTAATCCAAACCCCATTTAGTTAATTGAGAAGTTCATCAGAAACAGAATTCATGTCAAAGGAATCACTCTGTGTCAGCCCTAACTTATGCAGATAATTTATCTAAACTCCAGCCCTTGAATGAGACTGTGCATTAGCTGGTTGTCACTCGATATGCTTCAACTGGGGCCCCCTTTTAATTGTGCTTAATGCTGACTTCACATGGCTTGAAAGGAATCCATCTCACCATCCCTGAGTATTGCAAGTGAATGGCATAGTCAACCTCTCATTTAAATAATGGCAGTACAGGGAATAGCTTTTAAATGGTTATCGTAAAACATATGATTAACGTCTGTAGACTGTTTACTTTTCTTCTGTGAACATTCTTTCAAGTGTGCAAATAGCTCACTGGATGGTTAAAGCCCAGTTAATCTGTTTGGGTTTTGTAATGGAGAAAAAGCAATGTCTGCATGAAAATGTCACACAAGGAGATTTAATTTAGAGATTAAAAGCTTCCCAAGTGACTTAAAAAAATAGTTTTTAGCCCTGAATACAGTACCCCTTCTTTTTAATGCTCTCTGTTTTAATTTTGCTTCTGCTGTGTAATTGTGCCCTGGCTTGTTAATTGAAAGAACCAGCTTTGTAACCCTTACTCCTCTGAGTAATTCCTATTTGCTCTTAAGGTAAGGAGCATTAATATTTAAGGCTTGTGTCTGGAGCTGGTTTCTGCTTTCTGAGTAGGAACTGTGCCTCATCCAGAGAGGATGGGTGGGCTCTCTGTCCTCCCCTGCACACCTTCAACATCTGCTTGGTTTTACCAAGCATTTCCAGGGGCGCTCACCTCCACTCCTGGTTTCAGAAAAGTTTTCCTAGGTTTGCTCAAAAGCAAACATCATTTACAATTTTGTTCTGGAGATTACTTTGGAATAATGCCATATTATTGAGTACCCAGTCACCACAGGGTAGAGCCTGTGGTCTTTTGGCTGACTATGAAACTAAAATAACCATGAAGTTGTTGCAGGGTCCATCTTTGTGTTGAACATTTAATAGAATATCTAGTACAGCATCACACTGAAATTGTATCTGAGACTGCTAAATTTTAAATAACAAAAATAGTTATCTCTGACTGGAGAAGTGACTGAGGGAGTGAATAACATCATTTTTTCTTGTTTAAAAAATAAGAATGTGAAAAAGCCTTTAAAAACTCTAAGTGAAGGCACAAATACTATAATGAAAGTAAATTGACGAAATTTAGAAACATATGTGTCTTTTCTTTATATTTTATTTCCACATTTCAATACTGATGGTGCTTTATGTTCCTCTTCTATAGGAATTCCAAGGCCTCCACATCCTCCAGATATATCTCCTTATTATCCATTATCACCAGGCACTGTAGGACAAATCCCCCATCCGCTAGGATGGTTAGTACCACAGTAAGGAGTTCCATTTTTTTAATTTCTTTTTTTCTTTTTCTGATGCGTAAAATTTATGTAAAAGTATATGTGTGTGTGTATGTATGTCTGTGTGTGCATTGGGATGAGTTTGTTTGCCATCTGCCCCCTCACTGAGTGTTATGAATTTACCCACCTCATGAAGGTTAATTAAAATATGTGCCAGGTCATATGGTCATAAATAGACTTGAGCAGTTGGACACAGCTTTGCATGTCATCCTAACCAGCTGACAGCTCATGAAACATGAGTTTTTAAACCCTTCTGCAGAAATGTCCTTCTCTTGTTATTGCCCTTACTCTGCACCACATGAGTTTTTCTCAGATTTTGTTTTGTGGTGGCTCAGGGTGGTTCTCACAGACCCTTTTTTACTAGGGCCATCTTCACTACAGATTTGCAATTTTAAATTTCATTGCCTTGTCTGTTGAAAACCCTTTTGTTTTTCTTATGAAACAGCAGAACTTTACATCAGCCATGAGCAGCATTCCTAGTTGAGATGTGGCTGGGCAGTTGGCAATTGGCATCTGAGGAATGGAATTTTAAACAAGAAAAAGGAATTAGTTTACTTTAAAACTGGCTTAGAAAAAAGCAATGGAAAGTTAGTTTGGGGTTTGGTTTTATTTTCAACTCCTCAGATCCCACTTGCAGAGCCTTGCTGGGTATGAGGCTCCCAACAGTAATTGAGTCCTTATTTTCCTTTTTTTTCTCAGTAGGTTTATAATACACTTAAGCACTGCCCAAGCCTTTTTTGTAGTATATTTGATTTAAATGCTTATAAAATCCATTTGTATTGTTGGATACAACATTTCTCTGCATTATAAATCAAGACTTTACCCTGTTTTTCTCATGTAACAGGCCTCCTCTGTTTTGGGGTGATCATATTTTTTATAGAAATGAATTGCCCAAAGTTCAAAATAGTTTGCTCCTGCTGAGGTTGTTCGGCCAGCTGTGCTAAAATACCTCTCCACAAGTTCCTCCATGAGGAACTGGAGTTGACAGCCCACAGGAGAGCAGGGCAGAGCAGGAGGTCAGTGCATATCCCCAGGTCTTGGGCAAGGAGAGGTGGTGGCATCAGAGGCCTTGGAGACCTTTCTCAAGCACAAAAGTGTTGATGCAGGAGAGGTGGAGCTTCTGGCCATTTTGCAGGCTGCCCTTCCTTGTGGGTGGTCATGCAGCTATTTTGGGTGGAGGTTCCCCCACCCTGAGGGTGAAGCATGTCTATCACCTCTCTGCTGAATGTTGCTTCTCCAGAAGAGCACATCATGAGCAGAAGAAAAACCCAAAGCATTGCTCCCTGAAATTGGAAATTCCTCCTATTTTGTGGTGATTTACCTTTTCCAAAGGACACCCTGAACAATTGTAGACTGCGTGTGAGCTCCTTAGCTCAAGTTTGCACAGCAACAGCCTCAACATTTAAAACAAGTACACTCAGCTAGTGCCAAAAGTCAGTGACATGAAAGACATGAGAGGACAGGGAAGAAACTCTTCACTGTCCCTGGCCTATACCCCATTGCTCGTGTGGGTGTCTGTATTGTGCAGACACAGGTTTGTCCTCCTTGCACCTCGTGCCATGGCTGCCAAAGCACCTGAATGATGCCATGTGTGGCCAGTTTCATCAGACAGGTGCTAATGGCCACCTCTGTCTCTGGACAACTCTGCCATCCCCACTGCTTCCTAACAAGTCAACACCATGGTGTGCTTGCCTACCCACAGCTCTTACAGCTTCTCCCAGTGATTTTTGTTGAGGGGTGACACCATCACATTGGCTTTTGCTCTAGGAGAGTAGAATGGCCAACTTCACAGAAGTAACCCAAGTTTTTCATTTCCCCTCTCCTTGCCACTTGCACTTCACCATCAACTTCTCAACCCATCTGTCCTCCACTGGCCTGCATGTTTCTGGCATAGCACCCACTCCAAAAGCATCCTGCCCAGTCAGATGATGTATTTGAAGGACAGATGAAATGAGCTAGCCAGCACAGACAAACCTCCATCAGAAAAAGTTGTGTGTCTTTCATGAGGATGCTGTTTTGCATGTTGCTGTATTTTTTAATTATTGTAATGAGGTGTGATTGTCTATTGGTTACCCACAATACTTCTTGGGGACTCTCCCCCGGTAACTCTTGTCAACACTTGTTAATCTGACAAAAGGCTACAAATTAAGCTCTGTTAATTTAATGTTTTCTCACCGAGATCTAAATACCGAAAGAGGCCCAAAGCGCAACTGAAGTCCTTTGATTCACTGTACTTTATTTTGGTATAAATTTACATTCATTATTGTTTTCCTTTGGATGTGTAGCCCTCAATTAGTGTGATGGCTCCATTAAAGCAAGCGAGACTTCGCCTTTAATTATTACAACAAAACACCTAGTTTCAGCTTGGGGAGAGGGTCTCTATTGACATAAGCAGAGGTTATAAAATTTAATTAGCCATTCCTATCAGATTTATGGCATTCAAATTGTTCTGTGTTTCTTTCCTTTGATCCTTGCTGTACAATCCCCAAGATTTTTGTTCTGATCAAATGAGAATAAAGCTTACTGTGCAGAGAGAAGTTTTTTGTTGTTCTTTTTTTTTTTTTTTTTTAAGCCTTTTTTTCCTTTCTCTCATTCTCTCTCTCCCTTCTTTTTTGCCAGGCAAGGTCAGCCAGTGTACCCAATCACGACAGGGGGTTTCCGCCACCCCTACCCAACAGCTCTGACCGTCAATGCTTCCATGTCAAGGTGAGTTCAAATACTGAGGTCCTAAATCAAGAGCAAATGTAGCTCCTCCTCCCACTCTCTGTAGGAGAGCATTTCATCTAGGCAGCAGATTCCTGAAAGCACTTCAGTTAAACATCCATCCTTGGCTTTTTGGTGGGGTGGAGGAGAGGGCGAGGGCTGCCTTCCCATGTGAGGAGAAGGTGGTGTCCTAATGCTGTCATTGGGCCTCAAGAATTTGCCTTAGAGGGAGAGGTGGAGGAGTGAGAAGCCACCTTTGAAAGCGAACTAAATGAAAGAGCTGGGAGGGTGTAATGTTGAAAAAGCAGGGATGAGAAGTTGTGATAGCCTTTGCTTTCTCGGTGGCCATCAGCCAGAGCAGTGCTCTGTGCAGGGGAGGGAAGGCTCAGGAGGGAGGAGGACTGCTCTTCAGCAGAGTTGGGAGGAAGGTTATTGTGCTGTGTTTTCCCCTCCCAAAGCTCCAAACACTAATAGTCAACATAAAAGGGCCTGCCTGACCCTCAAAAGCTTTAGAAGTATATATTTCTCCCCCTCCCTACCTCCAATTAATTCCATCTAATTTTCCAGGGGCTGCTAGTTTTATTTACAAACTGGTTGGCAGCACTATGTTTAAGTAATCAGTAATTGCTCCTAATGATAGTTTTATTTTCTGTTCATCTGATTTTCAGCCTGGTTAATTAAATCGGTGGAAGTTTAGACTTTCCTGATGGGCTGAAACAGCTAATCCATTTTGATGATGGCACATAATTAAATTAGCATGCATTACATAGCAAGGTTCCACATCTCCTCCCTACTCTGTCCCTTCCTCTCCATCTCTGCAGTTTAATATGTGAGCACTGGTGCATAGATGATCTAAGGAGGAAAAGACTGGTGAGGGCTGGGGGGAAGCACACCTCATTGAGAAATGGAAATCTGTACCTAGGACTTGTGAATGAATAGAAAACATTGTGGTGCGTGCTTTAGATAAGTAAACAAAAAACTAAATATTTAAATTAAAATGCTGGCCCAGCAAATAGACAACTGGAAAATCAACTTAAAAAAAAAAAAAGAAAGGGTAGTCACAGAACAAATTAAAAAAAAAATGCTAGGCTGGGGAGAGCTGCAAATTTAAACAATGGTTCCCTCCCCCTATTTAATCTTTTTTAATATCTATAAAAGACTTGCAGGCATGGTGTGAGGCAAAGTAGAGCTTGATTTAGTTTAATTATTATTAAGAGAGGGTAGTCATTTGAGGGGGGGGGGGAGATGTGGAAGCAGGGGGGGCTATATTCCCCAGATAGACTTTATGAAAGGTATCTAGTTAAAAAGAGTACACAGCAAATTAAATACATTATTGTGGTAATGGGACGACAGAAGTAGAGGTCTATTATACTTATGGCAGTTATAGGAAATGTAGGCTCCTTGCCCTGTTCTAGCACATCCTTTGATATTCATTCCATTCAGCAGCAGGGCCAGGACTTCTCAGAATTAAGTGATGGGTCATTATACTTTAAACACCATGGAGAAGCCTAGATTGGCAATTAAACAGCACTTGCTGACACTCGCTTGTGCCACCCTGTGACCCCCTTTAGATTGAGTTGTTGGAGCTCGGGGCCCTCAGCCTGCTAAATTGGTAGCAGGCACTTCTCCTGACGAGGGCTGGCTCTGAAATCTGCCGGCTTCAAAGGGAGCAAGATCATGTATAAACCATAATGTGGGTGCACCGTGGCTCAAAAAATAAGGCAGGAATAGATGAAATGTTACAAGTGCAAGGGGAAAATGAGAGAATAATGACAAATCTAATGCAACTCAAAGCAGAATTGTTGCACAGAAAAATGCATCCCACTGCTTGTGCATAAAATCAAGGCAGGCAGATGACATCCAGTTAACAGAAACATGTCAACAGTGAAGTAAAGTGAGAGTGAGTAAGAGAGAAGCCCCTGAGACAGCCAGGAACAAAAAATTAGTTGTCCTTAACAAGTTAAGACTCATCATTATATTCTGGCTTGGAGCCATAAAAGGAGACAGTAGTGTATAATGAGCTGCTTAGAATTTTTAGGGTGTTTATTGCAATTCATGGAATACTTGTCTAGAGAAAAAAAAAATCTGGTGAATGTCTTAGGCGAAGGTGAGGGGTGTGCACATGCACAGGGAGCCTTTCTTTTTGTCTCTGACAGAAGCCCGTATGTGCACACGTGCTCAGGCACACGTGCAGGGGGATGAATTGATTTAAGGTGTTTACCCTTTGTTTCAGCCCAGAAACTTCTCTGGTTTCCCCTAGATGGGAACACCCTCTGTGCTCTCATACGTGGTTTCATGTATGTTTGCCTGTGTCAGCCTGGGCTCAGCAGGGGGACAGCCCTTGTCCAGGTGTCCGGTGTGGTCAGGAGATTCCTGGTGGTGCCCATGCTGGCCTCCAGACAAGCTGGCCCTGGGCAACTGCCCTGCAGGGCCCTGCTGCAAGCCTGTGCTGCAAACCTTGCCTTTGCTGTGCTGGCTGTGCCCCAGCACTGAAGTCAGCACTGACCTCAAACCTCACCCCTCCATCCACAGTTTCCCAGAGCCTGCCTTCAGAAATAGTTCCATCTTTTCCTGCATTATGGTGTAGATCTTTAGAGCCTATAGTGCTTCCCAACCTTTAGTTCCCTAAGCTTAGAAATTACTGTTTAATAGTTTAAGTGCACTTATGAATAGTTTATAAAAGGTTAATGGGTGACTAATAGTGATTTTTCATAAATGGTTTAGACTATTAAGGTAGTGTCTTGAACCAGTTACAACTCTTAGGTGTTGCTTGTAGCCTTGCCACACTCACATTGTGTGCCTGTAAGATCTCTTGATCTTTCATTACCCCTCTGTAATATGCCTTTAAGGTAAAATGAGACAGGGCTAACTGAGTGATGGGCAAACAGTGGACCCACTATGAAAAAACAACTGCTGTGAGAGGAAATCAGGAAATAATTTAGCAGAATTACACCAGACAAACACTGCACAGCAGTTAAGTGGTGGCAGTGGAAAATACCTTCTGTAATTGAAATTTCAGGGGAAATTCACTTTTGCTGAATGTAATTACTGAAGTTGGAGTGTAGCCAGGAAGTTAAAAATTAACACCCTTCCCCTGCTCATATTGCCATGTGAGTGGCTGTCTACATAGAAATGAGCTGGCATTCAGATCTTGGGCTGAACCCTCATCCAACCAATGGAAGTCCATGGGATTGTGAGAGCAACTTTGGGTTCTGGAGCATGTTTTTATAGCCCTAAATATAGCAAGGGGTGTGTAAGTCCAATAGGCAGCCTTGTGAATTGGACAGATTCAGTATGAAAAAGTGAATGGCCATTGGTAATGGACACAGCACTTCCTCATGGAAACTGCAACCCTGAAAATAACCACTGAGCTGCAGCTGCCTGTTGATGAAGGCTGCTGTCTCTGGAGTTTAGAGCCCAGTGAGTAAAATATCCCAGCTGAGGTCAGTGGAGGCTTTGCCATCCTTCAGGCTTTCACACAATGTGGGCATGCTGTGCTGTGCACTTAGATTTTCTCCCTGCTGGTACATGCCCACTGCACTTCACGCTGAGCCCTCGTGTCAGACCAGCAGAGCTCTTCCTGCCTGCTCTCTGAAGGAAGGTTTTTCATCTCCATCTTCTTCCTTCACTGTCCCCTTGTTGCTGACCTAGCCAGCCCCAGCAGCACAGTCCTCTCTGAAACACTGGGTCTTGTCTAGGACAGTCCCTTGATAGGACATGCCTCAACCTTTTATCCCTGTGCTTAGACTGAATTCAGCAAAGTCAGTTTTTTACCGCCGCTTTTATTTTTGATTATGTTTGTTAGTTATTTTTTTAAAAAATCCAGCTCATACTTCCAGTTTTTATTTGCATTGTACTGTGTCTGAAGGCCCCAGGCACTGTGTGAACAGATTTTAGATATGTCCAATCAAAATACATGCAATGGAAGTAGAGAAAGAACAGAAAAAAGTAATACAAAGGCCCAGTTTGTGTCTTGCTGATGGTGAGCAGTTCTGTGGCAGAACTGGGGCAAGGATGCCAGTCTCCTTTGCAGCCTCGACATTGTCTTCTGGTCTGACCTGCCATGAACCAAAGTATATCCTCAAATGTGTGCTTCTCTCCCAGCTACTTTTGTCAGAGAGTGGGAAGGCACTTGGACAACCCACTTGGCGATTTGTGTCCGTGAGTCTTTAGCAGAAGTAGGAATGACCATTTTGCTGCCCATTCTCCTCTTCCCCTGCCATCCCACCTTCCTGCCTCCCTTCTCTCTGTGCCCTTGCTCATGAAGAACTGCAATTCTCTACAACTTGAACAATTTCACATTCTCCCTGTCAGTCCTTGCTCTTCCCACCACTGCCTTCAAAGACAAAAAAGTTCTGTCTAATCACCCTGAGTACTACCAGCTGATAGACAAAAGATCCTCAGAGCTTGTAGTGGACAGTGCTCTTGTTCATGAAAGTACTTCTGTGTCATCTTGTAAATGTAGAGAATGTCTAGGCAGCCACAGGGGATGGGATTATTAAACTTGGTATTGGGATTTATAAGAGGGGAGAGGGAAAGATAACCCCACTATATTTCTGATGCTTATACACGACGATATCCATGGTATATCCCCCCATTTTAAATCAAAAAAATCATTGTAATATTGATGATAGAAGAAATAATTATTTATCCCATTGAGTGTTCCATAATCTTGGGTTATTTTAGTTGGATCAGATTGTTCAAAATCTGGGATGAGAGTGGGGATTTGCAGTGAGAAAAGCCATTGCCAGATCACTTTAATTTGGGCATTTTGAGGAAAGTTACTTCTGAAACATAATTTTAGGCTAGAACCCATTCCTTGGAAACCTGTTGACTTCAGTGGGGGAAGGCAGTCAGTCATGCTGTGCTTTCTTATTCACTGCAAAACCTTTCTGAGAGTGTTGAGAAACAATGATATAAGTCAATCCTGCTTTTGAGAAGTGTATTCATTTCTGTTAAAATGTAAGAAGTCTGAATGATTGTGCCATGTTTGTGCTGTGATCCCAACCAAGCAATTAGATTCATGCAGAAGGATTGCATATCCCTCTGAATCCACTTGCAGGACTGGGATCTGTCCATGTATATGACCATAAACCACAAAGCTGACAACATTTTTTTCTCATTAGAAAGGCTAGACTGTTAAAGCCTTTCTAGGTTACTTAAATGGATCAAAAATTCCACAATCTTCCACCTTCTGTTAAAGCAGTGTGGCTCAGAGATTTATTAGACACAAATAAATATTTTCTTTTGCTCCATCAACAAAATGTAGCTAATGAGGCGTCTATAAGTATTATCAAAAATGCATCCAGAATATGTTGGCATTAATATTTTATTTTGCTGTCAATATAGAATAAAAGATGTCACCCTAAATCTACAACATGATTCAAAACCATAAAAATTGATTCCTTGGCTGCCACACATAATTTTTCAGCAAAGAAACGGACTGGTGGATTTTGTTTCAGGTAGCTGAAATTCCACCTTTATGCAAGTTCATCCAGTTGAATTCACCTTTTGTTAATGTTAAAAATCATGATGTCTCGTGTCAGTAATGATAATGAAGGGGAAGATTGGCTTTAATGACATTAGAAGAGTCATTATGTTTAATTTATTGCTAATTAATGCTGCCAGCTTTCATATGCTTTGTCTAGCTGTCATGTGCTTGTTATATGCCAGGTTTTTTTTTTTGTTTGTTTTTTTGTTTTTTGTTTTAAATGTATATACACATCCCTCCCCATTCATTCATTTTTATTCTGACAATTTACACAGCTTTCTCTCCTCTAGGTTCCCTCCACACATGGTCCCGCCACACCATAGTTTACACACAACTGGAATTCCTCATCCGGCCATAGTCACACCAACAGTCAAACAGGAATCTTCCCAGAGCGACGTCGGCTCACTCCACAGCTCGTAAGTTGTTGCTTCCCCTGTCTTCTCTTTGGGATACTCAAAACATCCCCTGTGCGTGTGTGGCTTGTAAAAAAGCTTGGGTTTGTGATGTTTTTGCTGTGAAATATTTTTTCCAATTTTTCTTTTCTGTTGTAATTGATTTGAATGTGGTTTAGCTGCCAAAGTGTGTCCAAATGATCGTAGCAGTCTTTGAGTCATTCTATGACATAGGCAAGTAGTTGCTAATTTCACCTGTTTCAATAAGGAAGTGGAATTTTCTTGATTGGGATTCAAGTTTCTTGACCAGTTTCTCTATTACTCAGTGCCTAGTTTGAAGCCTTGAGATAGCAGATGCACCACAGGAGACAAAAAGCTAAGCATAAATGGCTTCTTCAAAGCTGCAGAGAGCTGGTATCAAGTTTAGGTTTGAACTGACGAGAGCCCATTGATAAAGAGGTGTAATTATTCCCTCTACTGTCACGCTCAAGCTCTCCCTGTGAGCCCATTTTTCTGGAGCCCATGTCCTTCCAAGATTCTTGTAGGGACTTGGAGGGTACTTGGTGATGTTGCGTAAACATGAGGTTTTCTTGTAATGCTTTTAAGACTGTTGCCATACAGCAGCCAGGGTGAAGGGTCTAGAGACCCTTCTGGGGTCTAGACCCCTTCTGGGGTCCTCTTTCTAGAGATTGCTGAGGATTAATGGTAGAGAAATTGAGGGGATTAATTTAATAAACTCACAAGGGATTCTCACTGTGAGGTCTCTGTCTGTTGTATCTTTACTCTTCAGAAAACATCAGGACTCCAAAAAAGAAGAAGAGAAAAAGAAGCCACACATAAAGAAACCTCTTAATGCATTTATGTTGTATATGAAGGAAATGAGAGCAAAAGTTGTAGCAGAATGCACATTGAAAGAGAGCGCAGCCATCAACCAAATCCTCGGTCGAAGGGTAGGTAACAAGGGATGGGCACAAGCAGGGCCTGAAACTCGGGAGGATTCACACCTTCTGAATCCCTGTGTTTTTCTGCCATTGTGAAAATGGGTAGGGGAATTGCTAAACCAAAGGCCTTGGTTTGTTTTTTAGTTTTTGTAGGCATTTCTTGCCAGTGGGGTCATTCATGGGGAAGAGGAGGAGTTAATTAATAACAATGTTTTTTCAGTATCATTTCCATGACTGGCTGATGAAAATATCTTAGATTTTTATTTTGGCCTAAGATAGGCAGAAAAGTAAATGGGAAATAAAAAAGCTTTGAGTACAGTACCAGTATCAGCACCTGTGAGGGCTAGAAGAGGCGAGGAAGTGCCAGTGGGGGAGACACCTCCAAAACTGTAACTGAGTTTTGGCTCAGGACAAGTGGTTCAGCTTCTGGACCATCTCCCCTGCTGTCTGTTTTTGTTTAGATTTCCTAATTCTCCTCTCTCACCAGGAGACAAAGGGGTTGAGTGCATGTAAATGATTACTTGTGGTTCAGTTGATTTAACTGCAGTTATAATCTAGAACTGTAAATAAAATACAAATGTCAGCATGCCAGATCATCTGTTTTTATCTCTTTTTTATGAAAATCGATTCTAACCATATCTATATGTATAAATAAAACCGTATCTATATGTACAAATAACACACTTTGCTGTTAACAGGCTAAAAAAAACCCCAACCACCAGTGCTTTTTATTTTGTCTTTTTGCCTTTTCTCCACCCCAGTGGCACGCGTTATCCAGAGAAGAGCAAGCGAAATACTATGAACTAGCAAGAAAGGAGCGACAGCTTCACATGCAGCTGTACCCGGGCTGGTCTGCACGGGATAACTATGTAGGTTCCTATGTGGGTGGAAACTTTTAGTAGTAGAGCTTGTAGAAATGTCTGTGTGACCTGCTGAGCTACGACCACACATTGCACACGAGCACTGCGTGGAAAGTCTCAGGACCCCAACCTGGTAACGACAACAGGCGCTTCCCTCGGCGATACCAAAACTACTGGGGGGTAATTCCCACTTGGAAGAGGCTTCCTGGCTGAGACTAGTATGGGGTTAGAATTTGAGGATAAACAGTAGAGCTCTGTGAAAAAAGTCTTCCCTTTACTTTTACCAGCATCTGGAAATGCTGTTTGGCTTGCTGGTCATTTTGAATTTCATTTTTTACAATGAAATTTAATATGCCTCTTGTGTGCTCCTCTCCTTTCCACCAAAAGAGATAAATAATTAGTGTCTTGTGCTTATCTGTGTCAGAGTGTAGTGGAAAGTGGAAGAATGACTTATCCTAGCTTCAGAGAAGGACTGGCAAAACCAAAAGCATTATATTTTTGAAAGTCTTACTCTCAAGGGGGGTTAAATGAATTATTCCACACTCTATAGTTGTGTATTTTGTTTATGTTTTCCTTTTCATGCCCATATTACCTTTTTTTTTCCCCCTACCCTCCTAATTCTTTAAAAAGTATATTGGAATTCATGATCAATTCATGGATTGTTTTAAAATTGATTCCTCCCTCTACTTTTCAGAAAGCCTGTTTTTGAGCTAAAAGTGCTAGTATTTTTTGTCTCTTAAAAAGCATAAGGGCAGCTTTATAACCCCTAGTACTAAATAGCTCCTTCCATGAAGGGTAAGCAGTGCAGATGGTAATAAGTGTTTGCAAGCCTAAGCCCATAAATTCTTGACAGATTTGTGGATTGGTGAGAGCTCCAAACCCTTTTTAATAGGATTAGAGCAGCATCTTGATTTTTTTTTAAAGTTAAATAAAAATCAACTAAAACTCTCAAGGTCCCTAACTCTGTAGCAAACCCTGTTCTCTGCCTTCTAGTCACACTTCCCTGCAGGTTTGGGGACCAACAGCTCTAAGATTGATGCCAGTTTTTGTTTATATTTACACATTATGGTTTTGCTGAAGTCTGTCTTTTCCATCCCCATCATAATCACTGCCTGTTTTACCAGATTTTGCTCTATATGACAACACTTGCCTCCGTGAATCTGCATTTTTATATGTATGGGTGGGAGGAAGCCAGTTCAGAGTCTGCAGTGAAGCCAGGAGAAGCAGCAGCAGCTCTTTAGACTCTTCTGCCGTTTCAGTGGTGGAGAATACACATGCTCACTTATTTAGCAATATGTATTTAGGGACATTTTTCAAATCCTTCTGTTTCCTTGATCATCTTTTCTTCCCACCGGGCTCAGCTCTCCCTCCTTGGTCATTACAGGTGTACCTGCGCATGCTCAGTTGTCCTTCCAGTTCAGAATATTCTTGATCATGTGCTCCTCAGAGGAGACCTTTTTAAGCCTGATGAGGCACAGCTCCTGCTTAGCACATTTTCCTTCCCTTTTCAGCACAGTCTGGCCTGAGGCTGTCAGACCATAGGCTCGAGGTAGTTCCTCAGCACTGTGCAGTATCATCGTCTTGGGTGTTCAAAAGGGAGTCTAGGCTGGAGTGAGGTTTCGGGAATGCTCGTTCTGCACAGTGACTGTGCCACCGACAGATGGGCATGTACAAAGCCTCAGTGTTTAGGACCTTTTACTTTTGTCCTCACTGTGTGAACACTGAGAAACCCTTTCTTCTCAAGCTAAAAAGGACAGGATGAGAAAGCCGGTGCTTTCCCAGCGGCTTGATGCTGTACCCCCAGGTGACCTTCAGGGGGAACCTTCCTGCCTGAGGAGAGCGTGGTGCCTTTGCATCATCCGCAGGATTTATTTATGTCTCCTCTCCTGGTCCATTCACAGCTCTCCTGAGTGCCCCTCCTCCCTCAGCCGTTTGTAGGGTCTTGAGCTTTTCACACATCTAGCAGGGGAGCGACTTTGGGCTGCTTGAAGTGGTTAAATTGTTAAGCACCTCACATCAGGCTCAAGGATAAGGCCAGCTATAGCCCAAGTCTTCAGAGACAGCAGCAGTGCATTCAGGAAATGCAGCTTTCAGCCTCATGGCTTGTTGGTGTCACAAGGCACGTTGGCTCTTCCTGAGATCTAATGTGAGATGTTTGGCAGTGCTGAGTGCTGGACTCAGAAGTATGTAAGGGTCCAGTCACCTCACCCACTGCTTGTCTAGAAAATTAGTACCAAAGAACTCCGCAGACCTATCAAAACCCGTGTTGGTTTGGCTCCAGAGAGGGAGCTACCAAAATTGTTAGCAGGTATTTACATTCATATTTACTTGCAGCATAAAAATTTGTATAGTATAATGACAGAAAATGTTACAATCTGCTCAAGTCTTGGGAGAATAATCTTAGGCAAAGAAAAAACGGTGCCTTCTGCAGAGCACTTGAAAAACTGCTGCCACAGTTCTTTCCATAAGTCCATATATTTATCTACATAGTCTAATATCCTCTTGTAGCCCAGAAATTGAACAAGCAAACCAGATTATTCTTCTCCCTGATGATTTGAAAAGGGTATAAAGAAGTTGATGTGACATCTGTCCGTTCTTTGTTAGGAAGGAAGAGTTTTAAGAGCTTGTGTTGAAAAAGAACAAGAAATTCCTGGTCCCTGGCTGACATTCCTGTAGATCAGCTGTTTTTAACAGATTGCTCCCAAAAGGCATTACAGTACTTTAATACCTGGCTTGAAGAGCTTGTGAAGGGCAGGTGACTCTTGACCTTTGTTCTGGCTGGCCCTCGAGTGAAGAAGTTATAAGGTCTCAAATTGAAATAGCCCTTGAATTCCCAAATGTACTGCAAAAATTAAGCACATTTGCCACAGATGCAGTCTGTTAATTATGCCAGTGGACTCCTTGAGTTTAAATAAAAGTCAAGCTTATGATCTTGAGGCAATTGTCTGGTTTTGGTTACGTTGTTGAAAGCTGGAAAAAATTCACTGATTTTTTGCAGAGTTACTGTCAATCTAGATCAATATAGATGGAGCAGAGTGTGAGCCTCCTGCATCTTTATGTGATACATGGATTTCAAGATACCGTGCTTTTCCCTATTCTGTTCTCAGGGAGCTTTAGGGGCAATGCTTATCTGCCTCTCATGTTAGACTGATGGCTGCTCTAGCAACTGACAACTTCCATATCCCAAAAAATTACCTCAGAGGTGTCAGAGATTATTTGTCATCAGCATCGAGGCTGCAGGATTATGTACCTGTTGTTCGAAGTTCCTTTGAGGTGGACAGTTCACACTGCTTTTTCCATCTCCAGAAGGATCTCATAAACCTGGAACAGCCTGGACAACAGGAAGGCAGTTTTACAACCCTAAGCAAGCAGGGGGGGATGAGTGCAGAAACCCCATGCCACAAGGCCAGCTTCATGGAGGAAAAACAGGACAACGATGAATCAATGTCCTACATTCATACTGGGGGAATTTTTTACTGATACATTCCAGAAATCTATCATAGGTAGCATTCCAAATGTGGATGTGCCATGCTGAAGACCTTCTTAATTGTGCATCTGGAATCCATCTGCTGAGAAAGATGCCCATTCTGTGGGAAAACCTCTTGGCTTTCCCAGATAAATCCAGCCCTTCCAAAACTCTGGGAGATTCCTTCTTCCAAGATATGTTTGTTGCCCCTTGACCACAAGGGACTGCTGCTCTGAGGTCCTCTCGCCAGCTGTGCTTTCTACCATGTCTCCGTAAGCCAGGAATTCTTGTGCTGTTCACAGCTGACATTGCTGGCCCAAAAGTTGTTGCTTTTAGCGTTTGGAGAGCTGTGAAAATGAAATTACTCCGTTGCCTACACTGGCCTTGTTGTACTAGTCTGCAAACCCTGTACCTCAGTGTTAGAGGAGTTTTCTTGGAAAAATAGCTTTTATCTTTTGAGCTATGATTATTACTTCATTTTTTTTCTATTGGAAAGCAATTACTGTTTTTCCACAGAAGCTGGGCTCCCAGTTGTCCTCTCCCACACTGTTGGAGGGAAACAGAACAGGCTTTTCCCCCTCCAGTCGAAAACTGAAACAAATTTCATCATTTTATGGTACAGCATTTGGGAAAGGGATAGAGTTTAGCAAAATATTACTGGTTGTTTTCTTGTGATAGAACAA
This sequence comes from Haemorhous mexicanus, assembly GCF_027477595.1. Lineage (NCBI taxonomy): Eukaryota > Metazoa > Chordata > Aves > Passeriformes > Fringillidae > Haemorhous > Haemorhous mexicanus. Next base: position 34,160,304 of record NC_082347.1, read on the forward strand.
AATGTGGGAAGGGTCTTGGCTATGTCTGGATTTTTTTTTTTTTCTTGTCCTGGCATTGCTTGCTAGGTTGTCAGTGGAACAATAAAACTGCAGGTTAGGATACAGTCATTACTGTGGGCTTCCTTGTCTGCTTGAATGCTTGGGGTTTGGTGCTGAGGAACTCCAGGGGCTCAGTCTGACCTCACTTTCCCCTCTCTATTCTCTCTCTCCTTCCCCTCCCTGTCCCACCAATACATGACCACAAATGATTCTTGAAACCTCTGCATGCAGGAGCACACACATCAGATTTTTTGGGCTTCATGATGATCTTAGCTCAAAAGCAGCATCTTGCAAGTCTTTCTGCCCCTGCCCCAGCTGCCCATGGCCTTGGTGGGTGTTAGCACTGGGTGGACAGCAGTAAGGCTGTCAGAAAAGTCACAGGCTGGGCAGGCAGAGTCAATCCTGGGGTGCAGTATCTCCCTGGGGCCCCCCAAAGTTCCCTGCAAAGGGGGTGAGCTAGTGTCACACTTCGGTGTCCCCCCTTGGGAGCTTCCTGCTCCAGCCACAGCCTCATTACTCCGTGCCCTCTTGCAAGGACACTTCTCTGGGGTTAATTCTAATCCTTCTCGTTTGTGTATGTTTTCTGCAGGGAAAGAAGAAGAAGAGGAAAAGGGATAAGCAGCCAGGAGAGACCAACGGTAAGTAAAGACAAGTCTAAACCTCTTGCTTAGTGGAAGTGTGCCAGTCCTGGTGTGACCCTTGTAGGTACGGGGGAGGTGGGCACAGGTCTCCTGGCGTCAGGGGAGCCAGTCCCTATGCTAGACAGCTTTTTTTTTTTAAAATGCACTCCAATAATCCACGCGTTACCGCCCTTCTAAACCTAGTAACCCAGCCATTGCATGTCAGAGCCTCCTCGTGTGGCATAGCCGAGTTGGTGCGCGTAGTTGCCGAGGCTGTAGCGCAGAGCCGTAGCTGTAATGCCTGTGCCGTGGTTTATCCAGCCGTGCGCTTCCCGCGCGCGCCTGTGTGCGTGTCCGTGTGCGTGCGCTGTTAATTTGGGCTGTCCCTGGATGTCCTGATGCATGCCTTACAGTGGTAAATCGCACCCATCTTAAATTAAGGAGGTTTGCCATTCTATATAGGAAATTAGAAATACTGCATAGGCAATCTCATAGTCGATCTTGAAGAAGCCCTAACTTAGTTTTTTTGAAGCCTTTGTATAATTTGTTCTTTTTTTTCAGAACACAGCGAATGTTTCCTAAATCCTTGCCTTTCACTTCCTCCGATTACAGGTGCTAACGTCATTTTGAGTCATTTAAAATAGTTTATAAACTGCTTTTTAATTTTTTTTCCTGCCATTATAGATTTTAACATTAAACACTTATGACATTAAGAAAAAAATACCATCCACACGTTTTGATAGTATTTATTATCTATATATCTTTATATCTATTATGTTTGATAGTATTTTTTAATTCTGTTTTTGTTTTTGTAACAATTGCTATTAAAACAGTAATACAGTAAAAATAACGCAAGAGTTGTACTAACTGTGCAAATTGAATATGCAGTATTTCTTTAAAGAGACTGATAAAGAATGGAAGCAAGTCAGTAATGAACCTCCTTAATCTAATGGCATTTTTCATGGCTCCCACTAAGTCTTCTCACATTAGCATGCATACGCATTTTTTTATTATTATTTTAGTTTTGGATCTTTTTTTTTTCCTTTCTGCTCAAGCCTATTCATTGCAATTCACTAGCTGTACTAACTCAGCACCTTGCCATGCTTTACGTTTTATTTTCTGGCTGATACTAACATACTCATTCTGCAATCTGCTTATTCTTATCCATTCTTTTAAATACAAATTAATGAAAACAAGTAAATTGAATGTTATTCCAAAAGCTGCATTATCCCAGGAGATATAATTTCTTTTTTTTTCCTTTCTTTTTTTTTTTTCTCTTATTTTGTATCTGAGTTGAAGAAAAAAGCATGTTCAGGATCTAACTTCCATACTCAGCTTCTTTTCTTCCTTTCCCCCCCCTCTTAAAAAAAAAAAAAAAAAAAGAAAAAACAAAAACCCAGCCCAAATCAATCTTGCCTGAAACATCCTGCTAGACCAACCACAAAGACTTTCCTCTACCTGCTCTCTTAAAAGGGAAAGAAACAGTCCTTTATAAAGGGATACTGCAGCTTTAATTGCAACAGCTAATCTCAAGAGTTGAATAAAAATGTAATTATCACTTTTTTTAACTTTTAAATCAAAAGTCAATATTTGCAATTAATAACAAGGACATTGATTTTTATTCCCTTTTTTATTTTTATTTTTTCCTTATTTTTACCTTTCTCTTTTTTCTCCCCTTTTCTCTCTTCCCCTCTCTCTTTCTCTCTCTCTCTCACTCCTCCCTCTCCCCTTTTCTTTTTTTTCCTCTCTCCCTTTTCTGCTCGCTTTTCTTGAACTCATTCAGACCTGAGCGCTCCTAAGAAATGCCGAGCGCGCTTTGGCCTTGATCAACAGAATAACTGGTGCGGCCCCTGCAGGTGTGTATAGTTTTCCCAGACTCGCTATGGCTGATTTGCAGCTGGTTTATTTGGTACTTTCCCCTTTTTTTTCCTGCCTTGTTGCTTTGTAGCTCTGTGTTGTGATCTAGAAGACACAAGGGAGTGGGACACTGCCATCAGTAATCATCTCTCCGAAAGGGTTTTGCTTTTTTTTTTTTTTTCCTTTGTTGGTTGGTTTTTTTGGTTTTTTTTTGCCTTCCTCTTTGCTGCTGCTAGCCAAAAACCCACTGTAAAACAGCATCAACCTTAAGCCCATCTGATCCGTGGCTCAACCACGCTCCTGCCTTCCAAGCCTCCACCCAAGGACAGTGGCTCCCAAAGCCCTTGATAACGTGGCACTGTGCTGTACCCACACCACACAGGCTCGTGGCTGTGTTGGAGATTTTTTTTTTTTGGTTTCCCTTTGGCTCAGTGTGAAAGTCCTGTTTTCCTTCCTGCCCTTGGTGCGAGGGGAGATTACCAAATAAAACGGAGGTGATTGCAAGCTGAACGTAGCTGTAGCTGAGATGATGCAGACCAAATGAGCTCTATCCACCATTGTGTTGTATTTTTTGTGTTTACCTTATGCTAACAGATGCAAATACTCCAAAGAAGTGTCGGGCATTGTTCGGGCTTGACCGACAGAGTTTATGGTGCAAACCATGCAGGTATAAAACTACCCATTAGGCCTTTGGGGAAATAAAAGCAATCTGTCCTCTTAGTGCATTTGTGTGATTTTATTTTTTTAATCTTTTTTCCCCACTCCCCACCTTTCTCTCTCCCACAGCATCAATTGCTAATAATCTTTGATCTTTGGAATTTCTTGCTAATTTAATGCCATTTTCTCTCTTTCTTTACCAATAACCTTTCCCTGGTGGTAGAACTGGGAACAAGAAAACTCAAAGTCCTTAAAGCTGGCGATTTTTTTGGCTTTTTTTTTTTTTAGTTATTTTTTCCCAGATTGTCAGCAAAATTAACGTTAAGCTGGACATTTATATTTTGTCTTTCATTTGGGTCTATGTCCCCTGCCTGCAGAGGCTTTTTAAAAAGGTTCTGGGATCTGCAGTACTACTGTTTTTCTCATTATTAGAGATCTAAAAGCCAGTGTTTACAGCTTATACTGTATTCATTCTTTTGGTATTATCTAAAAAATTTAAACAGCTACCTGTTGGCTACTATGCCTCTGTAAGGTTTATGTAGATATAATTTTTTTTAATTATCTGAAATCTTTTTTCCTAATCTCAAAAATTTATTTTTTTCGTAAATTTTATCCCAACAAGTGAGCTGTAAATGTCTGAGCTCTAGACTAAAAACTAATTACAACTTTAGTAGCACAGTTTCCAGCATTAAAAGGAGATGAAAGACATCAGAGAGCCCAAATTCCGGCAGCCCATGTTCTACTGGAGTTTAATTCCATGTGTAACTCAATACGTACTTCTTTCTTGGTGGAGGGATACCGAGTAGTTCTTTTCTCATTCCTTTTTCCTTATATGATCGCATTTGGTTAAATTTGTTGTTTCTTTATTCTGATACAAGCAGTCTTTGAATTTGGAATATTATGATGGTAGGTATTTCAACCCAAACCACACTCTGTGTGTAGTGATTCCTCTCCCATATTTTCCCCTCTTACTCATGCCAGTCCCATGTGCTCCATCTCATTTAGAATGTAGCTCAGACGTCCATCGTATTTTGTGTATGCACGCAGTCTTGTCTGTGCTTAGTGTCCAGGACTGAGGGTGGTGGTATGTGTCAGTGTACCAGAGGAGGCCCCAGAAATGCCTTCTGCAGGTTGTGTGTTGTCCCATTTGAGGCACGGTGTTGTGGGGTGCTGGGGGTTAGGTATCAGTACCAGGACATGTGTTAAACAAGCTGGGAAAGCAGCAGTTTCCTACTGCTTGAAGGGAGAAGGGTTCAGTCCAGAAGAGCTGAGTAGCTGCTTCACTGTGTCAGGAGTCTCATGCAAGCCAAGGACTGCAGTGCTGTGTTTAGTTAGGCTCTATTCTGTGGTTACTTTGCTGCACACTATCAGCTGATATTTGTGTAGTCTAGAGACAGAGTATGTGAAGCATGTCAGGCTCTGCATGCCGAGTACCAGAACTGGGGGCACATCATGTTTGTGTTGCTTTATCTTTTCCTGGCTGCTTAAGTAAGCAACATACTTTTAAAACAACATTTTATCAGCAAGGAAACTTTTTATTTGGTCTGTACAGTGCTTAGGTTACATATGAAGCATAAACCCTCTCTTGAATTCTATTAGATTTTGGTCAGAAGTCTTTTCAGCGCATCAGGGACAACTTTAGTGGTATAGCTGATAGTTCTGGACTTACTGATTCAGAGTCAGCTGCTTTTTTGTTTGTTTGTTTGTTTGGTTTGGTTTCTTGTTTTGTTTTGTTTTTTCATGCATGGAGGCATTTTACCACTAGGTATTAGAGCATTTCTCTCCTAGTTCTGGTCCTAACCGTTATAACATTGCATTTGCTAGCATGGTAGCATTTTGTAGCACACCTTAGGTAGGTGCTAAAGATGTGCAGTTTGCTACTGTGGTGAAAACTGAGACATCTTTGCCCACAGCAACTGAATAAACCCTTGCACTCTTCTGTGGCTTTCACTCATGGCAATTGCAGCATTACAGGTTTCCTGGTGCTCTTCCAGGGCTAGTTTCTAGTGCAGCAAAAGTGAGCTCAGGTCTGTTGGTGTTTGCTCTACTGATGTAGCAACACTTTCAGAGCAATGCACAACTGAATAATCCTCATTAGTGCTTCTGAGGGGGCAATATGTAGTATTTTTGTCCAGACTTCTGGAGAGAAAAACTGAGGCACAAGTAGTTCCTTAGATTTTTGCTTATTCCCCCTCACCAGAACTGCCTGGTGGTCTTCATGTCTGCTAAAATTAGGCTAGTGTGCTTTGAGGGTTTGGCCTCTGGACCTTTTGTCCCACTTAACCCTGACAGGTACATGACCACAGTAACCATGGTGCTATTGGCACAGTTTGCAGAAATATCTCCCCTCTTGAGCCATCATGATTTAAGTAAATATTGTTTTCAGACTACTGAGTGGCCACACTATTAAAGAGTTTGGCAAATGAAGCAATATACTCCCTTAAACCTAGTCAAAGGAAAATTACTTCAGGTAGCAGAGCAATGGTTTTGGTTTTTAAAAGGTTGTTAGCTCTGCAGTGTCAGAAAGTCGGGTAAATCTTGTTTAAAGCTGCTTTGCCATGGGAGCTCTTTCTTTCAGGCCACAGAACATAAATATTAAAAAATAAATTTGAAATGGTGGCATACTACATTCAAACTGCCTCCAGTTTAATAATTTACTGCCCTGTAGGTCCAGAGCAGTCCAGTTAAAGGACTTTTGGACCCCCATCAATGAGGCAGGCAGAGCTTGGGTCTCTGCTTGCACGTAATTTTAATTTGGGGATGGAGAGGGAGTCCTGCAGTCTCCAGGTTGTAAGCACTCATGTTTCCACACAAGTAGGATTGGTGAGCTTTGTGGAACTTAACTGTCCTGCTTTGCCACTGGAGCTGTACAGAAGGTCCAAACAGGAACTCTGGCCCTGGTAGTGCTGCACAGCTGAAGTAGGAAGTAGTGAGATGAGAGGGGAGAGAGAACAGCAGAACTGTCCTTAGCCAAGAGCCACAGAACTCCAGTGTTGTTTGTTGATGGTAGAAGAATTAACAAGGTCTGTTTTGAGCCCACCAAATTAAGTTTATTTCTGTCTTTTAACGTTGCTCTAATAAAGCATGGTTTACAGCCTTCACTTGCTGTCTTCTATCTTTCTTTCTTTCTTTTTAACATTTAAGTTGCATGGTTGTCTTTAGTTTTTAGCATGTATTGATCTGCAGGCTAACGTGGTTAAAACTCTAATAGCCCTAACCCCTTACCTTGCCATGTGGCACATGGAGCAGAATCTGAGAGCAGACCTGAGTCTCTGGAGGAAGGGATGTCACAGCACGGGTCCCTCACTGAAGCTGGTGAAATATTGGGTACTGGGGTGGTTGTGCCCTTCCTGGCTATGGGAGATGATGGTTTTAACTCCAGGATCAAGGTAGTGTGGTCTCCTTTGCAAATGAGAAGCATCTGTCCTCATTGCCTCGAGGGTGGAGCTTGGTTTAACCTAGCCAAATGCCATACCTAGGGGAGAACACTGGTGACCAGCAGGGGAACTGGGGCACCTCCTGGAGTGAGGAATGTCCCCTGGTGACACTCAACTGCTGTGCCACACGCAGGCACTCCCTCTGATGGAGTTGCAGAGCTGGGGTGATATATCCACTGGAGAGGGAGAGCAACTTCCTCCTTCACATTGGTGGCTTTGTGCAGCTTAGCTGAGCATCCAAAGTTCTCCTGGCAGAGCTGCTCTAGACAGGCTTTGTCCTATGCTTTGGGCTGTGTGACAGCACTTCAGCACTTCTCAAGGGACTTGTGATTGTGGATAGGAGGGCTGAAGAGCCAGCATGCTTAGGGTCAAGGTGGCCACTGCACATCATTCTGCCAGATGCTGTGGTTGTTTGCCTCATTATTTCTGTCCTACTGCTAGAATTGTCTTGCACATACTTGGCAAGAAAGATGGTGTGAAACTGTCATCTGTTTTCATTGCTCCTTTACATTATCCAGTGGACAGAGGGAGGAGAAAAGATCTCTGTCGGGTCACTTATTTATTTGAAGATGAGCAGCTCTTGCGAGACTCTCACATGCCCTGGTGTGAAATTAAGATCCATGTTGCTCCTCACCTTTGTACCTGTCGTCGTGCTCTTCACCTACTGAAATTGAAACCCACCCTGGAGTTACATGGATGGTCTCTCAGAGGAAAATCCCAAAATGCAGACGAGCAGCTTCCCAAATCTACCACTCTTCCCCTAAAACAAAAAGTAAAACTGAGTCTATTTAAAGCCACAACCTGCAGGCCATACAACCAGTTATTCTTGTTATTTTGGATCATACTCTGTTTTTCCTGTTCTTTTCCTGTTTTTTTCTTCTGTTTGCTTTGTTTGTTCGTTTTGTTTTTATTTCCCCTCTCTCTCGTACTCTCTGTTATATATCCCTTCTGTCTGACTGACATTTCTGGATTTGGTGTGGTTCTTAACAGAGGAGAAAGCAATGAGCAGTAGTTTGCAGCTGATCTTGCCTCCCAAGGGCAGGGCATCGTATGAGACCACAGGTGATTCAGGTGTAGCTATAGCCCCATTGAGTTGGACAGTGTTATGGGACATCTTGAGATACTAGCAGCTATGCAGGGTTTTTATTTTAGGAGGATTAAATTACTTTTTAATATTTTTTTCCCCATGTAGGAAAGTTTGTAGATTAGAACAGTGGGCTCCAAAACCCATTTATCTGGTTTTCTGATTATGAAAATAAGGAAAGGAGGCGGCCTGAAGAAGAGGGGGATGAAGAGACAATCAATTGGTGAATCCTTTCCAAATCTGTTAGCCGAGGGGAGGTTCCCCAGCGGGTTTGGTGCCGAGGACACCCTGCCAGACCCCCAGGATGGCACGTGGGGCCAGGATGCCACTCATGCAGAGCCCAGAGTAGCTGACTGATGGCTCTTTGCTGTAGATGACTGTCTCCATCAGCATCTCTGCCCTTTATTCATGGGTAACTCTCTCCCTGTTTCTAGGAGAAAAAAAAAGTGCGTTCGCTACATACAAGGTGAAGGCAGCTGCGTCAGCCCACCCTCTTCAGATGGAAGCTTACTAGACTCTCCTCCGTCCTCCCCCGCCATGCTCGCCTCCCCCTCCAGAGACTCGAAACCACAGACTGAACAAACGCAACCCCTCTCGCTCTCATTGAAGCCCGACCCGCTGGCGCACCTGGTGATGATGCCGCCGCCATCCTCGCTCGTGCTCGCTGAGAGCGCCGCGAGCAAGCCCGGCGCCCTGCCCGCCGCCAGCTGCCCCAACGGGGCCCTGGACCACCCGCCGGCCGCCCTCCCGCCGGCCGCCGCCGCATCCCTCGCACAGCCCTCGACGTCCTCCTTGCATTCCCACAGCTCGCTGGCGGGGACACAGCCCCAGCCGCTCTCCCTTGTAACGAAGTCCTTAGAATAGCTTTAGCCTCGTTAGCCCTTTCGGTTTCCTTTCGGGGGGATTGAATTCTGTTGGTATTTGGGGTTTTGGTTTTTTTTTTTTTTTTTCCTTTTCTTATTTTTTTTTTCTTCTCCTTGTTGTCGTCCGCTGTTTGTCGTCGTTTCTCAGTTTCATTTTTAATTTGTGCCATGTGGCTACATTAGTTGATGTTTTATCGAGTTCATTGGTCAATATTTGACCCATTCTTATTTCAATTTCTCCTTTTTAAATATGTAGATGAGAAAAGCCTCATGATTCTGCCAAAATTTTTATCAACAGCTGTTTAAAGTCTTTGTAGCGTTTAAAAAATATATATATATACATAATTGTTATGTAGTTCCAATAGCTTAGTTTTAAAGACTGATTTTAAAAATTAAAAAAAAAAAGAAGCAATTTTGAAGCAGCCCTTGCCAGAGGCATTGGTTCTTTATTATTTGTATTAAATACGAGCTTGCGAACCAATCATTTTACATCTGGTTTTTAAACCTTTAAGGGCACAACGAATGCGGTGCCGCTACTACTTCTTTTTTTTTTCTTCCTTGTGTGAAACAACCTTTATTGTGATGTTACTTGTTATTGTTTAAATGTACAGAAACAAAGGGTTAAAAAATGTGTTAATATACCTTGTTCCATGGTGTTGTTCTTTTTGGGGGAGGGGACGCTACTCAACAATTAAAAGTATCACAACGCTATTGGACCAGTAGTATTTATTGCTTTAGAAATTGCTTGTTGTATCTGTATGTTGTCCCTTTTTAAATGTTTTTTTCTTCTTTTATTTTTCCTTGAAACATTGTATAAAGGGTTTTTTTTTTTCCTTTAGTGTAAGCATCTTATATATAACAACTCATTTGTACAAGGTTTTTAAGTTTATATATAAATGTGTATATATATATTTTTTCTGGGATTTTGGTTTTGATTTGTTTTTGTGATTTTTTTTTTTTTTTTTTTTTTTTTTTTTTTGCTATATGAAATACGGTTGCCACCAAATGGACATTCGCAGATGCATTTTTTCAAGGATCAATAGTGTAAAGAATAAAATTGCTTTAAAAGCCATTACACTCGAAAAGACTTGAAAATTTAGCAAGGGAATTTTTAGCAATGCTGTTTGAAAAATAGCAAGGTCCAAGTGTCTCCTGTTCAGAACTGCAGCTGAATCCCCTGCGACATTAGGACTGTAGGCTGTGTGCAAAATTTTTATGTGCCAAAATTCTCAGTGACTTTTAACTTTCTCCCGACAACTTTATTATTTTTTTTAATGCTGTAATTTTTTTGTTCATCATGTTTTGCTGTGATGTTACATAGGTAGATATGTATGTAGTTTTAATGTCACCTATAACAGACGTGTTTGGTAGCAGATTGTCCGGAAAGCATTTAAAATGAAGAGGTATAAACCCTTAAGGGCCAAATTCTGTATATTAGATTATTCATAAAAGGAAAATCAGACTGCCACTTTTATGTACACTTACTACATACAGGTAGGTAGCAAACTTAAAACAAAAAAAAAAACCTAGGCATGTTGATGTTGCAAAAAACGCTGTATAAAGCTGAAAAATTGTTCATCTGTTCATTCAGTGCCATTGTAGTTGACATGAAGCGATTGTAAAACTGTCTCAGATTTTTCTCTGGTTTATTAAGATGCTAACTATAACATTTTTTGTGAATACTTTGAATGTTTCCTAACAGTTGTGATGTTACTGTTCCGTTTTATGCTCTTATTCCGATTTTCATTTTTAATGGTTTGGAAGCCATTTTTTGTAATGAATAAATGTTCATGCTGTACAGTATCTGTAGCATGCAGTTCTGGATTAATAAAAGCAACTTAGTATGTGCAGAGAATGACTTGTCAACTCATTTATGCGTTGACTGCATTTTATCTGGCTGGAAAGATTTGCAGGCCGACTGGAAAAATTCCTTGAGAAAAAAGGTGTGAAAATTGTGGCAAATTGCAGCCAGCTCTAGCTGTGAGGAATTCCAGTTTGCATTTGCACTGGCCCTCTCCCCGCTCAGTGCACTTTTGCATGAGTAGCAGTGGTTAAAGATCCTTTTTATTTAAAGCAAATGGCACATGATCTGTCAGAAGACAGCATGTGAGCTAAGGGAATGTCCTTCCATGTGAAGTGAGCCTGACTGGTGGATGGGAGACCAGGGCTGGTGATGCCTTTAATTTTAATGTATTTCTGTTTAACCTGATGATCTCACAACATAGAGCTGGTGCACTATAAAGGTCACACAAGAGACCCAGATAGCCTTAATTAGTAAAGTCTTTCTTCTGGCTGTAGGCTTTATCTCCTGGACAGATTTGAGTCCAGTTTTGCATATATTTGAGGGTTTTTTTAATGCAACGAGCCCTTGCAGCACAGCCTGCTCTTGGTTCTGAGAGTCCAGCATCCACCTGACAGAAACACCTGCAGGTGATGCAGGATGGAAGTGAATTTATATGCAAAGATTCTTATTATGTTGTTGATTTGTTTGGGTTTTTTTTAATAAGTGGAGATTTAAACTTCCTAATTTCCAGGATTCTATCTTAAGTGGATGTCACCATAGGGCCAGTCATCTTGGAAAATGTCAGCCATGGTAATTCCTATGGTGGCACCTGAGGAGAGTGGAGTGTAAAGGTGTTGAAGCAGGTTTGTTCCCTGCTGTTGTTCAGGTGCATTGCTCAGGTACTGCACTTCTGTTTGGTTGGTCTTGGCAGGCTCTGCAGGAAGGGTGAGTGTTCTGCAGAGACCTGGGAACAGGCTGTTCTGGTAAGCCCAGCACTGGGATGGTGCTGCCCTTTCCTGTAGGGTCTGATAAAACCTGCAAAAGTGTCCATTGGCTGCAGAAGGAATTTCCTTTGTGAGGGCCTGGGAGATGCTGAGTGAAGTATAATGTGTAAGCAATATACAGGACTTTTAATTGCTAATATTTAATTATTAGTTTAGAAGACAAGCCCCCCCCCCCTTTTTTTTTTTTTTTTGTTCCAATATGTTAGTAGTGTAAATACATGAGTATTTTTTCTTATGTCCTATTAGAAGGATCAAGTCGTGGTGAATTTTTTATCAAGCTCCATTTATCTCTCTTGATCTATGTCTTCTGATGGTGTTTTTTTTTGTGGTCTGACATGATGCTGCCCTTGACCTCAGTGGAACATTTTCCCTCATCAACCACGACGGGCACGTGGGCAGTGTGGGTGGGAGAGGGCTCTGCACTGGGGAAAAGGACATTGCTGCAAAGCCTTTGTGGAAGGTGCCAAATTTTGCTGTTGTTGGTAGCTAGTAAATTGAATGCAATGCTCAAATTATTCTCTGGCTAGTTAAGGTTTCTAGGGAATTTTTTACTTCTTTTTCCTAAGTGTTTTGACTCTTGCTAGAGCATGGCCATCCATCAGCCCGACACATGTGCTGCATCTCTGCTGGGGATAGCTGCTCTCTTCTAAAGTAAGGAATAGTGCTCCAGGGAGATCTCTGAATGCCATGATTCAAAGTAGACACCATCAAGGTATGATTCATATATTCAAAATAATGTGTTCTTTGCTCTCTGCTTTATTAGGCAAACTTCAGAAAGCAGAGTCCTGAAACACCATTCCCGTGCAAATTAGTTTTCCTTCTGTGTGTGTGGTGAGAGGCATGTGTTCCAAGGATACATTGAACAGGGCTTGTAGTGGTGGAGAACTCATGCTGGGAACTTATTTGCTGTGGAAAACAATTGTATATCCCTGGGAAAGCAACTGCTTGTGTTTCCTCCAGGTTGTGCCTTGGCTGAATCCCTTTGAGGGATTTTGCCTTCAGATTTGCCTCCAAATTTCCCTTGCTTAGAGGAATTGAGCTGGGTCAAGGCTCCTGGAAGAAAATTGCCATTATTTATATGTATTCCTTTTGTGTCCAGGAGTCCAGGTACAGTGGAAATGTGGTGGGAGGACAGCCCTGTCTAGGCATTGTAGGTGTAAAATAGGGTGAGAAACAGGCTGATCACCCCCAGATCCACACCACTGAGGGCAACCACTAGAGTGTGGTGGTGGTAAAGTGGAATGGTCTGTTCTCATCCAGTGCTGCTTAGAGACAGCACAGGGCCCTGCATACAGTAGGTAATTCACTGGGGCTATTGCTTCCATCTGTTTTTATGGACCTAAGGCAAGGAAGCAAGTCAATGTATTGCATGTTCGGGAGATATTTATTTTCCATTAGTTTTGTAAATCTCATTTTTCACTTAGTGTATGGAATTTTAAAAAGTTTAAGCAATTGCTGACTCAAAGCAGTGCCACATGGTTTTATGCTTTGCTTAAAGGAAAAAAATGGACAGGCAGGAAAAAAAGAGTAATCTTTAGAGTCCTGTTCATTTCATTAGACTATAAAAATGATGTAAAGAGAATTTACAGTAAAATGGTTGCATAGGTCATTGCAACAATAATGAACGTTAATAATATTCATATTATTATTATTATTATTATTGTTGTTGTTGTAGTTGTTGCCATTGTGGTTGTTATTTATTACAAAACTAATAACAAAAACAATAATGTGTGTGACACTGCTGCCCAGATATGTCTGGCATACACATAGGAGCACTTTACCACCAAAGACTGGATGAAGGGTTTGGATGCTGTTTTGGGAGAGGTGCTCCAGCTGAAAATTAAATTTAGTACAGGACTGAGATTGATCTCAAGTGATCTTTGTTGGACAGGATGTCTAAAGCTTTTGGAGCCTTAAAACTATGAATATTCAAATTTGCTCAGAGATTGTAACAATTGCTATGTTACAAAAAAAAAAAGGGTAGACAGTTACTTTGGCATTAATTTTAAGATGTCCCTGGAAAACATCTTGAGATTTTTGAGCTACAAGTGATTTCATTCCAAGCACCCATCATTGTCAATAATGTCACCAACCCATTTAAGGACCCTTTGACAACTGTAGTCTTCCAACCCCTGGACTGATTTTCTTCTGGGATCAATCAAAAATATTAACTCGTGACTTTCATCCATGTACTAGGAGTTGCTCTTTTTCTGAGGTTGGAAATGTTTTTAAATTTGAGGTGGGGGGGATATTAATCTGGACCTCTAAGGCAGTGGAGAACATGAAGTCATGCTCTCTGTCCATCTGCTTGACCCTCTCCTGATAATTCTTGAATACTCTGGCATTTTGAACCAGATTTGACAGCGGCAGTCAAACTCTCAGAGATGATAAAGTCCCTCTGAGTTCCAGGGAAATCTCTGCCGGCGCTGAGAAGAGAGGCTTTCCAGATCCACTGCTGAAGAAAAGGCAGGGAGAGCTCAGCTGTTATCCATTCTCTCTGGCAGCATCCAGATGGCCAATTATCACACATCTACTTCTGGACCAGCATCTGCTCTCCCCTGCCCAGCTGGCAGGCTGAGAAGATTAGGTAGGAGACATGGACAGCATTGGGATGTTGGAGGGAACAAGGGAACGAGTTAAGGGTATAGGGAAAAGTGGAAATGCTGCAGCTGCAATATGTAACATTATGTAAGACTGCAGTGGGGAAGCAAGGGGAGGGAAAGGACAATGTGGAGATAGGAGACACATCTGCAGGACACCAGGCCCTGCTAATGCTCCTGCTCACAGAGCAGAGCTGCTCTGGAAAAGTCAATGCTGTGGGGTTACCAGATCCCTGTCTCGTTCCTTTGAGTTAGCAGCTGGCACCAGCTCACTGATGGGAAGCACAGCCCCATTTAGGAGGTACCTGCTGGCAGGGGCTTTTGATGCCCTGGCCTGGACACCACCAGAAGAGTTACAGGGTGGGAAAGTCTCAAGGTGTTTCCACAGCTCTGTAGCATGGGGATGACTGAAGCTGGGTGTGCCAAGCAAGAAGGGTGGGGTTTTTATCAAGAAAGAGGGAAAAAGGATTATTATCTTATTTGCAAACAAGCCCATTTGTAGTAGCTGTTTGCCAGGCATTAGCAAACACCCTGGTTTTAATCTCCATCAGAAATTGTCTCCTTTGCTCCCTTATTTTGTGTTCCCTTTTAAATAAGCTGCTGGGGTATTTTTGGATCTAACTATATCTTTTTAATCTGTTCCACCCACCCCTCCTCAGCCCCCGCTGCTTCCCTGCCTGCTCCTTCTTCAAACTTATATAATGGCACATTATACAAAATAGCTAAGCAGGTGGTATTTTTAAAGACAGTGAGTGAGCATTTTTTTGGCCTAAATTTGGAACGAAACAGATGGATTTTAAGACTCTGCTTTTTCTATGAATAGTAACCGTTGTTCTCTACTGCCTTAAACACCAGTTTCAAGACCACCTCCAGCAACCAATCAGCACACTGTTATTTAATTATAACAAAATTCTTAGCTCTGTCTGCTGCTGCATGGGCAAGTGGGGGGCACTGGATCAACTTCTGGAGCCAGGCAGACTTGCCAACAATAATTTTCCTTTTCCCAGAGGGCCGAGGGGGCCTGGAGTGGGTTCCAAGTTCCTCCTAAACTGGCTGCTCAGTTTGGGCTCCCTGACAGAGTGCTTGAAAAGGGTTATAGAAAGGCAGATAAATGCACTTCTTGTTGCAAGCTTCCCTGACAAGCCAGGCCTCCAGAACAGTGATCTCATTCCTGCCTTATTATTGGTGGTGCCAGATTTTTTCCATTAACAGGTAATTGAGTCGAAACTAAAATAAGCAAAGTTAGTTTTATCCAATGCTTTTCTTGCTTGCTTGTGAAAGAAAAACACTTTAGAGAGGGGTTTGCTTTTAATGTTCATGGAAATGTATTTACATCTCACAGATTCCTCCCTGCTCTAGTGTAATTAACCTGACTGGTCTTTTTGTTATTGTTGTTTTGATTTTTAAAGCAAAGATATTGGCAAGGCTTAATTCATTTTCCAACGGTTTGAATTCCCTGGGAGCAGCGGGGTTGAAGTTGCCCATTCTGTGCATGGCCACAAGTGCTCCTGAGTGTGCATTCACACTGTGGGCTTGGCTTCACCTAAGGCCCCAGAGGGAAAGCAGGAGCAGGATTCCAACAGGATGATTCTGTGCAGCATTTCCAGGCTCACAATGAGCCTTCCCTTCCAGAGAAGCCACGGGGACACTGATGGGACCAGCCAGCATCTTCTGTCCTGACCAAGCAGGAACACGACATGGCTGCCCACAAATTGCTCATGGTCTTGCAGAAGATCATTCTTTGTTTCTCACCCATGTGTTTATGAGGGCCAGGAGCTGGACTCGATGATCCTTGTGGGTCCCTTCCAACTTAGCATATACTGTGATTCTGTAATTCCTCAGCCAGCAGCTCCAGCCGTTCCCATGTTGCCAGCAGGCCACCTCTCCCCCTCCTCACCTGCAGGAGAGCCAGCCCTGCCCTGGATGAAAGGCAGCAGTTTAACAGGAAATAGCAACCAATGCTGAAGAACAGAGAAGTTACATACTTGTGGCTTTGCTGTTTTGCTTCTGTTTCCAGCTGTCCAGAGTTAGGCTCCTGCCAGCTGTGCCCTTGTGAGGGAGGCCGTGACCTCCAGCACCACAGGGACCTGGGTGCTTTGCACACCCGCAGCCCTGGGGCAGCCACATCACCCTGTGACCCCTTCTCCAGCCTTGTGCAGAGGGGTACAGGGATGGTACAGGTGGGTGAGGTTGAGCAAGGAGGGTGCTGAGCTCAGGCTGTGGGACGGGGACGGTGGCTTGTCCTGCTGCAGCAAAACCCCGCAGCCAGGACTGGCCAGTGGGTGGCTGCAGAAGTGGCATGGCAGCAGTGTCACCTGCCAAGCTGCCTCAGCCTCACTTCCCCTGGGCTCTGGGAGGCCAGTTACCAATTCACAGAGTCTGTTTTCAGCACAAACAGGACCTTCAAAGAGTTGCGAGCCTTTCTGTTTTGTTTTGGGTTTTTTTTTATGCCCTCCTAAAAAAAATGAAAGCAGAAAGAACCATACTTAAAAGTCAAGTAGATAATTGTTCCTAACATGAATTTCAAACATTATCTCTTCCTCTGGGCAGGTATTGCTGGGTCAGTTACCCTGACTGCCTGATGGCAAACTGAGACACGATAACCCCCATTTGAACTTGAATACAGCCCCTCTAAAGTAACGTTTGAAGGGGGTTTGATTTGTTCTGTTTAATCACCCAACTTTTGGCAGTTTTCTTGCTGGAGGCTTTAGCCAGCTTTCATCTTTGATGCTGAGACTTGCCTGGCAGTGAACCTGTAGGAGAAATCAGGTGGGTGACAAGAGAGGTGAGGTCCTGCAGTAGCCCTTGTCTGGCTGCAGTAAACGGTCTGTGATTCACAAATTGCATATCTATTGCAGTCTGGGATGTGTATTAACCAAGTCCTCCCCTGGCTCTAAAACGGTAAAAAACATGAGATACATGAGATACAGTGGCACAGCTCATATTATCTGCAAAAAGCATGTTCAGAACCTCAATGGCAGAATCAGTGTTGCCACAGTGGCAGGAGATGAAATTCCATCTCCAGTGAGTCATCCCAAAATATATGTTTCTCACTGGGTTTTCTGAGGTATTTCTCATTGAACCAACAATGCCCTGTTTAATGCATGAATTTTGCTTAAGCAATTCATGTCTTGCTTTTATGAACTTTTCCTCCTCTGCATCATGAGGGATGACAAAGAACTTGTACCAATGAAAAAACACTAAACAAAATGGCTTCACCTCAAATGATTTAATTTTAAGAGATGATCTTTTTCTTTGCCCCACCCCCTTTAAATTTTCATGGGAATTTAAATGAATAGGCATCTTTCAGGTATAGGCAATATACAGGTTGGAAAAATTTGCCATCCACAAATCTGGTCACTTTTTAAAGCCTCAGTTTAGCTAGAGGACACCTGCAGCATAGACAGCAACAGTACAGACCCCTCTGAACTTTGTCCTTCCTTCAAGCTACTCTGACCTGGGTAAATGAACTGAGGGATGCTGCTGACTCTCTTCCTCCTTCTGCCTTCAGATCCTCTCTGTTTCATTCACATTTTGCACAGTGTTTGTCACCTCAGGTTTCTTCCAATAACCTCTTCCAAGTTTTTCCATTGTCCTGCATTTCATGAGGGTGGAGTAGTAGCATCATCTCCATTTCACGTGTTTGTAATATGACTCAAAAGACCATTTTCGGGTTGAGTTTCACAAATGTGGAATATTTGATAAGGTTTTCATCAAAAGGGTCTGCTAGCAGTGAATATATTACTGAGAACAACTATTTCAAGGCAGCTGTATCCAGCAACAAGGTCTGGCCTAGTAGAGCAGACCCAGTATTGTGGAAGACACAAGGACTGGTTGGACAATACCAATTACTTTAATACCCTCATGGATTCAGTCCCTTTTACTTGGCTTGTGGCATCTTTGAACTTTGTACTAACTTACTTGTCTTTTTTCTGGGATTAAATGTCCAAGATTTCCAATGACATCTTATGGCCTCAGGTGTCCCATTTGATGAGGGAAGATGTTTCACAGCAAGAATTCATTCCAGGTGGACAGTAAATCTGTCCCAAAGAACAAAACAATTGGTAGCTACTACTGAAAAATGTACCGTGATCTTATTTTAATTTAATCCATGAGGCACATTTAAAACAATGTTGTTACTGCATAAAATAACAATTTTTTTTGTGTGCATTAGAGAAGACAAAAGGAAGACAAGTATAAATATTTCCGTGTGTTGTATTTAAATATTGAAAGTTTTACTCTTTTATATAAGTCCTTTGGATTTGGTCCAACCTAAACTTCATATGAACCCAGTCTTAAATATTTTGGGGGGATTTTTTTTTTTTCTCCTGACTATAGCTGTCTATTTTTAGTGGTGATGTTGTTCTGGCTAGTTTTCTTTACCCTAACAGAGGTGACTCCACGGCACATTTCTTTTGACAAAAACACACAAAACCAACACGGATCAGTTAACACAGATGACATCTTTAAACCTGAATACATTTTTTCACTATAAACGCCACCAGTCAACTTTCGTGTAGGTAGGTTTCCATTGTTAGTTGTCAAAGTCTTCTTGAGTGGATTTCCCACTGTGTCACTTTTGTGTGAGTCAAATCAAGATTATAGGTAACAGAGAAGAAAAAGAAAAAGAAGAGAAGGTTAGACCCTCATTTTAGAGTTTAAGAAAAATCTACCAGCAGGTTGCAGTTCGAGTTGGTAATATACATGAAAGGGGGAGTCCAAGCCGTGTCACAGGTATCACTATATTAGGCTTTCAGGAAAAAGCATACAAAACACATATTGTAGTGGTCACACACAGAGACATAAATTTAGGAACAAGATCTGCCTTAGCTTGAACATAGTCAGCTCTGATAATAAGGAACAATGGACCGAAGCTATTATGAAACGAAACCCAGGTGCCAGAATGGAGGGAGCTTTTAGCTGAGTTCTCCTGGAATAAAAAAGTCTAACTTTTTTTTCAGACGTATGTTGTCCTAAATTTTTCTGTTCTCACTTTAGAAGACAGCTGATTTTATTTGGGGTTTGATTAATGAAATGTTCCATGCTGAAATTTCCTGAGTAACCTTTACATGAATTTTTTGTTTCATCTTTTCTGTCTTAAATAATTTCTTTTCATTGGGATTGAGGAAAATATGCTAAATTATGCCCTTTATCATATATACACGGTATCCAGGGTGGATTTCAGATAATTTGTAGTAGTGTCTAGTCTTACATGGTATCATACAATGTGTTGAGTTGGAAGGGACCCACAAGGATCATCGAAGTCCAGCTCCCAGGACCACCCCAAGGATCACCCTATGTGCCTGAAGAGCATTGTACTTGAACTCTGTGAGGACTGCTGTAGTGACCACTGCCCTGGGGAGCCTGTTCCAGTGCCCAAACACCCTCTGGGTGAAGAACCTTTTGCCAATATCCAACCTAAGCCTCCGCTGACACAGCTTCAGGCCATTCCTTTGGGTCCTGTCACTGGTCACCACAGAGAAGAGATCAGTGCCTGCCCCTCCTCTCCCCCGATGAAGAAGTTCTAAAATCCTATGAGGTATCCCCTCTGTCCTCTCCAGCTGAAGTAACCAAGTGCCCTCAGCTACACCTCCTACATCTTTCCCTCCAGACCCTTCAACATTCTCATAGCCCTTACTTGCATGCTTTCTAATAGGTTTATGTCTTTCTTATAGTGCCATGCCTGGTGGAAAAATAGCTCTTGGAAGCGTGTTATTCATTAATTCATGAGAAGCATGAGCATGAGAAGCTTGATTTATGTCAAAAAGCATTTGTTTGCCACTTTCTCCTGACCTGTGTGGGAGGTCAACAGGCTGCTGAGATGTGTCTTAGAAAGCTGCAGGACTGGCAGAGCAGAAACCTTCAGTGGAATCTGCAGAGTCACACATATAAGACAGACGGAGGCAAAGTCCAGGTTGCCTGAGGTACCCAATGATGTCACACCTCTAGCTGTGGAATCTGCAGGTAAGTTTGACTTTCCTCTCATTCTAGGATAGAGAAATACATGCATATGTCTTTGGTAATACTGAAGGCCTTTTTGCTAAGGTGGTTATCTTACATGACATCTGATGAATAAATCAGTTTAAGATAAGAAATTTTTGTTTACTTTTGTCTTAACCAGAGACCAAGAACTTCCAGTGAAAACCAGAGCTTCTGGTCCTCTTGAAATAAGCAAAGTGTGTCCATATCATGAGGCACTGCACTTCCCAGAGTTTTGTCCAGGAGCTTGAACATTATGGGAAGCCACCTCAGAGATTCCGTGTTGTGAAGTAATGTTCTTTTGACTTGAAGGAGCAGTCAGAATTTCTGACTGCTGAGAAAAACAAGGCTGAGCTAGACTTATTTTAGGTCAAACAGGGTTTCTCTCCCGTGTAGAATCCATGGCAAAGAGTAGATTTGCAACAGTTTTAGTCAGCAAAAGGTTAATAGGAGTAAGCATGAACATTTTGGCCTATTGTGCAGAACGTACAAATATTCAAGGGTGTTTGTACTGAGGCTTTTGGCTGGACCTCTATAAAGATACAAGCAAGAAGCCAAACATATGTTCTGGCGTTCTAGGCTTTGATTCTTAATCATGTTCTGTGCTTGCATTCAGAGGTTTGCTTTGGGACCATCTCCAGTGTGAGAAAATATGACAGAGAAATCAAACACAGAGGTTGTGCAGAGCACTGTGGTGCTCCTTCATGAAGGGGAACTTTTGTAAGCACTAACATTATTCTTCTTTTGACAGCAGCCTCCCATTTTCCCTTGGTTTATCTTAACTGGGAATAACCCCTAAGAGAGGATATCTCTGGACACTTCAGAGAAGTGCTTTTTGAAGGCAAAGGAAATATTGTTACAGGGGTGAGCCTCACATCTCTTTGGCAGTTAACAATCCTATAAACACCACTGCTGAGTGCAGTGTGTGTTCATGGCTGGTCTCAAGTGTAGCTGCAGTGCCTGGCTTGTGACACAGGAATCTCTCTTCCTCCAGGAGCATGTTCCCAAACCTTGCAAGTACTTGGCTCCCAGAAAAAGACTAAACCAGCTCAGACAGGCCATGTAGAAAGCCCTGGCTGGGCCCGTAGACCAGGTAATATGTCACAGCATGGGTAAAATTTGGTATCAGCTGTGACAAGAGTGAAATATGAAAGCTTCCCAGAAACAGAAAAATATGGAAATTAAGGTTTTGGGATGGGTTTGGATTTGCTTTAACCTGACATTATGCTCTCCATTCCTAAGAAATTTCTCAGGAATGGCTTCCATGTTTTGTCAAGCCATCACCCTGTCACCCATTCTTTTACCAGGAAAGAGTGCTTACTTGTAAGCTGGACTTTCCATTTTTTACTCTTTTCTATCCAGAAATGTTCTTCCTCTTTAATTTTTAATTTTCTTCTTAATAATTTAGAATACCCAAATAAAAAGTCATTCAGTATATGAAGAAATGCAAAAATTAACTGAAGTCCATTGTCTAATTCTAAAATACATTTCATCTCCTTTGTAACTTTTGCACTTTGGTAGTTCAGTAATTACAAGGGAATGTACTTCACTGGATAGATCTCATATCTGATATATCTGCAGAGGAAAAGCCATGAAGTCAATGGAAATATCTCAGTAACCTGAGGTCAAGCTGTAATTTCCTGAGAAAACAGAAACTTGGTTTTCTTTTCTTCCAATCAGTCTTGTCATCTCTTCCTCCTCACATGAGCAACTTCATTTTCCAATGCACATTTCTGTCTTATGACTACTTGAAACACGTGGCAGGTGTGAAAAGCTGATCTATCAGCTGTTGAAGTCAATGGATTTTGATCACAGCTTGCTTTACATTGGAATCTAAATTGCTCTTTCTGCAGAAAATGTCGCGAAATGTTGGTAAGAGGAAAATGGACCTGAATTCAGGCAACACCCTACACCAACTGAGAACACTGAGAGCAGAAGAGCAGCAGCAGGAACAACATCATCCAGGGGCCAAACTGCAAGATAATTACACCAGAAATAGCATGGGGCAAGAAAGAGGCCAATTAATTCCATCAGAAGGATGTCATCTAGCAGTTCAAGACAAGAAGGAGACACTGTATGCAGTGGAGATGAATGTGGCAGTCTGCCAAGCTATCACAATATTCTTTTATTAAAGATGCTTATTAGTACCTTATATTTCCAATTAAATATTTATAGTTCTGTTAATAGAATGTGGAAAGGAGGCCTGTTCAGAGTTTCATCTGTACAAGGAGTAGTCCACTGATGTGAATTAGATCAGTGAAGCTTGGGATATTTGTGTCTGCAGTCCCGTCATCACTTTTATTTCGAGGCTACAGGTTGGGGTGGCAGCTGAGCTACCTGTAGGCATGTTGCTGTCCTCCCCATGGATGTGTGCACCTCTTACTTTCCTGCAAAGTGTTTTCTTTCCTGCATCAACTGTTTTGGACTTCAACAATTCTCGTAAGATATCTGTGTTTTAGCCTCCGTGGCTGGCAGGCCAGTGCTGCTATTCCCATTCTCCCACATGGAGACTCCTGCGGCTTTTAAAGGACATGCAGAGAAGCAGTGCCAGCTTTGTGAATATATAGCCCCACCATTCTTATTAGATTCCATGAAAGATGAGAATAGGCCCTTTGATGCTTTCAGTGAGTGCTGAAGCCTTTAGCAATGTTGTGAAATGTCGTTGGAGAAGAGCTGGGGGGAACAGATTCAACTGGTACTCGTGGGAATGGTCCTCGGGATGTGGAACTAGTCTGGGAGAAAATGTGAAAACAGAAGTGATTTATATTGAAATGAGGGTTATGAAGACAGCAATGACCACTGAAACATACACAACAATAACTCAGAACAACCTCTCTGGCACACTCTGCTGTGCCATCTTTTTAACCCTGGAGGAGGTGACTGGGAAGAGAGATTTAGAGCAGATCTGTGGGACTGATATGAGTGAACGGATCTGACTTCTATCTAGGTGCTCCTGGGTTCTCATCAGCCCCTTTCAAGGCGTGAGGGAAACCATCTCGGTCCTCTGTGATCTGCTCCCTGGGATACAGATAGCAGGACAAAGCAGTCATTCTCTTTTTCTCCCATGGTAAGTGGTCTCTGCCCTTTTGATATTAAATATATGGGGTCTTTCCAGAAGGGTAGTGTGAAATGTCAAAGAGATAATGTATTTAAGCATTCATCTAGTTTGCAACCATTTTATGCCCACCACACAAAGACATAGAAGGCTTCTCACTCATTTCTCTGCACTCATCATGCTGCCATTGTGGCACCAGAAGATAATGAGATGAATAGGAAGCATTTCCTCAGCATGAGCGATGTAGGAACATCATTATTAATGTTCGTACAAAATATCCCATCTCTACATGATGTCCACATATCTGAGATACAGCCCTCTGCCAGATATAAAAAACCATGCCCATCCAACAGTGATCTGTTACTTAATGGAAAGTCTGCTCAAATTTCAGTTTAAATTGCATTTATTATTTATGTCTCAAGTACAGAGAATACTGAATATGTCTTCCCCTTATAGTGTTAGGGGATTAGTAGATTCCATTTAAACAGACAGATATTGGCCCAGAAGGATGTTGAACATGTCCATATTCAATATTTAAAAATTGCAAAACCCCTTTGAAATCAGTGCAAAGAAATTATAACGAAGTAGCCTTTTCTGTACATACTGAGGTGCTAATTTTCATGTGGTTGGGGTCAGCATTTGCAGCTCTGCTCCCAGTCACCAGTGCTTTTCCCTCTGGCTCCTGGTGGGTTAAGTGAGTGCTCCTCCTGGGTGGGTGTGCCAGCCTGAGGGCAGAAGCTGTAGGGATGGGATTCAAAGGGAGGTACAGGGCTGGACAGACACATGGTCGTGTTGGAGGTGATGCACACCTGCAAGTAAACCTTACACAGGATATCAATATTCTGATTTTGGTAATCTTTTTCTCTTTGCGGCTTGCCTGCTAGCAGGGATTGTTTTCTAACAGGGTATCAAGGTGACACATTTACTCATTAATTTCTGACTTTTGTGACCTGTGATTTGATCACAAACAACTCACTGAACATGTTCAGTGCTCAGCAACCCACATGTGACACCTCTTGTCCTTGCTTGGCTGGGTCGCCCATTGCACTCCAGATCTCACTGGCACAGTGAATCCAGGTATTTGAATAATTCATCACCAAGACACCTGGGCCTAGCTGACAAACTTTGTGTTTCAGGTTGCTTTTTCCTAAAGCCTTGGAACAATGCAGTTTGTCTTCTCACACTAATTCATTCATATTCATATTTTCATGGTAGACGTTTTGAATGCTTTAGTTAAAGCTGTACCCAGAAGTACATACTGGATCAGATGGGAGGAAGAGCTAGGAATTTTTATGATATTTTACGGGTTGGACAACAACCACAACCTGATCCAACAAATTTTCTTGTTCTCAAACATTTTATTGTCAATACACTCCTCAGGAATGTACTCAAGAGTTGTTCGGGGACATGGAAAAATATTTACCTCAGCCTTCCACAATTTATTACTTATTGTTTGAAAAAGTTGCCTCTTTTCTGCGCCAACATTTATCATCTTGGGAACACACTGGAATATAGCAGTGATATTAAACAATAATGTGCTCTTTGCTGGGATAAAATAATATTGCTGAGCCACTGCAGAGGAAGCCAAAAACCACATGTGAAATAGTTCTTTTGGAAGGGCAAAAAGTCTCAACGTTTGTTAGCAAATAACTTAGCTAGTGGTGCAGACATCAAATGGCTTCGGCAGCACTTGCAAAGCTATTCTGAATATGCATTTTCCCAGGAGTGCTGGGGCACAAAGCCATTGTAATGAAGGTTAGAAGTGTAAGAATCCTGCACCAGTAAAATATAATATAAAAAAAACCCCAAAAACAACAATTCGCAGAAGATTTAGGGGAAGAAATTATAGACAGTGAGTCTTTCAGCAATCCATATTAATTTAATTTTTATTTGCATGGCCCTGAATGAGACACTGCCTTAGTGTCTGGGTGGAGGTGGCTGTTCAAACTTCTTTTTTCCATATTCACCCTGGCTGGAGAGGGAGGGATTGCCATCCCTCTCCTCCAGGTGTTCAGCTGCTTTCTTAGCTGAGCATACATTTTTTTCCCCCTGACCCCCAAAGCAGTCTAATACTTTCTCTTGTGCAGTGGGTTGTATGTGGTGAAGGTTTCCCATACAACAAAAGCACAGCTGCAAATGCAGCATTCTTTAAATATTTCCCTAAAATGCCTCTTTGCTGAGTTGCTGATGGAATACTTGGTGAGAGCTACATAGTCCTATGTGTTTAGTAAAATCCATGTCCTTGAGGACTTCCTCACTGTCTAGTTGTGCCTGCTTATAAGCTCCTGTAGGACACTCAGTAATTGTAGGGGAGGAGAGGCCATCTTCAGTGTAGTGTCTCAATGCAGCCTCCTACAGAAAGCCCTTAAACCTTCCTCCATGACCCATAAACCATAGAATCGTGGATTAATTTAGGTTGGAAAAGACCTCTAAGATCATCAAGTGCAATTGTTAACCCAGCACTGCCATGTCCATCACTAATGCATGTCCCCAAGTGCCACATCTACAGACTTTTGAATGATACCTCCAGGAATGGTGGCTCCACCACTTCCCTGGGCAGCCTGTTCCACAGATTGGCAACCATTGTAGTGAGGAAATTTTTCCTAATATCCAATCTAAATCTCCACTGCTGTGTCTTGAGGCCATTTCCTCTTATCCTGCCACTTGTAACCTGGGAGAAGAGACTGACCCCCACCTCACTACAACCTCTTTGCAAGTGGTTGTAGGGAGTGACAAGGCCATCCCTGAGCCTCCTTTTCTCCAGGCTAAACACCCCCAGCTCCCTCAGATGCTCCTCAGACTCGTGCTCCAGATTCTTCACCAGCTCCGTTGCCCTTCTTCAATGCACCACAAGAATTAATGCAAGATGTGTTTTGGGTCACCCCTCTCTTCTCAGTGGAGTTCAGCCCACTCAGCTGGGTGCCAGGAGCTCTGTGCCCATCATCAGCTGAGTCTGCACCCCCCTAGAGGGCCATCCCTGGTTGGAGCCTCTGTGGGCCCCTCTGTGCTGCCCCAGGAGCACAGGGCTGTGCAGTGACCTCAGCATGGAAGGGGATGGGATTTTCCTGGGAGTCAGAGGGGTGCAATTGCCCCGTTTCAGCCAAAGGCTCTGAGTTGTGCACTTATTCTGGCACTACACAGATATGTTATGTAACCTTCCAAAGACTCACCTGTCCTGTGGGTGCCTCTGCATGCACCAAAGAACAAATGTAAACTTTTATTCCCTTTTGATGTTTTCAAAGGGGTAAGGGGGGGAAAGCATCAGTGCTGTGCCTGGAGGGAGAAGAAACAGCATTAGAAGAGATGGGTAAGCTGAAAGAGACAGAGCAGTTCTCAAAAAAAGTATTAATAACTACTAATAAAGGCACATTTGAATACTGATTTCAGGTTGTGATGGATCCAAAGAGCCCTGCATGCACTGGAATTGTCCTGGCCCACCTCTGAAGTGCTCCCACCTGAAGGGCAGGGTGCCCCAGTTTCTTAAAAGTTCGCTGTGGACTCGACACAAGGTGTGAAACAAATCTTTGAACCCTGGGTGCTTTGCCCAACTCCTGTTCCTTTATTAGAAGCCCAGAAGCCAGCATGGAATAAGCAGAGTAACAGTACAGCACGGCACATTTTTATAGCAAGGCCAAATCTTTATTATACTTCTTGGCCCAGTTTAGTGGAGAACACTGCTGGGCCTGATTTCAGTTTTGATATCATACACCGAGGCTGCAGACCCTTAAGAGTACAAGCTGGAGAAAAGAACATAGAAAATGTTAGGAATGAGAAAAGGCCATTCAACACATTGATGCTTGTCTCTTGTAATACAGCGTTTCCCCCAGGATAGCATCTAATTGCTTCTTGAACGAGCCCACTGTCTTTGCCTCAACAACCTTGCCCAGTAGGCCATTCCAAACATTTATTATTCTTTGAGTGACAAAGCACTTCCTTATGTCTCCTCTGAATTTGTTTTTTGAACTTCCATTTATGCCCCCGATCCTGTCATCTGTGCTGTATCAAAAGTAGTAACATGCATTGATATTATCCATTCAGCTAAGATTTTTGTATACTTCTGTTAGACCCCCCTTAAATGCCTTTTTTTTTTTTTTTTTAAGTTGAATAGATTGAGGGTTTTTTCACCTTTCAGTAACTTCTACAATTTTATCCTGGAACCAAGTTGAGCAAAAATATTTGTTAAAGCCTGACTTACATTAGATCACACTGAATGGATGCATAAAGTCTACTGCAGAAACACATTTAAGTATTTTTTTTCCTCCCACTCCTTTGGACACTAAACTATAATTTAGCCTTCCTGAGGCTTGCATCTGGTTATTTTGGCAAAAGTTAACTAGGAAGATGGCAAGAATAAAAAGCTTGGTATGAAATTTGGAAAAATCTGGTCTTAAATTTTTTCATTTATGCTGTGGGCTTCCTCCCCACTTCTCTTTCTCCAAGTAGTAGTTTGGTTTTTTTAAGAGAATTGCCTATCATTTGGGATTTTCCATGTGATAGTGCTTTGCAGAATCTATATGAAGAAATGTCAGAATACATCTGTGATCTCCCCAAAAGCCACTGAACCAAGCAGTCACAGGTTCAGCCCTCATTCACTTCCACAGCCAAGGTGAATAGTTCATTACCTTTTTGGATGACATTCCAGGGCATGTGTTATGCAGGAGGCCAGAACTGATGATCTAATGGTCCCTCCTGGCCTTAAAAAATATCTACAAATAAAGATTATAGATGAAATATATATGTCCTGCACAAAGTAAAAACCAGCAGGCTTTGGGTGGGAATAAGAAATTAAGGAAAAGAATTTTGCCTTAGCCCTTTCCCAGAGGCTGGACAACAGCATTAGCCTGATGGCAGCTGTGGCTACTTACTCATTCTCTCTTAATTTTTTCATCCTATTTTTCATATTAACAATGTGGGGTTTGGTTTTTAGGCCATCTGTAAATCTTCCAGTTTTCTCTGAATTCCTTCCTGATGCATTTCTAGGAATGTGAGATCTGAGCAAGATCTGCAGGTTGTCCCTACAGAGCTGGGCTGAGCTGGGATTATTTCCTCACAGGTTCTCCACAGAGGTAAACGCTTTCCAACAGCATCACCGAGTTTAGATCAGGTAAATTAGTATTGGCACAAATTAGCTTAGACAAAGGACTAGCATAATTTATAGTTTGGGGGTGAGTTTGGTCTCATCCTGTGTGTTTTCTGTGCAGGTTTGCCCTGTGGGACCCAGGCACACTGCTGCTGGACTATCACAGCCCAGGGAGTCATTCTTCTTTCCCCTGGCTGGGACCCTGGCTGTCTGTCAGTCCTGCACCAGCACTGTGTAGAACTATGGTGGATCATCTCTAGGTAATGAACAAGTCAGCCCCATAAGTCTCAGGAAATTATTTTTTCTATTATGCTACCAGGGAGAGAAAACTGATGTATGAGACTGTAATTATTGGGATCATGCTTCAGTTCTCCTCTGAAAAATCTGAACAATATTTGCTTTGCTCCAGGCCCTGGGAATCTCCCATGATTTGTCAAAAAATAATTGTTAGTGGTACAATAAATTTGTTGTTCAATTCCCTGAGTGTTCTGGGCTTTATGCAATGTGGAAAGCTGATTTGTTTATATTCATATTTTCTCTATATTCCCTTAACCATTCTTTGTCATTATCTTTATTTCTACAGGTTTATTTCTCTCCAGTGTTTTCCAGTTGTTCAAACTTTGTGTTTGTATATTTATTTAAAGGCAGATTTCAAAAGATTTCAGTCTCTCAGTTTACTGAAGGATTCAGCTTCTTGCTAGTACTTCATCTCCCCTGATATTTTTGCGAGCGCTCTTGTTCTCCTTACCCGTCGATCTAGCGCTAACCTCTTTGGTCTCTTTGCTGCTCACGTCTGTTGCTCACAAACCTCAGAGTCCTGGTTTTGAACTACAATCCCCTTACATTCAGCAAGTCTTTGGACATTATCTGCTCCTTGTTCTACACTTTTTTTTTTTTTTTTGGTTGAGGAATTCTGAAGCTTCTGACATGTTTTTAGAAGTCTGAAATATTTTTCTGCACAGATTTTCATTTTCCCTCCGAAGAGGGCTTCCTTCCTACCCCATGTAATGCAGCTGTGGGAGCAGAGGGGCTGGAACCCAGCCCAAGTCACCACCAGGAGAGATGACACAGGGGCAGGGTACCAGCATGGGGCATGGATGAGCCTGGAACAAACCTTTCTCTATCACAGGCTTCCCCGGAGGGAAACCATTTATTCTTTCTACTTCAGCACATCTGTACAAAATGCTGATACAAACCCATCTTTAACATGTGGTTACAAAGAGAGTTTTAGAAGTGGCCAAAGATGCCAGGCCCTGTGTGGAGGGCTTTGATGTGTGAGGCCACTGTGACCCAGCATGAAGTTGTGCTTCTGCTCCCTGCAAGGAACTTCCTCACTCCTCATGCAGTGTGCGAGGCTCCCATCAGGTGAGCCCGCAATGCAAAGGACATCTGTCACTTCCCTGGGATCAGAGCTGCCTGGAGGGAAGCACATCTCTGGGAGGACCGAGACCATGATAGCTCCAAGTCCTGGCAGAGGTGATGTGAAAAGGGCTGTGAGGTTTTTGTTATCTTTGGCAAGTTGGTCCTTCCATTCTGTCCAGTGTTTCAGATTGTTAAGACTGCTTGTCCTGTCAGAACTAACAACTATAACTAGACCATTCACTGGATTTAAACATTTTCAGGTGTTTACAACCACATCTCCTCCCCAGGGGGTTCTCTGAGCTGCAGTGCTTGCTGTATTGTCTTTGGCGAGCTCCACAGAGTTCCTGAATTTATGTGCTTAAAAATCAATGAGCCTTGGTTAGACAAGAACCCAAACGCTGTGACTCCACCCCTAGGATTTCACAGGGATTATGAGAGATATAAATAAACCTTGGTTTTGTAGGCTTTAGAGCCTCTATCAAAAACTTTTAAGTCAATTTAACATTATGAGCCAGATACGCCATGAGAATCACACTTTAAAACATAGGTCATCTTTACAAGGTAAAGTGTGAGAAGCTGTTTAATTAAATGAATTGTAATCTTCTGCAGCCTCTGCTAGCCAACAAGAGCTAGTGACAGAGCAGGTAATGAAAAGCCTGGTTGCATAAATACCATCATTCAGATCTGGGCTTTTCTGTGCCATGCAGGTCTCATGTCCAGCTTGCTCCCCAGGGCAGCGGGGTGGCAAACACGGGCGTGCAGACATGTCCACAGCCCAGCCTGTCCCCTCCACACAACTGTCAGCATGAATGCCAGCTTTCTCCTGCCATGGACTTCAGAGCTCCCCAAAGGCCTGGTTGGGCTCTTTGAAAGTCAAATGAGCAGAGTTTGGCTTTATGCTTAAAATGCAGCCCAGCCATACCAAAAGGAGTGTCCTGGGTCCCCCTCGTTTGGTGTGGGCCATGTGGACAAAGTCCTCATCACAGGCTCTCTTTGCTGCAGTATTTTGTGTCAAGCTGAAGCAAGCAGGATTCTTCCTTGTCCTTTGAAAGAGCTGTGAAAGAGGCATGGAGAGATGGAAGAAACAACCAGAAGAATCCAGAGAGACAAAAAGACAAGAGAGAGAAAGAAAGAGACTGAGAGGGAGAAAGGTGAAAGAAAGAGCTGTCTCAACAGTCAAGGAAACAGGTGGTGTGTCATCTCCCTCTCAGTATAAAGAGGTTGTGTGGGAAGAGGGATATGACAGATAATATATCAAAGGAAATGAATTGCAGGATTAAGATCCTGACTTTGCTTTGTCAAATTTGCAGGTGATTATTGTATAACTCTCTGCAGCTCCTCTCAGTGATGGAAATGCTCTTCAGATCCTCACGACACAGAATCACTGGTAAAAGCAACAGCTCTTCAGAGAGATGCTTACCTAAAGTAGCAGAAGGCTTCTTAAATATCCTTCAGGCTTCTTCCAACAGTGTTACACATTCTGTGTAATCTCTATGTTCCTGAGATGTATTTTCCCTCTGACAATATACACCTCGAGATATATTTTCCATACTGACAGTAAAATTTGATCTCGAAAAATCTCTGAAGTAAAATTTCATTAAAATTAATAATTTTCAAATTTGTATTGTAGTAAACACACTTTAGAACTAATTTTTCTTAATATTGAGAACCAAGGATAAATCCTGGGCACAAAAAATGCATAAGACCTTCATAGATAAGGATTTGTACTCAGAAAGTTCTTCACCTTTTTTTTTTCTTTTTTTATGATGGTCAAATGAAGATAGAACTTTTGTCCTACAAGTCAAGTATCATTGATATTCATATTATGTAATAGATGTGGTATCCTTTGAGGCGTCCTCAGACTTTCAGGTCCTAAAAACCTGAGCTTTTCCCTGGGAAACAAAATAAATGTCAAAAAAACCCATGAGAGGATTGTGTCCAATAAGACCAGCCCCTGCCTAGGGCTAGCTGTGAGAGTCTGAGGGAAAAGTAGGTTCTGCTAACCGGTCTGAAATGGCTCCCACACAAACACTGAAGCATAAATTAGTAAAGGAAATTTATAACTACATCTTCCTCTCCCACCTGGCCTTTCCCCAACCCTTAGTGTGCATCATTCAGGGCTTTAAAATGGTAAAAGTTGTAAATGGAGACAAAAATCAAACCAAAACAAACCTCTTAAAAACAAACTCAGATCCAAGATATTATTCTTGCCCTCCAAATCAGGGATATTTGCCATCAACGGGGATTCCAGACAAGGCATATCCAAATGGGAACAAAGTTATTTGAATGAAAAATCCAGCCATCCTCTTTCCTCTGCCTTCCTCCATCAGCTCCCTGAAGTGACAAGCAGCAAGAAACCTCTTCGGCCTTGCAACGTTTGAAGTGAAACTTTTTGGGAAATACTGAAAGTCACTCACAGTCCCAAGGGAATGGTGATCCATTTTTTTCCACTCTCCCTTCTTTGTAGTTTGCTTTCCCCTATACATATTTTTTTTTTTCCTTACTGCAGCTTTTCTGATCAGAGTATCACAGTGACTTTATCGCTGTCACCTCCTCATTGTGAACCAGCCCATCCCTTGGAGGCAGAGAGCTATTGTGGAGGTGGTAAGTAATTTGTTTTGTTCAATGGATTTCTTGTTATGCATGCATGCAAAGCCACTTTTATCTCACATTTAAATTTGTGTTTTCCCTCTTATGATTGGTTTTGTGACATCAAAAAGCTTTCAGCATCTTCAAAAAATCAAGAAGAACAAACTCTTAGAAAAATAAAATAAAAATAAAAAGAAATCCTTCCTAATACACCCAGTATTTCAGCCCGGCTTTAGAAAAGAAGAGATTCACTTGGGATACTGGCTACTAACCACTATGGAAATAAGCCTGATTTTTTGATCTCTAGGCCCAAACATTATTCATTTTTTTTCCTTAGCCTCAAACAATGTCTTCAGATAGCCCAGGTAAAAGCAAGCCAGAAACAAAACAACATCATAGAGGAATTGCTTTATGCAGATACTTTCAGCTACACTACACAACTCGCATTGTCTTTGAACCCAGTGTGATGAGAGAATGATTTGAGACTCCAGGGACAACTCCTGGATATGTTTTTGCTTCAGCACACTGTAGTAAGACAGAAATCTTTGGCTCAAGAAATGTGTTCAGCAATCTTTTGCATTTGGGGGGTGTTTATTTCTGTCTCTCTAGTAACTCTTTGGACAATGCTGAGAGCTGAGGTCAAGGAGCAGACACACTGTACATATGAGGTTATGGAGAATCTCTTTAACCTTTAAGGAAATATTTTGTCCATGCTTACTGGGTGGCTGTGAGCAGGGATGGGAAAGTCCAAGCAAATCCTTCTCATAACCAGGACAAGTGGCTATAATTGTAAGGCTGATTTTCGGGGAAGGAGCCATGTATATCCTTTGATTTTCAGTCATGTGCCTACTTTTCTAAGAATGCTTTTATCAATTTACTTCTTGGGAGTTGGTTAGAATTTGCCTAAATATGAAGTCCATGAATTGAAATATTGAACCTCAATACAAGTGAACTGCACACAACCTGTGGACTCTGACATGCAGGACCCAGGTTGTTAGATTCAAATAACTCCAGGAGAGAACACAGTCCATAGAAGGCCTTTCAGAGGTTTTCTTAGAAATTGCATCATAAACTGTTTGGAACATTTATCTGCAGTTCCACTTGTTTCTGTAAAATTCAGACTCTTTCTAGAAGCAACTGAACAGCAAAGATTTTTTAAAATTTGATCCTCTATGGCATTTCCCATTCAACACTCATTCTTTGATGAGGAGGTGTGGACCATAGGGCAAGGGATCTTCTCTGAAGCAGCAAGGCAATGCACACAGCAGAGGCCCTGCTGCCTCCCAGGCATCCTGGCTCTCCAAGTCATGGTGAATAAGTGATGCTGGCTGGGACACGTGTGCTTTTAATACAATGTTCTTTAGTGTGGGAAAAACAGAACCCTGTCTTGCTGCAAGTTTACAGTTATAAAGCTGGAGTCACTTTACTGACCAAAACAGAGCCCTCAGCAATAAAAAGAAAAGGCAGGTAAAATTTAAGCATGAGCATGATCTTACATCTCATGCTGTGGGAAAGACCTGGGATGTAGAGACAGCCATCCTGCACCTTCAATAAAATCTTTTGTCTTAGATTTTTCCTAAGGCAGGGGATCTTCCTTGCAGCAAGGTGGGAAATACATTGCCATAGCTGTGGCAGGAGGAGGGGACTCAGTTCCACAGCTGTTCATGTGAACCCACACCCACCTAGGGGCACATCTATCAGCATTTGGCCCAACACGTGTCTGTGCTGGGGCTCAAAAAATGTACAAGCATCACACAGTGCAAAACAGAGGTGTGACCTAAATTCTGTCTTGTGCACCAGCCATCCCCATTTTTTAAATATCCACCACATCCAAGGCAGCCACAGAAAATAGAAATCTCTGCAATAAACAAAAACTTTACTGAAAGTTTATTCCACTGTAAGGGAAGGGGCTTGTCTAAAAGTGACATGTAGGCTTTGCTATCCCAGCTATCTCACCCATGAGTGCTACTGGAGCCAGAGCTATGGAGGTATTTAGGTGCCTAATTCTGGCAAATGTGTCCCTTTCTTTCCCAATGAAATCAGTTCTTCTGTTCTCAGCCCCTTTGTGAATGTGGACTGAAGGTATTAATTATTCTGAGGAAGGGAGTTTGGGTACTGTGGGAGTCTTTCCACTGCCATGAATGCGAGCAGGACTGATTAGGAAGGTAATTTGAGGCCATTACCAGCAAAGGCAGGAGGAAGGAGGTCTTCTGGAAGGGCCTGAAACCTTCCCCCTCCAGCCCCATGTTCACTGCTGCCCTTGAATTTTAGGGGCTTTTCATTCTGGCAAATGTATTTTATGAACCTGATGTACACTTAGCTAGAACAATCCCACACTGGGATCCAATTTCAAACCCACAAAGGTTGATTTATCCTTTTTCAGGCTATGTACTCATTTGAACTAAAATTACCCTGCTGCCTGCCTTCTTGATAGCAATTACATCTAAAGAGAGAGAACCACTGAACTTCATGTATTGGTAATGGTCTTTCCATCTATATTTTTCCTTGGGGATAAAGTTGTATGGGAAAATTAGGCACATTAGCCTCAGAAAAACAGTGAACAAAAATACATATTATATACTTTTAAAAAGTATCCTCATGCTACCAATTAATGCAGGTATTTTAGCATTATGGTGCCAGTCTGTATATAAAACAGAACAAAATAATTTTTGATAGTTATTTAAGGGCATCCTAAATACACTCAAGAATAGTACATTTTAATTTTCAATAATGCCAGCAGACTCAAGCATTCAGATTTTAGCATAACCAGCAGGAAAACTGTTTGATGTTTTAATTATGTCCCAGAAAATGCTGAATGTGTTATAAAAGAAATCTGAAGAGGGGAGGGGGAAAAAAAGGTTTTATTACTGCTCAAGAGGAAGGACGTTTTACAACATAGCATTAAAAATGTAAAATGGAATAAAAAAGAACTCAGATAGTCAAAACTTTGTCTGCAACAAAGTAGGCCAGAGAAGCACAATAATATGTCTGTTAGAAGCAGTCAGCAGTGAGAAGTGAGGGAGAACATTTACATAGACACAAGGCTGAAGGAAAGGAAAAGCCTTAAAATAACCCCAAAGTCTTTTAAATTATGTTTAAGACTAGCCAGAACCCTGTAACCATTCCCAACAAGGTGTCTCAGAGGATTTCAGAGTTCCTGATTAATGTGGTGACCTACTGCTCTCTGATGCAATGCATTTAAAACCCAGCTGGGTATTCGCAGTCGGGATGAGGCTGTTGGGACTTCCTGGGGCTCTATCCTGCTGGCACTGGGGTCAGGCTCCACAGCAAGGCTCAGGAAAGGTGTCCCCAAGGGAGGGGGAAAACGAGAACCTGAATTGTTGGCAATGAATTGAACCAGATGTACAAAGCCCCAGCAATTCGAGCAGTGTGTGTGTGTGTGGAGGGGGAGAAATTGCAGAGGTTTAACTCTTCCTGCCCTTGGCAGGTGGAGGAGGACAAGGGGGGACAGCACTGCCGTGTCCCTTGTCCCCAGGGCAGGGACCAGAGCAGGGTGGCAGAGCCACTGCAGGATGGGGCTGCCTGAGGGGTGTGGGCAGCCAAAGCCTTTCCTCTGCTCATCATGCCCCTGGCACACTGCCAGTCCTTGCATGCCCATATATCCACAAATTCACTCATTTCTGGCACCCAGCTTTTTTGCCTTGCTGCTATTGTGAGCTCCTCTAAAAAAGCAAAATCTTCCATTTGGTTCAGATATATAATTTTTGTAGTGTCGATACATTTTTATCCCAAGAAATGTTCACTTCAGATTTTTTTAAAACATCAATACAGTAAATTTGTGTGTGTATATTTATACTCACATACATATACAACACATATGAAAGGCAGGTCTGTGATTGTACTACACAGATACATCTTAGTGTCATTGATGCTTTAAAAAAGCCAGCACAAAGCTTTCTGAGGCTATGGCTTGTTAAAAAAAAATAACCCTTTATTGATAAAATCATAAATTATGTATCTAAACAAAGCAAACAAACAAAAAAAAAGAGCCTGTTTTATTATGTAGTTGATAATGTCAAAATGATGAAAGATTTTGGAGTCAGATGTCAATGAAACAGTGCTGTGAAACCTCCTTGAGCAGAATGGTATTTCAAAATGTCCAGTGTCATGCCTGGGTATTATGATATATGTTTCTTATTTACCATCTCAGTTCTTAGAGGTTCTGTGCTTTTGATATCTTGACTGTTTGCTTAAACTCTGTATGCAAAAAACAAAGCTCGAATGCAAAGCTGGAGTATTAAGATTAAAGAAGAACTAGGATTCCAAGATTAAAAAGGGAGATGAATGTCTCTTGTAAATGTGTATAGTTAGTCTGATTTTAGAGGCTTTTTGGCAAAGATTAAGAAAAAAAACTACATAGTAAAACAAATAGTCCAAAAAGCCTTTAAAAGCATGTGTACTATAAAAGTCTTCTTCCAGGTGTAAATGAGCCACACTCTGGTGCCCATGACAAAAGTTAACATTATAGGGAGCTGCAAACCCCAAATGATGCAGTTTGAATGTCTTTCCCTTATTCTCTTGTCTCACCCTGTTCTCTAAAGCCCTTTCCATTTGATTTTAGCCTGAAGCAGCCACAGAGGGCTCGCATTCCCGGTGACAATTCGGAGAGCAGAGGCAGGAGGGAGGCTCTTGCCCGAGCCCAGGCAGGTGCTGCATGCCCAGGTGCGGTGTCCCCGTCGCTCTCACACCCAGAGGTGTTTCCCAGGCCGCCCGGACACACGGACACCTCCGGAGCGCCTCAGGGAGATCCGGGCTGCCCGGCTCCTCCTCCCCCCCAGCTTCCCATCCCTCCTCCATCAGAATTGGAACTTGTCACCAAGAGAGCAGCTGGCATTGTTATTCCATGCTGTAAACTTTCACCTTTTGAATAGTGTTTCTGTGTCTGTGTCAGGGCTGGGAGTCTGAGTTCAGGGAGACAAAAACTTGTTTGACAAGCAAAGGGTTTTCTTTAAAAAAGAAGAGGTGAGGGAAAAAAATGCTTCAGACTCGCGGGAATCGGTGAAAGCGACAGAGGCTTGAGACAAGGATCAGAAGCGATCCCGAACGATTTGCTGTCGGAGGATGCTGGGAGAGGGATCGGCATCCTTCGGGCCGCCCGGCTCACCCCAGCGAGCGGGCGGTGGAGCTCCCCTGGCGGCTGCAGCCAGGGAGCCGAGAACTTCAGATTCAATTGCTTCCTACTGCCTTTTTTGCTTATTGCCATTATTTGCACTTGCTTCTGGCCACGGCCGCTCGGGGGGCTCCTCGCCTTCCCCGCACATGGCGCTGAGCAAACCGCGGCTGCCGAGCGCAAATCACCGGGCACTTCCCGGCTGGTTCTCACTTTCTCCTTCTGTGCCTTTCACCTTTTTTGACTTGTGAACCATGAAGTGTTTTCCAGAGGAGTACGTCCCTTTTGAAATGCGCATTCTTAAAGGGCTGTACAGCATAAATGGACTTGTTTTTCTTAGCCACCTCTCACAGACAACTTAGAAGTAGACCACAGAGCTCCCCAGAGGTCTGCAGACCCCCGGGTTGAAAACTAACACTCTAATGTTAATCCTTTCAGCTGCCCAGTCCAGGAAATGTGATTATTTTGCAACTGAAAGAACAGAGGCAAAGAAAGGTGATGCCAGACAACAGGAATTTGAAAGCGCTGCTCCCATCCAGGAGCACAGCCACGGCTCCTAGGGGTGGTTTTCCTACACGTCTTTCAGATGCTATTGAAATCACTCCTGAAATGTTCCCCTTTCGTGAGTTGTCTAAATTCACATCCATAGGTGCTAAATCCCTCTGATTTGGGTAGAGCCCACCCCCGAGAAAATCAGACCGGTTTAATCCTTTCTGCAGGAAACAGTGCCAGGTTTTGGATGAGACACTGAGTGAGATACTGAGATTTTAGAGGTAGTTGGTGTTCATAAACACTGGGAGCACGTCTCCACCTACTCCCCTGGGATTCCTCTCTCTTAAAGTGGAGCACAGTTTGAACACTTTGATTCCTGCAAGTATATTCAAATTAAATTTGGCATTCACAGATTTGTAGATTTTTGAGGCCAGGAGTGCATCCTTTTTTCACCCATTTTTCCCTGCATTCAACCCAGTAATGTGCATCTGACTAGAGCATAGCTTTTGTTTGATTAAAGCACATCTGCCAGAAAAGTGTTCAGACCTGATTTGAAGACATCAGGAGAGAGAGACTCCACCTCTTCCCTTGGTGGTTCATTCTAGTGGCTAATCACCCTCAATGTTAAATATTTGTGCCATTCTTGCTAGATTAAAGAACATTTCAGTACGTGGCATTCCTATGAGATAATGCTTGCAATGAAGTAACCTTTTAATCTTCTTTTTGATAAATTAAACAGTGTGAGATCTTTAGGTTTTGCACTGTCAAACATTATCTACAGTCAGTAAATCATTACTGTGGCTCTTTTCTTAGCCTCCTCCAATTTCATATTTCCCTTTTTTAACATGACAACTGGATCCCACAGTCTAGCATATGCTTGCCTGTGGTGTATTCCATAACCTGCTTATTTTTTTCTTTACCAGGAGGGTGGGAATCATCCCACCAAAGTTTAGCTAAACTAGAAGTTCTTGTATCTAAAAATCAGCAAAATTTCAGCTGATCTGCCAGGGGATGCCTCTGTAGTCATCAGAGACAGGTGGACAGTCCTGAAGGGCAGGCTTTCCCATTTAGGTTATTTTGCTTCAGAACACCTTTTCTTAGAATTCTTCCCACCTTGCCAAGAGACTCACGTGTAGCAAGAGCCACCCCTGTATCATCAGCATTCTTCTTTGTCCCCCTGTCAGGCTCTCTGTTCTGTCATACCTGTAATCAGCAAACACTTTGAGAGAGCAGGTCAGAAATGTTTTCAAAGAGAGCAAAATTTCCAAAATCAATTTGCAGAGATGTTCTAATGTGGACATAATTTTCACTGAGCCTGATTCATATGCATGAGGCTATTGATGTTTACTAACTGAATCCACTCAAGGAAACATCAGCTAGTTGCAGACAGACCTGTACTAGGCATTGCAAAAATTTGTTAAGGAGAAATCCCATTCAGTGATGACTCTGTGTTGACAAGTGTATTTTGGAGATCTGCCAAGTAGCCAGCTCTTCACCCATTCATCCTGTGCCTTATCAGTTTTGCAAATACCAGTATTTCAGTCGAAGCAGTATGTGAATTAAACTTAACAGCAATTCCATAATTATCTTGCTTAAGAAATTCATTATAAAGTACCTCTAATCTTCATTTGCATTTTTTCAGTCTTTTTTCTTATTCTTTTCAATTTATTTTGATTAATTGGCTCTTTTGAGCCAACTGCATATGTTCCTTGCTTGGACTCTCCTGTTTGTATCATTGGTGCAACTGTAGGTGTCTAGTGACCACTGTCTTTCATGGTTGTAACTAATTAACTCCTGGCAGTCAGGAATGCTGCACTGAATCTGTACATTTCTCATAAAAGGAACTATCCTTTATAATTCTTTTTCTCTCTGTCATATTTTGTCAAGAAATCCAAGTAATGCTTTATTTAACAGCTGCATGAAACCTCTAGCATATGCCTCCCAAATTGAGGACCCCCTAACAGTGCAATTGTTCCCCTTGCTGTGTTCCAGAGAGATCTTAAGGAGAAGCATGTCCTGTTTTCTGGTTTGATTTAGTGGTCTACAAAGTCTCCTACCACTACCACTTCCTGAGCTTTCTGAGTCAGGTAGGTGATTGAAGAGGCATTCGAATTCCTGGTGCTCACTCTGGGCTCTTGATAGCTAGAAAACCAGATAATGGTGCTTTTACTGCTCATATTTCACCTCTTTTACCCTTTTTGTTGTTCCATAACAGGATGAGATGGCTGCAGGAAACAGCACCACAAAGTCAGCAGCATGAAGTGGATGATGATGTGGTGACATTTCCTGAAAGTCTTCTGCCTCTGGAATTTCGTGAAGGGTCTTGACAGTGTGATGGCATCCCACAGCTCCTTGTGCATCTTCAGGTGAGTGCACAGTGTACCCACAGGCCAGCCAAATCACAAGATCAGAGGAGTCAAAGACAGGAAAGGTCTGTCAGATCACAGAGCACATGTCCCTGACAGTGAGCACTGTCATTCCTGCTCCAGCACATGTCAGATCTCAAACTGAGACCATAACTGATCTCAGCTGAAGGGCCAAAGGGAGCTGGATGCACTTTTTCTTCATTTTGTTTTGTTTTGGTTTTGAAACCTGGAATTCCCAGTGGTTCAGAAAGACTTTCTGCTGTTCTAGTGGGTGGAAAGCTAAGCCCAACACTTGAGTCTGGTTGCTGTGCTGCCCTGACTGGTGGTGAGTGTGGGTCAAAGCAACTCCCCTTTTCCACCTGTCCCTGAGAGTGAGTCATGATGGACACTAATAAAGTGGGCCTTCTCTCCTCCTCCAGACAAGTGGGTTTTTTTCTGAGAGAATCTTTGTAGAGCGTAGGCAGAAATCAATCCCCATACAAGCTAGAGAAAAGAACCCGGTAACACCCAGGACTGTGAAACCTGTGGCACAAAAATCACAGTGATCAAAGTCAAGTACTTTAATAGCTTTAGGCAAAAATACCTCCCAAACCGTGTTGTCTCTTTTTGACATCTCCTGCTGGTGCCTGGGACACAGCAGAGGAATGGGAAGGCAGCCATGCTGATAAGCACCACAATGACAAGGACAAGCCTCTGAAGGAGCAACATTTGGGCCCAGAGCTAAACAAGAAGGGTCGGAAAGAAGCAGGAGTGGGAAGGCTTAGCTGGTGTGAGAAGAGTGGATCAGAGAGTGAGCAGTGCTGTGGGTGAGAGATGGGAGCTGGGAGGAGGAGATAATTGCAGGGGAGGAAGGAGTGGGAGCCAGGGAGAGTGGCTATGGCTATAACTGAGAAAGGCTGGTGGAGAAGGATCAGAAGGAGCAAGGCAAGTATTGTATGTGTAGTGAGTGGGTAGGAGCAGAGGGGCTGGCAGGGTGAAGGTAAGGAGGGGGATGGGAAAGCTGGAGTCAGATCTTTGTGAGCTGTGTAAGCCACAGCTCACCTCTGTTTCCTTCCCACTACACCCCATCTGGGGAGAGCACAGCCCTTCACAAAGCTGCTCTGGGAGTGATGCTCAAAGACTCATTTGTCTGGGCTGGGTGAACACAAGGCTGTGCTGACTCCTTGTCCTCTGACATCTCCAACCTGCCGAGCTTTGGTGTCAGCAACCTGCCAGTTGTGCAGCAGAACTGTTGTCGTGTGTTCTGTGATTCTAACTCAGCAGGAAGTGTGCATTTAACTCCAGAGACAGCACAGCAGCCCAGCCTTGAAAGTCACAGTTCCCTGCCTCTCTGCGCAACTTTTTGTGACACAAGTTTAATTCAGCAGGGTGTTTTATTCTCCTTTCCTGGAGTTCATTTAGAGCCTTACCTCTGCCTGCTTAGCAGATCCTTACCTCACACTGAACTAGCAAAACTTTGGGTGAGACTGGTCTCTTGAAGAGCAGAATTCACTTCACGTGGTTACAGGAGACCCTTAGGAAATTTGGTCCCTTCATTTGGTGACCAGAGGAAACACTTTGTGACCACACATATCAGTCAAGGAGTCAGACCTCTCTGTCCCAGCTTGCAGGGCTCCTGCTATGATCCATTAGGAGTGCACCATTCCTCAGGAACAAAGATAGCTATGTTGCAACAAGCAGTTGTGGGAAAATACCAAATCAGAAAAAAAAGAAGATAATACAAAAAATCAGGGCTTAAGGTACATTACAGTGGTTGTGGGTCTCTGACTTTTATGGGGGAAATTTGGAAGTGCTTCTACTCAAACCTGAAGTACGTTGAGCTGAATGCCAATCACTGCAAATTATGAAGATTCAAGCAAGCTCCTTTATATTTGTGTGAGGCCTGATTGTTTCTTCCTCTTGCCCCATATTATTTGCTCTACAAATCCATTAGCATTGCTTTTTCTTGCTGCATCCAAGATACTGCAGTCTATCACTTGAGCTATTCACATTACATTTTTCCTTTCTTTGGAAGACAATCTTGTCTTCAATCAAAGACCTCTTGACAAAAGGAAATAGGAACAAGAACTTGAGATGGCATAATGCAGCAAAGTGCTTTCCATACACCTGCATAATACAATTCAGGCTGCCTTTACTTTCAAAATTATGCTGAAAGATTTCTGTTGTTTACATTTGTTTGTGTGTGCCCCGACCCATTGCTCATTTAACCTTGAGGTTCCCTTCATTCCTCCTTCCCCCCACTGCTTCCCTTGTCTGTACCTCCAGCAGTTATTATTTTCTTTGTTGGTAGCAGTTTCTGTAATTGTGTTGCTGCAGCCAACACACAAGCATTTCTTAAGTCCTTTTTTGTGCCAAGGAGACTGAGTGCAACAGTCAGGTGGGTGTAAGTATTTAAGATGATTTGTCAAGCAGAATCTAGTGTCTCATTTTTAGAACATCTTCTTTAGGGCCAGCGATGAAGGGCTTTAGATTGGTTCAGGATTTTTTCTGTAATGAAAGGATATATTTGAGGGGAAAAGCACTTAAAAATCAAAGGTGTGATGGGAATGACAGTGCAGAACTGGAGCTTCAGGAAGGTCTGCAGCTGATTTTGATTGAGTCATGGTGTCCTTTGAGAGCATGCTGGACAGATTCCCTATGGGAAGCAAGGGAGACAGGAATTATTGCCTTCCTATGAAAAGGTAGCTCTTACAGCTCCTGCAGGGCAGGTGGAAATCATGCTGTGTTATTGACACCCACCTCCTTAGGCTGTTCCTGCTACGGATCTTGCCTTGGCTTTCACTGAGGAGCACAGTGAGGATGCATTTGCCATGTCCCAGCCATCTCCTCTTCTTTTTCAGACTCTGCTGGGTCCTTTATTTTTCTCCCACTGTGGCTGGTATAACTGTGGTCACTTCTTTCTTGCTCAAATCACTTTGTGACTATTTATTTGCCATGTCACGTGTAAACTTAAAATGCTAGGGCTGATCCAAAATACCTTGACTTGGCTGGAGTCTGAGCTGTGATGAGGTAGGGTTTTGCAGGCTGGTTTCCTAGATCACCTGAGATGCAAAATGTGGGCAATTCTGAGGGCAACTCCAGCAGCAAGCATGTCTTTCCTCACAGAAAATCCCTTAAATCCTCTAATCTTCACTTCCCAGTCACATAAATGTGCATCCATAAAACTTTTTTCATGATGGTGTATTTGTTTGAGACAGACAGAGACATTTATTGCTGGTCTTTTTTTGCTGACAGAGTAATATTGAAGGATCACCTTTTTGATACAACACACAACACTCAAATGTGGCTTCCCAAATATTTTTTGGCCAGAATGTAGTTCCAAACAAGAAGCTCTAAATGTCCCAGTGTTCATTGCTGCCCCTGTGCTGGCATCCTGAAGCTGCTGAAGCCACATATGAGTGGTCAGCAGTAACACTGGGATGGATCCCATTTTTAGGGTGGAAACCTCATACAATGTACAATTTGCAGTATCCCTTAGGGTGAAACCTGTTCCCACTCACACTGTTGTCAGGGTCAAGCCTGCTCA
Source organism: Haemorhous mexicanus (assembly GCF_027477595.1). Taxonomy (NCBI): domain Eukaryota; kingdom Metazoa; phylum Chordata; class Aves; order Passeriformes; family Fringillidae; genus Haemorhous; species Haemorhous mexicanus. The sequence goes on from NC_082347.1 coordinate 34,203,828, forward strand.
ATCACAGTTATTGGGAATGCTGTAGATGATTCATAAGCCCTATCCACCCCCTTGATGACTGTCATAATCTGTGCTCCATATTGAATCTCAGATGGCATTTTGTGGCAGGAATCATTATTCCACAGACAGAAGAGAAAGAGTGAGCAGTTTGTAATTGTGTCCACAAAAAATTCCAAGTGCCTTTTGATTTATGGGACAGTTTATTTATTCTGCACCACTTGTGTGTATACTCCTGTACAATAACCTGTGATTTTATAGACACCCTTTCCCCCTCAGAGATGTTTGCCTTTTGATAGTGAGACCAATCATCAGTACACACACACTGTTTCTAATACTGCATAGTCCCCTGCAGTCTGTAATAGCTGCTACATGAGTGAATCACTAATGATGATATCCTTATTTGAAGCAAAATCTGGCTGCTGACATCTTCTCTGTGTTGCTTATCTCTGTGAGTCTGTGCTCTGTAAATTCACTGGAGCTGTATTGTTTTCTATCAGTGACAGAGCTGACTCTTTACTCTAGTGATGAGGTACAAGCAATTCAAATCTTCTGAGTTAACAATCCTGGACCTTTATCCCTCCCTTCTTTCCTCTCACTTTTTCCACTGGCAATGCCACCTATTACTTTTATGTTTCTCTGTGATCCACTGACTTCCTGACTCCACATGGGATAAAATAATAGTGGAATGCATCCCTGTACCAACCAGCCTGACACAGACACTTGTGGGAGGCAGGGGACTGTTGGGAGTTTATGCCTCTTAGCAGAGGCTTTAACTGGGGGTGCAATTGCAGGAGCACCTATGAATATAAGACTATAAATCCTTTGAAGAGGCAATTTGTAGCATAATCAGGAAATCATAGGAATTATTTTCTTTTTCTATCCTTATTTCTCTAGCTAATTGTTTTTTTTTTTCTTTAAACTGATCTATGGATTTATAATCTCACCTAAGATTTGGGAGCCAGCATAAAAAGCTCTTACCCACCAGGTGGCATTTTCTCTCGTGTCCAGCCTTAATTCTAACGTGAATGCTTTCTACTTATAATTATAAAACTGAGGGCCAGTAAAGTGCACCTGTAGAGCAGAAACTTGACTGTTCTCAATTCTGTTCTAATTATCAAGCCTCAGAGCAAAAACCAGGTTTCAAAGAAAACTTTCTGTACAGGCCTCAATAGAGTTAAAGGAGAAACATTTTAAGTTGATGAGCTGACACTTGTAGAAGCAAATATATTAAATAAATCATGATTCGTTTTGGGGCTAAATCTGACTTACATCAACTCTGGAAAAACTAGATCCTAATGAGTGACAGTTTGGTGTTTTCTGTCACTTCCTACAGTAATGGCCCCAAGCTGACACTGCTCTGTGGGAGTCTAATACTTCTGAACAAAAGTTTTTTTGGAGTGAGATAGACAAGGTAGAAATCCCAAGGTGACTGGAAGGAATGTCTAATGACTGGAAAGACATATTTACTGGCAGACTGTATGTAAGCTGTGACAGTTGACAGGGCTTGATTGTAATAAATATAGTTGATGAAGAGAAGGCTGACAGGTGAGGACAGAGAGAGAAAAAGAGTCAAAAGATCTGCATTGGCTGAACCCTATTAATGGTAAGTTGGTAACAAAGCCCAGAGTCATAAAAGAAAACAGGTATCGCAAACTGATGTCTAAACAGTGAAATGTGTGGGACTTGCAGGTTGCTGTAACAAACTCAGATTTGTTGACCTTTCTTCTAGCTATTTTGTAAGTGCTGTTTTCAGTTGATATTTCAGCAGGCAGGCACCTGATTTTTTAAATACTGGATATGATTAATCATGTAAGAGAATAAACCCTGATCAAGGTCATAATTATTGCTTCAATCTCTAACTTCTGCTGCTTTGATCAGGGGATTTGATGTTGGGAAATGTGCCCCCACATGCTGTGAAGGAGTAAATCTTGCTGGAGATCTGTTCTGCTGGAAACAAAAAGGATTCTTGTAAAGGAAATTTAGCAACATAAAACCTGAAAGTGTTTCTTTAAATGCAGAGGCTCACCACACACAAACACAAACACACACACACACACACACACACACACACACACACACACGGAGTGATGGACCCTGAAAATGGAAACAACTCTGGCATATTAAATCATGACACTTTAAAACTGACTGGTCAGAGTTTCAACAATAGGATTTCCAATGAGCTCTGCACTTTCTTCCCCCAGGCAAATGTCACACACTGAAACTAAACAGGATCTTTTTTTTTTTCTTGTTCATCCCCACGTGCTGTTTTCTGTGCCCAAGATACAAATCTGTATTCAAAAATGCCTTAACCCTTTGGAAGGGCAACCCTCCCTCTTCATGCCCCAGGAGAAGGGAGGTTTGTGTCAGCTGTGGGACGTGGGGACATTTTGCCTGCTTTGGTACCAGGGTCAGTCTGCATGTTTATTGCACTCCCATTTCAAAAGAGCAGAAAGGGAAAAAAAACAGTGGTAAGGGAATATCTGTCTGGGGGAAAGCACTCAGGAATTGCACAAACTTAATGTAAAGGTTAATAACAAGGGACATCCCTTGTTGGGAATATCAAGTGAGAGTTCTTCTAAACTCAGCAAATGGGCCCATTTAACAGCAGCGTCACTCTTTGCTTGCTTTCACCACACATGGACAGAGGTGAAAATCCTCTCACCTTCTTGCTTGTATGAAACACAAAAGCATTTGTGAAATATTGAGACAACGACAACTAAAATATTGAGAGAACCTTTCTTTTAAAAAATTGCTTTTATTTTAAGTGGATATCCTCCTTTCCCTCCCACCAGATGCCCCAGCCTCTTTAAGTGGTGCTGAGACTAAATGAATTGTGGGGAGCGCCAGGGAAAATAAAAAGAGACCATAAAGTCACACTACAAAGACTCTCAGGGTAGCACAGTGCTTACATGTCAATCACAGCAATGCTCCCTCTTTGCCTGTCTCCCACACAGCACTGGATCCAGCCACTCTGCTTCTCACTGCTACCTGTTTGGAATTGCAGGATTCAGAGCCATGGCTTGTCAGCATGGGAGTTGTCAGCCTAATTGGCACATCCACACACACTTTATGCACTTCTCTGGTTGTCAGTGCACACCTTGTAGGTGGGCATGAGAGTGCCCTGTCAGGCAGAAAGCTCTCCACACAAGCACACAGATGCTTTCTGGACTGGTATTAAGATAATGTTTGTATCTGATGACCTTAAAAATAATTTCTGACCTTAATGATTCTATGACAGCCACAGATACTTTTTATCTGTCCTTTGTGCACTGGTTTATTGCATTCCAGGACATACACCTACACTTCATCTGCTGTCCTGTGCATGTGATGTCAAAGTGAATTTATGGTCATTTTCTTCAGTGGCCATCCTTTGATACTCGGGCAGAAGATGGGGCATCGTTGTATTTAAATAGAACAAATACATTTAATTGTAAATCTGTGAGTACACAAACACACACAGAGTTTTTGCTCTGAAACCCAGCCTTGTGAAGCCTGAACTCCATGCCAACAAATGTCTCATGTAGTGAAGGCCTTGAGCCAGGCAGCTGGAAGCACAAGACAAAGAAAGTGATATATAAGCTATGCTATAACTCTTGATTTTGTTTGTTTTTAATACATGTTTATTTTTTCTGTATATACTTCACCTGTTTTGTTTAGGTTTGAGCTTCTTCCAGGAACTTTACTACAGCTGTTAGCTGGTGAGAACATGGAAATTTTATTCACTCAAAAAGCAGTGTGTTGGAGCCAGTGTAAGTGGCTGTACATGCCTTGCCTTTGGTTTGTCATCTCTTATGGTCTCGAGGACACGTTCAAGGTCGGTTCCTTGTCAGAAGAGGTAAGTAGAAGACAAAACAGGAATTAAAATCTTTATGGAGTGTGCGTTCTTCCACAGGGAAACCTTGTTAAAGTCAACATGACTATGACCATTGCCTGCAACAGGAACAGTCTTTCATTTCAATGCTGAAAATCTTAAGAACTGTGTTTTTAAAGGGAACATAGCATTAGCACAATACACATTTTTTAGTGTTTCATGGCCTAATCAAAATACAACTGAAAGCAGAAACTGAATACAAATATCAGGGAAAATTTTCTGAGGTTTAATTCACAAGGAAAGAGAATTTCCCTTGGAAACTGGGTATACTCTGCAGAGTGAATTTCTACTGCTGAGGCAGGGTTAATATTGCATCTCTAGGACTTTTTAATGGAAGCAATGTAACTGTTGCACCATTTATTTTGTATCTTCAAATTCAGACTGATTTTGGACAACTTCTGAGAGCCGTGTTTCCCAAGAGGGAGATAATCATCGATCTGTTGTTTGTGGTGCAAGGTGTATCATAAGGAACTTAATAATGGTTCTGAAGGCTGTGTATCTCACTTGAGACAAAACTTGTCTGAGCCTACACTGGAGAAAAGACTTTCAGAAGGAGCAGAACCAAACTGGTCTTGTGATTCCTAAACTCTGAGGTAGGCTGGGTCTTGCGCACTGGTGAGAATGGTTTTTACAGGTCTCTTTGTGCAACTGGGATAGGGATGAAGATTATTGGTAATGCTTCTATGTAACTTCTGTTCTGAATACTTCATCCGGTTCCCAGTGAGAATAAGCACTTCACTAAAAAGATTTATAGCTTTCCAAGTTTTGCGCACAATTTTCCCTGCAGAAAATTTTTAGTGTGTTCAGATTCCTTCCTTCAGTTTAGATTCTCTCTAAAAATATTTTACAAGTTGAAAAAAAAACCAACCAAAAAAATCCCTTTTGTATCATAACTATAGAATTCATAATAACCCAAACGAAAGCTTCAGCTAGAATCACAGTTATGTATGGCACCAAACACAACATGAGGGATGAGTCAGTAGCACTAGCATAAGGTTTACAATTGTATTCAAGTTGTTAAGAGGAAAAAGTGTTTTTGTTGCCACAGTAGGTGCAGGATAATGCCCAGGACTTCAGCTGCAAAACTCCTGTTTTGTCTTTTGCTATTTGTTCATAAAAGCTTGCCAAGTGCATGGACCCTCATTAAATGCCTTGCTGTTGTAATAACGGCATGAGAACACCCAGCAAGTTTTTTGTGCCAGAGGAAACTTCTGTGAGAAAAAGAAGCAAGTACATGATGCTGTGCTTTCAACAGACACCACTGAGAGCTGTGTTTGGGGACTGATGTGTCAGCTGCTTATCAATACAGCCATGGAGTTGAATACATCAGGAAAGCTTTAAGAAGAATGGGAGAAATAGAAAAAGAATGTAAGGATAATGGGGCAAAATTATTTCCAGTGTTAAATGTGCTGAAGCAAATGTAGTTTCAGCAAGGAGAGCTTTGCACTGTTGTGTTCCAGGCTTATTGTTTGGGTTGATTACATGGCAACATGGAATTGATTTCTTGAGCTTAGGACAGTTGGCAAACTTGACTAGACTTAAAATGAACCTCTTTGATTCTGTCTGCAAAATTACAGCAGATTTGATAAAGTAAAGATGTATCCTTTGAAGTATTCCCTATCAACATAAGTGCTAAGAACACCTAAGCAAAGGAATTTTAACAGTTTTGAAAGCAGTAGCAAAAGAACATCAATGAGGATTGCAGCTAAGGGCATGCCCACAAGGCACTATACTAACTGCATCTATCCTGCAGGCAATAAGCAATTGCTAAAGATTCCAGACTTTTTAAAGTTCATAGTTCATCTCATAAAAACTTTACTTCCAACTTATGATATGTTTTTGCTGGTTCGGTTTTTCTTTCAGCAGATGACTCCAAGAGGAGGCCTTACCAAGCAGATCTGCATAAGGACATGAAGAAACCTTCTCTTTTTTGTGTGTCACGTGATGATTGCAAGGTGGGAAGTGTGATCATGTCCTGTTACACCCTGTCTTAAGAGTATGGAAGCTATAATTCTTCCAGGCACTTCAGCAACAGAAAAACATCAGTCCAAATGCTGTGCGGATTCCAGCCCCACATCACAAGAGAAAAGGGCTGTCCCTCACATTGCAAATCTCTCACAAGGGATGAATTTGAGATGCCCATGTTGCTGCAAGATGTTTTTCCATGAGTACAAAACAACATGAAGGACAACTAATGATCCAGTGGTAGTTTCAGATAGGCCAGTTATCTGCTTTGCAGTCTGATTCTGCTGGCCCATCAATGCCAATGCTCTTACAGCTGCTTGTGTTGGGCAACTTGCTCTGCCCTGCAAATTTATTGTTAGCAAGGATGAACACAAGGAATAAATAACAGAAGGATCTAGACAGAAACAAAATGAAAACAAGAGTTGGTTTTAGACAGCAAACAGGATCTGAGTTGCTGGCACTAGGAAATGAGTCACTGAGCAACTCGGATATTTAATTTGGGCAGTAGAAGAGATGTAATTAAAAAGCTTTTACTTTTTAATGAAGATTTCATACTGGTGATGCTTGGTAGATTTCAGTGTAACCACAGCAAATTAGTGATAGCCACAGTTATGAAAATCAGGATTCTTAAAACATGATCACTACTGTGGCTTAATGAACTACTGTATGTCAGCTGAGCTGTGGGAAGTGGCACATGTGTGCCCTCAGCCCAAACAGGAGGTAGTGAGTCAGTGTAAACCTATTCCAGTGAGTTTTAAGTAAACACCACACAGCATTGGACAAATAACATGTACAAATTGCTGGTGCTCAGCTCCTGAGTAGAGCGCACTAATTAAAAGTATCTGATTTCTCTGAGAAAAAAATGGGAGAATTGTACCTTTTGTTTCAGATCACCTAGCATGTTTCCCCAAGACATGTGATTCCCAAATTCCCTTCACAGTTGTACTTCCTCAAATTTGATGGAGGCACTATTTCCACAGTGGAGCTGTAAGAAAAAGAATAAAAAGTGATTGTGACAGACAGCAGCTGAAAGGGATTCAAGATTAGCAAGGTGTGAACAATGTTTTTACCATAAGCCTGATCCAAAGACAGTGGACTCACCAAGATGGTTTTCTGTTGACTTCAAGAAGTTTGATGCCAAACCCAGCTTCCACAGTTTAGTGAAGAAAAGCCAGGACAACATTGTATGTTCTGATGTACACCTTTCCTGGATGCCATTATCTGCCTCATAAATGCCCACCATAATAATTAATAATAGAAGCACAAAAGGGGTAATGGCTTTAAACTGAAAGAGGGCAGTCTTACATTAGATATTAGGAAGAAGTTCACCCCTGTGAGGGTGGTGAGGCCCTGGCACAGGTTGCTCAGAGATGTTGTGGATGTTCCATCATGGAAGTGTTCAAGGACAAGTTGGATAGGAATTTGAGCAACTTGGTCTAGTAGAAGGTGTAGGTCTAGGAGAAGCTGCACCGGCCACAGCAGGGAATTAAATGAACTTTAAAGTCCCTTCCAACCTAAATTATTCTATGGCTCTATGAAATTAATTTTTTTTTGACCTTTGTGCTTTTCCTACATGAAGCTCTACCTTACTCAATACTGAAGTTTTACTGCTGATTAGGTATCACTTTATTCATTCACTAAAAGCTAATAAAAATTGGCTGATTAGAAAACCCCAGGCTGCACATCTTAAATAGTCATTAAACAATCATTACAGATAGAAACAGCTACAACTGGCTTCTGCTAAAATGCTGCTGATTATTATATAATCCTTTTTCAAGTCAAAATGAATGCATAATCAAAGCACAAAGCAAACAGTTTGAAAGTTCTGAGCTGGCTGTGCAAAGCTATAATGTATAAACAAACCTCTAAATTAATGCCCAATTCAGCAGATGAGTGTTGATGTACAGCAGAAGAAATAATGGAGGAAAAGGTGTGGAACCATGAGCATTGGTGAAGCAAGCTTCTTCTGAAATAACTTCATCTAGAGCCCTGCAGCAAACCCTTGCAGCTCTGACCCAAAGACACGTGTCTGGTGTCAAGGAGTGAAGGTAAGTACACAGCTCTGGTGTTTCTTATTGCTATTACTGATAATGTTATTTACAAAGAGTCACATTAAACTGCAGCTGAAGACAAACAAACATTGAGATAAATCTGATACAGGACCAAAACGCTGTGAATTGACCCTTACCCAGTAACATTTCTACTTTTAACAGACTTCTTAATCAAATTTAATACGGAAACCCTCAGACAAATAAGGATACCTTTTGATCCTTATTATACTGGTATAAATTTGGAGTAACTTCAATGAAAACTAGTGGAGTTGTTCAGCATTTACTAACAGTGCAAATGAGTACAGTATGAAAACCAGAGACTTTGGGAAGCCTTAAGCCAACTTAAGGCTTTCTGAATTGAGAAGATCGCTTATTAAGGTGCGAGTAAAAAAAAACCACTCCTGTCTTCCTCCTTCTCTGTAATAACATTTTTCTTAATAGTTCTCGCTTAATCTTTGCATATTCTGCATGAAATATATGGTCAGGATGTCTGAATTTCCACCCCGTAGCACCTGCAAGTTACAGGCCAGACCCATTTGCTTGATTGAGGCAAGCAAGAATCATTACCACATAGGGCAGCTGATCTTCCCCCGCTTAAACACCTGCAAATGCAGGTCATCTGGGAGTTTGAACCTATTAAGGTTCTTATAATTGAGACAAGGGCAAAATAGTTTGTAAAATGGTACATGAACAGAAAGATGAGAGAGAGGGAGAGAGAAAGAGAAAGACACTCTGGTTGGATGACAGGAAATCACATAACAATATTTGCAAGTGAGCTTTGGGAGCATGGTCTTTGTAATGGGGTTAGCTAATCCAGATAGTAATAAGGATAGGAAAGTCAGCAATCATAATCATATTTAATGGATTCCAGATGGAGAAATATAATTGTTCTCATTATCATTGTGAAAACTCCAAGGAAATACAATCCCAAGATACTTTACCTTGACAGGCAACCAGGAACAATATCCACATCAAGTCATGGGTTTTGTAGGTAGAGTTGTCAGTTATTTCCTTTTTGTAGCATTCCCTTCTAATGTAATGGTTTGATTAACCTAAGACATTCTGATGTGAGTATAAAAGCAATGTTAATGAAATGCCTGCTTAATTGACTGTGCATCTCTATACCATATGATGTGGTGGCTTACTAAATACGTTGTGGAATTAAAAAGAAAACCCAAAAGCCTTGTATATCATGAGACTTTTCCTTTGTAATGTGGTTAAAATGAAATATGGCTGTAAGCACAGGCCTTTTTGGGTGCAGCTGTTCTTTTTGTTTGGGTTGATAATTGGAACCAGTCCCATGGGCCTATTTGATGTTATCTCTTGTTTAAAACTAAACTGTCAAAGCTTATCCCCCCTGTGTACTCAACAGGGAGTAGTTCTGGGGAAACTTTCTTCTTAAGTATTTTTAACCCCTCCTCCCTGCACGCATTCTCTAAACTGAACCAGGGCAGTCATGAAATGATGTCTTCACAGGAACACTTGTACAGCAAAATATTTCTTTGTGGAAAATTGAGCCTTTTCATGTTATATGTCTTTGTAACAGAGGCCTAAAAGAAAAGATCCCACAGCAGAAGTCAGATGATCAGGATGTGATCTCTCAGCTTTAAAACAACTCGTCTCTGTACAAAGGGAGTCCTGCACAGCATCCCCATGGCATGAGAGGAGCTCAGGGTGTGGGGCACAGAGGCAGATGTCTCCCACAATACGAACCAATATTTGCTCCAGGAGCACCACAGCTGGGTGTCACAAAGTCTCCTGACTTTAACATGCCTGATCCCAAGCTAATGCATTCAGGCAGCAGTGCACTGTGGAGATTTTCCAGTTGGGCTGCTTGTACCTCAGGATTTTCCGTAAGGGTACTGTAATCTTCAGATGCAACCTCAGAATTATTAGATTTGCCCAAGTCCAGGAGATGCTGGACCTGCTGTTTTGGTTGGTTTCTTGAATGACAGGTGGTAGGCAGCAGGGAGCATGCCTGCTGCAGTCCAGTGAGGAGGCATTTTGAGTTTGCTTCACACCTTTCATTTTCCTTTGAAGCAACTGGAAGTTTTCAGAGTTATAGTATTGAGACAAATCAGTGGTGTGATCTCAAATTAACGACACTAAAAAGGAGAACATTCTTTTGGCCATCAGACATTTGGGTAATTTTCTTAGTTGGCTCCATTTCAGAGATACTTTTGTCAAAAAACATCAGGCCTTCTGCTAGATATTTCTGTTTGTACAGACAATTTTGTCAAGCCGTTACTCACATAATGTTATGGTACCTATGGAGCTGACTTTAAGGGAGTAGGAGGAAGGAGAGATAAGAATCACTGATAGATGTCATTGTCATCTCCACTACCTTGGGCAAATGAAAAAGGTTTTCCCTTTTTCGTGTTACAGTTTACAAGGCTTGCTTGTTGCATTATTCTGGCATGTCCTGTGTCATGCACTGCTCCTCTTGAATGAGCCATTTGCAGGGTAAGAGAACCTTTCACAAACCCCATACATCATTTATGCATGCTATTCACAGTCACACTACTTTTAAAAAACTATACCCAAACAATACACTGGTTTCTCCTCCTGCACTCTTTGGAGGTGTTGCAATGGCCTGCAGGGATTGGAAGCCATGTGCTGATAGCATGTTCAACTTCTATTAGACAGCATTTCTGATAAGGGATAAACATCCAGGGCAGGCTGGGACCTCTCTTGGCCTTTGTTGCACTCATCTGATCTTGCCTTTGTCTTAGCACTCATTTTCACTGTTTTCTTCTAGTCTTTAACACCAAATGCAGTGTATCCTTCCCCAATTCCATTTGTCTCTCCCCTATAAACTCATGGCAGGGCACCTGGAAGAGCCCTTCTGAATAAAGCAAGAAATAAAAGCTGCTGATAGCTGTAAAAATAGCAAATAAGCTTCCTATCTTGTGCAACACTCAATGTGTCTGAGACACTTTTGACAAGCATCCACTTTGCAGTCCCCTTTAGAGACCAACTGCTGGAATGCCTAAGCACAGGCTGTAGGTTGCAGGTTGATTTTGTGCCCCAAGAGAACAAAGATGCTTGTGAGGCCCATTTGTAGAAGAGCAATGCTCAAGCTGTAGGTCCCTCTCACCATTACAAACCAGTTTCTGTAGACCTGTCATGTATGTGAGATGGGGAATGATTCTTAGGTCCCTTGGGGGATGCCAGGACTTAGTACATTGTAGATAAATATAAGTTTCTATTTAAAACCAGTACTACTGGGACTAGATGTAAGAGGGGCTGGAAAAAGCCATTTCTAAAAATACAGGAAATAGCTATATGGTTACAGAAGTGAATTACCAGCTGTGGGTAATCATATAACTCACATATTAACAATGAGAATCCACTGTGTAAGGGGGAAAAACAACAATTCGCATAAGCTTGAAAGACAATAGGCCAGTTCCTGATCAGGCTGCAGAAAAAGAAGGAGCAGAGAGAATATATGGAGGGCAGAAAAAGTGGGAGTTGGTGCTTTCTTACAGGAAAGCCCATGGAGAAGGCAATTCTAGAAATGTCAGTAAGGGCAATGGAAAGCATTCATTTACTTTTAGCAGGTACTGCTTGCAAAAGTGAGGTTAAGAGTATGAAACTGAAACAATGTCAGGAGGTCACTTTTTCTGGACTGCCCCATCTGTTCACAGATTCATGTCTGGAAGCAGCAGCCCCAGAAATAAGTCCAGTACAATCCATACAACACTGGACATACAAGACTCTCACAGCAATTTTGAGCTGTATCTGACACTGGACTGCCTCACTGCTGACAGAGGACTGATGGGGCCTCATGTGTTACAGGTGGAAAAGTGGAGACATTCACCTTGTATGTTATTGAAAGAGTAGGAACAGAAACAGAGCCCATCCATTTTAGCTTAGTTTTCATCTATTTCAATTAGTCATCCAAGCTTCCATTTCCTGTCAGGCCTTTTAGCTGCAAAGACCCTATCTTACAGGGTTTTCCTGGCGTGTTCTGGAAAAGTTCATCTTGTCTTTTTCATTCTTTTTTGTCCTCATCCGTGCTGTTGAGAATCTGAGTCTTTACTTCCTGTGGGCCTCTCCAGTGCCTATTCCTTTAAAATCCCTTCCCAGTAATTTTGACTGTTATTCCAAGCAATAGTAGATGGTTTTGATCCTTGGAGCTATGTGAAAAACTGTGTTCTCAACCTGTCTCTCTGTCTGTTTTTCCTCTTCAGTGCTAGAGCTTCATCCTCATGGGTCTGACCAGAACAGTTGCTTTTGTGTAGTGGGACTAATTCTAACCTATCATCCAATTGTCAAGGGATGTCTCCACTCATTTCAAGGCGGCTTCTTTATAGTATTCTCTTTGGTTCTCCTCTGCTTTGCAGCAGTGGTTTTGCAAGAACACTAAAGAATAGCTATTGCTGGAAGGCTTTTTCAGATCTAGCATGGTTTCCTTCCCAGAGGAGGGGGACATATTTGTCTTAATAGAAGCATTGTGGCTCCCTTTGGTGCTGCAGGCTGCTCCTAGGTCCTGCTGCAGTTGAGGGTTTGCTTATGGCAGATGCTTCTCTACACTGCAGTTGAGGGTTTGCTTATGGCAGATGCTTCTCTTGCCATGGCAAGCAGAATCCTTCACTCTACTAACCTGCAAGCTTGAGTAAATCAGGAAAGTTTTAGCCACTGTCAAAGGATCTGGTCCAAACTCACAGGAAGTCAGTGGAAACACCTTAGAAGTTTATGTGAACAACAGTCCCCTCAAAGAACAGGACTGACAGAACCAGACAATTAGTGGTTCCTCCACTTCACTTTCCATGTCTCTGTTATTACAGTGCATAGCAAAATCTGTTGTTCATGTCTCCTCTCCCCTCCCCTCTCCTCCCTTCCCCTCCCATAAGAATCCGAGAGTGATATTTCTGCTCAGACAGGATAAAATCCTTTATGCTATGAAGCATCCCCAGGGATGCCCCTCTGATTGCATCTTCTGTCCTGCTAGGGCTGCCTGCATAGAAGAGTCATCATACTTACAGAATTACTTGAGTCTCAGCAGAGTTAAAATATTGATATTGTGCAAAGTTAAAACAAAGCAAAAATATTGAAAAAAATTTATTTATTTATTTTACCTATAGACAGTAATACTATTCCAGCCTATTACTCCTAAACACTACAGCAAGACCCTGAAAAGTAATTGCAGTCTTCATGTAAAAAAAAATTCAGTATGTTTTACAATTAAAGAAAGAAAAAAACCTTTCACGACAAAATGACAAACTAATTTTTCCTTCCATTGTTTCTGTAGTATCTGTGTCTCCTTGATGGCATGCATGTTTTTCTCCTTCTCATGAAGCAACATCAGCTGTTCTTTATGTTTATCCATTGCTTCTGGAGCTGCAGGCCTGGATCAACCCTTATTTTCAGGGTTTTCAGTCCCATCCCAGAGACTGAAGGCAAAGTCAGGCCAAAAGCTGAGCTCAGGACGTTGCAGGCTTTAAGGGACAAAAGGAGCACACCCAGGACTGCAAAACCCAGTAGAAAACTGGAGAGTTGGCAGCACTGGCCAGCTGTGGGAACGTGTTCATGTCTTCAAAGCCAGCAATCTGTGACACCTTGATGTGGAATTTAGCTTGAAAAACATAGTATCAGCATTCATTTCATAATAAAATTGTTTATTTGTTTTAGAGGAGTAGCATTTAAAGACCTGGTCAGAGATGGTGGACAACACGCACTCCAAAAGAACAGAATTGAGAAACAGGCTGTGTCAGTACAAAAAACACCAAACTGAGCAGCACATTTGCCAGGTTTCTTTGGCTTTGCCAGCTCATTTTCCAGTTTTTACAAGTATTTCTTTCTCCTGGGTCGCTGTATGAAAGAGCTTCACATAGCAGAGGGGAGCTGCCTGGAGGAGCACACAGCCAGCGGCTTGTGGAAGTGCCAGGTCCCCAGCTTTGGTCCCCAAACCTGGGTGCTACTTGCAGGAAGAAGGGGCTAAACAAAGACACACTGAGGTGGAAGTGGTGGTGTTTAACTCAGCCCTGTGCTCTGGGAGCAGGGCTGGGGCTCTGTCTGGGCTTGGTTTCATCTGGAGCCCAGGGAATGGGGAGGTGGCTGTGGTGCAAACACCCTTTGTTTCCACAGTCAGCAGCAGGTCTTGGGGCAGTGTGGAACCCAGTTACTGCACACAGCCTCATGTGCACCTTCCTTACAATGTTGGTCAGAGATGTTTTAATGTGTTTTAATGCATTTTAATGTATTTATCCAGTGCATTAGAGGCATATCTGTTGGTGCTGTTGGTGCTGTTGAGGCATACTGATAAAATCAGTGCTTAGGGACTTTTAAAAAATGTGTTTTGAACCAACAGACAATAACTAGCCTCATGGTTGTGTTTAGGGAGGTAAATGAGTATTCAGGGACTCCTAAATGTGCTTATTACATAGCTACCATGAATGCATGTGAGGGGTCTGGTCACACCTTGGCATTCCAGCGTGGGGCACACCAAGTGCCACCTCTAGGTGTATTTGTCACTACTGGGAGGTGTTACAGCCTTGCTCAGTGTGCCCTACATGTGCTGGCCCAGCACCCTTCCCTGTGGCCATGTGTTGGGAAAGCCATGTCCCAGAGCACACCCTGGGATGCCACCCTAAATCCATGGTGCACCTCTGACTCCACTGATGGTACAGGGGAGATGGAGGTTGAGTCTTCCAATGGAATATGTTCCTTGCCATGAGAGGATCCACATGTGGATGGCATCACCTCCACGCCTTCCAGGCCTGGCTTTGAACAAATTGAAGGCTAGGAGGGATATTAGTCTGAAGGGTTTTTATTTTGTTTTTGTTTGTTTTTAATTTAGGTTCAGTTATTATCTATAGCAAGCACTCAGAAGCCAGTTCAAGAGCCATACTTCAGCTGCAGCTTGGCCTTTCTTTACTGCATGCTCTGGTTCATCTTTACAGAGTAAACTGGAGGTTAAAGCTGATCAAATACAGCAATTGCCTGCACTGTTGCTTTTATTTTATTTTTTTAAATTTTTTTTTATTGTTTTTTCACTACTGTTTGCTGGAACTGACCGAGCACAGGGAATAACTGTAAAGTTATAACGAAACAGAAATTATCCAGGAAGCAAAAATGCTTGCAAAATCTGCTAAAACCAAATGAATACCTCTCAAAGGAGTCAAAAGCATGCAAGATAATGCAGGAAACATTAACATAATATTATCTTAACCTTGTAGATAAGATTATCTGATGCGTGAAAATGGTCATCTTTTGTATTGATTCCACCATGCCATGCAGCAGTTCTTAGGAAAATGAATAGGTCATTAAATGTTCATTACTTTATAGGCTCTAAAGCAGAAAAGATGTATTAGCAAATGAATTAACTGCTTTGTTACAGTTTGAATATATCATTAATGTGTATGTTTTTCTTATGCAAGAAGTGAATTGTATGCATCTGTAGGGCAGCAGGGTCTGTAGGCTACTGGGAAGCAATATTTCCTTAATACCTGAGGGACATTTATACTTTTAGAAAATTCAGGTAAGCCCTCATCACTTTTCTGGTAAGTGGGAGTAGAGAATTTGGTTATTTACCCATTTATGAAAGCTGTCATAGGAGAGTTGTGCCTTTGTGAGATGCCCCATTTGAGAGCAGGAGTGATGCCCCAGCCCTGCCTGTGGGCAAGAGCACTGCTCCTCAGGGGCACCCAGTGGGAACTGGAGGAGTTCTGGGGTAGATATCCATGCAAACAGGAGACAAAACTGCAGATTTGCACTGTCTAGGCTGCTGGAGGGCTCAGCATCTCAGCAGTGACCATCTTGCTGCTCCCAGGGGGCTGCTGCCCTCAGATACTGCCCACTTTTCACAGCCCAGAGCTGACTCTCATGGGACCCACAGGGAAAAAAGGTGCTTCCAGCAGCAGAGCATGTGGGAAGCCTGGCATCACATCACCTAACCTCGCTGAGGGCTGCCCAGAGGAGAAAATGCTCGTTACACACTGCTTGAAACAACGACCCGGTGCCGCTGTAAAAATGCCAAAGGCCTTTCTTGCCCTATCTACAGGATCATTCCCACCTGTGCCAGACACAGAAGAGGTTTTTTTCTCTTTCTTTTCAAAGCTAATAAGGTTTATAATTGCATTTGAAGCTGTTTTTCAAAGCCATTTGTGTCCACACCCACTATGACTTTAAACTATATTACAAGCGTATTAACCAATTAAGTGACATATTACCCAGAGGGACAGTCAAGAGCATGATTTTGGCTCACACAATTGTTAGAGAAATCCCAGGCTGCAAAGCTGGATAGCAAAACCATACCAGGAAAGATGTGCCGACAGTTCTGAAGGCAGCACAGCTGCGAGAGAGCTCTGCTCAAGCTGTGGCTCAGACGGGGCCTGGGAGACTGATAGCAGTGTTTGGAGCCAGGCATTGTGCAGTCAAGAGCTGAGCAAAACTCTGCTCTCTAGCTCACTCCTAACCTGCAACACCACCTGCTGTTACAATGCACCGTGTCTCCTCAGATTGCTGGGGATATGCTGAGAGCAGCAGCACTGCTTGGCTGTCTAACCCCTGGCATACAGCAGTAAGCCTTCCTTGGGAAATGTGAGCAAGGGTGTTAATTGAAAAGTCATCAGGGCTGAAAAACAAACATGGGAAAATACGTAAAAAATCCTTTCCCTGTTCCCTTCTTTTTTCCTCCCTCGGTTCAGATTTGCTAAGTGCTAAACCAAAACCTAAGGGCTCCTGCTGGGTACCTAGTGGGAGGCTATAACCGTATTATCCTTCATCTCTGGGGTAAGGTGAGGTGGCAGCTGCCCTTTTAAGCCCTTTCTTGTGGAAGATCTCGTACCCTCCTAAATCACCCAGCTCCTGACTTTTCTCTCCCTCAGTTCCCACAGCTCCTTCAGCAGATGCCATGCTGCTGCAAGCCCTCAATTTGTCTGGAGCAGGTAGATGCTGCGCTGAGGGAGCTTTGGCTCTGCCCCTTTGCTTTTCATCACACAGTTAGACAGACAAGAGTGGGGCAGACTAAGGTGGCATTTCATCTTCCTCTGCTCCAGCAGCCAGGGACTGTCCCTTTGTGGGCCATCAGAAAGTCAGCAGGGACCTTTGTCTCAGATGAGCATCCCCATGACTCAATGCCTTCACCGTTTCTCTCCTGGGGTGATACCATTTATGGACTTTTCTCAGGACAGGGTCTAATATCTCAGCCAAGTGCTAAATCAGTAACAGAAAGATGATTTCATTCTGTTTAATTCAAGTTTCACAATCTGCAAGAATATCACCCTGAGCCTTCTCCCCTTAGTTCCCAAACTGATTTTTATTGCTCTCCCATCACAAGCTGTGCTATGATCCTGCAGGAATAAAAGAGCTCTGCACCCACAGAAAGCCCATTTTCTTGGCACAATCAGGAACTAAGCTGTTTGTCCACATTCAGCATCAGATTTACATGGGACAAGAGAGCTGTGTTCTACAAAACAATGTTTTCACCAGAAGTCTGAGGAGTTTCCAACTTTGGGCTTTATTTGTATTTTAAATTTAGCATTTGCAGATGTTTTATAGGCATCCAACTATTTCAACAAAATGATCACTTGACAATATTATATTGCTGAGCCTTGAACTGTGGCCAGATTGCTTTGTTTACATAAGACCACCTGCAGCCATAGTATATTTTGTGACCTTCTATGGAGAAACAAAACTGTGAGTAGGGGAGCGCTACTCAGGTCTTTTTCGGTTCATGAATGAAGCCCACTACAACATGTACAGTGGGGGTATGAGAGGGAGATGAATTAATCATGACACACTACAGAAAACGAAGTGCTTGCCATTCATTTAGCAGTCAATCAACTATCTGAGAAACCACAGACCCCTCTGTGGCACAGGAGCTCAGGGCTCCATCCCAGTTCTACCAGCGGTGACTCACTGGTGGGAGGCATAATGTCATGGGTTATTCCTGTTCATTTGGCTGGTTGCAAATTTCCATGAAACAGCAATGGGAGAGAAAAAAAAAAAACCAAAAAAATGAAAAAAAGGAAAGAGCCACTCCTGGGATGAGCAGCGTGTCTTGCCAAATGCTACGTGCAACGTCAGTGCGCAAGTATATCTGCCCACCTCATGTTCCTTCACCTTCATGCACAAACAGGCAAGGCAGGAAGGTTTAGTGGAGCTTTGGAGAAAACATCCTCTCCTTCTGCAGAGGAACCAACCAAACTACCTTGTACTGTAAGAACAAGGTGAAATTTTAAATGCTGGTACTTCTTAGTCAACAATGTCTGATCTTGTTTCTCAGCAGCTGAGCTATTGGTAGAGTCCAAATGTCTCTCTGCAAGAGGTGATTGCACTCAGGACCAGCCAAAAATGTTAAAACACATCAAACTTGATATTGCAAAACTTACTGCCATCTGGCCAGTGCAATCAGTTAACTTTTGTTAAAGCTCATGAGGAGCAAAGGAAGATCTTTTTTTGGGTTGGTTTGCACTAAGAATTTATTCAACAACTCCAGTCTTGTATTTTTATTTTTATGATTCCGACAAAGTAGATTATTCCAATTCATATTATTTTCAAATTTTGCTTTGCCTAACCAGTTCATAATCACTAAAAAAAAAAAAAGCAAGCCCATCCTGGTTAGCACATGTTTGTGTGAGGCAACACTGAAACTGTTTATCAGAATTTTTGCTCATGTTTAGGGGGATGCTTGATAGGTCTGTAAAGTCAAACCACAGTGGTTTGTTTACTTTTTTGTAAAAACACTATATGTCATCCTTACTGCATGTCTGCTCCACACTGCTTCAGCACAGAACTGGCCCTGATCCTGAAACCCTTATGTGTATGCCAAAGGCATCCAAATCTGTGGGACCCAGAGGACTGCAGGACTGCTCCCCAAGACCTGTTTGCTGTGAAAAGTGGTGATAACAGCTCTTGCTCTTGCTTTTGTCTCTGCAGAGGACTTGCTGCTAACCACAAGGTTTAAGTCAGGTTGGGACGAGATTTCCCCTGGTCCTTCCTTCCAGCCATCCACACTCCCACAGCAATGTGAAACCTGAGTACTTCATGCTCTTTCCAACCATTTTTCATGCCAGGGAGTTTAGAAGAAGATTTAGAAAGCATATTGGGAGATGAAATGTATCTCCAGGCCTTGAGGGTGTTTAATTCTAAGCCTTGTCTGCAGGAATGCCTTGGGTACCACACAGCAAATCCAGACTGAGTTAATTGGGTGAACATATTCGAGCTGCTGGGCATCACTCAGCAGACATGGCATGGGCCAGTGCCACCCTGCCTTTCTCAGGAAAATAGTTTCTTCCCAGCCCACTGGCCTCTCTCTGAAATTATTGGGTTTTTTTGATTCATGATTTGAGTTTACTGAAATCCTGCTTCTTTTACTAAATCTTTCTTACGCCCCCCTCATTTCCTTTGCCATCCTAGCCTGGAAACTGGCCTTGATTGTTTCAGCTCACAAACTCTGCACAGAGATGAGCTGCAGCCAAATCTCCTGTCTTGGGCTAATTAATGACACAGTAGCACAGTTTCCCTGAACAAAAGTCTGTCACATTCCACCAGTTCACATATTAGCCTTTGTACGATCCGAGACGTGACAAAGCACTGCCCCAAACCTGTCTCTCCATTGCTTGTATTTCCCATTTAATCTGTTTCTCCTTCCTCTCTAAACTCTTTTCTCGGTCTTTCAGCAAGTGTGAAACAATTTCCTCTTTTCACAGGGGCCTAGTGGCAAGCAGATTAATGAACCCTTAACACAACACGGAATGCTGCTGCCAAAAAATGTATGAAATGCATTCAGCAGTCCCCACAGTGCACTGTGTGGGGGACAATTACAGAAAACAAAAGCTGCAGAGCAGTTCACTTAGGTTTCCAGAAGTCTGAAGACTTTGGATCAGACACAGGGAACTACAGAAATGCCCCTGAATTTTTTCTTTTTTAAAAATTTTTATTGGTCAGCACCAGCTATCTTTTAGGACTTTAAATGTAGCAGAAAGCAGGTCAAGTGATAGGAACCTGCAGCCTCCTTCATTCCTGGCATAACTGCTCTACAGTTGATTAGACATCAGGGATAAATTTGACTTGCACTATCCCCTGACATTAATGTGCTTCTGCTTGAGGTCTCTGTATTGTTCTGAGCTGGAACTTAACGTTTTATATTTCAGAGGGGTTTTAGAGGAGAGATCCTTTGATTTTTTCACTGGCCTTGCCAGCTCCATGCTAACCGTGCCCAGTGGCTCTGTATAAAATATTTGGAAAATAGCTCGCTTTCTATCTTTCCTTCCTTTTTCCTTTTTCCCTCCCCCCTCCCCCTTCAATCCCCCTTCTTTAATGAGCCTTTGTTGGTCCAGCTTGCTCTCTCAGTCTCTTAACACACTTGTGTGTGGAACACTAACTCCTTGAAATGCGAAACAGATGGATGAAGTGTGGGACTCGCAGATATTTGTTTTGGAACAGCGCTGCACATCAGTGTCTGTGGAAGAATTTCCAGCAGCTGGGTAAGCCCGCTGAGACTTCCCTAGTTTCAGTACCAAAGAGAGTCCCCCAAAGAACTTTTGGCGGTCCCCAGATCTCCTCCAGGGAGTTTTTGCAGCTCATGAAAAGCAGACTTTGCACTCCCAGGATGACATATGGTACTTCCAAGTTCAAGTGCTAAAGGTGAAGTTATTTAATTTTGGGGAGCTTCAGGCACTTTGTTTGCTTGTTTGCAAAACACTCAAGAAGCGACGTGATTTAAAAAGCTGGATTAACAATGTTTTAAATTTCAACAGCGGCTTCCACCCCAAGAAATAAAATCATTCTTTGTAGCCACTAATGACTACAGCCTCCCAACACAATGGGGAAGAAAGCAGCCTGCTTAATCACATTTTGTAGATGGGAACACAGACGGTGAAACCCAGGTCCCAGCTGAAGTCAAAGGGAAATTTCCCTTGATTTCATTAGAGCTAGGATTCCACTGACTGTGATTAGGAGCCTGAGTCTGCAAATCCTTACTCAGAGTCTGGCCATTACACAGACAAGCAGTCCATTGTAGCTGTGCACTCACATAAACAAGGCTTAGCAGGAATGGGTTCCCAGACCTACATTTTTATTTTCAAAAGTGGTCACTGATTTGGGATGCCTGGCTTGAGACACCTGAAAAGGCTTTTTCACTGTCAGGGAATGTTTGTGCCCGAAATCTGTCAGAGCTGGGCCTAAGGCAACACCTCCAGTCAATTTTGGTTTAGCAATCACACTCATAAAAACTTGGCTTTCCTTTAGGTCACTGTGAAAGGCCAAGAACAGCAGACTCAGGATTTGGGGTTCCATGTCCTTTGGACTGTATCTGAACTCTTTACATTTATCATTTAACTTGAGGATATTGGGAACATGTCTCAGCAGGGGTATCCTTATCTGCCATGTGTTGGAATGTTCCTCCAGCAAGGCTGATAGCTGGATGACTAAACTGGAATATGCCCACATAAACAAATGGGAAATCCAAGAGGGATTCTCAGCTCTGCAATCAAAATTGTACCATACAGCTGCAATTCTTCGCTTCTTCTGTCCCCACATGGCTCCCAGAGGGACAATGGCAGGTTGTGACAGGGACGTGGGGAGACAAAGCTGGGTGGAGGTGAGGACATGAGCAGAGAAAGGGAATTTCAAGGTTTTTAATATGCATAGTGAGCTGGATAGTGGTTTTGGGGAGCAGATTTGCTTTTCTTTCACAGCAGCTCCCTCCTGTCCCACACCACAGCATATCTGAGCTCAGCCTGACCTATCGGTTTCATTCCACAATGTGCTCTACCTTCTGACGGGCTTTGTTTTGCATGGAAACCTGAGCCCAGAGCTGGTCTTGCTGCCTTTATCCCCTGCATGCCAAGCAGCTGTCTACTGCTACAGCAAGTTGTGAAATATGGTGCAAACCTACAGCACATCAGCTGGTCTGTGGTGACTTGTGCTTGCACGAGGCCCCGTGAGGTGCCTGTGGTAAGTTAAATATGAAGTAGCTTGACTGGCAAAGAGCAGGGGCTGGGCTACCTTGCATCCATCATGGCTTGCAAGCTCACACAGTTACTGTGGAGCAGCTGATGGCTTGCAAATTTACACCTCAGCATTTCTGCCGAGAGCAGTTCATGTGGCTCAGAAAGCAAGAGAGATAAAGCTGGGCTGTTGAAATTCAGTAGGGCAGCAGCTCACTCACACTCACTCACACACATATATATACACACATTTATATGTATATATATATATATGTGTATATATATATATATATATATATATATATATACACACACATACACACACACACACACACACACACACGTACACACTTCTGAATGTGTTGACATCCCTTTGCCATCTGTGTAGGGACCCAGAGCTCTAAAGGAAACTGTGATGGATCAGCCATCTAATGCCTCCTTTTCTTCTGAGCACAGCCATCTAATGCCTCCTTTTCTTCTACAGCACTTTCATACCTGAGACACCTTCCTAAAGGAGACGTGCCCAGTCTTATGCAGCCCTCCAGCAGCAGTGCCCTGAAAGGCAAAGCCTGGTGCCCAGCCCTCTGCCTTTCATGGCTGTCTCATGGAATCAGGTCAGTTGTATTTTCACAGCCTACTTTGGACTCATGGAGGTGAGCCACATTTCACAGATGTGGTTCATCTTTTTGCCAGCTTCAAATAGGGCTGTTATTTATGATGTTAGTCTGCTAATATAAACTTATAAATAAGGCCAAAAAATGTGCATATTTTATGGGAGATGGAAAAGGTCCTTGGATTAAAATCAGTTTGGGTTTGCTGCATCTTTCTTTCTCTCTCTCTTTTAATAAAAAAAGATAAGAAAAGTTATCTAGTTATGACTTGCACGCAGAGACAAGACTGTGATGCTGGAGAGCTCAAAGAATGACACCGAGTGCTTTTGTGAAGCCCTCTGAGGATAAGGAATTCAAAGTACTTCTCTGAGCCCAGCATTAACACTTTGGCTTTTTAAAATTGTTATTGTTTTCCCTGCATTTGTGGAAATAGTGAACTTGGTGTTTTCACAGTACACCTTCATTATCTCTGAAATGTCAGGCCCAGTCTAGTAGAACATGTACATGCCCATGGCAGAGGGGTGGGCAGTAGATGGTCTTTAAGGTCTCTTCCAACACAAACCATTCTATGATTCCATGAAATGCAAGTCCTTTAGTAATTTCATTATGCAGAGTTCTAGCATTTGACCAAAGCTAAACTCTCTGAGCAAAGCTTTTCTGAAAGACCATCTTCCTATCCAACAAGCAAGGCTTCATACTATGAAATATTTTGTGGGAATGTGTCAACTCTTATGATGTTTTCAAAGATAAGAAGCTGAAACAAATAGCTGTGACACTATCATTTTATTTTAGTAATCCTGAAATATTTTGTTACAGTAAAACAGAATCTTTCCTTCCTTCAAAGATAAAAAGGTCTGCTATGTCACTGGCATTTCAATTAATTTTATTTAGACTCTTAGGTCATATTGACAACTGTTAATACTATGCTGGTGTTTTTACATGCAGTACTTAGCAGACTATGTTTGATATAATTCAGATTAAATAACTTGATAGTGCTCATTATTTAAAAAAAAAAAATCCTTTCTGTGACTGAAATATGTGCTTTTGGTTCCAGAAGAGAAAATAACCCCAACATCAGGATTTCCCAAAAGATGGCAATTACACCATCACTATCACCAATATCATCACGAGGGACCCTCGCTCATGAGTAGGACTCACGGACTGGTTCCAAGTGCAATACACGCCCCAAAAGTCCCTAACTGCCAGAAGTCCCAAATCCTCAAGAGCTTGCAACAAAACTAGAAGGCAAGGGTCACCAGATAGACAGAGACAGATGGAGACCTGCAAAGAAACCAGGAGACACAACAGGTCTGCTTGATGGCAGTAGTCTCAGTGGTTTCCTCCTCAGCTCAAACTCAGAACTTGCAGACCCATCTTTTTGATGTTGTCCTTAGCACTTTCTTGTCTGACCATAGCAAAAAAACTCTTATCTGACCCTTCTGAAAGGACTGTGCATCCAGGTCTTCCAGTAGTTCTGGACAGGATTTTACCATCACCTTTGAGAAGGTCAGAAATGGTTGGTAAGAGATACAAGGCCCCTTGTGCAATTTCCTCCCTCTCAAGTGGCTTTTCTATGAGAGGTGAGAGGTTATGTCAGAAAAAATATTACATACACACAGTAATTAGTAGTACTTATTTGAAAAAAGCCAGAACAATGAACATTTTTTTAAAGGGGAAAATTTGAACTAAAGATCTCTGTTTTATATAGATGTAGCATGCATGGCTGGCTAATATCTAACCCGTGACTGAAAGTTTTGGGCTCTCAAAGATGATTGAGCATGTGGCATTGGTCAATACCATTAAACACTTTCATTTTCCTATGACAAATGACCACAGGGAGCTAGAGATTGTGTTGCCTTACAAGACACAAAGGTAATTTTTATGCTTGTAAACTTCTTTCCCTTGAAGGGATTATTATCAACATTATTTGGCCAATGGTGAACAAAAAAGCTTAGGGTGGAAGAAAAAAAATGTGCTTTATAGTTGTGAAAGCCTCTATGGAGAGCAAGAGCCAATGCTGGCAGCACTGCTAGCAGCATTGGACACTTAAACAGCAGCAAAATGTGAACTTACTGTGTGGAGGAGCTGTGTCAGAAACCAACAGAGACTGAGAAGCAGAGAATATTCACTCATGGCGTGTGTGTGTCTGGTTGGAGAGCATTTCTGTAGCTAACAACAGATTTCTTTCCTGAAACAGGAAGAAAAATTCTTTCCTGTGCTGCAGGATCAGATCCATGCATCTAGTGCTCATTCCCAGGAGTGACTTCTAGTAGGTATCCTCTGGAAATGAGAGATGAAAACTCTGTACTTCATTAGGTTTGGCTTTGTTTCTGTGAGCAGCTTTCCCCTACAAACTGTTTTAAGGCTGATGAAGTGGCAACACCAAACTGGATGAATTTCTTTGGTGTATCTAAAGCCTTAGCCTAACATGAATTCAGTGAGCCTGTGTAGGAGAGGGCCTGAATATCATAATCCAAACCATGGTAAAATGAGTTCAGGGGTGAAGCATGTTACTGGGTTAACCATGGGCATTGTCTATTGTGTAAAGATACAAAGAGAAATGAATCCATCCACAAACTGCTGCGTTCCAAATGCCAGCAGAAGCTGCTGTTTGAGTGTTTTATTGAGATTAAATGTTAAGAATAAATTAAAGATTGTTTCATTTTAAGTCTACAACAGGAACTTGGCAGGTTGAAAAAAATCAATCTGTCACTGGAGATTTTCGTTAAGTCAGTTATGATGAGAAGAAGAGGACTTTTGCATCTTTAGATCAGCAAAAGGAATAAATTATTGCAATAGCGGGAGTTTGGAGTGCTTAGCCCTTGTGATGCTTTTTAGTGGGACAATAATATGCAGCCATCAGCTGACTTGAAAGTACCTTTTCACAAAGAAACCCCAAAAGCAGTTGAAGCTAATCTTGGCAATAAGGATTTAGTTTGTTTTATTGTACACTGGTGCTTGGCTTGCATGCCATATCACTCGATCAGGAAAAGCTGGATGAGTTACGTAATGACATGCAAATGTTCCTCAGTATTGATGTTTCAGTCTGTCAGGCTGCAAAAAACCAAAAAGATGTCTTGCTCCTCAGATACTTTCACTAGAGAAATAGCAACTTCTTATTTTTTTAAGGATTTGTTTTAGAGGACTCTGTTCTCTGAAAACCAAAATCAGCCCTGGAGATTTGCACGTTTTCCTTGAATGAGTGTCTCCTCCAAAGAGGCACGTGCCAGCATTTGAAAGCAATTAGCAGGGACATTTTAAGAGGAAATTTGGGACACGTTGTGGAAATGGAGGGGGATATTTCTCATTCCTCTTTACATCTTTGCATGGACAGATCTTGCACAGAATGAAATTCACCCCTGTGCCCAAAGTCAGCACAAAGCAAATAGGTTTCACTTGAGCCTGAGGGCTTAGTTGAGAATTAAGTAGTGAGCAGGTCCAATGTCAGCCCTCAGCACCAGTGTGAATTCTATTAATCAAAGAGGTTTCATTGTTCTGAACTAGTACTATCCCACTAACACCCCCAACACAACACCCAGACCTGTAGATTGGGTACAAGCTCTGAAAGCCAGGAAGCTTTGATGGGGACATCATATCTCTTGTTGTATGGTACAGTTTTGGAGAAGATTCAGGTTTGGGATTTTCTTAAGTTGGGGTTAGGCAAGTTGAAATTCTGATCTGAGCTTTTTGTTGCGTGGTTGCATCAAAAGCTACTTCAGTTCCCACTTCTTACAGGAGATGTTCCTGCTCTTGGCCATGTTTTTTGTTGGTTTTCATTCAAAAACAGACTCTTCTCAGTCAAGATATATTCTCGAGAGATATAAGAGGAAGAAAATGAAGTTTTGCTCTTTTTATTAAAGAGTTATTTATAGAGGTCCATGCCCTTTTCACTGCCTTAAAAGGAAAAATATGGGCTTTCACTTTTCTTTATTTCTTTATCTTATTTATTTTTCATTTCTTATTTTATTTCTACTTATTTTTTGCTAAAGACACAAAATCATGGAGATACAGGTACTAGAAAACAGTTAAATATAATAATAATTGCATTTCTGATTAAGATTTGTTGCCTTGATGGTTATTAGATGAAACTAACTGGTAAGACTTCTTCAAGTTGTTTTTTTTTTTAATGAGCAATATTAGACTGTGGTAGGCTTTGCTGTAAAGACTTTTTTGGTCTTTAGATTTACCAAGAAACTCTGTAAAGCAGAAGGATGAGCATCAGCTCTTCTCTGGGAGAAGATAAAGGGAATTAAGGCAGCTACAGAAGATGCAGCCCTTTTAACACATCAGGATTCAGCCTTTGAACTTGCAGCTGTCTTGGTCAGATACTTTCCACCAGCCACACTGGAGACTGCTGATGCTGCAACCCTTGTAATTAAAGTGCTCCTAACCAGCCCCTCTGGGATCTAGATGTGGCAGGGGAGAAAGTCACAGCAGCATTCAAACCTCCCACGTGGGACAGAAACCTTCCAGACCTGACAGGCAGCCCCGTCCTTGCTGGCTCTGCAATCCCAGGATGCAGAAGCACCAACCCAGCAGGTGAAAACCTCGGCTAGCACAGGGAACCTGAGCTTGCTCCTGTGAAAATGTCTTGCCACCATGTCCCTGCCAGCATGACCTGGTCACCAGTGCCACCAGCATCCCAGAGGCAGGGCAGCTGGCTTCCCAGGGACACAGGGCTGGGAGGAGACAGCCAGGACAGGTGACCCAAAGGGCTATTCCAGACCAAATAACATCATGCTCGGGACACAAAGTGGGAGGAAGGAGGACAAAGGGGGGATATTTGGGGTGATGGCATTTATCTTCCCAAGTCCCTGTTACATGAGATGGGGCCCTGCTCTCCTGGGGAGGGTTGAACTGCCTGCCCATGGGGAGCAGTGAATTAATCCCTTATTTTGCTTTGCTTGTGTGCACTGCTTTTCTTTCCCTATTCAACTGTCTTTATCTCACAAGTTTTCGAAGCTTTACTTTTCCCTGATCCTGCTGGTGGGGGGCTGAGCAAATGGCTGGTGGATGGGGTTAAAACCTGACACCATGGGGGAGCAAAGGAATTTTCTGGGAAGTCAGGGTGACAGGGAAATAACCTCAATGAGCCTAAGATAACAGGCATTAAGTCTAGAGCACTTCCACTTGCCTTGTTAATTTGTCTTCATATCCAATAAACAAATGGATGATTCAGTAATGAATCATTATGAGGCATAACAAAGCCAAAATGTATTTGCAGGCAATATTTAGGCAGTTAACAGTCATTTGGAATACTGTTCTCCCAGCAGATATTCTAGTTGTGTAATTTGTGGAAATCCCAGTAGAAAAAGAAATTGAAAAAATAAAAGTATTTGTGGGGCAAAATCCTCTGCAGGAAGACTGGACATCTTCATTGTATTAGTATTGTTACTTTTTTCTATTGGCTTGTCCAGGTTTATGTGCTGCTTTTAAGGCTGAACTTGCTAAAAGGCTGAACTGTGTACCTTTAAGATAAACCACAGGGAATTAGTATCTAATCAAGCAATTGATTGTTCGAGCACTGTTTGTCCATGCATTACACAGGCAACATGTAACCTCTCAAGACATTTGGGATTTTTTTCTTTTTACCCTTTAAAAGATTGTAATTTCTTTCAGTAGTCAAGCCCAAACATTTCATGTGATCAAATTAAGAAAATGTGAGATTTTGTGCAACGGGGAGGAATAAAGAAGAATTGCTACACAGACAAATTGTTTTAAAGCATTCTAGGGACGACACAATAGCTCTGGGATCCCTTGGGTAAAAATGAAATAGCTACACCTTAGGAATATAATGGAAAGATATTATCAACCGTGGTTTACAGGGGATAGAAAGAGGATCCAGCCTGACTTCCCACAGAATATGTGAATAATCTATGAGAAAGACTGAGCCCATTAAGGGTAACTACACAGTGTATGCTAAACCTTGATAGATGTTATACCCTATTGGAAGTCATGTACTTTTCTTTTTGGATAGCCTTTTAATTTATGCTTTAATATAATCTTTTAAAAATAATTCTGACTGTACTGGCACTTCTGACACACAGACCATCATTTCAAATCCTTTTATCAGCACATGTATCATTTTGTCTCATACTAGTAATAGGATGGGAGTCAAGGAATATCTATAGTTTCACCTCATGCCTCTTAGCAATAATGGAGTTATGGGTTGCAATGAAATACTGTATAACTCTCTATTCATCAAATGAGGCTGGGGTACTGAAGAAATTTGCTCAGTGACTGTTTCATGCAAAGAACATCAACGGATTTGGGGTCAAGCCAAGGGCTCCCATGGCTCGCTCAGATCCCAAATCCGTCGGTTGCAGTTTTGTCCCCTCTGGTGTTTTGCACGGGTCCCCATGCACAGAGAATCTGCTCTGTGGCTGTAGTTGAGCAGTGTCCTCGTGGGGATCATGAATTCCCTGTGCTGCTGAGTGCAGAGGAAACCCAGCTGGGGTGTGCCAGCTCTTGTCCTAGCTCTTCCACTGCCGACTGCGGCTGCAGATTTTGTGGGAGGTGGCACTGCAGCTATCATTGCTGCAATGAGCTGTGCTCAGTCCTCTGAGGGCCTCCAGGGAAGGAGTCTGCAGTGGTGGGTGCTGAGCATGTAGGGTGGGAATGTTAGTCTTCCCCTGTTCCCCTTGCTTTCCCTGTTAAATCACACTGGGGAGACCTTAGGCTCTTCTTGGCCCAATGTGCTGGCACTGCTGTCTCAGGTTCACACAGCCCCAGGTCTCTTCAGGCACTTGACACGGCTTGAAGTGCACAAGAGAAGATACGACTCAAGAATCTCTCCTGAATTTAGTCCTAATGTAACCGAGCTGTTTTGTCTGTGTGCTTTCACTGCTACTTTCTGGCAGACTACAGAAGTTAAGGACTGCTGTTGCCTACGATGTCCTCCCAAACACCCAGCCATCCGCCTCTCCTCATTTTTACGGGCTCCTTTGAATTTGTACCTACTTTTCTAAACCTGACCTTCTCCACCCAACCTCACAGGACCCTCTACCGGCATTTCTACCGCTTCAGCCTAACAGCACAAATCCCCTCCTGCTCTCTGATTTTCCAGTACTCCACATTAATTCCAATGCTAAACATTTTCTTTAGGGCAGGGGAAAGGTGGCCACAGAGTCCAGACGGAAAAAAACTTCATTATTCTTCAGCTTCTGTATAACCTGGTAAGGATGGGAAGACTGAGGTGAGGAGGAAACCAAGTGCTGCAGTGGAATTGTTGAGAACCAAACTCCAGCATCTAATGAGTCTCCATGCAAAATTCTGGAGGTTGTAGCATTTCAAAGACCCTCAACACAGTCACATTTGGGTGTTTCCACCTGTAATGAACAAAAAGTAATCTTACCCAGTTTTTACCACTTAGAGAAGGAACAGGGCTATGAGTTCATAACCCTACCTGGTGCATCTGTTCCCAGGGAGCATCCTGGCACTCAGCAGAGCATACTGGAGGAGAAGTATCCAGAAAGACACTTACTACAATAGAAAAAGAAATGCAGATCCTCCAAAGCCCATTCAGGTTATTGGTTAGGTCATCGTGATTGAAGCTTTGCACAAGAAAAATCAGCATGGGATGGACATTTGGTAAACCTAACCCAAACAATTACATTTAGGGGAATCTAAACCCTAGAAAAATCAAGGGTTTACAGTGAGCAGCTCAGCAAAGTTTATTTATTTTACCAGCACCACTGTATCTCAGTTTTCACAGATTTTAATAAAAGTCTTTGCTCTAGAAAGTCTTAAATTTGGATTATCTAATTTACTAAACCCCCCACCCCAAACCCTCACATCTCTGCAAGTGTATTCTAAGCAGGAAACAAAAGCCAAGGGTTTGTGTCCAGCTCCAGGATTTGGTCTCTTCTAATAGTCAGAATTTAATCAAAGGTGCTTTTCTAATCTGGTGCTTGAGAAGGAGCCTTTGCCCCACGATGATGCTGAGGTACCTGGAAGAAAGCATTGGTCATGTAATCTTACCTTGTCCTCATTTCCAACTGACAAAATGTATTGAAAGTCACTAAAAATATGTGACACAGTTTCTTAAGACCTTGTTTCTTGGAGCTGATTGCTGTGGTTTCTACAGGTCTCTTGTATGGCTGTGAATGAGACCTGAGGGTTTCTTATTTAATGAAATGTGGGCCAAGGGATGGTTTGCAGAAATAAGCTAAAGGTGGTTAGGTGGGGTACACAATGATTTATTCTTTCAAAACTGACGCATGAAACCCTCCAGTTGTGAACATTGGGGCAGAAACTTGCACCAGGGGATGAAACAGCACTGCAAACAGGAGTCTCTAATGCAGTAAGTTGATGGACAGTGTTTTCTGGAGCTATGTGTGACCTTTAAAACAGGTGCCAGCAAAAAGAAAGGAAAAGCCAGAATCCAGCTGACAAAGGCAATAGCACTGGGCAAAGAGACTACTGGTAACCTGCAGGAAGAAAGGCAAAGGACAGTAAGAAAATATTGATTTATTAGTGTGAAGTGAAAAGTACATGGGCCAGGTCAGAACCACTTGCTTTCCTGAGGAAGTTTTAATTTGATTAGTCCATTATTTGCAGAGGAAGTAAGTCTTTCAATGCAGAGAATGAAAATACAGAGCCACAGGTTCCAATTTTTAACAGTGCTTGCAAAGCATTCATTTTTTTACTTTAATTCATGTCACTTGGATAAGAGAGTGTCGTGGCCTTTCAGATTTGAGGGAAAACAAACAAATTGTGCTTCTACCTGTAACAACAAAATTTGTTGAAGCCATGTATAATGCATACCCCTTTGGAGAAGGGAGGTGCTTGGCAGAAAGAAGGCAGCACCAAGGAGTAGTTTCCTAGAGACAGAAACTGGTATCTCCCAGTCAGGTAAGGACTAAACCAATCAAAAAAGTATGAACCACAGATACCAGTGTATAATTCCAATCTTTGTACAGTAATAAGATTTCATGATTACTGCTTTGAAGGCTGTACTCTGGTCAAGCAAGATAAGTACTGGCAATTTCCCTGAGCCTGAATTCAGTAAGATATCCCATGTCACTTTCAACGATGTTCTCTGTGTGCTGTGCTGAGATCAAAACCTGGACTAGAGTGTATCACACAGATCACATCTCTTCTTAGGTGATAGTGCAGTTAGGATGGCACAGCTTATTTGAATATCAGGAATATTCAGGATTTGGACTTTTGTGGGTCTCTAGCTATAATAGCAGTGAGGTTTTGAAGAAGTTGCAAAGCCCAGATTTTTGCTTGGTGTAAATTTTCACAGAGTGGTGAGGATTCCTTTTGCTTATATAAGGCAGAAAGGTTTAAGGTGAAGCAGGAAACTGCCTTTGCAATATCAGCAAATAAAAAGGTCAAACCTATGTGGGTGCTGCCCTCTGCTCATCTTCCTGCATGGTGCTTGACTGCCAGTGAGGTTGAGGAATGTCTTCTTGTCATATTTTCCATGGGAACATGATGCATCGCTGGATTTGGGATCAGACATGTCTGAATGCTCAAAGTTGTGTTTGAACAGCAACATGGGAGTAGGCATTTCAAAAATAATCTGCTTACTCTGTGTTAAATCTCTGGACCATGGCAGAAATCAGCCAGCACTGCACCCTTGTGATCCAAGTCTAATATCAGCAAGAACTTTAAAAGCATCCTACTGTTAAAGGGGAGTCTCCTATAGCTAAAACCCTGTAAAAGTATGCTCAGTTCCAGGTTTTGCCACAACCTTCTAAGTAAAATGGGAAAAGTTGCTTCAGCTCTTTGTATTGTGCAGGTGAAATTGGGGTCTTACATCTTCCATTGTTTCTTGCTTTGGAGGATAGAAGAAGCAGCTTGTCTTATAACTCTGAGAAAAAGGGAATGATCTGGATTGAGACTGCTACTTGGCACCACGATACAAATAATAAGTACTTAAGCCTTATGAAAAGGCTACTGAGTTCAGTTGCAATAAATTAGCACTAGTTATTGAAATATTAGGAAGGCTTTTCTTTGCACTAGAGTGATTAAAGCAGATAAATAAGAATCTGGACAATTTTGTGTGTGTGGTTACTGTGTCTTAGGGCTGCCTCTAATAGCCCCAGTGATCTTTCCATCGTTGTTAATGGGTATTTAATTGGGATTTATTTCCATGGAATTTTTGTACCTTCAGATCATTACAGCACTGAGGGAATTTTATAGCCATGGGGATCAACATGGTCTCTCTAGAGGTTCTGTTTGATGAATGAAGTTGGAAAGGGTTGACATATAGTTAGAGACCATTACCATTTAGAAACACAGGACTGAGAGGAATCCCTTTCAAAAGGATCCTCTTTGTCCTATGCTGTCTGCCAGTCATCTCCTAAAAAACAGTATGATTAATGTATCCAATCTTTTATTCTGTTTTTAATTGATCTTTCCTCAAAATTCTGTGTGCTTTTTTTTTTTTTTTTTTTTTTTTTTTTTTTTTTTTAGAGCAGTGAAACTGAATAGAACCACCATCTATGGAGGAGATACTATTGCATTTTGTCCCTATCTTTCCACAGCTTATAAGAGAAAACACTGATCACAGATAGAGAGAAAGAATAGCTGGGAAATGGCAGCACTGGCTAGTGACTCAGGAGAGGTAAAAGCAATTCCTCTCCCTGCCACGTGCTTCTTGTGTGACCCTGGAAACTTACCTATGGAGAAGAGGAAAACTTGTGTTTTTCCACTTAGCCAGGTAGAGGAATAAGTCAATACTTAAGACTTTGAACCAGAGATGTGTGCCATAAAATGACTAAGGTACAATAAATACTTTATCTTCTGTGGCTTCTGCAACAGGATGACCCCAAATAATCAGTGTATTTCACTCAAATTCATATGTGTGAATGCAGTATTGCCACATATGTACATATGTGTCTTAAATGGTTTCAAAAAAATGAAATTAATAATTCAGCCTTTATGATAAATCTATATATTGATAATCCCCTTCTTTTCCCCTTGTTTAGCCTTTAGCTATCCCTTGTTAAGAGAGCTGAGCTCAGCTGGGTCAACTTCTTTTCTCTTGAATCCTTTCCATGTCCAGAGGGCTTTCTGTCTGTCTGTCTCCTCTGGTGGCTCCTGTCTTGTTCATGTCTGAATGCTTGGGCATGTGCAAAGCCTACAGGAAGGACCTTGTCGTGAGCAGCCTCTTTGGAGCACCCCCTGCTCCTCAGCACAACTCTGCTTGACATGTGCTTAAACACCAGCTTGCACTTGGCTACAGTTCTCTTTTCTTCTTTTTGTTGGCCCTGGGAATGAGCACTCCAAGCAGATTTCCTTTCTCTTAATTACTTCCAACTTCCACCATTCCCTGCATTTGGACCTGAGGAAAGGAATCCAATGGGGCAATCTTCAGGCCTTTAAAATTAATAATTTTTAAAATTGTTGTTATATTATTATTTATATTATTATTTTTTATATGGGTCCTTGGGGTCTCTGCACTGGGACTGTTGCCTAGACCCTCTTTTCTCTTGTTTCCTCAGATTAGGGCTTGGGGAGACTTTGCTGGACTCCTTTTCAGCAGTGTAGTCCTGCTCAGCCTGAGATCCAGCTGTGCAGAGGATGCTCTTTCTCAGATGCTCCAATCTCTGATCTGGAGAGGGTTCTGGTGCTGGCAGAAAGGACGCAGAAAAGCCTGTAGTCAGGTGAATGAAAAACATAAGCTGTACATGCAGGGAAGAAGTAAGAAAGGTTTAAGTGGTTCTTTCCTAAAAGTTATGTTCTTGTGGGGGGGATAAAATTGATTTTTGAAGTATCTGTTTATAGTTGGATGAATTACATAAGCATCCATTATGTAATTGAATAATAGCATAATCTTCCATAATGACAGGCAGAAGCCTTCTAATGTTTGGGACAGGACTTATTTCCTTCTTACTGGATATCTTTCAGATCCATTGTAATGCAGTTCTTTACATGATGTTTTCTTTCTTCCCTCTTTGAAATTCATCCATGTTAACTGGCTGTATTTACTCTATTATTATGCTTCCTTGAACATGTCTTTTCTTTATTACTTATGTCTTGATAGCATTCCAAGCATACTGAGCTGTGATGCTCTTTTATCTTGCAGTTACTGCAAGTTTGAGCCTCTGCATCCAGATCTTGAAACACTTCACCTGTTAGAGCTCACTCCAAATGCAGGATGAAACTATCTCCATGCAAGGTGAAACAAAGGTCTCTGAAGGACAAAGAAGAGCTTTAGTGAGGCTGGCTACAGGCTGACCAAGGATCCTTCCCAACAGTGAAAAGGATGAGAAAGGCAACTCACATGAGTAAGCACTTGTGAGTTCAATTCCTGAGTCAAGTATCCATTGGCTGCTGAGTACACTTTGTTGTAAAGCTGGTTATGTTTCTCTTTTAAACATGCTGTTGATGGAAATTTTTTCTAATATGTTATTTTTTTTCTTTTCTATTTTTCCCTTTGTCATTGTAGCATAATGTTCAGATTACAAATAATAATTTAAAAAAAACCCAGCAAACTATCTTTCACTGAACTAGTAATATATTTAACACTGCTGGCATTTTTCATCTTCCTTTCAAACACTGGCATAAAGAGTTCATCTGTAGAAGGGCACTCTTGTGGGTGGATTTATGGGGGGATGCATCTCTTTTCAAAATTATGAAAAGCATCTCATTTTATGAAAAACCCACAAATCCCTTAGGATGCACAGAGGCTTTCATTTCAAAACTGAACTGCTTCTGTCCACTTTTCTTGGAAAATCTTCAAGGAGCCTCCAGATTTTTAGTGCTGATATTTGCAATCTCCAGTAGAAGAAAATGCCCCTCCCCTTATTTTTTCTTTAACACTGAATTATATACATATTTGAATATTCACATTTTGGTGAATTGCTGACCACAATGACTTTTCTGTGCCCTGGAAGAAATGATGAGCCTTTTTTTTTTTTTTTTTTTCCCAGCTTCTGGTTCACAGAGCTGAGTTAAACATTTTCTCACAGCATTTGTTAATAACATAAGCAGGTTTATTCCACGTTTGGGGATTTGTTTAGCCATGGGCTAAATTAGATTGGCCACATGTGGTGTTCAGAGTGCCACAGTGGGGTCCCTGTAACACCCTCCACGAGCAGCAGTGTTGCACTGCTGAAAATTGGGGGAGAGGGATGAGGGATGGTTTAGAAGAGCCAATAATTTCCCAGTTTATCTGGGTTTCTGGTGGCTGTGGTGGTTGTTGTTGTTGTTGTTGTTGTTGTTTTGAGTTGCATGTACTACGTTTGAAGAGAAAGCCAGGACTGGTTGGAGCCTTAATAAGAAATAAAAAAATTGGAGGTGAAAGGGCTCACTGATAAAAGAGCTGCTTTCATTTACTGCTCCAGGCATCTGCTGTAAAGGAGCCAAAGTGAATGTGCAAGCATCAGAGACAGTCGCAGGAGGGAGGAGGCAACAGTCAGAGCTGTGAGTAACTGTACATAAACATAATTTAAATCAAAACAGCTGAATAACAATTTAGGACATAAAAGGAAAGAGAAAAGGTGGAATGAAGTAAAGAAAAACAAACCCCACAAATCGACCACAGTCAAATGAGAGAGGAACACAGAGGAGCAGCAAATGGAAGACGAAAAATCAAGCAAAGCCATCGGGGTCCAGTGGCTCATTCCTGTGGTACCCTGCGGTTCCCAGCTCAATTACTCAATAAGGTCTTGTGCTTTCCAGGCCAAAAGGAGCCCTGAAGTACCAAATCTCTCCTTCAGGCTTCTTCTCTTCAAACACAAGGCTCTTGTCAGCTCAGCTTCCCTGTACTCCCCTCTTTGTGCTGCTTTCTACGCCAGTTCCCAGGCCCTCTGCTCCGGCAGTGGTGGACTCTGCTCACTCCTACTGCTGCCATCATTCCCTCTTGCCTGGAGACAGTTACACCCTTTCCACACAAGTTCTGCTTATCCCCAGCACAGGTCCCTTAAATATTGCTTGCTGATTCTCAGCCCCTGCTGGTATCACCAGCTGGAGGAGCCCAGTCTCAGTGCATCATCCCTTGTCACCTCACCATCTCAGGTCACTCCTGCTGCTCTTTCCATGCTCACACAGCTCCTCTTATAAATGGGTTTGCATCCACAATTAGGGTTCCTAAGTCCTAACACAACAGCTGTTGCTGCTTTACACCCTCCAAGGCCTTTGTGCCTTCTGTCTTTTCTCAGTCCCATCCAGTGTCACTGCCTGGTGCCCGAACAAATAAATAGAAATTCAGAATTTTTAATCCCATTAAATAATTTGCCTTGATGGTACCATGTGTCAATGAGTGTCACTGATGACTCAGTTTGAAATGTGTTTTCCTGACATTCTTATTAAGTGGGGAGAGCAAGCAGGACATTGCCAGGTTGATGTGGTTGATGAAGAATGCTGTTGATGGGTTCACAAAGACTAATTGCCCACTTCTTCAAATCCAAGGGACATAGCTGTGATGGGACAAAGACCCATCTTTGTTCAGTGGCTGGAGAAGAATGGCAAGAGCAGAAGAAAACAACAGGATAAGAGTGTCACAAGCAGAGGCTGTTACCCCATACTTCTGAGGATGTTATTCAAGGCTCTGCAGTAGACTTTTCGTGAAATATCTCCCTGACCCCAGTGCTGAAGCCTCCTTTGTGCCTGGAAGAATGAGGGCTTAAACCCTTTCCAAAATACTTGGGGTTTTGCTTTCTCATTAGTGCAAGCTTAACTTTGCTTGCCTCTTGGGAATATTTCATTTCTCAGGTTTGTGATATGAGGAAAAGCAAAGAAACAAAAAAATCCTCTCTTCTTTATGAGAGACGCAGATCCCTCCCTGATCTATATGTCCAATTAGTCCATAAAAGTTACTCTCTGCTAATTTGATATCCCATTTTCTAGCTTTACCAACATCGGAGCCATCTGATGTGTTTGTGAATGAATAGTGGGATGAGGATGTGTGACAATATTTTTTCCACAGCAGAAATGTGTATATTTTTTCATGCATACATAATTAAAAATGGTTGAAAGCGACTTTGATTAAGCTTTGTCAAAAATTCAAACTAATGTTAATCATATTTCAGGAGACATCATGCAATAATATTTTCAGCCACAAATAGAAGACTGCCTAGGGAAAGCTACCATATTAGGAAAAAAATAAATACCAAAAAATAAATACCAGCTTGTGGCTGGAAATATTTTTCTTTCTTTTCTTTAGCCTATGCTAGCAAGTGACCACTGTCAAGCAGCTACTAGGAAAAATAATACATATATAGTACTAGCAAGGCTAGGGAGAAACGAGGAATCATAGACAAGGGAGATGAATATTGTTTCATCTCAGAATTGAAATGAGTAGAGGCCAAAACCAGCAGGGTGGGGAGTCTGTTCCAGATGGCAGGAGCTGCAGAAGCTATTCCACCAACAGTAGCCAGCTTGTAGGGAGAGGCAGAGAGAAATTACTGGGCTGCCAACAAAGCACCAGGTAATGTAAGAGGGGGACTAACCAGTGCCAAAGCTCTGACTGATGCTTCCTTAAAGGGGTGCTCCTGCAGGAATTGGGAGGATCACTGTGACTCAGAACCATGCAAGGTGGGGGAGGCAAGGGGAATTTTTCCTTAGAGGTAGCACTGAGTCATAAAGCCGTTTTTTTTCTTTTTTTCTTTTCTTTTTTCTTTTTTTTCTGTTAAGTAAAAATGCTCTGGCATATTCTCTTTCCAGAAGAATTTGAAGAGGACATTTTGGAGATACATTTCACAGAGCCAGGCAGAAGACAGTCCCAGACCATCTGGGATCTGCATCCTCAGGCAGCTCCCCATCCCCCTGGATGAGCTCCCAGCAGCCTCCCAGTCTTGCTGGCAGCTGTTGGACACCATGGTCCTGCCTGCAGACCAAGAGGACTGAAGGAAAACCATTTGCCCCAGCAACCCACTGAGCAGGAGTCACTCTCAAGTACCTACAAGTAAAAGGATAAAAACTGTAAACTAAATCAGAAGTAATTTTTTGTAAACTATGAAGAAATTGCTTTGGGTGAGTTTATGCCTTCTTGTATCCTCTGTTCTTTTATGGAAGATACCAAATGGAATAAGGAAACTCCCACACACCACACTGGCTTCAACCACATGGAGAGCAACTTCTCATGGCCCCTGATGCAGGGGTCAAGAAATGTATCAAAAATAAGATTTTACAATGGGACAAATGGGTCCATACTCCCAGACAAATCCTGCAAGTTCTCTTGGCTGCTCAGACTCTAAACCCAGCCTGACTTTTTATTGAGATGGTCATCAACCACAGCGTGAGAGTAAGGCTGATGCAGGGAGACCTTTCTCAAAATTTGCCTCATGTTGAGGACCCAGTTGGTCTTAATATTCTTTTCTGAGATTGAATTAGGATAAGATTTGTGCTCAGAGTTGGTAATCCAAGTCACAGTTTGGGGATTTCAACTGCAAGATGTCAAAATCTCTTGTGTTCAGAAAGTCCCTTGCCAGTACTTTGCCATGTTTCTTTCTCAGAAACCAGTTTGAACTTTGGAGCCATCCAGTTAAGTCATTTGGGATCTGGTGATTTGACTTGGACTGTAAACACTAGTTTTCAAAGATGCCAGACCTAACAGTTGGTTTAAAAACTGAACAATAAATATGCTTATTAACTTGCCACACAAGATACACACATTGAGTCTGCTTTGATTATTTGGCAGCATCATGAACACTCCCCTCAAACTGATTTGATGACTAAACACTGTTTAGAATAGTAACTGATCCTGCTGAGAAAAATCTAACTGCTAGGGCTAAAAGTTTCTTGCTGTTCACATTCCTTCTTGAAATTCTGTTCAGCTTTTGGTCTAAATCCTTCATGGCAAAACCCACTAAATTAAAAATGCATTTTGGAGTGATGCCAACATCTTACAAAGTTATGCTGGGGGGGGGGGGGCGGATTCCTTGTTGCAGTTTTTTTTTTTAAATCTAAAAATGTTTCTTGTTTTTAATTACAATCTCAAATCACCTGATCAAAAATGCAAGTTTTCTCCAACTCACACAGCAATAAACCATTCAAGATTAATACATTCAACTAATTGGTCAACTGAAAGTATAAATTGATTTGATGGTCAACAGGAAGAGCTAGAACAAAGGTTCAAAATGTTCAATGAGCTGAAAAATCTGTTTTGTACCAGTTCTGTTGATCAACCTTTAAAACCAGTCTCACCCCACTGAACTGAATAATACACTGTCTCCTTTAAAGGCCAGCAGTTTTCCAAGCAGAGTTTTTGCATGTCACCCCCAATTTAGAAAGAAAGCTGACATGGAGCTGACACCAATTTTTGACCAAGGCATCTACAGGGAAGGAGCAGAAACCTTTCTCCTCTTGATCACACACATTTTCAAGGCCATAGTGTGTTTTTCAGTAGCACTGTTGAATTTAGTGCTGCCATCTCGGGGAAATCTGAGATGAACGACATTATTTAAAAAAATATTAGAAACAGCAAACACAATTTTTTTGGCAAAATGTGACGATAAACATAAAAAGTCAAAAGATAAATCAGAGTTGCTGAAGGGACCTCCAAGACTTTACGAGCTTTTCTATTTGCCATTAACCTCCTCAGCTCTGACTTCTTTTGCCAAAAATCATACTTTGCTGATTTATTTTTTTACTGATGTGGGCAGGAGGTCTATAAGTCGATGCTTACAAGTCCTGATAGAAAATCCCTATTATATTCTGTAGGTATTTCTAGGTTGGTGTATAAAATCTGTGGGATCCACCCTGGCAAACACACACCCCTGAAACTCACAGCTGATGCCACTGGATTTCTAATCACTGAATGAGGGACAAATCTTTGAAGAGAAATAGGACTGATGACACCAGATGACGCATTGAAAAGGGCTTCTAAGCAGAGCCCTGCATACAGGGGCTGGGTGCATTTGGTCATCTTTTTTAGAGTCATTGACTGAAAACAGTGTTGTACAACAGTGTTTCTGGCTAACTGAAAGAAATATTTATCCTTCTTGTAGCCCCAAAATGAACAAAAAAATCAAACCCTATGAGGAAGTAATTTCAGGCTGAGGAAAGGGAATTAATTTTTTTTTGGCTGTTAATGTTGTTTTTCATTCTCTCATAAAGGAAATTTAATTCAATTTCCAAATTATATTTTCTTTCAAAAGGAAATAACCAAGCATTTATTTCTGAAATGTCAAAGGGAAATGCATTAAAACTTCATTTATAAGTTGGTTTAGGACAGTGAGTTGAACTTATACTTGATCCACAAGTACCTTTGGTTGACTTGGAAAGGAGTTATGTTCATCCTGTTACACAGAGCACTCCTGGAGCTGCTCCAGCGTGGGGAAAGGTGGTGGGGATGTTGAAACATCAGGGTGTCTCAGCTGACACTTGGTGCCATCTCCCACAGGTGGTGACTGATGGCACTTGCCATCTGTCAGGGGGCAAAACCATCCAGTGGCAAGGAGGTGGCCAGGCAGTTCTGAGGCTGTGGCAGCCCCAGAGCATTCCTTTGCAGTCATCAACTCCAGCACCTGCT
Source organism: Haemorhous mexicanus (assembly GCF_027477595.1). NCBI lineage: Eukaryota > Metazoa > Chordata > Aves > Passeriformes > Fringillidae > Haemorhous > Haemorhous mexicanus. The sequence continues at coordinate 34,244,654 of NC_082347.1, forward strand.
GTGACATTCCCCACTTGGCCCCTGATGTACCTCCCAGCCCACAATGTCCCTCCTTGGTTCTTCTTCACCCCTGATGTTGTAGACAACATCCTGCTGGGCGCCAGGAGCTCCAGTTTTATAGGACAGTGTTCATGCCAGGGCAGTACAAGATCCCTGAATTATTCCCTCCTCCTCCTGCAGGACAGCTCTCCTCACCTGCTCGTGGGTGACTTTTGCGAGCAGGCTTCTGACATTTGTCCTGGGCAAAACATGAGCAGGACTTCCCAAGAAGAACAGATTTTACCCTGGCCAACCCTTCCAGGATGAAACTCGAGGCAAAAAGGTGCCTCTCTCTCCCTGTCAGCCTACACCCCTGCCACACACTTTTTACTGTTGACTCTTCTATTTTTTGTCATGCTCTCTGCTTGTTGTCTGAGATGAGATGAAAGATTTTTAATAGTGATGGCATACAGCTCTAGAGACAAAAGGGTCTATTTCTTTCTTATCTTGGATGTGTTAAAAACACTCTACCTTCATCCCGCTACGTTCAAAAGGAGACAAAAGTGAAACGAAGCGAACAATTTTTCAGCACCATTAATAAAACAACCCCAAATGATATAAAATAGCCTTGTTTCACATGACAAACACTGTACCCACGAGCTTTGCCTTCTCTCATGAAGAGAGAGAGAGAAAACCTTCAGAACTTTTTCTGGGCTCTCAAACTTCCAGCGCGGTTCGTAGGGGCTGTAATTTAGCCCCAGGCATTTGAGAATCTACTTTGTGTGTTTTGGCAATGACATGAAAATGCAGAGAGAACTGTACATCTTGCAGTTGTGCGCTGAGCTAGGCGATCTGAGGGGCCTGTCTATAATAGAGGAATCATCTTTTCTTCAATGAAGTGCTACTATTGTTGTGATCTTCAATAAAGGATATAATGGATGCATTCATGTGGTGGCTGTTGTTTGTGTGTGATTCTTTCAGCGCACGGCTAAGCGCACAAGAGTCCTTTAAACTCTTCTCTACTCGCATCCAGTAGTGCTAGCATTTTGTGCCAAACTAGGTTGGTTTTCCCCCTGCAAGCTTCTTTTCCTATTATTTTTGGATAAAGCCAATTGACCATGAAATACCTCTTTATTGCAAAATGATACCTCCAAGCTCTCGCTGTGGGATCATGGGTTAAAATGCCGCTGTAATGAACATTTGCATGGAGGTGTTGTTGGCTTAAATATTTACCTTTAAAATGAGTCACTTTGGCCCATTGTAGGCATGTTAAGAAAGTGATATTCTTCAGGGGTCAGAAGTGATATGTGAGGCTGCATCTGCTTCTGGGTACTATAATGACATAAATTGCCCATTTTCATGTAAGTCCAAACTGAAGTTACATCTTACATGCAAGTAAACAACATTCTCAGGCCTTCATAAGGTGATCTGAATCAAGTAATTTCCTTCTGTTTGATTACAGCGTAGGACAGAGGAGAGATTTTCAAAGACAAAAGGCAAAGGTTGTGCCTGTTAAGGCAGAAATTTGCATAGACCCACAAATGGCACGAGCAAAAAATATTTTAGCAAGCAATGTGCATGTATGCTTAACATATCCCAGATGCAATAATTAACGTGTGGCCTCTGAAGGAGGGAAGGGTGCTCAGCAAGGCTGCAGCCAACAGCTGGAAGTGCACAGGATGGGCCATGAGAGGATGTTCATTTTTCAGCTGTACAACAGCAACAACAACACTTTTAGAAAAAGGGTAGGGGAGGAAATGTTACCTTGAAACTGCTCTAAAGAACTTACTTCAATCAATAGACCTACATTTAAATAAGTTTAGATGTAATTATCCGTTACAAATCTGGTTTTCTGCCTTGTTAGTCAGAGATCCTAGGCACTTTTATTTAAAATTTGTACTAGTCTCAACCTCATTTAACTATACAATGTGAACAGTTTAGGGAAAGAGGGAGAAAAAAAAGAGAAACATAAAACCTTCCAACATATTTTCTTTTTAGGCAAGTTGAAAAGGATGAGCACCTAGCAAGGTTTTTTCTCAAGTCACTTTTTAAAGATTGTTATTATCTTTTCATATTAAAGTTAACATTACCATATGCTGTTGAGCTTTTGTTGATGGCAGTGCTTAAACTGGGATGTTGTTTCCTTTGGAGATTCTTACTGCCAGTCATTAATTTACATTTTTTTGAAATCGTACAGCGAGTGCTTTGTTGATGCCTGTTTTCATTTTGTTTCTCTCTCTTTTCAGGTCACACATGAGGAGTTTTTTCAAACAGTAAGTTAAGATGATGGAATGAAATCAGTGACATCTGCCACTCATGCTCTCTCCCTCCATCCTGTTTGCCCATAGCCCCCCTTTTCTCCTTTTCTTTTTGTAATGCTCATGGTTTTCATCCCATTCAAAGGCCACCCCCAATTCTGCCCCCCACCCCCCAGTTTCTCCCATAATTACTCTGGGGAATGCATTTGAAGCTGAATTTCTTTCTCTCCTTCATTCTTTGGCCCTTTGTGGCTGTTGGTTTGGGGATGTCTTAATGTTCCCATTTGAACTGAGATATCTCCCTTCATAAACTTCAGTCATGTCCATTTTTATTTCGTCTCTGAGGAAATCAAACAACGTGTCATGGAAATGAAGTGCCCAGCACTTAACACGATCCCATGCTGATTGTTACAGGCTTCTAGGAATTGTCCTCCTCTCTGCTTTTGGTCCCCTATTGTGGTTGACCATCTCCATACCAATCTAAATAAATGAAATCTAATTAAAAAGAAAAAGGACACAACTGCCTCCCAACTCCCTCTTTAAAAGCTGAATGAATAACATTGAATCATCTCCAGTAGGAAATTTATGAGGCTGAGAGTTAGGGTCCTGATCCTGAACTCTTTACTCATACACTAATCCTCACACATTTGATTTATCCTTTCAGCTTTGGTTCACACAATGAGTCATAAAAATAAGTGATGTAGGATTGGGCCCTTCAGAATCGCGCAATGATGCAGTTTTCCCCAGCGTTTTCTATCATTAATGTGATTTTAACTACTGGCTATTCAGGCAGAAAAAAATATACTCAGAACATAGATTTTTTTTTTTTAATCCTTACAGCATCACGCAAAGAAGGTAGTAACTTGTCAGAGAAGGATTTGATCCAAAAAGCATCCAGGTATGCATGTTAGATTTCTTCAGTAATAGATTTGTCTCTCCTCTGTGTCAGATTAGGACCATTGCCAAATGGGATCATCCTATTGTGTTACAGCATGGGTGCTTCCTATTATAGTGCTCTAAAGTATCTATTTAGGACAAACTGCTTAAAAAAATAAAAGAGAAAGAAGAAAGCAGAAAAAAAGAAAAAGAGAAAGAAGAAAGTAGAAAAAAAAGAGAAAGAAAAAAGCAAAAAAAAAAAGAGAAAGAGAAAAAAAGAAAAAAGAGAAAAAGAAAAAGAAAAAGAAAAAGAAAAAGAAAAAGAAAAAGAAAAAGAAAAAGAAAAAGAAAATGGAAAAGAAAAAGAAAAAGAAAGAAAAAGAAAAAGAAAAAGAAAAAGAAAAAGAAAAAGAAAAAGAAAAAGAAAAAGAAAAAGAAAAAGAAAAAGAAAAAGAAAATGGAAAAGAAAAAGAAAAAGAAAGAAAAAGAAAAAGAAAAAGAAAAAGAAAAAGAAAAAGAAAAAGAAAAAGAAAAAGAAAAAGAAAAAGAAAAAGGAAACCCAGATGCTTTTTTGCAAGTATTTCAAACTGCAACACAGATCACCACCAAAAAGGAAACAAAGGAAATTCTAGACTGCAGTAAAACCTGATCTGTTTAGTATATGCCCTTAAAACTTAATGTGCACGGTTAGGATCCAGTTAAGTGCTCTGTCGCTAAAACTTGGACTGAAGCAGCCCTGCTGTAAAGTTTCTTTCCTGATGTCATTTTAAAGTGAGAAGAGGCAAGAAGAGAAACAAATTGACACGTACTGTGATAAATTCCTGTAATGGATTAGAAACAGTGCACTGCTGTCACTGAAGTCAGAAGAACAGAACCGTTTGGGAAATGGTACAGAGATGCTGGCTCTGGTTATTTCTTCCAGTGGAGGAATAAGAATGCTGGAAACTTGCCTTGTGTGTGTGTGATCTGGACTCAAATCCCTCTGGAAATGCATTTTTAAAAAGGGAGGTCTTGTTGCTAAAGGGTATTGTTTGGAAAAATATACAAAACAACAACCAGCAAAAGAAACTGCTTTTGTAGATGATGGGAAATATCAGGAATGGATAAAGTTATTCACACTAGGCTGAATTCTCATATCTGTCTTCCTATCTGAGAAGGAATAAGAAGGAAACTTAGGATTTCTTCTGTTCCTGCCTCTTCAGGTACTCAACTCAGGAGGTCCTATTAGGATTTTAAAAAGGCCAATTTTGCAGACCACTGGAGAGGCAGAAGACGGCTTGCTGACTGGTTGGAATCCCATTTATTTTGTTTTCTTCTTCTGTTTTGGGAGAGTACATTTTGGTATATTTAGGAGGTTACCCTCCCACATCTGGGAGTAATTTTCACACCAAATGATGGGAAGACAGCCCTTGGTTACACCATTGATTCCTGCCCCACTGCTGAATAAAGCACATCTCCATGTGTGTGCCCTCTTACTTCCCAACTGAGGACAACCAGAGAGGGAGAGGCTCCCCTCCTCTGAGGCCCCTTCTGCTGGGGTAGCTCTTCCTCAGGGCTGGAAGTCCACTGGAAAGAATCCAGCTTTTCCATTCTCTGCCTCTGAGCAACTCCTGTTCCACAGGAAGATGCATGTTTCTGACTCCTCCCTGTTCACCCTGACTTGAGAGGAGATTCTGGATTCCACCACTGCTGATCTCCCATTGCTTCCTTATGAACCCCCCCCCCCCCCCCCCCCAGTGCATCCCAACCCCTGTGTGAAGGGGGGTTAGAAAGACCTGATGCTTTTTTTGGACATTAAAATACATTTTGCCCCAAACTAACAACATATTTCAGAATGTGAGGAAGGAACAGGAAGGAGGCAGAGAGGGCTTTTTCAGAGCAAAGTCTACCTGGATGGTTTTAATGGAGGTATAGAACTATACAAGTGTGAAATATTATTATTATTTATGAACTAACTTGCACTCTCACTGCCTGAGATATCATTTTACTGGCACATGCAAAGTGATGCAATTCTTTGGCTTCTTTCCCTGCTATAAGTGCACCCACAGCCTGAATGGGACATTTGGGGACCCATTTCCAGCATGTGGATCTCAGACCAAATTGCACAATGCCAGATCAGAGGTCTGCTTTGAACAGGAGCAGCATGCAAAACAGTCTTCCTGGTGAGGGATTTTTAGGGTGATTTATAATCAGGGAGAGTTGTAGAAAACACATGGGATGATGATGGGGCAAGATGGAGCACTAAGATATCATCAGTGGAAAAAGCAATACATATTTTCATACATGTAAAATGACCAATAACAAAAACTGTCCTTTAAAATTATCCTCTGAGCAACTTGTACCTCTGCAAACATGCACCACCAAATCTGGGGCAGAGAGAAGGGAAAAATCCTAAGGCCAGGAGCCAGCACAAAATGAAACTATTGAGACTCAGAATACCCCAGTGTCAGAGCAAAAGCAGGACTCTGGGGAGGGGTCCCATGGGGCTGGGAAAAGGGGAATAGCAGGATAAAGCCACTCTGGGCTAACCTGGCTTCTGCATCACCTGAGTGCAAGTACTACCCACACTGCTGCTGAGGCATGGAAAGCTGGAGCACTCTGACAAGCTGTGTGCTGCTCAAGGGGGTTTCCAGCTGGCAGCAGACATTCCAGCTGTAGAAGGGGGCATTGCAAAACTTGTGGCACCAGATCTCAGGCACAGACAGCCAAGGGGCTGGGCAGCAGTCCATTTCCACCTATGACCACACGTCCTGGCTTCTGTGAGTTAGAAGAGGCCATCTGCTCCCTGTAGACCTGGGAATGGATTGTCTTAGATTTGTTGTCTCCAGCAGCAGTGACTTAAGCACTTTTAGTGGAGGAACTGCTCTGGTGATCCCTGCTTTCCCATTTTGGCAGCATAGAGGAGCTGTCATCAGGATTCATCTGACCTACTATTGTTCACCCCCTTTTCCTTCTAACTAGTAAAATTTCCTGCTGCTTTCCTGTGAGTTAAATACCAGGGATTTAGGATGAGCAGAGCAGCAAATCATCTGTTGGCTCTTGCTTCCCCTCTCTCCCTCTCCTTCTCTCTCTGCAAGCAGCACTTCCTCCAGCAGTGATTTATGTTTGGTTCCACAGGAAGAGAAGCCACTGGGGAGGTTTCAACCTTTGACACCACAGTCACCAGAGACCTGAAGCTGAGCTCATGACTTGCAAGAGCAGCTGTGTGGATGTCAGAGAAACCCAGCCAACCTCCTGCCCCCACTCCCACCCCGGCTGTTGAGGGTTTTGGTGTTTTGGATGGTCATGATGGGTGTGAGCCATGATTGTCACCAGGAGGCTCCCCTAGCCTGTTATGACCAGGAACCCATGGTGTGGGTGAGTGCCCGAGGCACTGCTAAAATGTAATGGTGCCTACAGTGGTGTAAAGCTCTAAAAACAATCCTTTTACCTCTGGCTACAGTGGCTGAATGCAGGGCTTGGGAGCTCTGAGTTTCCTCAAGACTTTACCTTCTACACAGACCATGCCAAGGTATCTCTTATGCTGAGCTTCCTAACTGACCTGTGCTGTGTGAAAAACCCTTTCAGATCTCCAAACAGAAGGTGCTTAAGAATATCAGCTTGAATAACTTAATTGAATGTGACCTCCTGATTAGAACAGAGGGGAGCTCAGACTGCACCCTCTGTTCTTAAGCCAGGGGCATTTGGAAGGAGGTCCTTGCTTTTTTCTTCAGTGCAGAATAAGGAACTTGCCACCAAAGGAGCAGTTTTGATTTGTCCATCCAGGCAGAAAACCACAGAGCTGCATGTGTTGATCTCACCCTTTTATTTTCATGAGGTGGTGCCCATGGCAGCTGGCAGCCAGCTCGCACTGCTGCCCGAGGTTTGGGTGGGGCAGGTCCACAACCACGGGGGTGGCCCGGCTGCAGGGCTTCATCTTCATGCAGGTTTGCCTGGCTCCCACCCCGAGGCTCTCACAGGTGACCTGCAAGGGGCTCTGCTGCCCAGGGCAGGAGCAGCTTTCAGAAGAGAAGCAGCTGCTGCCAGCCCTGACTGCTCTCCGGGAGCCCTGCCACTGCCTGCCTCTGGGGTCATCTTCCACCCTGGAGCATCATCCACCCTGGCGTGTGCCCCAGTGCCTTGGCTGTGCAGTATGGCATTGCTGAGTAATGCAGCTCAAACTGCTTTTTGTTCATCCTCTGATGGCTCTCCCCTGCAGATCACGGTGGTCAGGCACAGAATCCATTGATTAGCTGAGCCATGAAGATGAAAACCTTCAAGCTTCTGACTTGCTAGTTCCCAGCCAAGTATTTCAGCTACCAGAGCTCTGTGCAGGGTACATGGGTACTTCTGCTTGTCTACTCTGACAGGTGGTCTTGAAAACACAGGTTTCCTAGCTTTTATTCTGACTTAAAAAAAAAAATAAATAAAGTCAGTCAACTTGACTCTCCTAGGGTCTGTTTTATTTCAATAGGGAAACAACTTACTAATTAGGGTAAGACTCTTTAAGAAAATATGTTTTCTATTCCACTGATAGTCAGTTACAAGCGATAACACTGTTAAATGTAGTGCCTAATAAATCCAGAAAAACTACCCAATAAATGTAAGTAATAACAATGATTAACAATAAATTAAATGCAGAGAACTAGGAATGTACCACATTATTTTTAACTAGTCTGGTCCATCGGGTTCTTATTATTCAGTTTGTCCTCCACACCTGGAGTTTATTAGAGTGTAATACAAACTAAACAGTCCCTCGGAGAGGCCATTGGAAGGGCTTAGTATAAAACAATATACAAGTTTAATAGTTGTAACTGACCTTTTTTCTTTTGCACAAACCTATCTTGGTAACTTGATGCTTACGGAGATGTAATGCTTTTTTACATAATCCTAATGGGTAATTTTCTTTTTGGTTTAATGTAGATTATTTTTATTCACAAGACAGCAAGACCTATGGCCAAGTCCGTGATCTCCTATTCTTCCAGACATAGAATAGTTACTCAAGAGTATTTTTCTTTCTTCACCCATTTAAAGATCAAGCAAGCAAAAGGGTTAATGCTGTAGGCTCTACACATGATGAAAGAGTATGGTTAGAAATGACTAAACTTCACCAGTCATGCCTGGCTAAAGATTTTAAGCAGCTTAAAGTTCAGGATTGCTCAGATTCAGGTGGCTTTTTTTTTTTTTTGGCACAGTGCAGAGATAAGGTTCATTTGCTGCAATATGAATCCAGACCTGACCTTTAAACACTTCTAAAGCTGGACTAGGGGCGTTGGCTGAAATCTGTGCATTTTATTAATACATATCCATGAGTAACAACCAAATATTCATAATGACAAATGTTGTTTGTAGCTGGAATTTTGAGTCAGTTTTCCTTGGATTTTCATTTTAAAATGTGGAAAATTATAATTACTTTTTTTTTTCTCTCTCTTTCTTCCTCTTTCTCCCTCCCCCTTCACTTTTGAAACCACAAGCTATGCCCAATAGTAAATCCACAAGACAAAAGATTCTTTTCTAATTTATTTCCCTGAATTTCCATTGTTACACTTATGCCATCTATTGGGCTACAGTGTTTTTCCTGTCCTATTCCCTCTTTTTAAAAGAAAACATACTTTAATGTCTCTGAGATTTTTAAATGCTTTTACAACTTAAAAATAGTGGTCAAAAGAGGCATTTTCCTCACACAATGACCTGTAATATTTTGTGCTCTGTGTTTCCAGTGTAGCACTACTTCTCCACACATTCCAAACCCATACGTTGTTTCAGACTAAAAATCCCTTTGTTTAGATGCCTTTACATGCTCCAAACCAGAGCTGCTGACATTGACACTGCAAATTAGCCCATAAACCCACAAAAAAACAGCTCAAGAAACAATTAAGAGAGAATGTTAATTCAGAGCTGTTCAGAGGTGCAAATAAGTCAACTAACATGTGGAATTTGAAACAGGGAACAGAAATATTTCTTTATAGTCTACATTATCTTCAGACCTACTCATCTTGCAGGATTGGCTCCAATTCTTACTCACTCAAATAGTGTTGCCAAAAACCACATACAGCTTGCTCACCCCAAGCCTTCATTTTATAATCAAAACCATTTTTATTTTGATTCATTCCCCTTCATTTTAAGGGATGAGAAACTACTCCTTGTTCCTGCAAATATCATCTTTGCTTCACTTGCTTGATAAAATAACCAGGCAAACGCTACAAAAATAACTTATTTTGAAACAAATAAAGGATAAGTGCAATTGCCAAAGATTTTTCAGGTGTGTTGGTTTGGCTTGCTTTTTATTTTCTAAGTATCTCTGGCAGGGGAAAAAAAACCTCAGAAGGAGTAATATATCTGGATAATTTTGTAAAAGCAGCCAGGAAAAATGGAATTTTCTGTTGCACCAAGAGGATTTATCTTAATGGCTTATAAAGCCATTGGCCAACAAAGTTGGAAGTGTGGCTCCACTTCTTTAAATATGATATGGTCCATATTCCTAAAGAGTTAGAGTTTGAAAATTAAAAAGCACCACAGATCCAGTGGTGGAAAGACAAATGTAAGGTGCTGTCACATGGGTGATAAACACTCAGGCTGTGTTGGGGAAGCGAGTTCTGAGACAGGACTGCCCCTGGCCTCCCAAAAAGGTGCTAATTGCCAGCAGGTTTTCCTGGCTAGTCACTAGCTCAGGTTGGAAGGGACAACAGGGGTCATCTGTTACAATATCCTGCTCAAGCAGGGTCATCCTAGAGCACAGGGCACAGGATTGTGTCCAGATGGTTCTTGAGTATCTCCAGTGAGGGAGAGACTCCACAGCTCCTCTAGGCAATCTCTTCCAGTGTTCAGTAAAGAAAAGGGGATGTGCTGCTCTGTTTCTGCCTTTCCACCACACCAGTGCTGGATTCACAGAGGGTTTGAGGCTGTCTTGCCACAGGGGAGCAGGGCCTCTCTGCAAGGCTTCTGGTGCTCACTGCATTTGTGGGCTAGGAGGAAACAAGTGGCTGCAGCTGCCTCTTGCCAAAATGATGCCACCCACCAGTGTCTGTGGTAGTGCAGCTTCAGCTGACATTAATGAAAAATTCACCAAAACCAGGAGAAACTCGAAGGGTCCTTGCTGCTTTTGCTATCACTTCCCTTACCAATGGGGAAACATGCTGGGTTTGTAGTACACGGATCTGCTCTCATTTACACTGATGTACCTTTATTCAAAGAGGAAATCCTGGGTTCCTCTGACTCGAGGTCTGCCCCTGGGAGCCGTCCCGAGTTGTTTCAACAAAGCTGTGCTCTCCACGCTATCACTTACATAACTGGATGTCTGTCCTGCTTGATCCATGCCCTCATCAATATGCTTAGTGCAAGTGTTATTTGATTGGATTTATTCTGCTTTCTTCCAAATCATAGATTGATTCCACATAAAAATTCCTGGGGAAATCAGGCAGTTTCTGTGTAGCACTTGATTTTCTCTACTGCAGCCCCCCTGAAAACTATAGTCAGAGAAAGAAAGGTACAGAGGCTGAGAATCAAAGCAGAAGGCTTCTGCAGTAAGCTGAGACTCAAATAAAAATGCACAGACATAGGTAATGATGGCTTGGAGAGGAACACTTCTTTTGCAATTGAATGTATCGAGCATCCAAACAAACAGTAGATTGTTTCTTGGGTTTCTTTTTTCTTTTTTTTTTTTACATAACATATCTTTTGGGAGTCAAAGCCCTATGTATAATTAAGGAAGTTTCTTTTTTAACCAGATGCATTGGGATGTGTGCTCTCTAAACAAAATAAATAACCATTACAATATGAAAACCACGGGGTCATTTTATCCCCGCCCCGCCTCCCTCTGCTTTGAATTTTCTCTGTGGAAAATCAGACACCATCCCTGCTGCCTCCTAGGAGCAGCACTGTGATCTTGCAGGCTCCTGCATCATGGGACCCCCTGTGCTGGCAATCAGACAGCAGTGTAGACCATCTCTGGGAGGAACAAAGACTGCACAGAAGTGGGAGGGTGGGCTGGGAACGAGGAACCAGAGCATCCCTGGGTGCCCTCCTTCCCAGGCCTTGTATTGGCATGGAAATGATTTCTCCTTATTGATTCCTGCCCTTGTTCATGTGCATGTCCCAGGAGGGTGTTTTCACTCTGCTTGTGCTTATGTTTTTATTTGTACAGGGCTTAGGTGTCTATTGGAGAAAAGTGACACCCAGGATGTCATTGTGGTGTGACTGGGTTGGCATCTAAAAGGCACATGCATGATAGGATCTGCCTTGGAGGCAAAATCCTGCCCAGATCAAGGACTGCCTGTGCCCTGAGTGCTCCTAGAAACCACTGGCCCTCAGAAAGTGTTTTAGGGCTGCAAGCAACAGGCTCTAATACAGATAAAGGGTAGCAGGACACTTGGCAATAAAGAGGAAAACAAGTGTTGCTACAGCCTGAGTGAGCCCAGGAGTGAGTCTTGGCATGCCTGTGGGAACACTGGTTACCTGGGAATTTCTCCAGCACAATCAGTAGGTATGAGAAATTGATAAGACATTTCCAGGAAAGATGAGAAACCTGGACACAAATTATTGCTGATGCAAATGAATGAAACACCTAAATGGGCTGCATGCAAGTGCCCAGAGGCAGAGTACTTCTGAAAACGAAGCTTGTTGTCAGGTGTTTTGGTAAATCCTGCTGTCCTTCACATCTTGTAGGCTGGGATTCTCTTCTCTGTGTGAGCAATATTGACATATATGGGTTTTGGTTGGTTTTTTTGGTGGGTTTTTGTTGTTGTTGTTGTTGTTTGGTTTTTTGGTTTTGTTTTTGCTGTTTTGTTTGTTTGTTTTATTTTGCTTTTTGTTTTGTTTTTTATTTTTCCTGAGGTATTTACATGGAGAGCTCTTACCCCATGTTTAAAGAAGAAAAATCCACAAAAGTTAAAATTCACCTGGGGGCAAAGACTCTGCTCTTGGACTTGACAAATGCCTGGCTGCAATCCAAATAATCTGACTTCCAGTTTGGGCTTTTGGGAAAGAAAGCAGCCCTTGTGACTAAGCAGGTAGAAGGGTTCCTTGCAGTGTCTCCCACAGAATAAGGGATGAGGGGATTGGACAGAGGATTTCAGGGTTGGGTTCAAGCTGAGTGACCTGTGCTCCTGACAGCTGGATTGGGTTGTTCCAGGGAGGCACTTCTGGAGGGACTCAGCATGTCCAGAAAGCTGCAGAGCATGTGGATGTCATGTCTGACCAGCTGGGGTGGCTGATGGACATGAGTGAGTAGCCCACAGGATGGAGAGAGGAAGGTCTGTTCTTCCTCCACAGCCTTGTTTTCCAAGATGGATTTTTCATGTCAGGAGTGTCCCTCACTCACCAGGATGGATGTCTGTGTCCCACCATGCTGACCTAACCTTTTCATCCTTACCTGGGCTGCAAAAGCAGGACAGTCAGCAGCAATTAGACAAATCATGGAGAAGTCCCCAGTGTTCCACAGATGGAGAACCAGGAAAGACTGGTGTCATTAGGGCTGCAGCATTTCCCATCCCCAGCCTGGTCCCTTGGTAGCCACAGGCTGGTAGCCTCAGGTGTCCCAGTGAGATCCAGAGCCCATGGAGTTATAACAGATTAATGATGACGTTCTTTGTCCTTTATTTCTGAAACATTATTTCAGGGCTTGGGCCATTGGCTCTCTCTGGAAGCTGTGTCCAAGGCCAGTGCCATGGGACTGGCATGATCTGCCAATAAACTCTTGGAATCTTTTCAGTGTTGGGGCAATGATGGGAGTGAAGGCTCATTCTTTCCAAGCCTTTTCCCATATTTTTTCATCAGTATGTCAGGGTGACCTCAGGGCTAGCCTAAGCCAGCCTGCTCATTCCCACCAAGCCAGGAGATACTCAGATTTAATTTACCAAGTTGGAGGCTTTCTGAGGCAGTGAGATATCTTCAGATGAAACACTATATTTCAAGATGATTATTGTTATAGTTAATGGAAAAGCAGTTTATATGAAACACTCTGTTCTCTCTGTGTCCCACACTTCTACAGGACATTCTGGATAACTGGTACCATAAAAGTGTGCTTTTGGCAGGATTCAGATAGCAGTAAAGTTAAGCACTTTAGATTACAATGAGGAGAGAGAAGAGGGAGAAAGGAAATTCCTTTGAAAATTATAATTTCAACATGATAAAGTTGGCTGAAGAAGTGCAGCAACAGATAAAAATCAGCCTTGGTAAAAGGCTGTAACCATTCAATAAAACAGTGAAATATTGAAATGTGCAGAATGTGTTTTACCATGAATTAAAAGTGCAGAGAGTTCATCAGTGAGCAGCAGTTAGCTAATGAGAAAAGCAGATCCATGCATTTAGGAAATGTAAAGAAAACTTAAACCTTGTAAATTTTTATGCATTACCCCCTGCAGCAAAATATGAAAACCAGGTTAAAAGAAAACTCAAAAAAAACCAAACTCCTTACTTCCCCCCCAAAAAACCCCAACTGAAACCAAACCTACTGAGGTATGGCCATAAAAAAAATTAGGTGACCTAGTCAAAAGAGGAAAAAAAAAATTTAGGAAAAAACCACTATTGACATATTGAGAACAGAAATACTGAGACATAGAAAAATACTAATTTTTAATTTTCCTGAACATAGTTTTTATTTCTCAGTTATAAAATAGATTTTTTTTTTCCAGCTCCTTTTGGCAAGCCCAACCTGCTGGAAATATTTAATAATGGATATGTTCTAGAGGTACATCCTCAGAAGGACACCTAGACATGACAAAGACAGTTTTATCAACTATCTATTGAAGTCTACAGGCAAATGATTGCCCTAGAGTCAACCAGAAATCTAGAGCAGTCTCTGGAAAAGAAAAACATCTAGGATCCTAGATTTTCATTGCTTGTCCATAATTTAAAAAAAGTTCTCCTGGAAGATACCATACTGGAAAATCCAATCTACAAAGATGCCTCAGGATAGACAAGAGAGTGCTTCTAAAACTGAGGAGACAGTGTGATAAACTGTTTTAAAATCACGTGTTGTGTAGAGGCAATGTTAATACATTCTAACTTATGAATCCATTAGTCTGAGAGGTAATTTTGCACGATATGAAGCTCTTTCAAAATCTATCAAATGCTTTATTTTTAAATTTTTTTTCCTCCTAATTGTTTGCACCATTGACACCCTTTATACATACAGGAGCAGTCTCTGCCTGGTGAGCTTTTACAGGACTGTAGCTGGCTTCAGGTACATCCCTCCTTTCTGCAGGCTAGATCCTCCCTGAGGCTGTCTGCCCTCACTGTGCTTGGTAGATCCTGAAGCACCATCCAAGCTCTGGCTTGAGCCCTGCTGCCTGCAAACCTTTGAAATTGGTTGAAATGATCTGAAACATGCAAGGCAAAATGAAGCGTCGGCACTTTGCCACCAAGATCTCCCAGATGCTAAAGCCCATTAATCTCTGAGGAGCAGTTGTCTTGGATCAGGTGGAGACTGGCATAAGGGAACTGCAGGCTGGCTGCCTGACTCCCTGTTTTCCTGTCCATGCAGAGTGCCTCCAAACAGTCCCTGCTCTGTAAAGCCACCATGCAGGATCACAGGATACCTCAGGTTGGAAACAGCGTCAGCATGTCTCTAGTCCAACCTTCTGCTCAAAGAATGTTCAGCAATGAGGTTGGAGAAGGTTGATCATTCCTTCATCCAGTTGTGCTCCCAAAACTTCCAAGGATGGAGACAGCTCTGTCTCTCGGGATATCCCACAGCTTGATCGTCTTCATGGTAAGAAATCTCTTCTTTCAAATAATGTCAGTTGTCTCCTGTCATCCTGCAGTGGCTCTTGCTGCCATAAGGTCTCTGGATCTCTGATCATGTCTTATCAGTATCAGCCTCTTAGGTACTGGAGGATGGATATTGATTTCACACACATGTACATGGTTGGGATAACCGAAAAACTAATCAAAGTCTACCGAGAACCTCTGCAAATGCATTAAAGCAAACGTCCCCAAAAACTGCAGCAAGTTTTTCTTTCTGCTTCCCACACAGATCCTTTTGTGGTCAAACTGGAGTGTCCACTGCCAGGCAGCAGCCAGGAGCCGACTGATCTACCCACAGTTGAAAAGGACAATGCAGGTTCTGCAGGAGACCCTGCAGAGGTGCCTGGCTGGGTCTGTCTGAGGTAACCACAGCTGCCAGCCCTTCCTGACTGACCTGGGCGTGCTGGGGAAGGCTCTCTCTTCAGCTCACTGGGAGTGGGTTTTGTTTCCTGGTCATCTTTCAGGGACCCAGTATTGCAGAGATCTCAACTTAAAAAACAGGGACCTATCCAGATCAAAATCACCTTAAATTTGAAGCAGGCCTCTACAGTAATCCTGTAGATGTCAAATCTGACCTAGAGGACATACACCCACCTCCCTTCCTACATAATGTACAGTAGCAGTTAACTGTAATGAGTGGTAATATAACCCAAGTGCCAAAGGGATTAGACATAGAGGGTCCAGCATAAAACACAATACTTGAGTTTTATTCTATTTATTTTCTTTTCCCTTTAATTTTAATGTGGTAGGCTGGGGCATTTGTATTTAATCCCGTTGTTGCATATACATTGCGTTATTTTCAGTCTATAAAATTTATATTCCTCTTCAATTAGATTACAACTCAACCAAAAAAGAGGGGATTCTGCTCTGTGAATGCCATTCCAGTTCTTACAGAGCACAGAGCACAGGCAATTGTCACCTCTTTCCTCCCCTCTCCCCTGGTCCCCCCCGTCCTGCTCCTTTCCTTAACTCAGCTGTGCTGCAGCACTTGATCAATTGCAACAGCACTAGAAAAAAAAAGTTAGTCATACATGATCAGCAAAATGGCCCAAATGATGTCATCCATCAAGATGGACATCGCAATTTGCCAACTATTTTCTCATAAATCAAATCAGAGTCCCACAAGGAAGAAGAGCAGCTCATGAAGAGCCAACATGGCAGCAGTTATCGGCAGACTGAGAGAAATGCTCCCTCAAGTATACAGTAATTATTTTTACTCGATGGGAAATAAAGAGGGGAGAGATGGTAGTGTAGAACTGGAGAGTGTCTGCCTCACTTCATTACTATTCCCTAGGCAAGGGGCGCAACATATGCTTTTCATTGTGAAGCCAATAATTTTGAATCTTGGGACAGGTGAAAACTTAAATGACATTTGCAAACCTTGATTTATTTCCCTGCTTAACTCTGGAACATGCCTTAGACTTAGCTCTATAAGTTTCAATAGATTAGTGGCCAGTGTCACTGAATTTGCTGTGACCTTTAGCAAGTCTTTCCCTTTTTGGATCAGTTAATTAAATATTTTGGATACTAATAATGCCTTACTTAAACCATCCCAGTTTTCTTTTTGTGTACACATACGAAACAACAGGGGGATAGCGTGAACACTTGAATTTTTTATTGAGATTGTCTCTTGCATTTTTTCCTCTCTCTTTCCCTCGCTTTCTCTGTTTTTCCCCTCCCATGTGCAATTTTACTTGCTGGAAATCTCATTAAAAGTTATTTATGAGCTGCTAGTGATCCCGTAAGAATTACACCTAATTCAGTCTGTAAAGCTTTTGAGTTACATTGCTTCCCAGGAATAGTCCCTACAGCAAGGAGGACCACCTTTCCCATTGTTTGACTTTCGTTATCATTAGTATAAATACTTCATGAGAGGTTCCTAACAAATGCAGAACAGCTCATTGACAGGATTTAGGCACCAAGTGCCATTTGGTATGTTAAGATTTTGCTTCCTGATTCTTTGATTCATGCCATTTTACATGTGGGGAAACAAATGATTCATAAAGGTGACATCATTTGTGCAAGACTCGCAGAACACGTCAAGAAAAGTCTGTTTCCTTGAAAACAGCCAAAGGTTAATAATATTATGGTCTAGAGTTGTATTTGCTAATCAAATTAAACCTGCTAGGGAAACTTCAGAGGGGTTAGGGATTCAAGGCAAACATTCTTTATCTTTCTAGAAGTGAAGAATTTCCTTCTTTCTTAGCCTCTAATTTTATTGTCAGGGTGCATTTTTAGAAGTTTTTCAGAGTGACAGTGAAAATGTACCTAATATGTTCAGACTACTACATAAAGTATTAGATATTCTGATTTTTTTGTAAGACTTTGGACTTTGTGCTCTTCTGTCTTAGTTCAATTTACCATTTGGGGCAGATGCAATAATAATAATAATAATAATAATAATAATAATAATAATAATAATAAGGCAATGAATATAGGTTACTTATTTTCCTGCAGTAGTCAGATAAGCTTAGGAAAATTGAGCAGTTAAATCATCTGTCAAGGGCTATAGTTAGGAAATATGGATAGGGAAAATTAGTGAGAATTGGTATCACCTTTTTGCTAGGCCAGGCAGCCACCTCACTGTTCTGTGATATTGGAAAGGCAACAGGTAACAACCAGTGCAGAAGATCTTCCCCAGGCACCAGTGTCTGACCAGACACATCAGAGTGTTTGGGCATCTGATTCACTTAATTAGGAATAAACATCTGCTAAATTTTAGCATTTGCAGCTCTCAAGCCACGGGCCAGTTTATAGTGCTAGAGAATGTAAGCACAGCAAGAGATGATCTCTGCTCCAACAGAGAAAGGAAGCAGGACTGAAAGGGGAGTGTGATCCTCTTCCTTCACTGGTGTGAAGTGCAGAGGCTATAAATATGCTCACCAAGGTGAGTGAAGTCTGCCAGAGGGCTGAGAACTGAACCTCAGTCTCAAATCCCAGCCTTGACCTATAGCCACATAAAGCCTGTCCTTCCTCCTACCCCTGCTAATTGGTTTACCCAGCCCACCCAGTGAACATCAAAAACCCTCCCAGGTCAGCTCTCAACACAGGGAGAAATTTCAAGGGGGGAAAAATAGCTCACTTGGGATGAAGTAGGCTTTGTTTCATCAGCTGTCAGGAAGAACTCCTGCTTTTGTTTGAAGGAGGAGTGAAGACAGGAAGAAAGTGAGATGAAATCCATGTTATTTTCTAACCAGTCAGGGAGAAGCAGGAGGTGGACAGAGACTGAGATGACCTGGTTCATCTGCCTTGCTTTTGAGGGTGGCCCTTCACTGATCTCAGCTGTGCAGTCCTGGAGATCCTCTCCAGCTCATCCTGACCCAGGCTGATGTCCAGGAAGTCACTGTGGATTGCAGAGAACAGTATGCAACATCTTATCAAAAAAATAAAACACAGGAAACTCTTGCTTTCCTAAGAGCAGTAAAGGACACAAGGAGGGGTGAAGATAGAAAGTATAACCTACTTGGGGATTGGCAGCCCAGACTACAGAAAAAATTAAATTATGTTATACCAAGATACCCCAGAGAATCACTGATAAAAGAATAAATTATAAACATCTTGTCCTTAATTAATTGTACAGCTCCAAAACGAAGACTACATTTCCTCAGAGTTCTCAGTTTTCCCTCTCATGTAGCACAAGGATTCGCAGTTCACTCATCCTGGAATTCCACTTGATCCCATCCCACTTGCAATTGGATTCCCAACTTTTCAAAATAACTTCTCTTAAAAAAATTAATGCTTACTTTCCTCCAGGCTAACAGGAGCTAATACAAACAGAACATTTCCCTTGTTCACTACAAATTGTATAAAAATCACATGCATTTGATTAAGCAAACAAGAAAAAACTGACTCTATCTTCTCAAAACCACTCAACATTACCCACAACAGACTTTCTGGTCTTGGTTTAAGGGCAGAAAAATTTTGTTTGTTCCTGTCAGGAGAGAGGCTGCTGATTAGTGTTGGCTAATGGCTGAGGCAGGACTGGGAATCCACCCTCCCATGGCTCTTGCCTTTGACCTGTGATGGGAAGGCCATTTTGGCTCTTTGCAAAACATTAAGCAAGGCAGTGAGAAGAGACTCTGGTGGATTAGGCATGGATAATGTAGAGTTGAGGGGTCTGGGGCAGCCCCTGTGTCTCACAATCAGGATTTATACAAGGGGACACACTCTGTTGATGCTGGCACCCGTGGTGGTCCACACTTTCCTTATTGCTAAGGGTTTGTATTATATTTTTTTTGTTAAAGGGAATTGCTGTGTTAGTAGTTGTACTAAGAACTCATAACTGAACCCAGGGAGAGAGAGAGAGAGGGAAAGAGAGAGAGAGAGAGCTCCTGCTGCAAAATGCCAGTTTAGAGGATCCCACCTACCTCAGAAGCCACTGTTCCAGCTGGGTCTGATGGCTCCCAGAAGTCAGGCAGAAGCCCAAAATGCTCAAGTTACGGCCAGATACAATTACCAGCTGGAAAAAGAGAACATGCTAAGAATATATAGGTGTGTGGAAGCTCCTAAGACAGGGGGGAAAGAATCAAAAAAGGAAAAAGATCTCTTTCTGAAAAGAAAAACCCCAACAGAACTGGTAAGAAGTTTTCTTTTGAAAAGCTCAAACTTGTTCTCTGTGACACAGACATCTCTCCCAGCTTCCTGCCTGGAGCAGACTTGCTGGTTCTGGTCCAGTCAAACTCCTAATAAGTCAGGCTGAAATCTGCTTAAAATTTTCCTTTTCTCATTTCCTATGACCCCACAAGAGTCTGCTCTCCACAAGATAGCATCTTAATCCCAGTCTCTCCTGTATACCCCCAGCATACTCTGCTCAAATTGATGCGAATATTGGGGCAGGCAGGGAGAGAAGAGAATTTCCTTCAGTACCTGTAAGCCTTCTCCTTTTAGCCAAGAGAAATAAAAATGGTAATCCCTTACACTTCATTTAGAAAATGGGTTTCCACAGCTATGGAAAGCTGAGGTTGCTATTGTCATTGCTTTTCATCTGATTTCCACTAGGTCTGCAGACCCTCCCTGCCAACAGGACACCCTAAAACGAATGTGTAATGTGGTTGTGATCAGACTAGTCATGGATTAGAACTTCTTCACAGTGAAATTATTTCTTTGCATTTACCTTTCCAATGTCTATTTGCCAATTTTTTATTCAGTGCCATGTTCTGTGGCAACAATTCTTAGTTTTCTGCCTATTATCACTCCTAGACTTCTTTTATCTCTCTTGGCTTCATCTTTCCATTAAATATTACTAGCACTGGAATATTTTTCCTTTTAGATCTTGCATTTCTTCTACTTGAATCTAATTTTGTTGTGGTTTTAATATTTCGCCTGACAGAGAGACAATTTCCTCTGTTCACAGGCTGAAATTGGTTTTGTTTTATTGATAACTCTGCTCATTTCTGCTATCAAATAACCATTACACATTTTCATTTGGTTCAACTGCTCAGACACTTTGCATTGCCAATAACTAACAGTGAAAATGTACCAGTAAAGAAGTGGAAAAATACTGCTGAAAAGACCTTTTTTTCAGGCAATTAAAAAATTAAAAGCTTCACATTAATTAAGATGAGATAACGTGGAAGCTCAAATATGTAATGTTTGAATATTAGTTTAGCATTTAAAAATGTGAGATTTTAATAAAAGTGGTTCCAGCCTCAAACCATAATTTTGATCAATAACTTGAAGTTTTCACAGGGCAAAAGAAAGAATTTTAGGTTACAAACAGTTTTCTGTGCACAAGTGTGCACCTATACCTACACACATATATTTATTCAGTGAATAGTTTTTTGAGCATCTGTTCTAGTGTAGCACAGCCAATTGCATTTCATTTCTGCCTGGGAGGAGACAATCTGCATGTTTTTCCAGTGGCTGTGCCAGTTAACGTGCAGGATCACTCTGCCTTTCTCCTACCTTTGTTTGGTTTTTATCAACACAACAATTGTGTTCAGCTGCTCTTTTGCATGTAGAATAATCTTTGCACGGATGGCTGCAGGTCAGGCTTTTCCTTTCACTGTGGTTTTAATGTGACATGGTAAGTGGGCATCTCATCACCCCAGAGTGTTCTGCTCTCTGGAGCACTTCCCATTCACCCAGGGCAGAGGAGAGGAGCCTTGCTGCCAGTTTAGGATGTCACTGATGTCTTCCTCTGTGACCAGTCTCTGGTTTTGGAAGCTGGGCTAGGATAAATCCTGCTGGACCAGCTGTAGCCATTCTCTGATGAAGATGGGTGCTCCTGTTGAGGCAGTAGAAGTTCAGATGTTGGGAAGCAGCAGCTGTAAGCATCACCCCAGCCTGGAGGCTATGAGTTTAGTCCAGTCTCACAAGCACTGGGAAGGAAGTCACAGATGTAGACATTTCAGGATAGGTGGTGAGCACAGAGTGGTTTGCATTTTTAGGAGAATACGGGGTATGTCTGGGACAGCAGTAAGAATGCAGGATGCTCACAGAGATATGCTTGAAATGGTGGGGACCTAGCTATGCAGCAATGACCTGGGAACTGGAAATTTATGAATATCCTGGACATCTGCCATGCGTGTAACTGGGAAAACACAGGCAGGAAGGTCTCCTTCACAGCCATGTGCACCCAAAGGACTGCACAAGGGGACTGCTCATGCTCCCTCCTGTGCATTGCGGGGCTTGCCAGAGTGAAGTGGTTCCCGAGCATGAGCACAGCAGGATCACACCAGCTACAGAGCAGGGCTGATGAATTTCATTGTCTGTCTTCTCTTCCTTCACTTTCTTGCTCTGCTTCTCCTCCTTCTGCCATGGGGAAAGCTTAGTCCCCTGGGGCAGCAGCAAGCTGCTTTCTCACATGGCTCACACTCTGGGTCCTCAGGGCACCTGGGGCTCTCTAGGCACTCTTATAAAAGCAATGAAAAAGCAGATGCTTCTGGTTAGTCCAAAAGTTATTCCAAAGAGACAAACAAAAAACCTGTGCAATGTAGCAAAGAAAAATGGGCATTTTCAGGTGGGAAACCATTTGTTAATTGCTTCTGTGCCCGCAGCATCTCTGGTGATGACTGAGGGAAACTTGGATTTTGCCATTGCCACCTCTGCTTATTTTGGAGGATCACTGAAGCTGGAATCCAGGCCCAAGGTTGGAGCACATCATGTGCCAGGGCTCTGCCTGCTCCACAGCAGGGGAGTAGCCAACAGTGAAGCAGGAGAACTCAAGTATGGGAAGAAAAGCAAAGTTCTGTGGAAAATGTGTAGGGCAGTGGAAACCTCTCAATTCCTTTATTTGCATGACTAATCAGCTGGGCTTTCTGCTGGCTCCCCACACAGCTAAGTTTATACTATTTATTTTTCACATCACTGCATTTAAATTCAAGTGTGGGAGAGGGGAGTATGGGCACTTTCATTTGTTCAGCATATTTATAAAAGGCCCAGAAATGAACATGTGGCATCAGATGAACACCTGGCAATCAAAGCACAGAGAGCCAGCTGTTGCCTTTGTAATTGGAATTACAAATTCATACCATCCGTCCTCTCCCTACTGTACCCACACCAGCCATGAAAGCAGAGGAGTTAGCTCTGGGTGCATATGCTTGAGAAGCAGCAGCCAAAGACAATGTTTGGGCTATCAGCTAAAAAAAGAAACTCTCCTTGCCTTTTCCCTGTAAGAAGCAATAGTTTTTAAGCCAGCTGTGCCTGCAACTCCCATTTGCTACAGAATTCTCTCTGCGTCTTTACTGCAGGGCATGCAACTTTCAACAACTTTGCAGTTTGGAAGTTGAACCCACTTCATTCCTGACTTCCCTCCAGCTGATCCGCACAGAATCCTTCGTGCTGGAGTTCATAGGTCTCTCCTCTCCTCTGGCTGGTTTAGCTGCTGAGTTATTGAAGACCATGGGTAATGAAAGATGCCTGTGATACCCTCCCTTGCAACAGTCTGTACTTCAAGGCTTCGGTCAGGAATCCTATATGTTAAAAAAATAGGGCAGCAAAGAACCAAAGGCATCTTGAATGTACACACTGTAACTAAAGGAAAAGAAAGAGTCGGAGCCACCACTTGAGAACATGTGAGTCAATAAAGTTTGATAAAAGAAGCCCATAAAGCTGCCATGGAAACTTAACCATTGCATGCATCTAGGGTGAGAGCAATTCATTGGTGCTGGAGTAGGACCCTGAGTAGATTTCCTCTTATCTCCCATGCTGGGATCCTCTATTAAAAACATATGGAGGAGGCTAAAGTTCGTCATGAGTGACTGCAGTGAAAATAAAAATTAAAAAAAAAAAAATAGCTCACATGCTCACACACACACACATATCCAAAGAGATGGGAAGAAATTAAGATGGATTTGCAGAGGAGGTTGTGCTCACAGTGAAACACATCTCCAGTGGTGCAGGGCAGAGGGACTGGCTTCTCTGGTGGCAGCGGACAGACACGAGCACTTGAGCAGTTCACAGCCTCTCTGTTGTCCCCGTCAGAAGATTTGTAGGTGGCTCTCCGCCAGCCACCGGGCTGATGGGTCAGGGGTCGTGACCTGTTGATTTACCAAAGTATGATCAACTCACACAAATTATCGGCGTCAGAGAGCCCTGACAACTTCAATATGATGAGCGATGAGAGCAATTGTTTGTGACATGTGAAAGCAGCGGGGGAGAGCCGCTCTGCGCTCGGCGGCGCTGCGGGGCGGGGGCAGCCCGGTCCCCTCGCCCACCCGGAGCACGGCCGCCCCGGCTGGGGCCAAACCAAACCTGCAGCCCCCACGGGGCAAAAACATCTCCTCAGACAGAGGCAGAAAGAAGCAAGAGGGATTAGAAGCTGTTTCAAGGGATGGCTTGGTTATTTCTTTTTTTCACTGCTGTTGCACGCAGTGCAAAGAGATGTTGAGGGATGGGGGCTTTAAATCCGATGGGAAGTGCTAGGGGAGTCAGATCTAGGAAAACCCTGGAGCTGGAGCTGTCTGTGAGGTTTAATCAAATGGATGTACCAGCTTCTTCGAGTTATCTTTGGGGGCCGTTGTCAAAATCCTTTTTTTTTTTTTTCCTCCTTTTTTCCCAGCTTCATTCACGTAGGAAAAATTTTGCCTGGGGTAGGATGGGAAAATTATAGCTGCTGGGCATTTTGCCTTGATCCTTCAAGTCCTCTTAATCGACTGTGCTATTCAGATGGGGGCAGAGGATAGCAGAGGTAGTTGAAAGGAGGCAGGGAGTGCCGAGGGGTTAGGGCAGGGTGGCAAGTGTCTGCATGTGTGTGTGTGTGTGCATCAGCATGCTTGTGCAAGGAGGAGGAAGAAAGCCAGCAGTCCAGGACAAGGATTGGGCTCTGAGAAAATTGTTGGTTTCTTTTTAATCTATGTTATTCTTGCAGAAAATGTTCTTCCAGTGACCATGGCATGGATGTACAGGTACCAGAGAGCCTCTGCCAGGCACCTGGGTGGCCCAAGGCTGGCTCCCATCCCAGCACCTCCTCCTGCTCTGCCTGGTCTTGTGCAGGTGGCTTCTCCTCACATTTAACAGAAACAAGCAAACTAGAGCAAATACAACTTCCCCCTGTGTTTTATTCACAGTGGGCATGTAGCACTCAGCCCACTTTTGTGTTTGTTTAAATCCATTTGTTTACTTTGTGAGAGGAGATGCATAAAGTAAGTATAATGATCTATTAAGCTATCAATTTTTAATTTTCTATGAAAAATCTGCAGCACAAAATAGATTTTTGGAGCCACCAGAATAGTCAGGGCATATGAGCTGGCAGAGACGAAAAGTCAAGATTTTTTTCATTCATCTTTACCATAATGACCTTTTAAATATTTATTGTATATACATATATATATGTGTGTGTAAAAGGCAGAGGAAGACAATACTTGCAAATATATATGCTTAACATTGGGTTTAAACCAAACAAAATAGTATTTAAAGAAATACTGAATAAATTATTTATTACCCAGGTCAATGGTTGCAGAAACACAGTTTATATAAAAACATTACAATTCTGGCCATTCTAAGTACTGGCTTTAGAAAAAAATCCAAACCTCTTTATGCAATTTTAATAAACCTTAAAAAAGTCATGCTCTTGTTTCAAGCTGAATAGCTTGCTGTTTCTGAATAATAATCATTCAAGACCTAAATCTAACCACAAGAGTTTAGTGCACAGATGCAATAGACTTGCTGGAAAACCCTTAAGAAATAGCTGTTTGATTCAGGATCTGAGTCAGTAAAACAAGATGTGATGGTTTAGTGGGATTGATGTCAAATAATAGAAAATGAGGACAACTAATAGAGAAAGAAGATTATTGAGGAGGATTAATTAATAAATTAATAGCTATGTGCATGGATGGAGTACAAACAAGTCAACAACAGTTCATTATTCCCTTAAACAAACACAATGCACAGATCCTTCCCAAAGGAAGTTGAACTGTTTGTGCTTGAGTAAAGATCATGTGTGAGTGGATGAATGGATGAATGGGTGGATGGATGGGTCAAGAGATAATTTATATATGAGGTGCACACAAACACACACACTCATGCACATGCATTTAAATAAAGTGTATTTTTCAAGTGTATATTTCATTGCACTCTAAGGGTCAGACAGGAATACTCTAGCATTTAAATATATTTTTGCCTTGCTTTAAATTTTGATGTGTTTTAGTGGGTGACAGATTAGGTTATGCTACATCAGGAATAGATAAAGATCACCCCTTTACCACATCACATCTTTATTGCTAGAGATAGTCATGACTTTTTCTTAAAAAAAAACCCCCACAAAATAAGCCTTTCGTCAGAAAATGCTGATTTCTTGGCATCAAGGCTTTCTATGGAAAATGTTTATGGTTTTGCATTTTTAATTAAATAGGGTTTTTTAATTGTTGGAACATCAGTTTCAAAACAAAAAAATTCCAGATTTTCAGTTCAAAACAAGATTGTTTGAAATGTACGTTAATTAGCATACAAAAATAACAATCCCAGTACTAAAATGAAATGTCTCAGAATGATCAAAACACAAACAGGTTTCTACAGCCCTGAAGTGATATAAATTTTTTTGCTTTACAGAAGTTTTCAGGCTTTTCATTGTTTGTCAAAATGAGCAAAAAATATTTTTTTTAAATACACAAGAGATTAGGAGAACATTATTTTGCCCAATTTGAGAGTACTGCTCAGGCTAAGCAGGAATATCAGTGGCTGGACAGAATAAATGAATAAATACATTAAAAATAATAGATCAAAGCAATCTAGTTTTGAGCAAGAAAGCACTTCCAATTTAAGGGTCAGCATTTTTGACAGAGATATACAAATATTCACGAGTGTATTAAAATAAAACCAGTGGGATATATAGATCTATACACACATGCACATCCACCCTCTGTAATCACCTTATTTGATTTTTGCAGTTGGTTTTTGCTTTTTCACGGTGATGTGCTGCACAAATTTCATGTAGAAACTTCATAGCTGAAACAATCACCACAAAAACCTGGGTTAATGATTAACTCTGAATGAAGAGTTATAAGCACTCATCAAGGTAATACATGATACAACTTAGCCATTTCCTTTCTCTTTTCAGCTTTTCAAAAGGGGCAAGGGAGCATGAAGAATAAAGCCAGGCATCCTTATTTGGTTGAAATAATAGCCAGTATACCAGAACTTCAGACAAATCCTTCTTGCTTTCTTTCAGCGGCCTCAACCATTTTGATCTCATTTCATCATTGAATGGACCCCTTAACAGAGAGTGACCCCATATTTTAGGACTGAAAACATACACCTTGTTAGTGTGAGTTTATTTTTTTGTTGTTTGAAAAGTGGGCAAATGTAGTCAAAGCTCTCACAAAACATCACAAGAGGCTCTTTCTTCTTTCATGGCACACTGAACATGTAAAGTAATCATTGTTTACAATACAGAGGCAGATAGCAAAGACGTGTTTGTTGTCTCATGCTGTATCTTATTATGCATTAGATTTTGATTTCAGTTGCTTTGCCTTTCCGTGTTATTTTAATTTCGAATGATGATGACTGAAGGGGGGGGAAAGAAAAGGGACAGAAAAGACAGGATGTGTCAGCAAGACCCGTGGTCCCTCACTGGGAGCACGTGTAGGCGGGACCTGGAGCACGGTGCTCGGCACTGGGCACCTCATTACCACAGGCAAATTGGAGGAGCCAGGCATGGCTGAGAGCACGATGAGGAGAAAGATTAAAAGACTGAAATATGTAGAGACAGGGCAAGTGACGGGGCAGCCCCGCTCCCCTCGCAGCGCAGGGAGGGGAATTCCTTTCCAGGAAGGCTGAGGGACTCTGCTGGGGAGGAATGGGGGGATACGGAGCAGAAGGGAGACACAGAAGTGAAACCTCAGGGGCTTCTGGGTTTGGCTGTGTAAGAATGTGAGCCTCCTCAAAGAAGCTGCAGAAAGTCCTTCCTTGGGGATGCTTCCATGGAGCTGAGCTGAGCGTGACAAAATTCCCAGAGGGAGAAATCCTGGCGATGCCCCGGGTGCATCAGCAAGTCATTCAGACTCCTGCCTTTTGTTTCCCTCTCTCCCTTAGTTGGCTTTTTGCTTGTTTACTCAGAGTGTTAACATAATTTGAAGCTTCTTGATT
Source organism: Haemorhous mexicanus (assembly GCF_027477595.1). Taxonomy (NCBI): domain Eukaryota; kingdom Metazoa; phylum Chordata; class Aves; order Passeriformes; family Fringillidae; genus Haemorhous; species Haemorhous mexicanus. Next base: position 34,272,016 of record NC_082347.1, read on the forward strand.
CTAAAATTCAAATGCTTTTTATGTGCTCTGAAGGACATTTACACCCAGCCAGGGAACTCCCATTCCACAAAAGCCTCATCAATTCTTCTCCCAAATGTGGAGAAGTTCAGCATGGGGTGATGAGAGCAGCAGTGACTGACTTTCTGCCTTTTTATCTTCCCCAGAGGATCTAGTTCAAGCAGGGATGGAGTTTCTAAGAGGGTCCCCATGCTTGACTCCAACATTGACTTTTGTGTGACCAGCAGACAAGACCATGCCATGAGTTTTCCTGGAACTGCATCCCTCAAAGTGCTGCCAAGGATGCTGCCAGGCACAGGCAGCACTGACCAGGACGTGTTTAAGTACTGCAATCGTGTGGGTAAATTTAGGATATGTACTGAGACTGAAACTGTCTTATGCAGGGCAGAAGAAAGATAACAACAGAAGCTTTGGAGTGAAAAAATTGCCAATAACATTAAAAAATTATCAGTAACATTCAAAGTCAAAGGACTTTGAATGTTACTGATATTTTCTTTTTTCTTTAAAAAATTTCAATTTTTTTCAACCATTTCTATTGAGCATATTAGATGAAGAGGATTAGCACACAAAATATGACTCAATGCAAAACTTGTAAATATTGAACAAAAACTGACAATTAACCAGGAATGAAAAGGTAAAATATAGTTACAAAGGAAAAAGCAGTTAAAATCAATTGAAATTACCCCCAAATTAAGGACATTCACTGATGTAAAACCCAAATTTTTGGAGATGGGGGAAAGAAGAGATCAGACATTCGCATACAGATGTTGATAAACAGATAGAAAAGTAAATGAGAGCTGTGTGTGAGTGACCAGGAGCCTTGCTTCCAAAAACGACAAAGGAAAGACTCGTAGAGACATCAGCAGACTGTGGATCAGGCCCCAAGCCTTAAGTGGACAATCCAGAATATTACAAATCACTCTTGGGATCAAGCTGCATCGATGTCATCTAATTACAGATAAAACTACAGAGTATTTAACATCTCGTTAATTTAAATACCTGGGGCCATATCATGGCATCAATTTTTAAGTAGATGTCCCCACTGATATCAAAGATGAGTTCACAAGATGCAGCCCACGCAGCTGAACCTTGAGGGACGAAGCAGACAAAGGGAGGAGGAGAGGGAGATGCAACAAAATATTCCCCTTTCTTCCACTCCCTTTTTCAATCTCTTTCCTTTCTCTACCATTGGCTCAGCTGCCTGTACATTTTGTTAGCTGGTCCTTGAGTGTGACTTCTCTAGGCATCATTCTATAGGGATGGTACTGAGCCATGTTCAGGAGATGAGGATCCTCAAGTTCCATTTTAAGCTCCCTTACCAAAATGACATACTCATGTGGGAGGGTTATCACATTTATCTTTCAAGCTGTCAGAGGTTGTCAGAAAGATTACAGATTTTAACATTTGTTCTGTTTTGTTTGGTTTTGTTTCTGATCCTAACTAGAAAAATGAGAGAAAACGCAGATACTGACATTAGATATGTCAGAGAATGCTTCAGAATTTTCCTGACAAAAACTGGGTTCTTTAAAAAACATTTTTTAAATTAGGTTTTTAATATTTCTAATATTTTATTTTTTTTCCCCAAAAAAACTCCCTCAAGTGAAATGAAGCAGAAATAATGCCACTTTTATTTCTTGAGAATCAGAAGATTTCAAACACCTGGGATTTTTATTTTTGCCACTTTTCTTCTGTTTTCTTTTTTCCCTTACTATCAGCTAGTACAGATTTATACTATCATTGCTATTGTAGTGGTTATAGTCTCCCCATCATCTCCCATTTTCCTTTGAATATTTTTCTGGGTTTCTTTTTTTTTTTTTTCCTGGCAGAGAAATCTCTTTCAAAAGTTAAAAAAGTGTTAAGAGGAATAAAACAGAATGACCAAATGGTTGAGGTTGAAAGGGACCTCTGCAGGTTATCTGTCCAACTCTGAAACAAAAGATGACACAACAGGGCTTTTGGACATAATTTTTCTTCCAAATCAAGCTCTAAGGAATAAGAACAGTGCCAAGACACTTTGGAGGATTAAATATTTTTTTTACATTTTTTGTCCAGCTACTCCTGGTAACTTGTGACAACAACAGGACAGGTGTGCAAGTCTCATAAACCTGTTATCTTAGCCTTCAGTGAACCTGTCCACTCCTGCACCAGTGGAAAGCCTTCTTATTTAGTGTACTAAATACTTCCTGCTGTGCCTGAGCCTATGTTTCAAAATAGGTTGAGGTGTTTGCCCTTTAGTTTGCCCTTAAAAAATGCACATGAACACACATCAGATTGTGGCCATGAGTTTTCCTGCTGAGTCCAGTGACTGTTCACAGACATAAAATTAAACCCAGGTTGAAGTACCTTGCTAATCAAACCTTAAAATCAATATAACCACATGGACTTGATACAGCTTCTACTTTAGCTGGAACCAGACACTAAAATGTGCTCAGATTGTTATAAAAGAAGGAATTTGGTCTTTATCAAGACATAGAAACCTCTTTTTTGTTATTTAGTTCTACACTTTAGAAGAACAAAATACAGAAAGCTCTGTGAGGTGTATCACATCCTAATCTTGAAGAATCTTTGCCTAAGACCTTGAGGAGGTTAAGATACCTTATGCTGAAACACCCTTTCTCTCCAAATGGGAATTTATTCCAGAGCCTTCATTAAAGCTGAAGGATTCAGCTCTTATCAGGTAATAATACAGGTGTCACTAACAAAGTAGTTAACGGAATGGATGGTGGCAGAAAGGCCACGCTGCAAGAATACGACATTTCCTTTGACTCTCTAGACTCCTGCTTTGCAAGTAAAATTTCCACAGTAACTCAGATGCCACATTCTTTTCCTTTTTTGATATTAAGAATATTTTACTACTACTATGATAAAACTCACTGCCTTTATTGGGCAGTTACCAGGAATAAGTTTTCTCTGGCTATCTTAGGAGAGCTTCATGTTCCCGAACTTCTGTGTTTCATCAATTTTGGGCTTCTGCTTTCTGCAAAGACCAAAATGCTGAATCTGAATCAAAGCCTCTCCAAAGGGTAACCAGAACTTGTGGGCTGCAAGGAGGTGTCAGGTGACTTTGTCACCCCAGACTGAAATTTTTTTTACTTTCTCAAATGTTTCTGAAGCTATTTTGAAAACTTTAATCATGAGAATATTTTTTCACTTTCTTTACATTTTCATTAATTTTGAACTAAAGAACAAAATGCGTTGGTCTAAAGATTCAAAACCAATTAGTGATCTGGGTCCTTTTAGTTTAGGGCATGAAGATATTCATTCAGCATATGTTGAAAGTGCTCAGGCTTTGCAGAAATCTTACACCTTTCAGAAGTCACTAGGGATGCTTCCAAATATGTTAGGAATGTGAAAAATAAATGCATTATGCCATTAAATGTAGAAGAGAAAATACCCAATGGCAGAAACCCAAACCTAGTCTGTTTTCCAGGACAAAAATACTTGCATCTGAGGTTAAATTCTTGGTTAACAATCCCATTCTATTTTTAGATCCAATTTTAATTTTGATCCTAAAAGATTCCCCTCTCTTTTTTTTTTTTCTTTTCATAATTCTCTGAGACTGTAAGAACAGAGTCACAAGTATTTTGCAATGTGAAACCCATGGTTTAAAAATAGCAATAGGGCCTGTGTGCACAAGAGAGGATCAGAAAGTTGCACAAATCAGACCCAGTCTTTGGAAGCTGACAGAGCCTTTCCATTGACTTCATCACGTTTGGAGCAGGACCTAACATAGGAGGTTTTTACTTTTATTGGACATTGAGGGCTTATTTTGGAACATGTCAGTAAGTGGTAGGATGGAATTAATTTGTACAGAAAGAAAACTCAAGACAGCCCCATAGAGAAACTGAAGCATTTAAAGAAATGGGCAGAAGGGTGAGGCCAAGATTACAGCAAGGACAGAGACCACAAGAAGAGGCTGCTGAAGTAAATACTTGAACAATAGAGAAAAAACTCTTAAGTGATGACACAGGTAGCACAAGATCCACAGAAAAGGAAAAAAGTGCAGAGAGAACATTAAGTGAAAAACTCAGGAAATGGAACAAAGGAAGAAAGGCAGAGATTCAAAGGTCACCTAGGAAAGTTTCTGAGTTGTCTGTATACAAATGCAACAAGCGTAACAAAGGAACCAGGGAAACAGAGACCAAGAGACAACTCAGATGGGATTCGATTGATCACTCTTTCCATGAACCCTTCTAGGTATTTATTGGATGACATCTAGGTGCACAAGCAGCTGCAGACACATAAAATAGTACCAAGTGTTTCAAAATTACATTCAGGTCTGCATCATCTGCTGGGTGTCCCTCTGCCACTGCCTGGGGTGACAAAGGAGTGGAAAAGGATGGTTGAGTACCTGAAACTGGGAATACCTTCAGGCCACAGGGCTATGTGCTAAGGAGCAACCTCTGCTCCAGTGACCTCCCTGTGGGACGTCCAGCACCCCAGGCAGCCCAGCACTGTCAGTGGAAACACTCTTCTTCCTACCCACTTTCCCATGAAATAACTGTTTTCATAGTAGACACACTTTCAGGCTCCCTGCTCTGTTCTGAGTGGAGAAATCAAAGTCCAGCCATCAGGAACTCTCCTTCAAAGTCTTCACTACTCCTTCCTCCCTAGATGTATTAACTATGAAAATGAGGTAATTAGTCACAGCTTGGCTGGACACAGCCGAGGGGGATTGCAGGGGGCTCTGTGGCTCCTGCATATGAAGAAAGGGAGTTAGTCCTTGGGACTGTGGGACCAGGAAGTTTGCAGCCCTTTGAGGAGGGTTATCTCTCAAATCTGCTTAATTGAGACACAGGCAAATGAAAAGCCTGGAAAGATGGGCAATGGTGCACCACAGAGTGTGCCTTCTGCCAGCAGCAGGCATGTAGCCTGTAGCCAAAAACAGGGTTGCAATCAAAAGGGAAAGTTTGTGGCTTAATCTTCTTGCAGTGTAACCATGAGCACCTGTGCAGTAATTTCTACTCCTCAATATGTTTTGACAACTGTATTTGAATGTGAATGTCCTTGGACTTTCCTCTTCCAAAGGGAAATTTTTATTCAAGGGGTACTTCTGAAAAGGGTACTTCTGCGTATGGTATATGTGTCAGCTCTCTGTATTTCAAAAAAAGCTGTATTTTAAGCTCATGGTACCACATTAGTTAAGCATGACATTCCCAAAAAGTAACAGTAATTTCTCAGTTGCACTGTTTTTACAAACAATGGAGATGTGAGGTGTTACCTGGCTCAGTTTTCTGCTGTGACTGCCTGTTTGACCACCATGACAGGGGCAGCAATGGGAGCTGCTGCTGCAACTGTTGGAGCATCACACCAGCCTTGCTTCCAGGCATGGCACTGCCAGATTCCAGGGCTCTATGAAAGGACACTTTCCCATGTGGCTCTTCAGCCCACACTGTGATGAGCTCACCCAACTACCCAAGATCCCAGGGGTGTGTGCCATATGTGATGGAGAGCTACCCAAAGTGCTCAGCTTTCCAGAGTCTATTGCAGATATCAATCTCCCCAGTAGACCCAGCTTTCCTGGACATTCAGCCTACACTTTTGCATCTGTATTAAACACCTTTAACCTTTGTGTCTAATTCTCAGGATACCAAAACAAAATCCCTAGTTCCTGAAGCACTGGGAGCTCTTAGCACTGTTGATTTGAATTCCAGATGCCTTCACCCTGTCTTGAAAGCAACAAACTTCCTACTGAAGGAAATCTTTCAGCTTTTACCAAGCTTTACTGGCTTTTTAAATCTAATAAACAGAAGCAAGTTTAGGAAGGAATCAGTCTGCATCTAATAACTGCACCTCCCTCTCTTGGCTGGAGATAATATATTATATTAATGTTTTACTCCTTTGTTTCCTAAAGAGTTAGTTCACACATTCCCTAACTTAGTGATTGTCAATAATTTTTGAGTAAGTTTGTTGCTGACCTACAGACTGCTTGCTCTAAGTATAACAGTCACCTCAGGTTTAAAAAAGACTCCTCCACATCCACTGCCTTTAATCCTGACTATCTCTGGTTCACAAAAAGTAATTGGGTCCAAGCAACTGACTATTTTTGTTCAACATTTTTGGAGCTTGAACATCGAAGAGGTTTTTTTAAACACTGTATTTTTAAAATTTCCCAGAGCATCTGGAACTTGGGACAGATTTTTTAAGTGCATGTCTAATATACAACTATAGAATTAGATTCCTTATTCACTGTTAAATATTTTTTAGAACAGAGGAAGTGAGAGTCAGCACTGACACAGATATGCATATGTGACCTCTCTCCACCAACATAATTAAAACTTCTTAGTAAATGTGTTGCATATAGTAATTCAATTTTCAATAAACACATTTCAAAGACACTGTACATTTCCTGTACAAATCTTTTTAAGAACAACAATGCATGTATTTTGAGATAGAAGTTTGGCAGTAGTCCACTTTGATCTGTGGAATATCATCCCCTGATTTTTTTTCTGACAGGTCCTGAAAGCAAGAAAGAAAAATTTCTTATATGAGTCAAGTGTGATAGAAGCAAGACTCACTCAGCAACCCATCCCATGGAAAAAACCACATCAGAATAACTGTGGTGAGGTGATTCTGACCCCTTGATTTTGGGATATTAACTACAGACTCGTCTAGCACATAAAGCATTTGAAACAGAACATGGAGGCTGCTCAAACTGATGGTGATTCAGACACATCAATGAACTCTGATCATATTCACCAAGTGCAGAAACCCCCCAGCCACCAGCTGACAAGGACCTTAACATGTTCTGGGCCCTCCCTCCAAGAAGCTGTATCATCAAGCAAGGGAGTTCCTCAAATTTTAATGAGTCTGGCTAAACACATTTTGTGCTCAAGAGAGGAACATGAGCTAAAAGAATCCTGTTGATCCAGGTGATTTTCAAAAACAATTTTTGGCAAGGGAATCTTTCTAGAAGAGCAATAAGAAAGCAGTGTTATTGTGTCTGCTCCCTTAAAAAGAGGTAGACTGGGGAGGTGAGGGTGAAAGAATGAGAGATGGGTTGCAGACAGACCCAGGCTTTGGAGCAGAATCTATAAACTGAAGAATCATGATATGTTTCCTGATGTGGAAAAGGGAGGAACCATCACCTTGATGGCCTGGTAAGATGTTTCATGCCTGCAAGTGTTGAGTTTCTCCTCGACAGCTGGTGAATGGTGGCTGCTAGCAGAGCAGTGTACCCCACAGGGGAAATCCCATGGCCTTCTCCATACTCAGCACTGGAGACAGTGCTCCTCTGGGCACTTCCCACTAGGAAATGCCACTAATCTCTTGCTTCCCATTGGATGATGTCCTGTACCTCAAATTAGTTGTGATCACTTCAATTCTCCTTCTTCTAAAGCTGCCATAACTAAATCGGGAGGAATTTTGTTTCTATACTTTATGTGTGTATTGCAGGTAGAGCTTGGGAGACATCCCAGAAAACATTGGGTTTTACTGGGTTGGAGTTAATTTCCTTCACAGTAACTGGTATGGGGCTGTGTCTTGGATTTGTCCTGGAAAGAGTGTTGATGACACAGAGATGTTATTGTTACTGCTGAGCAGCGCCTACACAGAGCCAAGGCATTTCTGCTCCTCACCCACCCCACCAATGTGCCTGAGGGTTAACAAGGAGCTGAAGGGGACACAGCAAGGACAGCTGACCCCAACTGACCACAGGGATAGTCCAGACCATATGGAGTTATGCTCAGTATGTAAAGCTGGGGGGAGAAGAAGGAAGAGGGGTTGCTGGGAGTGATGGTGTTTGTCTTCCCTAGAAACCTTAGGTGTGATGGAGCTCTGCTCTCCTGAGCATGGCTGAATGCCTGACCACTGGAAATAGGAAACAAATTCCTTGTTGTGCTTCACTTTTATGTGGCTCTTGCTTTCTCTGTTAAACTTCTTTATCTCAACAAGTTTTCTAATATTTACTTTTCTGTTTCTCTCCCCCATCCCACTTGGAGAGGAATGAGTGGTTGCATGGCACTGAGTTGCTCTATGGGGTTAAACCACAGCAGCTTCTTATCACAGCAGCTCCCCTGGCCTATTGATAATTTACATTCACATTTATCAATCCAATAAGAGTTTCTTGGTGGCAGTGACACCACTTGCCAGAGACACAGCTTAGCCTGGGGGTGCTCCATTGCTTCCTGAACAAAACCACCACAGACTGGCATGGCTCCTCTACATCACATGCAAGTTTAGTTATATTTCTCAGTCTATCATTTTTCTTAGAAAAAATTATCTCATAATCCTGAAACTTGCTCTTTTTGTACACTTATAAGAGTTTGATGGGATACTAGATTTCAGTGAAAGTTCATTTGCTTTTGTTTTTTTTTGCTATTGTATTTGTTTCAAAAATCCCTTTGTCATCATTTTCACATTCTGTTTCCATTCAAACAAAGACCAGCTTTACATGGGGAAAGAAAAGGTCAGAGGTTACTAAGAGCATGCCAAAGAAAATAAAAGGGTAGCACATCTACAAATGTTTTCATCATTCTGGCCTGATTTTGCAATCTGGGACTATGCTCAGCTTTCACTAACATCACAATTTAGGGCATGCATCCCACTTGCAATTGTTTTCAATAGAAGGCAAAGGCAGATAATTTCTTGAGATACTCAATCCTTTACAGATGCTTTATAGGACCACAGTAACCACAGAAAGTCCACATCCAAACTCCATCTATTTTCTCTCACAGTTTGGAGCAGATTTGTTTCTGATTTCAGCAAGAACTGTGCAAACTATCTGAGGGAGTATTCAATTCTACATAACATAATAACATAACACAACACAACATATAATATAACATATAACATACTATATAACATAACATAATATAACAAAACATAACAGCCTGTTGCCATGAAACTCCTTCCTGGGGCAGAACCCCACTCCCACACGCTGAACCAGAGATCTGCAGTTGCACACTTCACCCCTGGATTTACTGGTGGAGTTTCCCAGATATTGAGTACCATATACCAGTATAAATTGTGCCACTGCTGCTAAACTTAAGAACTCTATTTTCAAGGACCAGTGATTTTCACAAGCAATAAAGCTGAATGTAGTTAAACAACATCTAAATACAAGGTCAAATACATTCAATATCCCCTTTGGCAGTGACTGAGCAGCATTTGTCTGTGTTTAGGGACTGGAAAAGAGCTTTGGAAAGACTTGGAGAAGGTCCTGTATTTTAGGAAAAAGGCAAAATATTTTCTTCACGAAGCCGATATTTTCAGCCCTCTTATCTCTGCATGCTGAGGTTTTATTTTCTTTCATTTTTCAAAGTGCAACTGCCTATAGAGGTGCAGGATCACGGCAGGATGCTGGGAAACGCTTGCTCTTTCTCTCAGACCCGGGGATATTCCCAGTTCACAAGTTGACCCAGCAAGATCCTGTTCAGGAAGTTGTCAAATTAGTGCACCTGAACCCCACGGCTCCATGTGCTCATTTAAAATGCTTTTTTACTGGATACTGCAGTATTAAATACAAGACCCAGAACAAAGAACTCTTACCTATGTCCTAAGAAATTACTTTCCTGAAAGCTGTGCATGGTCCTAGGTCTGTATTAAATTCCTCCTAAAGCTTACCATCCAGTCCTCATGAAATCCAATCTCAAAAAGTTCACGCATTCTGGAAGTGGGTCCTGAACATAATCACTCATGGTGAATTACTCACCGTGCAAATGTATGCAAATGCATTCCCACCACTTAATCCAGGACCACAGATAGAGCTGAAAGTGTGCCTTGCTGAACAAGGAATATAAAGGGATGGTGGCTGTCCTGCTTAGATTAACTGTACATGCCAGGCACAGTTTGGTTATTGGATTAATATCATTCTGTGAGAAAAAAAAAAAAAAAAAGAGTGGGTTGTGGAGCATCCATGATGCCTCCTTTACTTATTTATTTTCCAAGGTCCCATAGTTTCTCCCTCTTTCATTTGCTGGTATTTTTAGTGTGCTCAGGAATTATTTGGTAAGATATTCAAGATTTCTAGTGGGATTTCTTGATAATGGACAGATTCTTTCTCTTCATAATGATAGCTGAGTTTCTTGAGAGCAAAGAGACACTTTGTTCTTTGTTCTCAAGGAGAAAAACTGTTATTTCTTTCCCTGAAGAAGCTTCTAATATGATGGGTGAAATATCAGGAATAATTAGACCAAATGGTGATGTAAATCCCACTAGAAATAGTGCATCCGTTATTTCATTTTATGCCTATCGCTCCAGTTTCTGCCTGATTTAAGTCCATGCAAAGAAACCTGTGGGTATTCCCTTTATAAGAACTACAATAAATTTCTTCATTGAATATTTACTAGTCCTGAGTTGCTCCTTTTTTTGTTGGACCATCATTACACAATTAAAAAATAAGAAGGTAATTTAGCCATTTCAAGGGCTGGTATTGCTTAATTTCAAGGGGGGGGGGGCTGACAGTTGAAAGGTTAATGTATTTCACTGATTGGGCCCCTGGGGTTCATTTTCTGAAAAAAAAGCTCTTTCAGTTTTTATTAAGAAACCCGTGTAATGAAAAGGGGAAAAGCATCTCTCATTTGGCACATGCGAGGCAGCGGCTGCAGGAGCCCACGTTTCTCTTTCCTGGCTCAACATGCAGCCACTGCCTGGGTCAGGGGCAGCAAGGATGTGCTCTGGGCTGGGCTTTGCTGTGTCCTGACCCATCAACACAGCGTCCCTGCAGAGGGACAAGTCCTGCTGGGGGTGACATGGGACCATATGTTGTCCTTGTGATGGCTCTGGGGGTGAGAAGAGCAGCAAGGGGTCATGCACGCTGCCAAAGTCCCCCGAGAAAAGTTGGTTGTAGGTGCCCACCTTGTAGGGCTGTGTGCCATGGATACCCCACAGTGACCCAGCAGGGTCCACTGCCACAAAAATCCACCTCTTTTGGCCCCAGCAGGGTCTGTTGCCACAAAATTCCAACTCTTTTGGCCCCAGCAGAACAGCCTGGCCCCAAAATCTGGCCAGGCTGTAATGTCATATTGGTTGACCAGGAGGAACTCCTTCTTTCCACCCATGGCTCAAGGGCTTGCTTTGCCTCCAGCCTGAGATCAACAACTTAAAACAAGTAGAGCAGTTTGGGGAATGAGAAGTTAAACCACAAGAAAACACTCCCAGCATTTTTCTGGAGTTTTACAGTTGAACCTACACCCAGACCCTTTCCCACAACACTCCTCTCTTGTGCTTCTGCTCCCTGTTTGTTCCAGTACAAACTTGAGCGACAATTGACAAGCAAAGCTGTTTCTCGAAGGTTTAAGCAAATGCTGGGAAATACCCTCTTCACACAATTAAATGCATTCATGCTAAGGCAGCCTTATGATTCACACACCAGCTGAAAAGCTGATAGCTCTGCGGTGTTTTACGAGATAACAACGCTTCGTGCCACCCTGGCATACATGTGGCTAGCTATCAGTAGAGAGAGGAGATATTGCTCTTATAAATTCCTCAGTGTTGGTTATTTCTCACTGCAGTTAGCAAGAGAAGTTCTCGAGCCGAGATCTTGGCAGTGCGAGTGCACTGAGTATTTCCCATTAGGTAAGTTAGCATGCAAGTGACATTGCTTGACATAATTTAACTTGCTTGATTTTAATGTCTGCATCAGAAGATTTTATTCCACCATTTGCAGAACTTCTACAGCGCTGATGTCTCTGGCTGATACTTTTACTATTATGAAATCCCTGAAAGTCAACATTTACAGGCACAATGAGGCAGTAAAAAGATAAAATAGAAATAAAATCTTTTGCTTGGGCTGGAAAAATTCTGAACATTGGGGAAAAGCTTAAGAAAATAAAAATGTCCCTGTCTTCAGGCATCTAGAAGAATTGTAAGAATGTCCCTTTTATTGTCTTTTTTTGTACCCCTTATAAAAATTGTTTCCCTCTCAGCCCTTAATGAGATGTTTTTAGCAGTGTTTTTCTATCCCAAATTACCATGTGAGACGGGCACTGGAAGAAATGTGGTTTTAGCTTGGGGAGTTGTGCTGGAGCCTGCGCGCGCACCGGGGAGCGAGGCAGGGTCGGAGCGCTGCCTTTGCTGCCGGGGACTGTCTCTCTGCTGGCTTTTGCTCTGCTTATTGATACACTTTATAGATTGAAATGGCACCAGGAACAGGGCAGGAAAAGTTCTGCCTCTCACTGCAGTGGAGGATTTGTATTCTTTTATTTTAACAAAATTTAATGGCTCAGAAATGAATGAGAAAAATGGTATTTTATTAAAAAGAGAGAGAGAGAAAAAAACCCTGATGAGTTAAATAAGCATAATACTTACCAAGAAAATAGAAGAATGGGCATTTCTACACATCCAGTTGAAAAACACTTTCAAAATTAATGCAGATATTTTGAAGTAAAATGCCTTTCTGATTCCTAGTTTGGCTGTAGTAGATTCGTGGAAATATAATGCCTTTGTTTTCTGTAGCCTGAGCTTCAGAAAAGAATTGCAGCTACAAGGAGAAATTCTGTATCCTACTTTTCTCCCTCCAATAGATGTGATGGGCTTCTAAAACCAAATATATACAATTCTGCATACCCATAATCCTAGAAAAATTCATTGTATCTAACAGATAATGATGACTTGGTTAATTATTGGAATAAACAGAGGACCAAGATAAAGCTGGGGTAAATTTTGGTAATGAGCCCCTTCAAAGAAACCAGATGCCTGTATGCAACTTGTAATACAAATGAGTGGTTTTTTATCGTTGTTGGTGTTAATTTTAGAAACTGTTAAACACCCTGAATCGGATGACTGAAGAAACCTTAATTCCAAATGATTACCAGTCATCCCCAGCTCCCATCTCCATATCCAGTGATCAGAACACAGGAACAAACTCAGTAATAAAATCCAACTGAAGATATTCCACCTTGCCCTGCAGCTCTCCACTCACCGTCTCAGTGCAGCAGGATTCTTGAACAGCTGTAGAAAAGCTTGGTATTCAGGATATCACAAACCAAACTTTCTTAAACAGAAATAGTTTGGAGTAAAAAAAAAAAATACAAAAAAGAAAAAGGAAAGAAAGAAGCACTTCAGGTCCAAGGTGTTGAAATTAATGTACAGGAAATATATAGCTTTAATTTGTATTTTTAAATACAGTCTAAATAATATCTGAAGAAATAGTTGCTACAGCTTTAAATATCGGTTGCCAAATGGTAATTACATTGCTTAATTTTAAATCATACAATAGCTATACCATCTGACACTGCAAACATTACACACAAACACATTTTGTTATCATGAGGGAATGTTATTTGAAAATGCAAAAAGCATCTTTAAAAGCAAAGGAAAAAAAATCTATTTTTATTATGAATGTGAACTTCTCTTATCTCCTTTTCTGAAAGTTATGGTGCTCTGAATTGCGTTGCCAACTTGTTGTGGTGAATAACCCCTAATTTTAGCCTTATATTAAAAAAAACATTTATATAAACATCTTCCTGTATTGATACAAAGCTAAAAATTTTCTTATGGGTATTAGACTTAAATCAGCTATTCCTTCTCAGGAACTTCTCATAGGAGAGGAGCTTCACAAGTAACAATCTTCTGTAGACCTGCAAAAACAGCAATTAGGTAAGACAGCAAAATTGCTTAAGAATGGTAAACATTAGCTTAAAATAAAATTAAAATCCCCAATAATCTAACAGGCTGGCATGCTAATAGCTCTTGAAATAGTTTATGATTTGAAACGTAGCTATGCATTATTCTGCCCTTCCCTCCTGGCTGTGGAGCTGTTGTTTACGGAGTGCCAAGGGCATTTCTGTCTCATTATCAAATACATAAATAGAAGAATATGCATTTAGCAGATCTATTTTATTGTCAGTCTTCCCTTCCCCCTCCACCGCACACACATTTCTTGATGTTTTCTCCTCCCTTCTGCAGCCCGTATATTTCCACAAAACTGTGTAAAAAAGCCTAAAACAAACAACATCCTCAGCCAAAATGGTGCAATTTCTAAAGCAGAATCAACTTATTTTAAGCTTCGGAAAACTTAAGACCTTTCTCTTTTTTTTTTTTTCCCCCCACTGTGTGAAGCATTTTCATGTAAGCTTATAATTTCCCTTAAAAAGCTATGTTTAATACATTCCCCTTTTATTTTTAAATGTTCTGGAGGGTATCTTAAATGCTAAGCTGTGCTGTGTATTTTTTAGAGACTGAGATCCAGCTCCTGAGGAAGGTCAGGAAAGCTGGGAATGCTCACTCCAGCACTGGTCCCAAGTCAGAGTCTGTCCCCTTTTCCCAGGCCCTGGATGCTGCAAAGGAAACCACAGCATCTCTGAGGGAGCCTTGTGTGAGCAGGGAGTGCAGAACCCACCTCGAAATGCTCAGCTGGAATCAGGGACCCCCCCAGCTCAGTGGGCTCAGTGCTCAAGGGATGCTGGCTCTGACCCCAGCTACCCTGTCCCTGAAATACTCCACCTGGTAAATACCTCAGATCCAGGAAAAAAAAAATGTTGAAGAATAGTATTTCTCTGAGGAAGGACTAATGGGATCAGGCCCTAAATTATTATCCTCATGATATCTAATATATCAAACAATGGAAAATGTGGGAAAATAATTATAAAATAGATATATGTTTTTAAGTTTAGAAAGTTAATGTCTCTCTGTTTTGTTTTGTTTTGTTTTCTTTTAAGCTGTTTTTATGAATATTGAATGCTGTAAACCAAACACAAAGCAAGAGCTGGACTTCATTTGTTTTGTTTTTTGGGAAGGGTAGGGATTTTTTTTTTTTAACACTGAAGTTATTTCAGCCTTAGGAAGTTGAAAACTAATGAAAAATCATTCTTTTCTGGTGGGTCGTGTATTCAATTGGCTCTCAGTGGGAAGTAAACGGAGTCAAGAGTGTTTTTCTTCATTACCCTGAATGTCTACTGTCCCTTATTTGTGAAAGAAAAGATAAGGATGCTGTAACAAAGTATTTGGGGGAAAATGTAGACTAAGGTTTGAAAATAAAGACAAATCTGAAAGGAATTTATCAATATGAATGTAGCCTATGGGAAATATTTTTAAAACATTTTTTTCTGATCGTTTTTCAGAAAAAATACCAAATGCATAGAGATGTGTGAGTGACTGTGACAATACACTGTAATTCTTAGATTTTCTGCTCACCTCGACAAAAGGTCTCATGTTTGTTTAGGTTTTGTGTGCGTGCATAAACCAGACCACATCTCCATTTGTATTTCTCGCTCTTGTTTTCTTAAATGATTTGCCTGCTTTCCCCTTAATTTTAGCTTGATCTGCGCATTTAAAAAAATACACAAAAAAAACGCAACCAAAAAAAAAACGCAACAAAAGAAAAAAAAAAAAAACCCAAAAAAAGAAAGAAAACAAACAACGGCCAAACTTAAAGAGGTGGGTTTTGGTTTTGTTTTTTTTTTTTAATGGTTAAACTTGTTAGCCCTGTACCCCGGGAATGATAAACAAACGATAAGCGCGGTGCTCTTGCAGACGGCCGCGCTCGGCTCTCGTTAGGCTGCACTGCCACCTTCCGTCCCCCGGCCCCGCCGCCGCCCGGCCCCGCCGCGCCGGGACCGAGGGATTCACGGCTCTCCACGAGCTTTCATTTCCATCGTTCTGCTCCTGTACTGACAGCTTCTTTATACATTATTTGTTAGCAGAGTCTCTGCATTAGCTGTATGATGGTTTTGTTGTTGTTGCTTTTAAAAAATATTACTATTATTTTTATTACTATTGTAAAGTAATTCTTAATTTCAGGTTTTAAAAATGTTTGGCCCTGAAGCTATTTATTCCCCTTAGAAAGCGATACGGAAAGTTTGATGGCTGCTTTTTATATTCTGAAGAATTAATGTGTTTCAGGCTGTTCCCTCTCACTGCAGCCCAATCCCAAGCTGAAGGAGAAGCATCTGGCACAATGGAAATTGTCACAACACAAGGCTGCAACTTCGACTGGTGAGAGAAGGCTCCCCTTGGATGTGCAGATCACAGAGAGGAGGCTATTTAAAAGGACACTGTGGCTACGAGGCACAGGCACAGCCATGCTCATCGGGCCATGAGGAGCCTCAATCTGCAGGAACCAAAGGCAAAGAGAAACACACTCCCCTGGTGCCAAACTCATTATGTGTGTGGCAAGAGCAGCCTTTTCTTATTATGTTTTGAGAGGAAATCCCTTAAACATGCTCCCCTTCAAGTCCAAGGCAGGTGATGCTTGTGGGGGCTCTCCAGGTGATGTCTTGTGATGGGGAGGTGCTCAGCAAGGAGGGGTGCTGGACCTGGAGGTGGCTCCTTGTGGGCTGCTGTCGTGGCTCCTGGCTGATCCCTCCAGCAGCCTCGCTCCAGGTGCTCAGCACAAGCACAGTGCCCCTCTCCCCAGCCTTTGCTATTTACTTATTGACTCCTCTTGCCAGTGGCTCCTTGCTTTCGGGAGGCTGAGCAGAAGGAGAAGGAGAGGAAGGCTGGGGAGGAATGGGAGCTCTTCAGCACAGGGGGTGGATCGTGTTTCTTTTATCTTTACCAAAGGGGAAGGAAAAAGCCTCAGGAGGGTATTCCCAGGGAGGAAGTAATTCCCTTTTCTTCCACCCAGCAGGAGATTGCATCCTGCCTTCAGCTCTCTGCTCCCTGGCTTCCCAGGCCAGCAGGGCCACGTGCTGCTGGTTCTGCCCACACCACCACAGAGTGCCTCCATGCTGGGTGGGTTTAAAGGTCCTCACAGCCCCTTTTGGGGCTTTGAAAAGGCTCATCACCTGCTGTAGACTCTATGAGATGGGATCGGATAGGATGGGATATGGGGATGAGTACATGCCTGCTTTGGGTGCTGGGACCCTCCTCAGTGTCATCATCCTCATTTTCTGAGCAGGAAAAGAAAGCATCAATGTCCCTGTGCCCAAAAATGGCAAAGCCTGGCACAAAGACCTTGTTCTTCATCCCAGGGTCTGGTTTTAACATGGCAGACCTGGGGGTGGAAGGGATAAACCGGGGGTGTCCTGACCCCTTCTCTTCTAGCACAGAGCGTCCACCCACAGCAGTAGCAGTGTCAGACAGCTGTGGGTTCACCTCCCCCATGAAGGGATGGCTGCTGCTTACACAAACATTATTGTTGTGAACTAATTTCACATGAAGAAATTCCTGTCTGCACAGGCCTTTCTACCAGCACCGGAAGAACCTTTTAAAACAAAACAAAACAAAAAAATTAGAGATGGCTTCCTTACCTATTAGACATCTATACCCTTGCCTTGGCTACTACTGTTGGGAACCCAGGATTTTTTTAACACCCTATTAAATTAGTGTAATTGGCATAAAGTTACAATTTCTTTGCTTCCAGCTGTGAGTCATAATCTATTTAGCACCTGAGTGTTATTTCACTTTATTTTTAGTACTTAGCCCATAGTTTGGAAGGGGAGAAAGCAAACTGACATGTCAGTCAGGATTTTTTGAAGGTGTAGATTACTTGTCATTAATTTAAATGTGGCATTTAAATGACCATTCACAGGTGGCTTTAATGCTTTTATTAACTTCTTCTTTGGCCCTTGTAAGGGATACATTTGAAAAAAGAAATGTCAAAGACCTTGAACTACAGGCCATGCCAATAATACATTTCTGTTACTACGCCATGGGAAAAACCATAAAACAAGAGAAGAGTTTCCAGTGAAGGGAAAAACAGAACTTTATTATAATAAAGAATAATAACAAAAATGGCAGAAACATATTATCAATACCTAGTCTTGTTTGAGCTACCAGTTCAGCCTACAGTACATTTTGAAATGATGAATTGGCTGGAGAGAAAAACATATTCCAGATGTTTTCTGTGTTTGTCTCTGGTATTTACTTCATCATGCTTTATCCAGAGGGGTTATTCAACGGAAATAAATGATATACCAAGTATGATCAGTGAGGAAAATTATTGATTGTGCAAGTACAAAAGACAAACTAGCACTGGGGAAATAGCTCAGTATAAAACACAAACCAGCCAGAAATTTTGTCTGCAGTTCAGATCTTTAGTTATGACTCAAACCAACCAGCCTTAGAAAAATCCTTCGGAATCCTGGTTGATGAAAACTGTAGACAAAATTAATTGTGATGGATTGGGGAACCAGGACCACAACAGTGGGAATCTCCCCAGGCAGAGCAGGGTGGTAAAACACCCGTGTGAACCTGCTGTGTCCTGTCCCACCATGACCAACGTGGGCCTCATCTTTGCTGGGGTCAGCAGGCTTGGAGCCCACTGCTGGCAAGCTGGGAAGGCCAGGAGGCAACAGTGCTGGGCTGGCTCCAAGGACATTGGAGAGGGATCTCTCCTGGCATGGCCAAACTGCTGTTGGGCAAGACAGCTTAGTGCCAGGTCCTCTGATTCATCCCCAGCCTGAAATGGTGAAAGATTTAGAGGCATCAGAGATGGACTGAGTCACTAAAGCAACCATAACATGTTGACTAATAGTCTGGTAGTGTCCCCACAACTGAACTGGGAATGACGGCAGGTCCGTGACCCTCTGGACCATCTGTCTTATACAAAAAAAAAAACAAAAAAACTAACAAATTCAAAGCTCCTCAGGTAACTTATCTAAAGGGGTGTTTATTTTGTAAAGCAAGACTGAATGTCTTAAAAAAAGAACCCCACCTCATCCATCTATCTACGCTCTCCAGGGTGAGGTTTTCTTTAGAAACAAAATAGCCAAAAGCTAATTGCATGTAAGGTTAGACATAAGATATTTTAGAGACACTTAAAGAAGGTGGGGAACAAAACCCCTGTCACCAAGCTGATGTCTCTAAAATATCTGCCAAAACAGCTCTTTAAAAAGGTATTTGCACCTTTATTTAGTTCCTTCTTGTGAGGAATGTTTACTGCAGTCCGTAGATGTGGTAATGTCATGTTTCCACTGTGTTTTCATTCAGTGTTGCTCTGTATTTGTGGTTTTCTCATTTGTGACAGTCTAGTAACTGGAGCCATTTGTACCTGAGCAAATAATATCAAATCTGAATACTTTATAAATATTTACAATATTTGGTGTGTCTCCCACTCACATCAAATGCAAAGTATAAAAAGCAAAAACAAGCAGAAACAAACAGAACCTGTGTTACGTTATAATAAATATTTACTGTATGTACTATTGACTAAAGAGTCCCATACAGCTATTTAGGAGGCATTGTTTCTGTCAGGCTGTTCTATATTAAAACACTCTAAATGAAGCTGTTTGAGAATAAAAATGTGCATGTTAGGGAATGATTGATGCCTACAACTTATTTAATTTTTTGGCAAGGGGAAGTAGTTCTTTTTTTCTCCCTGCACATGTGGGTAGTGAATTAGGCAGGAGCCTGGGACTCTCTGGCACAGCTGCAGAATTCATTGGAGTGAGGTCCCAGTGCAAGACTTGAGGGGAACATGACCCTTCAGGCCCACTGGCTTCAAGCAGAGATCCCAACTGCAAACAATCTGCACTGAAGGCAGAGAGGGCAGTGGCAGAGCAGCAGCCACGTTCCTTGTGTAGCAAAGGCAGCCTGAAAATAGGGAGGAAAGAAATGCAAGGTTCACAGAAGCACAGAATCATTTAGGTGGCAAAGGATCTTTAACAGGATCGAGTCCAACCATTAACCCAGCACCACTGAACCATGTCCCTTAGTGCCACATCCACATGCCTTCTGAACACCTGGGCACATCTGGCTCTTGTTCAACCACTGTTGACCCAGGCCCTTTTCTGGTGAGCCACTTTCCAGACACTGCCCCCAGCCTGTAGTGCTTTCTTGTGGTGTCCCAAGTGCAGGACCCAGCACCTGGCCATGTTGAACCCCACACAAATGTCCTCATCCCATCGATCCAGCCTGTCCAGATCCCTCTGCAGAGCTTTCCAGTCCTCCAACAGACCAACACTACCACCCAGCTGGGTGTTGTGTTCAAACCTGCTGAGGGGACACTCAATCCCCTCATCCAGATCATCAATAAGGATATTCACATGAACAGATAAACACTGTAGAGCAGGGAGAAGAAAGCAGTTCAAGATATTTGGTTTCTCTGTTTTTGAGGAATAGCATTACCAAGTCCTGAGCAAAGGGATCCTTAATGAATAAAGACTTTTTAGAGTGTCATCAGGTCCTGCACAAGGAGGAAGATTAGATTTGCATCTGCAGGCTTGGTGCCATGAGGGACCCCCAAAGTTTTATGAATCAGTTTATGGAAGATCTCCCTCCCACTTCCTCTTTACTCCTCCTATCTCTGTAGTCAATTTTTTCCTTTTGCTCCTCTGCTGTGCAGGAGCTTTTATCTTTACTTCTATGCTCATACTATTTTCTAAGTCACCTGTCCCCAAGCACCTCTATTTCTTTGGCATTTTTATTTTCACAAGACTGCTATACCCCTTCTTTACCCATCCTGAAGCATCACAGATCCCAGCTGCCAGCATGGCTTCCTTTTGCTGTGTCCATGCCATGTTTGTCACAAACAAATTGGCTCATATTCTTAGCCACCCATCTGCCAAAGCTTACTGGCTTGACTAATTTTAAAGAAGTTTATTGAACTTATGTCCATAAGCAAAGTGGCTATAATTTTTAACACATATTCTACCTCAATTAATCTCCAAGGCCAGTGTTCTCTCACTGATTCTGTAGAGAGGCTCTAAGATGTGGTGTTCTGCAGTGTTAGTGCCTCTCTTGAGGTGACAGGAATAGACAATATTCAGAGGGGTTTTCCCTCTGCTCCATCCCAGCTAGTTCCCTGCAATGCAGCCCTGAGGGTTCCTGGGATTTGGGATGGAAAGGTCCTTGGGTGGTGGGCCATGCTGTAGGGTGCACAAGCAGCTGCTGAAGGGTGTGGTGAGGTGAGGTGGGTAGGAAAAGAGGATGAGATAATGACATTTTAGGAGAAGGATCCAGTGCATAGACATGCCACAATCAGTCACTGCTAGAAAAGACTAGAGAGGAAGGATAGGAGAAATGACAGGAGAAATCCTGCCCTGTTCCTTGCAGGCTTTCCCAGGGCATGAGACTCCCTATTAGACACAGTGCTGAACCTTCAGTCTGGTTATTCTTATCTAAATGAAAGTAGAAGTTCTGCTCTTTGTGTAGGCTGTGTTGCACATAACTGCAGATGCATCTAAACAATTTCCTCTCAAAGTATTTTTCAGGACTATACCTACATCCTCAATCTCTTCAAGCTGATTGAAACCCAAATTCCTGCAGCATAGGCTGCTACTGGGCACCCTCTGTGACAATGCATTGAAATCCATGTTTGAGTAAAAGAACAGTACTTCAGAAAAATAGATTTGGTCTGAGTAAAAACTTGTAAAATCACGGAGATTTGGTTTGGCCTATTTGTAAAACACACGGCAGATCCCCTGCCTGAGAAGAACTTAAATTGTCAATATAGAAACTGAAAAAGCTCACTTCAGTTGGAAATTCCAGCTAAATTGTTCCCAGTTAGCACCAGAAAGGAATGCTTCAGACTAAGACAAAACAGATGCAGTCTCTTAGGTCCCCATTGTATGAGCAGCCTTCCCTTTCAGGGAGGTAGGTGGCTGGGCACTGAACACCCCCTGGCTTGTAAACAGAGATAGAGCCTGCCTCCACACCAGCAATTTTGTTTCTTCCTGGGGCTCTCCCAAAGCACACGGAGAAGGAGAGGAATAGAACCGGTCACCCAAGCACCACCACCCCCCAGGAGCAGAGGAGCCAGCATGCTTCAGACACTGGAAAAAACTTTCCCTTTAACAACTGCTTGCTCCAGGCTTTGGTGGCCCTTTGAGGGGCTGTGTCTCCAAACACCACCCACCTGCAGAGCCAGAGGCAGCCCTTGGTCCCTCTGGAGCCCTCCCTGGAGCGTCCCAGCCCTGGAAAGTGGCCCCTGAGCAAGCCTCTTGCAAAGGCTGCCCTCCAAGCTCCCCACTGACTTTTTCCTGCAAGACCCCCCCGTTAGCCCTCCTCCTCCTCGCCCCCAGACTGCCAGGCAGTGTGGTTTGTCCTTTTTGCAGAGCCCATCAGGCACTGGAGGGAGCAGCTGTTGTTAAAGCTCCCTTTCACTGGCGTGAAGGATGGGATAGAGCTGCTGCAGGATACAGGGGGTAGGAGAAAAAGGAATTAAAGACACTTCACAGTCTCTTCTCCCCCATATTTGTCACAGTCTTGGAAATGGGAGTTGTCCACACATGACATCATTCCAGATTAACTACTGATGAATTAATTCCTTGTGTGTGTGCTCTTAGATCCCAAAATAAGAGTGTGTTGTTCCAAATCTCCTACCCCAGATCGTGCAGTTTTAGAATAAAGGGTTTTAGAGTCAGTGATGAGAGGAATAGTGGTAATCCTTTATTGTAGGATTGGGCAATATGTGTTTAATCTGGTTTAAACTATTTGGCATTATACACATTGTCTCCTGTTCACTCCTCGTGTGGATGCTGTCATGCCCACGTGGGGTACAGCCAGGAGAAGCCTTACATGGACACCAGGTTCAAGGGACATACTGCCCCAGTCATTACAATATAAAATAATTCTTAAATCAAGAAGGTAATCTGCATGACATTACCAACCCAGCCTAACCTAGTCCTTGAACAGGAACTGAGCAGGGAAGAGCAGTGCCTTGGCCTTTGGGGAATGGGAAATGGAGCCTGCACCTGATGCACTCACATTGTATCAACAGGCACCAGTGTAAATCACGTAAACAAGTAGAAAATAAAAATCCTAACTAGCTGCATGCAATGCATTTTAATATATTTTGGGACACGCAGTGTTGAAAGATTGGGGTTCTATAAACACCTATTAAAAGAAAAGGCCCATTGTTTGAAAAATGTATTAGGACTGCCCCCTCCTGCTCCTTCACCTTATTGTTTTTGCAACAGAAGTGTTTCCAGAAGCTATAAAAACGTGTTGCTTTTGTTAAATGGATTACTTCCCTTCTTGTGGCACAAAAACTGGCTGACCCCACTGACAGGCAAAACACATTTGCAGTGGTAGTGAGTGACTGAGCCCAACAGGTAGCCAGCAAAGGCTGGGCCAGGTCACAGCTGGTGTTGGGACAAGAGTGAGGCCTGATCCGTGGCACTTTGGGCAGGTGGAAGTCTTGTTTGCAAAAGCATTTAGGCAAATTTGTGCTTTATAAACGTGCCTTTAAAGAACAGCACTGTAGGTCACATTTACAGCCTGTTCCACGAGCCCTGAGGGTGAGCTACACACCCTCCAGAGGAAGCAGGCTGCAGGGGCAGAGAGAAACCTCCCACCTAGTGCAGGCTCCAATCCTGCCCCCATGGCAGCACTGGAAAGAGTTTGGGATGCCCTAGCCTGTGTGTGCACAGCAACCCTACTGCAAATATCTCAGCTGGTGTTTCCAAATGCTTCTGTCATTCTCTAACAGACAGTGGTCACCATGCCCTTTTGTTGTGCTCCCTTAAAACACCCTGGGTAGAAAAAGTCAGTTTTAATGAGCATTGTGGAGTAATTTGACCTAGAGAAAGGACAAGTAATAAAGCATTCATTTGCTTTACAAGCAGGAAATTAACTGTGCATGTGTGTGTGTAAATTCTTCTGGTGCTCTTTTTGTCTAGTGCTTCTGCAGAGTTTGTCTTTAGAGCATATGTGAGCTGTATATTATTGTTG
Source organism: Haemorhous mexicanus (assembly GCF_027477595.1). NCBI lineage: Eukaryota > Metazoa > Chordata > Aves > Passeriformes > Fringillidae > Haemorhous > Haemorhous mexicanus. The sequence continues at coordinate 34,295,530 of NC_082347.1, forward strand.
AAGCAAAGAAATGTGAGAAGAATGCCATATCTGGATCCACTTGCATCATGGATCCTAAATGCCATGTATAAACCTGTCTTCTTCTAAGGGCATATACTTTTAAAGATATGCTTAAAGAGGCAATAAAATATCTAAAAATCTTTTCATATGTTCCAACTGATAGACAGTTTTAAAAGACTGAGGGTCCCTAAAACCTGAAGTGTTTCTGAAATAGAAAGTGTTGTTTGAAAAAATATCCTAAGATGGATGTCTCTGTTTTTAACCTATTCTTCAACCCCACAGATTTTTGCAAAGGAAATTATTCCAGAAGAGATTAGAGGATACTCAACAGAATATAAGTGGTAGTGGGCAAGGCAGGAAGGAGCAGGATTTTCCCAGGACAATGGGAAAATCCCCCATTGTCATTGCTACCAAGAGAACAGAGAATTTCCTTTTACCCAGGGTACAGTTTCAGGGGGTAAACAGCCTTCAGAGGTTCTCCAAGTATTTTCTCTTCCTTGCAGATATGCTTGTTTGCTTAGAACATGTCTGTATGCCTGTTAGTCAATTAGGACATTAATCCCATCTCTAAGTAAACAATCATTCAGCTGTCCAAATTTACATGACTTGTATTATGGAGCACTGCCACTGAAGGGCCTCTCATTAGATGGGGCCTGGAAGTGGGACCATTTTTCATCCTAGTGATGAACTGATTTCACAAGTGGCTTGTTTTAGAGTTCCTCCTAAGGCACTGTGCTCTGGGTTTTGCCTCTCTGTATCCCTCCTGACCTTGTGTGTTGGCCCATAGGAGTATGGAAGACTAAAACAGGGGCACTGGCCTGTGGGAAACATCTTTAATCAGTTTGCAGAGCTTGGGAGGTCCTTTCCTGCAATGTGGCATCTCTGGTACCTAAGATCAGCCCAGGACTGGGGCTGCTGATGCCTGTTTGACTTGACTTTCTGCCTGGGCCCTTTCCTTTGTCTCTTCTCAAAAGACTCGGGATGCTGAAGGTGTTTTCTCATGCAATTCCCATTGCCAGCTCAGAGCAGAGTGTTACCAAAATGAACAGCTATGCTGCAGATGTCTCTCTCACTACTTAACAGCTCTTTTCTCTCTCTCTGTCTTTTCTACAGAACTGCATTTCCCAACCCTTTTTCCCTTGAGACACCCAGCTGAGCTCCCCCTATAAGTGTTTAAATCCCCTGCTGTCAGCTTGAGCTCTGCTGATTATCTGGGTCGAGGAGAGCCTGCAAAAACTCAGTGCTCTGAGAATCTCTTTCCCTTTGCACCTTCCCTTCCCTCCTTCCCATTTTCCACTGGGATTTGCCCCTTTTGTCTCCATTTAAACCAAATCTGGCTCATGCAGAGCATTGCTGGTGCACTACACGCAGGGTGTGCAGGGGCTGTTTCTCCAAGGATTTGTTGCATTGCTTGGCTGTCATGTACCGCCCCTCAGCCAAAAAGATCCATCATGTCTTGCCTTGCCTTCCTCCCATCTCCCATCTCCCATTCCCATGTTCTTCTTCATTTTCTCTCTCTTTCCTGCTCTCCTCTGCAGCCCGAGGTGGGTGCTGCCCGCGGAGCTGTGCGTGTGAAGCACAGCTGTGTCCCTGACGTGCACAGCATCCGACAGCGTGTGAGAGGTTAACTCGCAGTGGCATGTGCAGTATGTGGCCCAGATGTTCCTGCCACCCCCTGCACTTTCTCATGCAATTCGTTCCATTGCTGATAGAGGTTATGGACTTGAGATATGGGGGAGGCAAAGTAATGGATGGGAGGTGGAAGGAAGGCTACCCCGACCCTCCCGAGCTCGTCTTACGCTCCTGTGTGCTCCTTTTGAGAACTGGGGGTGGGTGAGGGCAGGTGTTGTGTCTGGAGGTGGATACACTCCATCTCAGAGGAGGATTTCCCCTTCCCAATACTCCATCTCTTCTTTGGGCACTGTCCTTGCTTGGGCAGCAGCAAGAGGGACTTTGTGCTCCTCAGCTCTCTGTTTTAGTGTGCAAGAACACCTCAGCTGACATATTTATAGTTAAAGTCCTGTGCAACCTCTGTGATACCCTTTGCCTATCTCTAGCACATCTGAAGAAATCACTCTTTTTTAGTAAGCTCCCAGTTTGACCCAAGTATAACAGGGAGGAAGAGAGGGTTAACAATAATATCTCTAGTACAGAAACCTTCCCTACAAATACCAAAGCAATGAGGTAAAAAACCATTTCTTCAATAAAATCTTTGTAAGATTTAACAGGGGCAAAAATAATGTATTTCCCTGTAAACTCGCTCTGAAAAAAGACCAGTCTGTCTTGGCAGAAATTTCCAATATATATTCTTCCTGAAGCAACTATTCTGCATGGAAAAAAAATCAGTCCAAACCGTTAAAGCCTGACCAAGTAGGTTATAAGCAACCAAACCAGGTCTTGTGTGGGAAAATCTCACGCAAGCTTAGCAATAGGTGTTAACAGTGCCAGCTGTAATACACACACAGAGTTCAGCATGCATCTCCGGGAAGGTTTTTATGACTGATCAAATGTACTTTCCTGAAGAAGTTCCCTTCCAAGTCATGTGCTGTTGCTGTGCAAGGCATAGAAATCTCCCCTGGCCTGGCTGCATTCAGCAAGTCAGGGCTGACAATGGGAACCGTGTTGGTGCCGCGGAGGCCGCGGCGCTCGCGGGGAAGCTGGGCTTGCTGTACAATGTCAGACACATTTTATGGGCTACACTTTTCAAAACACCACAGGCAGAAAGAGGGAGCATTATCTGCTAAATGCTCCAGGGAGGGCCTTTATGGATTTCTCAAGGGGGCTCAGAACCTCTGATCTGAAAAGATGCTGGAGTTCCATTGTGCGCTCTGCTTTGCCTGATTTGCATGGCTGAGAGAGGGGGTAAGAAAATGGACTCTGTGTCAGAACCTGAGACAATAGACAATGGTCAGAAACAGCCTGAGGTTTGTAGGAAAAAATTCTTCCCTCCATTTTATCTTTGTCAGGATAGAGTTTGGCCTGGGGACTGTAGGATTATGCCTGAGGGTCAAGCCAAGAGGTTTCCACCTCTGCTCTTTTGGGTGACACCAGTGCTCTGAGAACACCCTGCAGGGAGGAGAAAAACTCATTTCAACCTCACTGGATTCCTGGAATGTGCAAATGTCCTGAAAAACTGTTTTAGTAGGTTATTTTCCTAATTCTTCCCCAAAGAACATACTAATAACTTTGTTTGGATTTGCACTACCTAAAGCTAAGCAAAGCCAGTGTTTCTTAGTTTGCACGTTGGGTGTTATTGTGTGCTGGTTCAGGGAGAAACCTGAGCTTGCCAGGAACACAGAGTGCCAGGTCACAAGTGTGAAGAAGGATGTTTCTTATGCAACTTAGCAGCCTGATTTAGAGGGACTGCTGGAGGAAGGATCAGCACACCTTTTCTCCAGGCCTGCTTCACCTGTGGCTTGCAGAGTGCATGACTACTTAGGAAGATATTTTTAGAGGTGCATCTCCAAGGGTGCATGAGCATTTGGGAGCTAGCATTGGATCCCTTCAACATCACATGGACTCCAAAGACCCTCCTCCCCCTGTACAGTAAAGCCCTGCCTGTTTCTGTTTAACCTAACCCTGAGCAATCAGGTACAAAAGTTTTGGAAACGCACTCCCTGGTGAGAAAGGGGAAGAGTAGCTGCAGTGACAAGTCTCCTTGATAAACAGATGGAAAGAGCTGCCAGTGATGGGAAATCCATGGGCAGAGGAAATGAGCAGAAATCTCATTGGAGTGCAGGAAAAGTGGATCTCTTCTTCTTGGGTCTTTTCTCTGCTTCCTTGCATGAAGAATAATGCTAATAACCTTATTGAGCAGCGTGATTTGAGACCACACATGCAACAACACCATGCCTGGGGTTAGAGCTGTAGGTTGGCTTGACTGAGTCAACACAACCCAGAGGAGTCCCCACACTGGAATCCAGCCCCTGGGAGCCTGGAGGTTGGCCAAGCATGTAAGACACCTCCTTGCTTCATGATAGGCAGTTCAGAGCATCCAAACTTCATGTGGCTCCCTGCACTGAGCCCAGACACCAGGCTTTGCGAGGTTTGCACGGTGCTGATTTAAACCTGCCCACCTGCTGGTGCTCTGAACCTCCTTCTGTAAAGAGGAATGAAAGGTACCGTTTCGCTTCAGTCTGCTCCCATGAAGGCAAAATGGAAATTGTTTCATCTTCAGGGCTTCATTAAGTCTCATAAGAATTACATAAAACTCCCTCTCGCTGACTTTCCAAGGAGAAATCCTTTGCCTTTGTGTATTTATACTTGCAATGGATGCAGCCCTAAAAATGAGCTTGGATTTATTATTCATTATGTTTATAATGGCACAGATGTGTGCAGAACTGAGCAATGGGGAGCAGTAAATCAGCCAAAACTCCTCTCATTCCTGCTCTTTCTATAACATTTTCTACCTCACTGGGGAATTTTAACTGTTACAGAGTTTCTGCCCAAGAACTGGCAGACCAGAGAAACAAGGAGCAAAGTTAGGTTGTGAGATGTCTATGTAGGTCATTATCTTCTTTGAGAGAAATGCTGGAATAGGAGATACCAGAATTTAAATTACCTTTGACTATTATATGATCTGTAGTTTTTACCAGAACCTTCACCTTAGTTTGGTGTACAGACTTTTCATAGCTAAAATATTTAAATATGCATCTTCTCTTTTCCTTCCAGAAAAAAAAAGGCATGAAATATGAGTTTTTATTCAACTTTGTAGTACAGTATTCTGTGTTTCCACCATGTTTGCTAATAATTGCTTAAAATTTTCAATATCCCCATAAATCTTGAACAGTGAGAGTGCACTACATTGTGACCAACACTTCACTTTAAAATAAAAAATCCAGGCGTGTTTAAACCGTTCTTCCTCCCTGGGAGCCAAGAACATGCCTTGACTGTGGAGCAGGAGATATTTTATTTTGGCAATTCTTAAATGGAGAAACACCCAATTGATTCAGTAGCAGAAGTGTGAAATCATTTACACAGAGAACAGCCAACTGAGGCCATAATGCCACTGCTCCTGGAGTGTCCATGCCTGAAAACAAGCCCAGCTTGTCATTTATAATAATTTTCCACCCTCTCAATAGGCAAACAATGCATTTGTCAAAATCTTATGCTGATGCTTTCAGATTTAGTTCATTAGCTCTCATTGTGTCGGTGGGGATGGATCACTGCAAACCAACACCAAACAAGCTCCTTATTTTATGTTAATTGTGTGTCAGCAGTAGTGGGCAAACTGTATCTTTTCCTCTCATTTCATTATATAGTTTCAGGGTATTTTGTCAGTTCCAGGGACCAGAAGTAAACCCTCTTTTCTGACCATTTGTTCTGGAATCCAGGCTATTTGTTTGATTTAAAGGAAGTTCTTTGGCTTATTTCTAGAAAAGCCAGAAATCCTATACCTTAGGGGATGATTTGCCCTAGACACCACCAGTGTAGCTGCCACTTGAGAAGAAGTATCCTGAACTTCTTGGCTACCTCCTCCCCTCTTCTCTTGTGTCAGAACTTGTCCACACTGGAATTCAGTGCTGAGTTTAGCTGTAAAACTCAGTGTAAATACAATTTCACTCACCCCACCATGCTTCCAGCAACACTGCCAGCTTTGGAAGTGGGGAGAACAGGCATATTCCCAGTCTGGGCTGATCCATATAGGGGTGAGCTGCAACCTTGGTAGAGTGGTGTGCTCTTAATAAACATTAAAGGAGTCTTTAAACCAAGACATGAGTGGAAAAGGAGGAGGTGGTATTCATCCACAAGATGGAAAGCAGACTGCATTTTCCTCAGGCTTTCAATTGTTCCAGCTGCTGGCAAACTCCTACCTCTCTGAACTGTTCTTGTCCTTTCCTGGGTTTAGTTTCCCTAACTAAGTTGGCACACTCCATCCATTGTTCCATCTCCCCTCATGGCTTATTGCAGTTACAATTGCAGGTGATGTTTTAGGGAGTTCCTACTGCCACACAGAGGAGGGTTGTGGAGAGGACATCCTTTTAGAGGGCCTGGTATTATTGAAAATAAATGTGTACAGAAAATCTACAGGAAAAAATTAGTTCACTCTGCTAAGCCCTAGAAAGACAAAAAAAAAAAAAATACTCTCTCTAGTGATAGATAGCTTGAGGTCTCTGAAGCTAACATGTTTAACAAGGTCTATTAAAAAAATCACTTAGCATATCTATCATACTATCATAACTATCATACTTCTACTGCATGCACTGCTAAAGGCAATATTAGCTCTTGTGACATGTTGTTGTAACAAAGTGCTGTTCAAGGATGTGTCATCTCCTCTGCACACCCAGTAAGGAAGATGATTTTTTTGTCAAAGATCTATGCAGAGGTCTTAGGTCTGATGGAGGGAACTGCTGTGGTCAGCATATGCAGCAATCCTCCCTCTTCATGCCCAGTTATCTGCCAGGGAATGGCTTACAAACATGTTGGAATCAAGGCATTTAGCAAAAGCAAGATTCTGACTTTTGAGCACAGATGGGGGGTATCTTGGGCACTTACCAAATACATGATTGCTGCTATTTTATCTGCCATCATGTTCAATCCATGCTCTACTCTTGTGGGAGGAGGATGTTTCATGGTTTAGAAAAGATGCACGAAAGTTTAGAGGGGTATTCCGTGATTAAAAAAACATGGTTGCTAATCCAGCAAGCCTGAAACACCTGAAATGTCCTGTTGACAACTTTGTCATGTTAAGAATTCAGGGCCTGTGTTTGTAAAGAATGTATTTTCTTCTCTCTCCGGTGCAGGGAGCAAAAGTTTCCACTTAGCTTTGTGCAGGGATGCCCTGGTCATCTTCCAGAGTGGTCACAGTTAATTTAGAAACCGGTCATGTGCATGAGGAGCTGCAGTGATGCCTCCCACTGTGCCTGGCACTGCATTCTTCAGTAATGAAACTCCACATGACTTTATGTGACTACATGATAAACTTTATCATGCTCTTGGAGTTATGGGACATCTAACTAGATGAGGAAATAATTTATATTATCACTAGGTGTGCCAAACCTCAGAGTGTTTGCTGCAAAGTGTAACCACCACCACCACCACCCCTCCACACACAAAGATGGACAAAGTCATTTGCAGACCAGTGGAGACAACAGAAATTCAGTCAAAATCCAGGTCTTTTGCTGCTGCACAGGTATTTGAAGCTTCACTGGCATCTCCTTTAGTGTAGAGCAGCATGTCTATACACATTTCTACAGATAACATCTGCAATGAGGTTTTACCTTGGATGCCCACCCCTGTATCCAATATGTCAGTTCTCACATAAACCAAGATGTCATTGGTTGTCATTTGCTTTTTCTTGCTATTTTTTTTTTTTTTTTTGTTTCAGTGGGAGTTATTGTTGGGAAAGGACACATACAGTAAGTCCTTGAAACACAGAGGAAATCCCATGGATCCTGTTTTATAGTTTGTGTTGAGTGTTATCACAGAAAACATGAGAAAATTCTCTCCTATAGTCTATCAGTGTATAGATAGAATCCTCAGACTGCAATTCTGAAAGATTTATGGTTAGACAAAAGCATCATTTTCTTTGTGGAAATGAGCTAAAGCAATAAACAAATTTAAAAAAGCTTTTATTAGAGAAGGAAGCATCTAGCCGGAAGTCTGGGAAATCCTGATTTAATCTACTGCTCTGCAGGGATTGTGCCAAATCTTGGATGGAGTGAAACTCATGATGTTTTAATTCTCTGTTCAAAAATGTACATGCAGTAGCAGGAACAGAGCACTTATCCCATCTAACCAAGAGCCAGGCTTAGTTGAAGGAATCCTTTAGAGTTGTCAGTTTATCCAACCAATGGTTGGGATGGTGGTGAGCATATCAGAAAATGGAACTGAGTGCGCACACACACCTCTTAAAAATGCATTTTTTTGGCTGGAAATCTCACAAAACCAGGCTTTTTCTTGTGAGATTTGATCTGCTTCCTGCTTCAGACTAAGTCAGCAAGATAATAGGGAACCCTTGTTGTGTAGTGGTCTTCCTGATATCCAAAGAGGTGCTTGAAGTATTCGGCTCGTAATGACAAGTGTCCACAACTTTTGTGTGTTGACAACACTGTAGCAGGTTTTGGTATAGAACCTTATGTTTTTTTCCCAAAACAGGGAAAAAAGCAATTGAGGGAACAGCAGGTGGTTGAGGTATTCAGGTACTAGGAAACACCAACTCCAAGCCCTGGAACACCATCATTCATTTATGATCTTGCTACAGTTTCACTTCTACATTTTGAAATGTTCACGTTCCCCCAAAAGAAACCAAGGCTTGCTCAAAATAAAACTCGTTGTCATGGATGGGAGAAGTCACTAATTCTGACCTCACTGGTTAGAAATGACCACATTACTAGAGATACAGAGTCTATCTGTTGAGGAAAGACTCGTGACTGAAGAAAGTTTCAGACCTTCTCTGGCTGAAAGGTCACATAATTCACAGCCAGGAACTAGCCAGACCCATGAAGGGTTGGTGCCAATTTGAGTGACAGCCAGGCAGGCTCATGGGCTGCCCTTTTTGTAATGTATAATCTTCTGTACCATGACTGAAGCTCCTAGGTGCTATTAATGTGCATATACTGGAGAGAATTTAAAGCTGAAACAACTAAATTAATTGGAAAACAGAACAGATCAATTCTTCATGCAGTTCTTCTGTATGTGTCCCAAACAAATTGATTGCTATCAACACTAGCAATATCAGACCCTTGTATTCACCATGTGATATTGATCTGAGAAATGGCTGGAATTGTTAACTTTTAGCAATATTTGAAAATTTAAAATGCAGGAAAAAAGTCAATGAAATGTATTGGTGTTTTCCCTTTAGTTTTCAGCCAGCTAAACAAATGCATTTCTGGACAGAGGAGGGGATATATTTTATTTTCCTTTCTTCCATGTCTGTTAAACCAGTTCCAGAGGATAAATTTTGTTCAGAGTGGAACAGAAAACTGGTTGCCTTCTTAGATAGGTTTTAAGATGAAAATTTTTTATTTATTTCAGTAAGGAAGAAAGTATGAAGCAATAATCAACCTAGAAGAGTTCACTGTTCAATCTCTCTGTTCTTCACAGATCCAGTTCCTGTTGCAAATAGAACACATCCACTAGAAAACATCTGACTTGTATTTAGAAGTTATTAGTGACAAAAATGAAGCTGAGCTTTCCCAATACTGATAGATAAAAATGTATACCTCTCTTTAATCTGAAATTATTTAACCTGAACACTATCCCTTCTTGCAGCACATCCTCTGGGCCCAGCAATCTCAAGCTCAGGAAGAGCAAGGAAAGGGAGTTCTTAATAATTTTGTTACAGGTACCTTAAAATAAATACAGAATAACCTGCACTTGAGGTGTTCTTTTTCTTTTCAAAACCAATCACCACCACATTCCCACAGTTACCCAAACAGCAGCCCATTATACAGTGAGCACTCAATGCTCCTTATGAGAGGTGCACAAAAGGCTGATCTTTTCTAAGGCTTGTAAGAATTTATCATCACTGTCATCCTTAAATTTACTCTTCTATTGGAATTTCCTACTTGTTTGACAACTGCTTTTTCCTTCCATCTATCACAATTTAGAGTGACTAATCAGGTTAGTCACAAACCCTTCAGAAATTTACCCTCCAGGGCACTTTTTATTTTAGCTTGGGGAGGAAAGCGTTTCAATTTACAGAGTTTAACAGGCGCCTCTCTGCAGTAGCCATGAGGGTTTTCTTTAGTTCAGATTTACATATGCAAATTATCCAAACATCAGTGCAGTTATACAAAAGGATGAGATTTAAAGAAAATGATCTGGAGATCGGAGGATAAGAAGCTGGTTCAGAAGATCTGTCTCTGCTCTGCTATATCTTCATTCCATGACGTGCAGCACTGTAAAGTGGGTGTAATAGGCTGGACATTGATAGTCAACAATTAGTTGGTCTATAAGGCAGATAAAACAATTATTATCAAGTGTTTTAAAAAGCAAAGTCCATTTCAGAGCTTCTGTTCAGTGAAGGGAACCAATGAAACTGCAAACAACATTTGTTTCACTTCTGAGACTTCACAAATGATGCAGCTATAGTAGATGAGATTTTTGGGATCACTGAATTGTAGAAAAGCAGACAGGCAGGAGCCCCTGACCCAGTTCCTGACAAAAGTTTATCTAATCCATGGATTCCTGAAGTGCAACCCACAGATCCTTGCTTTTCTGTAGAGCATTTCTAGGAGGAGGTGTGTGTCAGGGAGTGTCTCAGGCAAATCTAAACATGAGAAATCCCATTAACACTGGGCTATGCCAGCTGTATGTGGAGCCCTGTGAGGTGCAATGTTAGGAGTTCACAGACTGGAAAAGGCTAAAAATTAATTGTGTATCCTGTGCTTAAAGACTGCCTATGATATGAAATCATTTAGCAAGATAATGCATTCCTGGTCTTTTCCCTTTTAACAGGTTAAATACTTTTCCTAATGTCTAGCCTTCACTTGAAGATCATTATTTCTTGTCCTGCCCTTGGTGGCTGAGAGGAATAGCATGTTCCTTTTCTCTTTGCAGAGCTCTTTTACATATATGAAGAGTGAGTACCAAGAAATTGTTCTACAAATACATTTATCATGAGATGAAAAGAGAAAGGTATCACCAGATGATACCAAGGGGGTGAAGTGTATAAAGCCTCTTTTTGTATCAGTGTTCATTTAAAAGATCAGTTGAGAGCAGGAAGCCAACAGTATTGGAAAATTAATTGAAAAAGGATGGGAGTTCAGCTCAGAATAATGAAAGAAGTGAGAAAATTAGATAAGCTTCATGTTTTATAATTGGCTGAACCTGATGATCTTCATCCTAGAATATTTTGAAAGTGGACTGAAAAGATCTTAGATACCTGTGGTTACCTTTGAGAAGCCAGGAAAAGCTAAGTAAGATACCAGAAAACTGGAAAAGGGCAAACCTATCTTCATACAGAAGAAGGGGAAACAGAGGAACATGGGAATTACATACCTGCTCATCTCTATTTTCAGCTCCAGCAAATATCAAGCAATTTAGTTGTTTGGGTGCATCTGGGAAAAGAAGAAGAATAACAGCCAGTGAGGGTTTGTCAAGGAAAAAAACATGTAATCTTATTTCCTTTTAGACAGGAGTGGTGAACAGAAATGAAAGTCTGATTTTGTTTAGGAATTGACAATGGCTGATAAGGCCATAGGCCTTAAACTGAAGAAAGAATGATTCAAAATCAGCTGATAAGAAAATTCTTTAGTAGAGTCACTCAAGAAGCAGTAAACCAGGATGCCTTGGGAGCTTGTAGACTGTGCACCACTGGAGATTCCTATGAACAGGTCAAAGCAATGTCTATCAGCAGTGATTTAGTTATTGCTGAGATTAATTCAGGAGAGAGGAATGGATTGAATGACCTCCAAAGATCCCCCTTAGCCTTATTTTTCTGTGGCTGTCTCCTGTAAACTTCCTCTTCTCTAGATGGAAAAAGCTTCATTCTTTCTGTCTCTCCTCATATCTTCTGTTCCCCAGGTCTCTGATCACTCCTGTTTATCTCTCCTAAATGCTTTACAGTTGCCACACTCCTTTCTTGCAGTGGGATATTATCAGGCAGATGCTCTCAAATCCCTGGCACATGCCAGAGCGAGGAGGAGGATGAAGGCTCCTCTGCACAGCCCCTTCTGCCAGAAACTTATCCTTAGAGAAAAACCTACCACAACCTAAGAATTAATAAAAAGTGGATTATTTTTGCCATAAGTTTGTTTGTTAGTTCACATAAAACCATTCCTGCATTTCCTGCCCAAGAGCTGGTGAAGAGAGGCTTGAGTACTCCAGAACTTTCGGGGATCTCCCATTCTCAGAAATTTCATATTTTGATGTAACATCAGCATTCCTCTCTGCCCCAGTTGCCTGCTTTTTCAGCCTGAAGTGAAAGGAGTCCCAACAATAATAAAGCTAAAAAATAAAGACAGCATGAATTACTATATTCTTCTCATGGTACAATAATGGAGAAAAGGTCCCATGTTAGGCGGGGGGAATACGTGTCACTGTTTCAATACTTAAGAATCAGAAGTGATTCAGTGCACAGAGCAAAATAGCAGCTGTGTTCAGATCTCAGCCATTCACTGGAGAGAAAGAATAGTTTTCACTCATAAAAATGAGTGTGTGTCTTTATTCTGTCATGGGATAATGAGGCACCTTGGGCTTGATCCAAAGCTCCCTGAAATCCAGAGAAAGACTCACGTTGACCTCTGTTCACCCTAAACCAAAGAGGAGAATCTTTTGGAGCTGGAAGAGCTTCCCCTTGCTCTTCTTTTCTCTCCACACTTGAGTCCCACACCACTGCTAGCCTGCCCTATAAATGAAGACCACCACCAAATAAAATCTCTAAGGCTGACAAAAGGATGTTTAAAGACACGTCAGCAATTTAAGCTACAAATCTCAGAGCTCACAATCAGCAGTGTAGACTCCAACGTGTATCTCTCTGCCATGTCATCCCACAGCAGGTGACAAGTCCCCTGGCAGCCCATGGCCTCAGGGCCACCCACCTGCAGCAGCTCCATGGGCACAACTGCAGGGGCAAAATATAACACTGTCCTGCAGCTTGTGATCCATCAGAAAGCAGTAATTTCTCATGGAGGATTGGGCTTTTTTACTGGCATCAGACCATTCTTGAGGAAAACTGCAGGAGTGAGGGTAGGATTGCCTCTTTTGGTGGCAGACTGCCCTGGATTGACCTAAAATTGATCCTTAGGCTGCAGCTGTAGCCTGTGTTGACAGTAAAATGAAATCACCTGAATTGCCTTGAAAATACCTAACCATAAAACCAGAAATGTGTTATTTATTATGACAGAACTATCACTGAGCAGCCAAGGGCCTGTGACAGACCTTTCTTGTAATATATTGCCAGAAACATCCTTCTCAGATTTTTTTTCTTAAATTGCTTAGACAATTTAAAGAAGAGACTAGTTAATTCTTTTTTATAGGGAGGAAAAACACCTGTTGCTCCAAAACTCTTCAAAGATTCATAGAGGTACTTCCAACTGCAATCCAAAGTGACCTGGAAGAGGAAGACCTCCAGAATGTTGTAGAGCAGGAGCCCCATGATTGCATTACAGCAATGTTCTTGCTTTTTGTTTTGAAGCAGTATTTTGTTTCTTCTTCTTCTTTTTTTTCTCCCTTAGCTATTCTTCTTGTTGAAAAGTCACAGAAAGGGAAAGAAAAACAGAAACTTTAACAGCAGCCTTCCCAGCCTCAACTCCACAGACAGCCATCTCACCAGATAAAGCACAGTCCTGGAAGGATTCCGTGCTCTTCTGCCAGAAGCATTTGAAAAAAACATTTGGGCTCCTGCAGAACAGGGCACCATTTTTGAAAAGGTCTCTGCACTGAGAAAGACAATCGATTTTCTTCTTTTGGCCTCTTCCCCATGCAGCAGTGTTTTATAAAGGCAGAGAAACAGAGAAAAGGATCTGAAAGGCAGCGTTAAATATTTCACTTTCCTGTTAGCTGGAAAAATCAAATATGACACCTCTCACCATCTAGAAGTTTGCTTCTGGCTCTCTGTTCTTCTGTTGGGTTTTGGGTTACATCTCATGTTAAAAGGCTTGGGGCAAGGAGGGGGTGAAATTAGAGGAAAACTGGATCTGGAGGCAAACTTGAACAAACACTGAGGAGGGAGTTTGGCCTTATAGCTGGGATACAATGCTGAGTTTGCTCTAGTGATTTTTCAGGTGGTGGGCTCCTCACTGAATTCTGGGATTCCAAAGTAGTATCCAAAGATATTCCAAGGCATTAGGGAGTCACACAGAGCTGTTACAAAAATGGGAGTTGTCAGTGCTCTTTAAATCTGCCTCTTTCTTTCCAGCTCTGTGTGTGTCTGTAAGGGCCTGCAGGGGAAGGTGGGAAGCAGAACATGGAGGTGTTTTCTGCCCTTGAGATGCTGCCAGCACATTTCCTGTGAGGACTTTGGCAAATGTTGCTGCAGACTCTGTATTGTTAGAACAAGCTCTGCTTCCTCTTTGCTTTATGTCAGCAGTGGTCTCTTCTTTGGCTGCAGCTAGAATTGTTATTACTGGTAATTGTTGGCTGGAGAAGTTTGAGATGTAAGAGGGATGAAAATATGGGCTCCTGCTGCCAGCCTGCCCGTGTTTGTTGTGAGAGGCCTCAGCAAAGGGAGTTGGCTAATTTGGCTTTAGGAATCTGTTGATCCTGGGTTGTGCATCCTTGGGTCTACACATCAAATCCCATGTTTAGTCCTCTGTACACTCCTATAACTAATATAAATACAAATATATTTAAAATATATCCCACCTCACCTAGATGTACCTAAGACCACCTCTTAGTCTGAAATCCAGACATAACCATGTCTCAAGTATTAAATTTCAGTACAGGACTTCCACAATGTTTGAAAAGATCATACAACAGCACTCTAGAAGAACTCTAAAAGATCACTGAGTAGGACTTACTTTATATACACATATTTTTAATTGATACATTAAATATGTTAATTTATATCACTGCGTAGGAAGATAACAAGGTTTTATTTCTTCAAGGGGAGATTTGCAATTCAGTTTTTTGCTCTCACAGTACTGCAAATACCTCAACTTTCTAAGTCAGTAGTCTCTTGATAGTGTTTTCTTATGGGGGTCATTCCCTAGCAGAGAAGTACCTTATCCCAAATATTCATTAGGCATTAAAATGAAATAGTCCTGCCCAAACAATTAAAAAGCTCTTAACTTCTTCCCACTAGTTGCTCTACTCAAACCTCCCTTTTAGGGTTTGTAGAAGTAGATCAAAGCCCACATCTGAACCCTGCCTTGTGTTGCATTCATTCTGCTAATGGAAGGTTGCTGTGTCCCAGGGTTTGAGACTCCCAGTATCCCCTCCAAAGTGAGTGTGCCTGGCTCAGCTGGGAAGCCCAGATCTACTCTGTGACACTGTTTGAATGGAAATGAGGAGACAGCTCCCAAGCACACCCCAAGCGTTTCTGCTTAGTTTGTACCTGGCTCCCCCTTTGATGCTCCAGCTTTCCTCAGCTCCCCTAGCCCAAGAAATTCCCCATCACATCTCCAATGATGGCACAATGTCCACTTTCTGTTCTGTTTTAGACTGAATCTTAGCACTGACCTCATTATGAGCTGTGTTCAGGCACTGTATGATGGGACATGTACATCCATAGTTGCAAATGCCCACTGGATGTTTTTCAGCTCTCTATGAAGAAGTTGCCCTTCTGTTCATGTCTTTGCCTCTTTTTTATGGCAGGAAGGTCAAAAACCAGAAGCTGAGCCTTCATTTACCCTCTTTACCATGTGAATCCATGTGTATGTGTGTCTGTGGGGATGGGAGCTGCCTCTGCACGGAGCAGACAGACAGAGGAGCTTTTAGCTGAATCACAAGGTTGTGAAACGCTCGATGCCTTGACCTGCAACATGCGACTGTAGATTCCTCTGCTCTTGTTATGTTTTCCAGGGGTCACGGTCTTTAACAGTTTACTTAGTGGAGGGGGAGGAAAGAAGCCCTTTGTATTGTTGAGCAGGGGATGAGAGTTTGCCTTGTCCTGGCAGCTGGTGCTGACACAGGGCTGTTCCTCAGGTGTTGCTTTGATGGACAGTGCCCCCGACGCCCACGGAGCAGCAGGGGTGGTGGCAGCCTCCACTTACCTGGCTTTGGTTAAAGAGGAACCTGTGGAGGCTGCCCAAGTGGGACCCAGGGCTGCCTTTCTGGTGTTTTTGTTGCATTTCAGATGGAGGTTGAGCTTTGCTCCAGACTAATTGCCTGCAGTGGCCTGCTGAAGTGAACTTTAGCTGTGGTGCAGTGCATGCACAACCAGGCACTGGCAGTGGCAGGTCTGCATTAGTACAGAATCCAGCAGCAGATTAAGTGAGGCTGGAGTCCCAGACTGCGATCCTTTAGCATCTCTGGAGTGGTGGGGAGAAGCAGATGCTGCTTTATTGTACTGTGAACTGTCTTTGTACAGCAAAGCAACCTGACACTGTGTGATCTCAGTGAGTCACAGCTCCCTGACTCTGCCTGGGATGCTCCTACATCCATGGTTATTTTGGTTCTCAGGGACACCACAGTGCTGAGGTAGATACTTTGAGTCACATTCCCAGAGGTGTTGCCAGCTCCTCTTTGGCTGGTGCCAGAGCGAGCCTGAACTCAGTGTTCCTAGTGCTGGTAAAAATAGCACCAGGATGCATCAAGTGTCCCTGGCACTGCCAGAACCAAAATCTTCTGGGCTAGTCAGGGCTCCATCTGTGACAGAGAGCAGCCCACACCCAGTTTGGACTCTGCAGCACTGTGGTAAGGAGAGGAAGATGGTTCAGGCTTGCTGTGGTTGAAAGCTCCAGGGCTTTTCATGCAAACAATTCACTCTATTGCCTTAAAACATACTGTCTCTTCTGGCAACAGCTTAGAAATTAGAAGGAGCAATAGCAGAGCCCTAAGTGACTGCTGCCAGCACTTGTTGTTTTGTGACACCTGGGCTAGGAAATACATTGTGTGAAACTGAATTCTGTTAGGATGTGAGGAAGTGGGAGAGTATCCTGAGCACAGCCAGATGTGACCCCAACCCTGCTCGTGCAGTAATCCACACACATCTCACAGACTTTTGTCAGGTCCTGATCCTGAAGAGAAGTCTGTCAGTGTACTGCTGTAGTTTGAGATACAAAGGATTTCAGCTGTTTGTTTTCTTTTTTGTTTTGTTTTGTTTTGATGGTTGGTTTTTAACTATTTGG
This sequence comes from Haemorhous mexicanus, assembly GCF_027477595.1. Lineage (NCBI taxonomy): Eukaryota > Metazoa > Chordata > Aves > Passeriformes > Fringillidae > Haemorhous > Haemorhous mexicanus. The sequence goes on from NC_082347.1 coordinate 34,312,206, forward strand.
TTTTTAACTGTTTTTTCCCCAGAAAAGAATAGTCCTGCTGTGTTAGCCTTTCACTAGAAAGTTAGGGTCAAGCATGCTGCCTGGTGGGCTCTGACACCACTTGTACTTTTTACTGAGAACTTGCCAAAAGGTCTAATTCTTGCAGCATCAAAAGTTCAGCAGAAAAAATATTAGGAAGATGAAGATATAAAATATCCTCTCTGCAAAAAAACATGCAGGTAGAATGGGGATGAAGGAAAACTACTAGACTTCTCCAAGGCTCAAAATACTGATAAGATGAAGGTTTTGTGTGCTTACAATTTACAGGGAGAGTAAAAAAGAAAGTTTCTCATGCAAACACAGAAAAACACTCCTCTGTTCCTGTATCTTTTTCTGTGTCTTTAACTGCACATCTTTCCACCTTTTTAATTTTAAAAGGCATGTGTGTTAAGCCTAGAATTTCCTGTGGCTACAAGGAATGGGGTCTGATTGATCCTAATAAGGGACAGTCTAAATGAAGTGCTTGGACTTGCCCCGGGCACTTCTCTCTGCAGGTGCTGGGATCCCTTGCCAATGTGAATGACTTTTTGGAACACAAGTGATTATTTACTGCTGAAGCAAGCCAAAGGCTATGCTTCTCCTTGCAGCTCACAGCCCTTGGCCTCCAACAGGAAATGTATTTCGTTTTCAAATCCCTCTCTGACCAAAAAATAAATTCCAGCAAAACAGCAATAAACATTCAGAGATTCTCCTCTTCTGTAGGGAAAAAAACCTCATGAGCTTGGGTTTTAAATAAAATATTCTGTGACTAATCTATTTTAGGATTGGGCTGGGGTCAGTTTGTTGCATGTGGGAGTCAGCAAGATGATCTGGAAGAAGGTTGCCACACCTTATTTGCCACCCATCCCACTTTTAGAAGCTCCAAATATCACCAACATGATGTTTTCAAACAAGGATTGCAAAAGGGTTTATTGTTTGATCCTCCTCTTCTCAGTTTGTCATTGATTTCCCCCATCAAAATAGTTTGTGCAACGAATCCCAGCTGTATTGCTGGTACTTTACTAGCCAGCAAATACAATCCAAATGTTAATTCTTTGGAGCTGAGAGCTGCGTGCCAAGAAATGAATAATCTGTGCAAGGCTAAACAAACAGTTTATTGACGGGGTGGGGTGGGGTGCAGGTGGGGGGTGGCTGGGCTCAGAAGCAGAGCCTGAGCAGAAGGACATCAAAGCTGCTTCTGTCAGAAGGCTCAGTCACATGGGATTTGTTTTCTCCCACCACTAATTCAGTTACATGTTGAACTACCAATATTCCCAGGCAAGAGTGTGAGAGCTTTCCAGCCCAAACACAGCAGGCAGGCGAGGCAGATGTTTGCACCCTGCTCATCCCAACTTGCCCTCTTTGTCTTTTTTGGGATGTAAGAGTGCAAGGGACACACTCAGGCCCAGCCAGGCACTCTCTGCACTTGTCTCTGCTTTATAAATGGAGCATATGAGGCAATTTGGAAGTTAACAGGGGCATTCCTCTGGCAGCTGAAGGGAGTGTGGCAGGGCTATTCGGATGAGATTTAAACCAATAGATTTCAATTACCTTGTTAAACATTTGCACCTTCTGCCTTTCTCTCCCACATTATTCAGGAGGTCAAGACCAGAAGCAGGATTAAAGCCTAAATCCTCTGAGTCCCAAGCCAGCAACAGTGCAGACCACTCATTGCAAATGCTACTGGATCCGGACCCCAGCTATGTGCTGCAGTAATCCACTTTGCAAATTTTGGGCCAAAGCCAGGGCAGGATCCTGGGGATGCTGCCCAGCCAGGTCTCATTCCTCTTCCAACCCACTGAATGTTGCAGCATGCTGTCTGTATTTTTTTTTTTGAGAGGGGGGGATGGGGCTAGGGAAGGACTGAATTACACTTAAAACCTGAACCCAGTAAAATACACAGAAATTTGATTCTTTATTTTTAAAATTGAATATCTACTCAAATTTACAAGAGCCACATGCTGGGGAGATTATAGGATCAGGTCTCTGCTCCTTATTTCACTTCTCAGATGCACTGACGCAGTAGATATCTCCACTTTTCCATTCCTCCCCATGCAAAGAGGGTCCTCCTCACCCAGGGGTGTGCCTACACTGGCAGTGTCCCTGCTGGAGACACTCGTCTTGCAGACAGACCTGCCCAGGCTGCAGCTCAGAGGAGATGGAGAGATTCTCTGGCCACCCTCAACACCCATCATTGCACAGACAGGGGAAGGTGAGGGCCTGCAGCAGGATGGTTTAACAAGCAAAAGGCAGAAAGTCACAGGTGAGGGTGTTGTGATGACAGGCTGTGGAGTTGCACACACAGGCAGTTAAGTCTGTCGGGGGTTAATCTAACTCAGGCATTTAGATAGTGGGTAACTCATGCTGTCATTAACCTGTCAGCATTACAGCAGGAGGATTATATCTTCACAAGTGTGTATTGATCTGGAAAGGGACGTGTTAGGCATGACCAAGCTTTTTATATGCTGTCTTTTACCACCTGCTTTTCTCCTGATCAAAGATGCTTGATGTGTGTGGTCAGTGCAAAGAAAGCCATGTTTTCCTCTAGGCTGGAGAGATGTTTCTCTTTGTCCCCTTCCCATTATCTTGGGTGCAATCTAAATATCTTGTTACTTGCACAGCTGATGGAGCTGAGAAGATTCATGCTGATGGAGCAGAGAAGATTGGGTTGGTGTCTCTGTCTCGACCACAGCCTTTTGCAGAGAAATTTGCACTTGCTGTGAGCACCATGAGCAACTCAGCTCCAAACTGGAAGCTGGGTGTGTAACACAGGACTTTACTGGAGCTGGTATGTCTGTTATCAGCAGGTGACTTACTGGTTCAAGGACTGCTGTGTGATGAAGTAGATCCCCAGCTTTTGGAGTAGAATTGGTTCCTCCAGGCATTCAGGCCTTGGGAAGAGTTTGCCAAGGTGTGCTGCCTAGAGGTGCATTCCAACATCTGTTTTCTTTCACAACACACCAGAAAATGAAAGTTTATGGCTGTCATTTGGGAGAGGGTGAGCAACAGTGTGCATGACACAAGGAGAGGACAAGGGTTACAGCCAAGGGTTACAGCCATAAATGTCTTAATGTGCACCAAAAAGCTAAAATTGAGGACCATTGCACTGGCAATTCCACCTAGGGTAGATGGTCTTTTACAGGCAACAGCATTCTGATGACAGAGCATATCCATTCCCAACAGATGGTCCCCAAAACCATGGCAGAGTCATGTGTGCAGTGCTTTTGGGGGAATACCCAAGGACAGGACCATGTGGGAGTCCACAGGAAAGTTGGGCAGTTGGCAGATACGCAAGGACTGAAAGTGCAGGAATGAGCCACCCTTACCAGCGGGATTGCATTTCCATTACTGAGTGGCATCAGGATTTCTCACAGCATTGTAGCATCAACTAAAATTGGGAATTTCTCCCACCTTAAATCATGTGGATTGGCAAACACCTCAAAGAAATGTTTTGCAGTGTGAAATCAACAAAATTCCCTAGAAGTAGCATAAAAATGCTGATATTGGCATCTCTTACACTGGGTAGGAGACTACATTTCTGTGAGCTGTGCTGATGAAACTTCAAAAGGTAGGTAAGTCTTTCTTTCATTCTCCTGGTTCCCTTGCTTTGGGGATGGAGACAAGAAGTTGGTTGAGTTCAAATAAATGTTCCTTGTTCATTGCTTATGTGAAAAAACAAAGGTAACTGATAGTGGAGATATTCTCTGGGGGCTCTGCATGGCCTGTTGCTCCTGGCAGGGACAAGTCATGGAAAGTCAGAGGAATCAGTTGTACTTCCTTTCCCTTTGCTCACCCCAAAGCACTGTGTGAGATGTGAGCAGCATTTATGCATTTTCCTCTTTCATTTTCCTGCAAGTGTCCACTCAACCTTGCGCTGCCAGAGTCTGAACTGGGACACCTGGGGAAGCAGGAGAGGCCAAAGAGCCTCCCAAGAACTGTTCTAATTTGGCATCAAAATGTTGACAGTGTTTAGACAAATCCTTGCTCAAAGCCACGTGAGAAGAATTTATTTTCAGCACTGCAGTGGAAACTGGCAGCTCTTGGATCGGAGGTGGGTGTGGCTGGTCCTAAATCCTCCTGCCTGAGACTGGGAGTCTCCCCCATCTGTGGCAGCTGGGTTCTGGAGAGCTGATGGATGTGTGCAGGGCACTGAGCACACAGGCATACAGGTGCTGTTCAAGTGCTCTTAGAAGGTGCTTGCATGTCATTTATTCAAGCTGAACCACAGTTCTGGGCAGATGATAAAATGGCTCTTCCTCTCCCCTTAAACACATCCACAAGTTAGGACTTAACATTGAGAACAGAGCAAAAATTTCACTGACTCTTGTGTCTGCACATGACACCCCTGGAGAAAGTCCCCCAGGCTTCCAGCTCACCCAGCCCTTTGAGAGGAGGCAGCACTGCCTCACTGGGGCATGTACAGTCATGGCTATTCCTTGTGCTATTCCATGGCTATTCCTTGTGCTTGGGCCACACAATAATATAACACCAAAAAAAAAAAAAAAAAAAAAGATAAATGGAGAGAGGAAGAGAAACAAGCATCCTTAACAAAAACATGCTAAAGGCAAGGCTCTTTGTGATGTGCTGTTTGAGAGCAGGAGGGCACTGAGCTGTTGTTACCAGCCTCCATCATCTGAGGGCACCCCAGCCTTTGATGTTGGCTGCAGGAGAGGGGAGAGGTGCGGCACCATCCCCGGTCCTGGCAGGGCTGCCTCTCCCTGAAATTCTCTCTTCCCTCCAGCCCTGCAGGTCAGTGCTGCTGGGACTTGCCTCCTTACTGATGGCAGGAGCACATGCTGGGCCCGCAGGTCACCAGCCTTATTGGAGTGTGGGGGATTGGAGGTGAATTGCCTAAAGGAGGGATGCACTGGCATGCCAACACTGCTATTGATTAATGCTAATTATGATTTAATTTAACCTCCAATTAGTTTTAATCAACTGTCACATTCTCCCTGAGTATGATTGCAGGAATGATGTACAGTAAGGAGGATAATTGTCTTGAGCTTTTCCTTGTTTGCCAGATGGCTATTTTCTATCCCTTTCTTTTGCTTTTAATGGAGCTGGGTGTATAATTTATTTACCAAATTTTGTTGCTGATGCTGCTGCTGCTTCTTGTCCCGTGGAACTGTCTGTAAGCACAGTTTGAGCCTGATGCCTGGTCCAGAATTTCTCATCACAGATTATTGGTCCTTGGTCTGTACAAAGCATTACAGCCATTTGATCCTGAAAAATCAAGCAGGGTGGTTTCACTTTAATCAGGCATGTGGTGGAGTATCATGGCTCTGGCCACACTGTTGCTGTCAGTCATAACTCTGGGGATCCAGTTTTGCTTGAATTTTCTATAACTGTTTCTTTAAAAAGTGGTCACAGTCATGTTTCTGTCACCCAGAGTGCTTTCCTTCAAAGAGGGAAAGCAGGGAGAAGGAGCAGTCACATCTGTTCACCTGGATCATCGTCTCCAGGACTTGAATGCAGGCTCTAGCAGGAACTCAACTTCTTCTCCCAAGGGGCCAGCTCCTCTCTGTTACAGCACCAGCCCTCTTAACATTCTCCTCTGTGGTCTTCCCACTGAAGCTGGAGGGACTGGTTTTGTCTGAATAGCGCCATGACAGCCTGGCCTTGCCATGTTGCATTTGAATGGATGGTCACAGAATATATATATAATCAGAGGCGCTTGTCCAATGCTAATAATAGCTCTGTCTGTCCAAGAGAATTACAAAAAAAGTATCAATTCATTAATCACCCCCACTGTTTTTGTGTACCTTACTGATGAAACATCAGGCAGTGTTCCCTGAAGGTCAATAAACTGGGGCAGTTATCCAAAATTACCTTCTGAGATCTCTCTGAAAGCTAAGGGAAAAGTGAGCGGAGCACAGTCCCATCTATTCTTGCCGAGGATCAAAAGCAACTCAACAATACCTCAGGGCATCAAAGACAGCTGATAGATCTAACAATAACATCTTGGAGCCCTGATATTCATCTGTAACCTGGGCTGCCCGTGCAGTGCAGTCTCTGTGCTCCACTCTGTCTGTACCCAGACCGACACGGGTCAAGGAAGGCTGGAACTGTCAGGCACTCGGGGAATTCGCTTCCCTTCACAACTTCCTCATTAACCATGCCCACACTTGAAGAACAAAAACAACACAGCCCCATCGCCAGCATTCAGCAATAGCTTGTTTTGGCACCTTCTCTGCACCTTCCAGAGATGTCCTCCACCCGCCCTGTCGCGGTTTCAGGCGGGGCATTTTCTTCCCCCAGCCCTGCCACCAGGTGTCTGCAGAGCTGATCAAAAGCTGTGGTGGACAATGTGGGTTCATTTCAGCTGGTGGCCAGGTCACATCCCTGCCATGAGTGCCACTGCTCATCTTTGAGCCTCTGCTGTGACCTGAAGTGAGGCCGTGGCGGTGTGGGAAGGTGGATGTGGCCCCTCTGCTCTCTGCTGGCAAGGCTTTCCCCGCGGGCATTGGCCTCCAGGGCATTTCCTCCCTTCTCTTCCCTGAAGAAGACTGGAAAAACCTCATTGCTGGAGTACCTAGAACCTCCCCTGTGACAGAAATCCAAAAGAACTCGGGTGCTTTGTAAGAACCATACAGTTCATCCCAGGATTATGATCTGACTTGTTAATTTTTTTTTGTTTTATTTTAGAAAATAAAAGGTCAGCTTATGTGTACAGCTGAACCCTCCTTCCTCCTACCCAGCCCATTCTGTCCCCAGTGGATCAAATTATACGGGCTCACATGTCCCAGGCAGATAGTTATGTCTTGGTTCAACCTTATTTTATTATAACCCTTTAAGTTACAGGAGAACTTCAGTGAAAAATAAAACTGTGGTAAAGCAAATCCATTGCTCCATCGAAACGAAAGCTGACCCCTTGCTTGTCTTTGTGCATGGGCTGGATAACAAACCCATTGTAGGATTAAAATGAAAAAAGAAGGAAAGCCAAAGCTTGTTTTGTTCATATAAATATGGGACTTTCAATTTATTTTTCACAGAGCTTTGACTGAGCAACAGAAGAAATGTGAGATATCTCACAATGTTCCCTTGGCATAACATGGTGCTTTCAGTCTCATTATTATTGCATTATATGTAGCACATCTGTTACTGGTCAGGAGCCAAACTATTTAATTCTATTAGATACATCTATACAGCTAAGTGATAATCTACACCAGGTTTATGGAACAAGCACTTAATTCTTGGCAAGGAGCAGCTCAAGACTTGATACAAGAGCACCAGAATATATGCAGTGTAGTTGTAGATCAGTGTCAGAAACTGGCCAGAAATCATTTCTGCATTCTTCAGCATGCAGGCATTCCAGTGTGGGAAACTATTCATTCAATTTATTGTTCTAACATCTGTAAGTTATTGGGTGAGGGGGAGGGGAGAGGGAGGAGAGGAAAATGCTCAGAGGGTAAAACGTTTACCTAACAAAATACTAACTCTTTCAGGGGGTTGCATGTCAGCACTCTGTAAATAATAGGAGCCTTTTAATGCACATATGGTAGTATTTACTTTGTGGAGAGGTAACACAGAATCCTGCCTTGCTCAGAAAGTTTTGTGCCCTGGTGCTGCTCAGGCATATAGTTTTTGCTGAACATATTTCGTCTCAATCCATCTTTTATCTTGCTGAACACATCTACCAAAAGCAAAGTCACATTGCATCGCCTCTGCTCTCAAGCACCCCTGGATCAGGCTGAACATCAGGATGTGGGGTTGAAAGAAAGAGCTCAACTCCTCAGCTCTGCTTCCCTCGCAGGGCACAAGACAGCTCCCAGCATTTGCTGGCTGGCAGCTTGGATCCCGGTGCTTTTTCCCTCCCCTCTCTGCAAGACCCTTCCCAACTCTGAGAGGAAGAAGCCCCAAGCCATGCATCCTTCCCAGAAACAAGCAAACATGGTTTTAAAACCATTTTGGAGGGGAGGAGGAAGGGCACTGGGAGGTGATGACTTGCTCAGGGTTGCACAGGATGTCTGCAGCAGAGTGGAACACGGGCCAACTCTGAACTGTCAACAGTTCCTCTGCCTTTATCCACCAGGCCATCCTTCCTTCCTCTATGCTGAAGAGTTGAAACAATTCTGAAGAAAAAAAAATTAAAAAGGGAAAAGGAAAAAAAAAGAAGAAAAAAAAAGAAAAGGAAAAAGAGAGAGTCTCCACCTGCAGACATTTCTGACCTTCCACTGACAGGGCTTTTCTTTTCCTTTCCTCCTTCCCCCATCCATTTTTTTGGTCTCTCAGTGGAATTAATTGGATCTATTTCTCAAGGAAGTGATGTCAGGAGACCTGGGTGTTCCAGGAATAGTTATTTCCATATGATTTGAGCAGGTTCTTACATACTGTGACACGTACATTGTAATTTAAACAGACCTGGTTCTTTGGATTGAAGGCCATTTATAAGAGTCTCCAGCTGGAGAGGAATTCATTTACTTGTGGCCTTTGGGGAGCAGCAGCATCCTTAACTCTCTGCTGTCTCCTCCAATACCTGATGTCTGAAATTTCCCTAAATTATCTTATCCTGAGCCTGACCCTACCCAGATAAGAACACCTATTGATTTCAGAGGTCCTGCTCTGGTGAACGTGGCTGAATCCAGGCTGAGCTCCATTACACATTGCAGGCAGCAGCCTTGTAATTCCAGCAAAAACATTCCTGGTCATCACTGGTAGTACTGGAGTTCTTATAAGAAAAAAAACAGCCCTTGCACCTGAATTTGCAAGCTGAATCCAGGAGGATCAAAACAAGGCTCTGAATGAAGGGGAAAGGCTGTAATGCTGAACTGTATTTAGGCTGTGAGCTTTGGGGACAAGCACTGCATTTATTTTTCCCATGGAGTCGTACAGCATCTAATACAGTCGGGTTCTGGTTCAGGACAGATGTCTGACATGCAACTATAGTGCCAAAATAATATCATTAAATACCAGTAATAACATCATGAGGTAATAAATAGCAATAAAACCTTGGAGGGAGGCCAAGTAGAAGGGTCTTTAAAGGTTGTGCTGCCCCCTGCTACTCTTGATTCTGAATTCTACGTGGTCTTCAACCCTAATTGACTTGGAGACGTGTCAAAGAAACAAGGCTCTTGCTTAGTGTGTGGTCACAGCACCTGGGGATGGCATGAGGAGGGAGAAAGGTCTGTGCCTTGCTGAGCCCCTACACCTTCCCCTCCTGCCCAGCACAATGTCCTTCTGACCATCCAGAGCAGTGCCAGGTCTTGTCACTGGTTTGGGGACTTCCAGAGGTCATTTTGAAATCATATAATGATTTAGCATTGTATTTGCATTTCCCAAGTGCTGCTCATGTCAGGGATGCCAAAAGCAAAGCCAGTGACTGGCTGAGACTTATTAGATCTCAAACACAGCCCTGACTGTCTTCTCCCTTTAGCTGAAGGCCTTGGGCAGGGCCAGTAAGGAGGAACAGGTCACTGCAGACAATAGCAATTTGTACCACATTTGTCAACACATCCACTTGTAAATGTTAATTTCCCAGCACGTGGGTTTCTGTCCATTAAACAAATATCTCACAGCCCCACACGGCCTGGACACTCCCTTCAAGGGGCTGACTGAAGGAAGGAGTCACTGCTGGCTGAACCTCTGACTTCCAGCCAGGTTCTTCCAGGGGAGCTTTGATCTCTGGGGAGGAGAACAGACACATCCTTTGTACTGACCAGCCTGCTCCCACCACTGAGTCTCTGAGTCACTGTGGGGAAGGATTGATAAGGACTCCACATACTTTCCTGAAAATGGGGAAATCAAAAAGACCAAATTCAAATGGTAAGAAAAGTCAAATGTGGTTTTTACTCTTTATTTGCCAGTGCTGTACCTTGTAACAGTGTCCCCTGGGGGTCCTGCTGCCCATGCTGAACATATGTGCTGATATCCAGAGGTTTAGAGCAGCAGCTCTGACATTACACAAGCTAGCATTAGCAGCAAAACTTTTATTCAAAATGTTGAAGTCATTGCTAGTTACCTCAGCAGAATCATTGTGCTTTTCACAGCACCATTTCTCTCTTTCCTCCTCAGAGTTCTTCGACTATACCAATGAAGCATCCTGGCATTGTGCTGCAAGCTGGCTTTTTTGCAGTTAGCAACTTAAAACTTTTCAAAATAAAGGATTTTTTCAGTTGGTTTGTTTGTTTTGATTTGGTTTTTTCCTGGTTTTTGGTTTGGGTTGATTTGGTCTTTGTCCCTTTTATGAAACCTGGCGAGATGCTGGTAGAACAGGCATTGCTTACTAAAGTGGGGTGATTTCTGCAGGCTGGGAAAATCTTACATTTATTATACAAATAATGCCCCTATGCCCTTGAAGCCTGTTCACCGTTTTAAAACTACTCATGTGATGATACCAATTCCTGATGCTGAGTATCAAAGAAAGAGCTCTCACCCATCTTCTGTGCAATCTTCTTTTTGTGTGTTATCTGCCTATACACTTGATAGACAACTGAAATCCCTACCAAAAAAAATAATTTGTCTACTATTTTCTTGCCATGGTCCAGAGCAGAGGACTTGGGACATGATCTCAGAACACCATTGCAGAAAGATGAGTAACAGGCATTTAATTTCAATAGGTATTTTTTCTCACTCTCTTCCCGAGGGAGAGAAAATTATGTAAATGTAAAACCTCAATGGGAGTAGTTTGCAGTGCCTTGGTTTACACCTGGAAATTGGGTGAGGGGTTCTAAGATACAGGTGTTTCACCTGGCAGGGCACACTGTGTTCCTGGAGCCAGAGTTGCATGAAGCCTTGGCTTTGGTGCCATCTCAAATCCACCTTTGGAGAAGTAAGGTGTTTCTGTCATCCTCTGCTGTCAGTTACAATCCTCTGGGACCATTTGTAGGACTATAGCCAGCCCCTGTAAGAAACATTCATCTGCCCATCTACAAATAACAGGATTCAATTCCTCTCTATAAAATCAGCATGAGACTGTGTAGGAAGCATCAGGACAGGAAAAGCCCAGCAGAACAGCCCCTGGGGCTAGTGCAGATCTGCTGACAGTTCACACTGCTTGCTGCTAGTGATAGCTCAGTGGTCATGGTGTTGGACAAGGTTTTGAGAGGTCTGACTTCGTTTTCTGGTTTTCCATAACATTTTTGTGCCCTAATTCTTCACTTCTGAAAGCAAAGTTAGTAGGGGAAAGCACATCCTTCTTGAATGTTGTGAGGGGTATGACCTTATAAATCCCACACTGTTATAGCCTCAGTCACACTGCACTGTTTTTAGAGCCTCCAAGTTCTCCACATGCAGTGTAAAATAACCATTAAATCATCTGTAATGAAACCAACTTAACTGTAATTCTATAAGGCATGGATTGAGGACATGTAACTAACAGATTTGGTTAGAAAATGTGGGAAACTTTTCAAGAGAGAAATAAAAATAACCTTTGCATTTATTTTTATCCAAATTTACTTGATTGCTTTTAGTTAAATGAACTTTTCTTTCCTCCTCTAAGCAGCCTTAATTCTCTCCTTCTTTTGTCTTTCTTATTTTTTCATTGTGAAGTGAAGGAAAGCAGGGGATGAAAATCAACAGGGAAGAGTGAAAACCTGAAAATCTTCAAACCTTGCTGGTTATTTTTTTGAGATCATTGGGCTGATTTTTTTTGTTTGCTTGTCTCAAAAATGGATATTTATGTAAATTCCAGAAATTTCTGTTTCATCAAATGGGTTGTTTGTCACTGGAAAGTATGGCTGAATTGAAGAGTGCCAGGCCTGATCTTCTCCATGGCAGTTGGGGAAACTGAAGTGAAACACCAGAGTGATGACCCTGAGGCCACGTGGTGGGGGCCAGTGTCAGAAAAGATATTTAGACCAGAGGAGTCCCTGGCTCGTCTCCCAGGTCTGGGCCATCACTGGTCACAAGGCAGCTTCATGAGGTCTTCTACTCTTGGGTGTCTGTTTGAGATGACCCCTGAGGTGTTAGAAAGTCTTTTGTTTCCCAGCCCTGCAACCAAAGAAGAGATTCATCAGTTCTGCTTTTCAGGGTTGTTTATCTTCTCTTATCTGTTCCATTCTTTCTCTGACCTGCTGAGATCTGTCCACCAGGTCGGGCTGGGGCATGCTGTCCACCCTTGGGGTGGTGTTAACTTTTTATACTGAGAACTACGTGTACTTTATTTACAATAATTTTCCAATACCTATCACCTATGTTAGGCAGTCTGTCTCTACTCTAAACCAATCCAAAAGTGCCACCATCACAGCAGAAGATGGAGGACAAGAAAGAGAAGGAGAAGGAGAAGGAGAAGGAGAAGGAGAAGGAGAAGGAGAAGGAGAAGGAGAAGGAGAAGGAGAAGAAGGAGAAGGAGAAGGAGAAGGAGAAGGAGAAGGAGAAGGAGAAAAGAAGGAGAAGGATTCCTCCATCTTGCTTCTTGAACCCCCATTCTAAAACCCCCAAATTCTACTTTTTCACCCTGTGACAAATTAACTATCATTCTATTCAAACTCTTGTGGCTTCTAAATCCTCACACAAAGCTGGTAATTTTTTCCATGCACTAAAATTGAAGGCACAGGTGTTTTTGACTCCATGCCAAGGTCTCTGAGCCTCTCACGAGGGCCTCGAATCACCCAGGGCAGCCAGAGGAATGTCCTGGGTCCTGAGATTCTACTGCAACACAACCACGCTGTGCACAAGGAAAGCCTGGAGGGCTTCCCTCTCCCCCTCCCCACAAAAAAGTGTCCCTACATCTCAAGATTCCTTTTCAGGCCCCTTCTGCAGCAGTGTGCTGAGGGAGCACTCCAGCATGGGTCTTGGTGATGGGTGTAGGAGGCAGAATGCTGGTTCTGGGGACAGGTGGCAGGTGGGGGGACAGGGAACAGGGGTGTGGGGCACAGCCAGGAACGTGGCGAAGGACTGTGCACATACAGCTACAGATGCCTGAATTAATTGCCTGCTGTTTACAGCTTGGGTTTATTGCTCAGCTTTTAATTAACTGTTTCCGGATTTAATCTCACAAATGTTCTGTCTTGGTCCTTGTTTAATCCGGCAGTCTAATGGCAGGCTGATTTATGCAGATCAATACTGTTTACAAACATGAAAGCTGCCGGTGGCTGTTTGAACTTTCGGCGTGATGGCATTGGTTATCAATAGCTGAAGCAGCCTCAGCAGGTGGTGTGTCAATATGCAGCCAGTCAATATGCACGGAGCAGCCAAGATTAAAACTTTTTTTAGCAGGAGTGGGAGGGAGCTGCCTAAACTCCTCATCATATTCATATATGGAGGATTTACTACCCGCTCCTGCCCCTGCTTTCTTTTATTCGTTTGCAGCCATCCGAATGCAGTGCTAATGAGAATAATCAGGTTATTTGAGAACATAGGTGGTGGTGGGGGAAAGCACTGTTCCCACAATCTGTTTCAAACTCTCTTTCTCCCTGAGCTAACTCACCTGCAAAGGTGTTTCCCCTCTATTAAAACTATTTTAAGTAGCAGCAAGGGAGATCTGGCTTGGTCTTTGCACCTAGTTTACCATTGGTTTAAATGGAAATTACTGAAAGTATTGGATTATTTTCAATTTACTCTATTGACTTCAAAAGGCATGGAAGAACCGTTCGGCAAATGCTTCCCTGAAAACAAAGAATGAAAACCCAGTGGCTGGGAAGTTTTGGTGAGGGGATGCATGAATAGAGCAGCTGTTGATGTGAACCTGCTTCTGCAGCCTTGTATCTCCTTGGACCTGTTCTTCTGCTTGTACCTTGGGCAGCTGTTGGCATAATTGTGAAGGGGGAAAAGGGTGTTTTCCCACTGAGTTGCATAGGTTTGAATAGCACAGAGTTTGAGCCCCTAAAGGACTGATGCATGCTTATTTTATTACTCTCATCTCTGTCAAAGTCAGTGGCCCTGTTTTTAAGAGGCCAGGTTAATCATGTGCAAACCTCTGAAAAAGCAGAGCTGAAGTTAATCACTAGTCAGGGCTAGTTAAAGCTTTACTTGGGAAGAGTTATAGGCCTAAACATGGAACACAGAGCCTCAGCCTGAATTTATCTGATATAACCTTAACCTACCAAGGTAAATGAGATCAGGCTTGCCTGTGCCTTCTCTTTATTTGTGCAGTACTCCCAACACCAGCTGCATTCAGGGGCCAAGGCCCTGCTGTGCTGGGGTTGGTACAAGCAAAGCTAATTGCATGTTGGCTAAAAACACAGCTCTTCCACAGTTGTTACACCTTTCATAAATACATTTCTAATAATCAGCAGACAATAGCACGGGCAAGCCAGAAGCATAACACAAAGCATAAGAATAAATTGCATTTAATTACAAGGAGAATCTAATTAAGCCTGATTTTCTTAGGCCAGTGTTGGACTAGAAGTAACTTCATACACATTAATAGAGTTGTAACAAATGTGACCCGTGGTATAATGACAATGACTACTCAGGGGTGGATTGTCAGATTGATGCACGGCAAGACATGAACACCATCCCCTAATTCCAAAGGTGCAGAGTGGATCATCTTTATGCAGAGCACAAGGGCTCCGATCCCCTCATTACCTTTGTGTCTTGGCTTTATGCTTTTGGCCATTTGCAGCATTTTCCAACATTTTCCAGTCTGTTTGTTCTAGTATTCATTGTCGATTAAGTAGCCAGGAACGAGACTCTTGGGGCAGCGGCCGCGGTGTTTGCACCGGGGTCCTGTGGCTTCCTCGGATCCAACACCCTCCACAGCCTCCCAGGAGGAGGGTATTTTGTTCTCTGGGTTCAGAGGCAATGCCATGATGGTTTAATCTGGACTCTTCCCAGATGACTCACAAAAGGGGGGAAAATAGGACATGGGGAAGTGGGAAATGTGGGGACATTGTGGGAACACCGGGCCAGCCAGGCTTTGCAGAGCCAAGCTGGATTTCAAAGTGACGCACCCTTGTGTACAGGCGAGCTGGTTAGAAGCTGCTGATCTGTTCTCTAGCAACTTGTGGCACACCGCAGGCTTTGTGAGGCTGGCAAAGTCGGAGCAGCTAATCAATTCTGCTTTATTCTCCTCACCACAGACCTTCGCCTGCAAAGCACAGCGCCGGTTTTAATAGTGACATCTTGAGCGCCTTTCAGAGCCTGCTTGAAAGCAAATATAGGCCTTTTAATAGGTTATTTTAATGCATTAAACTATGGAGAGGAGGAAGAGAAGGGGAAAAAAAAAAATCCCTGGCACATACATCTCTGCAAAAGTTTCAGAGTCTGGAAGAATCTGATCCAGAAACAAAAGCCCTTTGAATCTCTCCCCTTCCCTGTTCCCCCATGCCTGGCTCCCCCTCCCCTTCCTTCCTTCACTTCTCCCTCCTCCTGCTGAGCAGTAACAGTGCCAACTTATCAGATACTTTTAGCTGCCAGCTTCCCAGATACTTTCCTTTGAATGTGACCTGGCAGCAGCTCGCTGCAACTTTTGAACTGCTATGTATGTCATATGCTAAGAAGAAGAAGAAGAAGGAGCTGAAGTATAATGACTACTGGAATACGCGATTCAAGACAAAGTCAAAATGCTTTCAGTGGGGAGCGTGAGGCAATTTATTTTAACTCGTGAGGCAACTTTGCTATCCGACAGGTAGGGGGGTGGGGAAGCGAGCAGGATAATCACCGTATTTTATCTTCACCTGAGGGCTGCGAGACCATTGCCAGCATCCACAAATTGCCCCTCCTGAGAGCCCCGCCGTGCCCCTGGGAGTCTGGAGTGAGGAGAGAGAGCAGAGTAAAGGCATGTGCCTGGCTGGCCAAGGAGGCACCTGGGGGCACCATCCAGTTCCCCTGGGGAAAGGGGAAACTGAGGCAGACTGACTCCTGCTGCTGTGACAAGCCTGCACAGGGAATAGCACCAGGGATCAACCACCTGAGTTCCCATTTTCTGAGTCACTGGGATGCCTCTCTTATGTGAAGGAAGAAAAATACCCAGAAATCCAAAATAGACATGGAAATAGGCTAACAGATAAGTTTCCCACGTCAGTACCAGCTCAGGAAAAGACTATTGTAGGAGCAATCATCATTCAATGATAATTAAGACCTTTTTTCCTTTTCTGGAGAAAAGTATGGATTTTGACATGTTACTTTAAAATTGCACAAATCAGTTATGGAGGGAAGCATCTGATTAAAAAACAATACAAATTTCATGAAGAGCAATACCCTCATTTCATTCATGCAGAAGAAATAGCTTTGATTTTTGAAACAAAACAAATTTTCTTTTGGCAAGGTGGGAAGGAACAGAGAAGTTTTCAAGGCTGAGACCTGATACAAAGTGATGCCATTTATGAAAAGATGTTTCAAGTGATTGGGCATTAGTCTTTCAACTTTTACTTGGAAGGAAATGGTTGAATTCCCAAGTTTTTTGTTTCAGAACAGAGTGGATGTGATGTTCATGGTCTGTGGAGTATTCTGCACAGAGGAGAAGCCAGTTCCTGAACAGTTCTAGCTCTAATACTTTTAATGCCTACAATGCCAGGGATCTCTCTGCCTGTAGCTGCCAGTTGAGGCTGTCGATAAAGAAGGAGTGGGAATGCTGAGACAGGAGGAAGGTGGTTCAAGATGTCCCCTCCAGCTCTAGCTTGTATTGCTCCAGGAAGCCCCCAAGTGCTCCGTGAGCCTCTGCTTAACCCTCACTGAAACAGGTAAACTAGTGATTATTTCCTATAAAGTTTATTAGTGTCCTTGGCACATTTCAGCAGATGCAGATTAAGACCACCTTGGCCCCAAGGAGTTTGCTGGTACACTGCCACCCTCACCGGGGCTTGGCAGGAGACTTAATACAATAATTTCACAAAGCGCTTTGAGATCAGGGGATGAAAGCTGCTACAGAAGTGCAAAATATAATGATTAATTGCCTTTTCTTGGTGGGAAGTTGCTATCATCTCTTCACTTTCTATGGCTGGCAAACCGGAGGGAGTATTTAACTTTTAAAAAAACCAACATCTTTACAAAGTAACAAATTAAGATGCAAATCTGGAGGGGTTTTTTCCCCTCTTCTTTTTTTTTCCCCCTCTCTCTCTCTCTTTTTCTTTTTGCTAATTGGCAGAAAATTAATGACTGTGTTTCTGACTGAGCAGATGCTCTCGTCAAAAAAGGCAGATTTGGAATTTCTCTAACCCTCCTTTTAAAAACACATCAAGAAGGCAGTAGCATGTGGCAGGTCAGAAATTAGGCGAAGGTAACTGTACAGATTGTAAAGAACACAAAGGAGGTTTTGTGTGTGCATGTGAGTGAGTGAGTGACTGAGTGGGGGGTTTTATTTCCCCCCCCATCTCTCCCTTTTGTTTTAACTTCCTTGCATTGGATTTTATGGGGGTTTTTGTTTTTTTTGTTGTTGTGGCATTTTTTTAAAAACCCATATTCCACTGCAGCTCACAATTAGCAGCCAGGCCTCTGGGACCTAATTAACCAATTCAATTAACAAAAAAAGCATACAAGTCACCCTGACATTTGTCAGCCATTAGGAGGGATGTCAGGCTGGTAGGTTCTACCGACGCATTAATGATGATTAGCTCATTTGCAGCTCACTTTTACCCCAGGTGTCCACCTGGAGAGACTGGCACGAAACACTCTGCAGACAGGGAGAGGAGCTGGAGCTGGGGAGAGCTTTACTGAAACTGTGGTGACCCTCAAAGGGAGTTTTGACCTTTTATTGAACGTATAATCAATACGATTTTTGCCTCAGTTAAGAGAAGCTGCTGTCCCCTCATCTGGCTCCTGTGCTAGCTAACCTTCAGAGGAGCACTCGCCCAAAGAGCCAGGGGACCAGTGCTTGCCCCAGAGGCTGAAAACCCTTGTTTTTCAACTCCTTCAGTGGGAGAGAAGTCTTTATAAACATTTTCCTGGTCGATAGTGCTGTTTGCTTGCTTACCACAGCAGGGCTCCTTCACTTGGCTGGGGCTGTTCCTTGGTTCAAGCCAAGCCCTTTGTTCTCAGGATTGATTAACTACAGTACTCTATATAATATAGTCAGATATTTATATAGACGTTGCTTCCGTTCCTGCCTCTGATCTCCCTTAATTTAACTCCATTTCCCCAGCAGCACTGATTTAATAATAAGTGGCTGATTGTTACGGAAATGAAACCGAGAGAAACGCCGGCAAAGATCACTTCCAGGATGGAGAGATGTTTCACCCTTTGGGGATTTTCCTTCTTTTTTCTCAGCACCTGAGTGCAACTTTCCTTTCCTGCCCAGGGCTGACTCTGGGTCACCTGAGGCTGCATCTGTCTCTTGCCATCCAGAGGAGAGCCAGATGTGGCTCCCACTGCCCACAAGGGCTCCCTTGAGCTGGATGGAGAAAAGGTGTTGCTGAGGTTTGCTCCTGAGGGGACATTCATGGAGCTGGCCAGGGTTTACAGGCAATTCCCTTGCCCTGTGGAAGCTGTGAGGGTATTTCAGGTGAGTGAAGAAGGGCACCGTTGTGGGAACACACCTCCACCATTGTGCAGTGACCCCCATGAGTGGTGGGGGATGCTGCCAGCATCCTCCTTCATCCCAGCCAGCTCACCTGCCTTCACCATCCTTCTCCAATCCAGGCAGCCCAGTCCCAGCTGGGTGCTCATGGTGCTGTGTAACATAAAAGGAGAAAAAAAACTACATGCACAAGAGCCACCAGAAGTATCCCTGGTGGTTCTTGAAGCTTCCCTCTCATTCAGACCTGTCTGACAGTGCTTTTCCTGGAGGAGCAGAGCATATCTGTTTCTTTTTCCTTGCCTCTTCCTCTTGTCCATAGCACTGCTAGCCAGCCCTAGCCAAGAACAAACTACAAATTGCTATCAAGGAATATGTTTCTTCCTTGATTTTGGCATTTTGCAAGTTTCCTGCCCTCAGGGTGAACTCCTCACGTGCAAAGGCAGTGACAGCAAAGTGTGGAACCCGGGCAGACCATCTCCAAGCAGGGGAGAAAGCCCAGAGAGCAGTTCAAAGGCAATGGGGCACTTTCCTTAATTTCAATTAAATCCTAACTGCCCCTTCGCATCACCTAATCACTGAGGGGCTGATTCAGCTCCTTCTGCAAAACAGGACACGTATCAATAGCCAGAGCCAAACACTCCTTCCTGGAAATCTGCAGTGCACAATAGTAAATACAGAGAACCGGGACTATTCATGTGTTAACAATGCAGCGGCAGCAGCCCTTTATTGTCACACACATTGTTAAACCCACAAAGAGCAACTGGTAGGTTAAATCTATTTTAGCTGGGAAAGCTTGACAAAAATCCTTGCCACCAAGCATTTGATACTGATCACAGTGTCACATCAGGGAACAGCGAGCTCAAAAGAACAAGTCATTTTTTTTTCATTTCTGAACTTTAGAGGCAACGGCCTCTCCTCTTCGCTGGCTCCCCAGGTCTTAGTCCTCTTAGTAGGAGGTGGTCTTTTTTTTTATTTTTATTTTTCTTCATGCCACTCAATGAGAGCAAATTCGCAGGGGTGGGGAGGGGAGGGTAAAAAAAGCAGGAAACATAGAATGCTGTATTGAGGCAACACAGGTGGATGGGAATGTGAACAGAAGCTTCTTTCTCAAGGGAAATCAAATCCAAACCTCGGGATGGCAGCAAAGGGTGTGGCTTGCGAGGCAGCAGGACCGCTGGTGGCAAACAATCACGGCATAAATCAGCTGTCTCATACAGAGACAGCCTACCTAGAGCATCTCTCTGAAATAAACACCTTGGTATTAACACAAAAGGCTCGACTCAGATGGGTCTGTTTGAGCTGCAAACATTACTGTAACCTATTCATTTTTCCTAGGACTTTTCTATGCAATGGAACCAGGTCTTTTTTCCCCCTCCCGTAACACATCCCCTTCTGAAATTATGCTAATTATCACAAGCAGTCTCCACAAAGGTATCATTAAAAACAAACAAATAAACAAACTCTGGGTCTGGAAAAGGACAAAGCTCTCATGAAGAAGATGGGAAAAAAATTCCTATGAACCACCATTTGTCCCCATTGCAGGGATCACTGAATACTGCCAGGAAGGTCTGGTGTGACAAGGGGACATTAGTGTTATCCAGCTGGTGGTCTGTCTGTTGCCTAGTGGTATACTCTTACTTAAATGATGAGTGACTCCTTAAAAAGGTAATTCAAGGCTTCCAAAGTAGGTTCCCACACTGATTTCATAACCCATGTGTTGGTTTTATAGGGGCATTGAATCTAGCTCTGTAATTGTGGATGCTTTTCTTATTAAGGTGTTCCTCTTAAATTTTACAAGTGGATTTTTAACATTCATAGAAATAACAACTCACTGGGAGGGTAAAGCCCAGGGCTCTCAACACAAACCATCATTTTTTATAACTCCCATGCCTCAGAGTAGCAGGGTCACTAGGGGATAAGAAATTGCATATGCTGTGTTTTCTGGGAAGTGTGGATGACATTGGTCCCTGAAAATCCTTCTAGGTATATGTGGATGAAGAGAGAGGTCTGGATTAAGGTCTTTGGATGCAAAAGGATCTTGGAAAATGCCAATAGACAGGATTTTGAACTACCCACCAGAGGACATTGTGGCTGGAGTGTCATGCAAGGAACCTGGGATTAAGGAAATTACCAGCTAAAACAAACTTAACATTCCAGAACACTCTCAAAGAATTTTTCAAAGGGAGAGGGGGAAAAAAGATCTAGTTCAAAACCAGGGCTGTATTAAACTCAGTGATCCTCAAAAGCATCACTCCTCAGCTTGGGCAGCCAGGTGCCTTTCAGCTACCCCAGGGACAAGGGTGAACTGCAAGTGCACGTTGATCCCACTGTCAGAGGCTGATGTGGTTCCTACACCAAGTTTCTTTGTCGTGCTGCCACTCTGCTGAGAACCTTATGGCTCAATTTTATGGATGAATTTTATGCCATTGAAAGTCAGCCAGGCAGTGTGGAGAGGCTGTTTGCTCAGCCATAGCAGAAGTATCTGAAAACACTGACATCTTGTGACAGTTTGGAGTGAGATGACAACAGAAAAGAGCTGGAGAGCTGGCAGGGTGTCCGTGCCTCTTCAAGGACTGGAGATTTTAAGGAGGCTTTTACATTTATTGCCATTTTTCACATTCCTTCTGCACCACAGCTCATTTGGAGGCCCTGCTGCTGCCAGTGTGGGCAGGTTCACATGGCATTGAAGGTGTTTAAGCCCTGAGTTTCTGTCTGCCTTGCTGCTGTTCCCCTTCAGACAAAGGTTTGACAGCCTAAATCTTGCAATAACATCTGTCGCCCCACTGTGGGGACAGTCCCACTACCCCCCTTCCTGCAACCTACAGCCTCTCCTGTTTCCCACAGCCCCCTTCCCATGCAGTGATGACTCCCAGGACTTTGTGGGCACACCCTGCACAGCCCCCCACACACCTGGACACCTACAGGAGCAGTGAAGGTGTCTGACCCCCTGCCCAAATGCTGCATGAAGAATGGCAGCAGCCCCACGTCAGTAAAACATTTTGTGTCTCTGAAAACTGGTTTTAGCTTCTTTAAGACCACAGTGAGGAAACATCTGGCTGATGCTGCCAGTGGTGCAGAAGTGGAGCAGAGCTGTAGTGTGTGTTGCTGCATCCTTGCCCAAAGTGTCATCATGGCTCAAAGGGCCAGTTGAGTGGCTGCCCTCCAAACCAACCCAGAGGGAAATGTGCTGTTACAGAAGCCACACCAAGTCCCTGGTCTGAACCAAGCCATCAGATTGGTCCAAGGTTTTGTCCTGTGTCCAGGTCTTTGGTTTAGGAAAAATAGGCATTTTTAAGGCTAGTCAGTTAAACTGAGGTGGCCTTTTCTAGCCCAACCAGATTTTCCTTCCCCATGGGAGAAGTCAAGTCTCAATAGACCTGGTGGCTGCCAACCTCAAATGTTTAAATTCCAGAATCAGGAAATTTGCCTTAAAATTATAAGATTAAAAAGGAATTGGAGGTGCTTATTTACTTAGCTCTTTGCTTAGGTCTTTGAGGAGTGAGTATCATGTTTTCAAACTTTACTGGCAACCCCAGTGAAAGATTTTTTTTAAAGAAATAACAAGATTTTCATATATTCATATGACTCCTGGAGCTGGCAATTTAAGGAAAATTATCAGGACTCAAGATAAAACTGTGAAAGCTGGTATTGTTGGGACTCAAATTGAAAGTTATTTTGTAACTTAGCTACAGAGTAGAAAAGCAATAAAAATAATGTGATTATAGGACATTATTTATTCCATATCTAACAGCTATATAAAGACTATTAAATGTAGGAATCTTACCTAATTAGTTCAATTCCTTTTCATTCGCAGGAATATGTTATGAGGAGTATCAAATAAATAAATGTTGACAATTATGACAAACAACATAAAAGTCTTGCTGTGAAAATTTAAAGCAAATTTATTATAGTTTGAAAAGAAATAGCTGGTTGAGAAGCCAGTCAGCGCTTTCCAACTTCTTTTATTAAAGAGAAACTAGACTGTTTTTAAATTTCTTTCTTTGAAAGATCCCGAGGTGTTACGAATAGTCTGCTAAGCAGAGTCCAGGTAAGGCTGATGAACTGCTTTAACCAGCTTCTGTTTCCAAAATTAAAGTTCTGTGGGCAGAAGAGGTCGTCAGGGTGGCTTGCTTTTTCCTTATTGAAGTCGTGTTTGGGCTTCACAGATTTTAAAGCCAGAAGGGACTATTATGATTCTCCTGCCTGACCTCCTGCATAACACAGACTGCAGAACCTCACCCAATAATTTTCGCATCAAACCCATAACTTCTGTTTGATCTAGAGCATATCTTTTACATCAAGACTGGATATCTTCTTAAAGACTTCAAAAGTGATGGGGAATCTACCAAGTTCCTAGATAAGATAGTTTGAATTTGTCTAACTTCAGCTTTCAATCACTGGATCTCATTATGCCTTTTTCTGCTAGATTAAAGACTCTTCTTCCATCAGAAACCTCTTCCCATGTAGGTACTTGAAGACCTGGAGAGGGTGATAAGAGAGGATGATATTTCTTGAATGGTTGAAGAGAATGTGTCACCTTAACAAAGATAAAAACTTATCTGTGGATATTCTTTGTTTTCCCCCCAGTTTAGTGCTGGTAAAAGGTGAAACCAGTAGTCTGCTCTGGTGAGCAAAGATTACTGCCAAGAATAAGGACTACAGCATCAAACTCTGACTAATTCATTGTAAGGTCTATTATTGTGGATTGGAAAATGTCTGTCAATTAAATTGCCCTTCCTTTTTCCAGGTAGAGACATTATTATATAGTAGGATGCAGCATCTGCCCATATGATTGGAGAATGTGTTTTTAACAGGCATTTACAGTTTTAATTCACTCAGGAATGATCCATTTCACAATTTTTTTATCCTTTCCTTTCTAAACACAAGCACAAGAATAGCGTCACCTCAGGCTACGTCTGTTTTAAAAATGTTTACTACAGTCCCAGGAAAAAGTCTGGGTTTTTTGTGTGTGAATCTACATAAAGGGCTAATTTTTGCTGTAGGCTAATTGTGAAACTACGTACACTTTAAAAAAAAATAAAAACAACCAGCCAAACAAGCAAAAAAATACCCACAAACTGAAATGCAGCACCTCCATTCCCAAACAACTCCTTTCCTGCCCATCTAAAACAGTCTTATTGTTATAAAATAGGAGAGGACAAAGGAAGTACAAGAAAGAAATGTTTGCATGGAGGTCAGTGGCTGCTAATTCTCTCCATGAACAACCTTTTCCTCCCTCTTCAGACCACTGACAAGAATGCCAGGGATTATTTGGCCAAGAAGTTTACAGGAACACTATACTGTGTATTTTGTCCAAGGTGGATAGTGCAGAATCCAGCAGCTGGAATGCTCCACACCTTTGTGTGAAGGAACAAAGGAGATTATTAATGAACAGTGGTGAACCACATGGTCCTGGATTCATGTTACAAACTCTGTCCTGCATCCTTTTTGACAGGACACAGCACTCACTTCCACACACACTGCCTGACTTGAACAGAGTAACATTTCCAGGCCAGCACTGGAGCTCCCAAGCTCATATCTGGTGCCTTTCCAGGGCCATGTCTTTCCAAAGCCCATGTCTTTCTAACTGTACATTATCAATGGCTTTAGGGTTAAAGAAAAATTGGGATTTTTTTTTCCATTTCATTATGTAATTCTTGACAGTCTGAGGTGGAGCCAGGAGCTCTGCAGGATCAAGTCCTCAAAACAGAAGATGGATATGACAACAAGAATGACTTTTTTTCCAGAGAAATTATTTTCTTACATCTGAAAAAAACCCAAACCTTTTTTAACACCATGTTTCACTTTTTCCATTGTGCAAACACTAGGGATAAGGATGGAAATAGCTAATGGTATTTTTGGCCCAGCTCAGTGATATTTTGGCTAAAGATAAAATTCTTGGTGTTTCAGCAGAATTGGCTTTATCAACACCATGAGGTGCTCCAGCCTCTCCTGTGGGTTTATCCACGTGCTGGTTGGGCAGTGGAGGTCTGGCACTTGGCCAGTGTCATCCAAAGAGCTGAAAGGGCCTGAAGAAGCTGGGAGAGTTACGTGCATGCAGTCAGGTCTGTTTTATTAAAACAGACAGGGCACACAGTTTACCTTTTTGGAGCCAGCATCTGCCAATACAAACTAAACTTTCCAGTGTTCAGTTGGGAATTAGCCCACAGAACCCAGTTTGAAAAGCAGTGCTGGATCTGGAACTAACACATCCCTGTTCAGCCCCAGCCTGCAGGCATACAGCAGAAAAGACCACTGTCTTTGGTGACACCCAGGCACTCTTAAGCAAGGAATGTTAAACCAACATTGGTAAATAAATTTTTTAAGTAAAGGCTCTCGTAAAGGCATCTTATTATCCCAACATCCCTCATCAGCTCCTCATGGATATGGCAACCTGTCTCTGCACAAACAGGTGACAGCCTGGCAGCCCCACTGCCATTCCCTGGCTCCCTGGGCTTCCCTGCCCATGCACAGAGCAGCCTGTGTTGATGAAAGCAGCTGGTCTGCAGGTGTCTGCACCAGCAGAGTCCAGCAGGCTGCTGATGTCCGAGTCAGGCACTGCCTGCCCTGCAGCTGGGCATCCTGGCTCAGCCCCATGTCCTTCCCAGTGGTGCCTGGTCTCAGCAGTCCCTGCCTGTGGTCCCCATGGCAGGTCAGCCCAAACCTGCTCCACTGCACCCCAGGGGGTTTACAGCAGCAGAGATAGGTGGAGAGGGAACAATGAGCAACAGTGGTTTGATTTGTGCTCACTGGCACAGTAGCACCTTGAGCACAGGTAGGAAGGTGGCACCTGGGGGAATGTTCTCCAAAAAGCCCCCTCTAAAGGGCTGGACTCCTCACCATGTCCTGGTGTCCCGCTTGGAGGCACACAAAGCTGTTGCTCAGCTTGGTTTTCCACCATATGAAAAGCAGTGAGCAGAAGTAGCAACCCACTTCACAGCCATGCTGTGAGACCTCCTTAATGAATGTGCATGAAGGACCCAGGGATGATAAATGCAAAATAACAAATAAAGAAAACCATGGAGTCTCAGAGCACTGCTAAAGGAAGTCAAGCATGTGATGAAAAGAGGTTTTAATAGATCCTGACCAAACCTCCCTGTGTTGCAGGCCTGTGAGCAAAATGCAGTTTGCCTCATGCCACGTGTGAGGAGACTTAGAAAGCCAATTAAAACTGTAAGTAAAGCCTGGAAATTTTAACTTCCTTTTTTTTTTCAGCATGAGATTTTTAGGCTGTCTAATCCTAGGCACATCTGAGCTGTAAAGCACCTGTGCTGTGCTGTGGTTTGGTGATCTAGTGCTGATATCCTGGGCAGTAGCATAAAATATTCACAAAGACAAATGTGAACTGAAGCTGTACAAGCTCCCTCTACCAGCTGTGTGGACCAATAAAAAAAAAAAAAAAAGAAGAAAAACAAATCACCCCCAAAAAAACCCCCCAAAAAACTGAAACAAAAACAACCACAAAACCAACAACAACAAAAACCCCAAACAAACAAACAAACAAACAAAAACAAAAAAGAAAAACCAAAAAATATCCCACCCAATTAAAGGAAATGTAGCAAGGAATCAGAAGTGCCTCCATATATGTGAGTTAGTCTGTGTGCTTTAAAAGCCAGGTTATCAGGGTTTTGTGAACAATGGTCTCCTGACAAGTCAGGTGAATTTTATTCCTTGATTTCAGCTGTTCCAGTGAATTTTATGCAGCTCTCTAGAGAGGCTCAAGCTTACAGCACTTCTTCCAAAAATGTCATCTTTTCTGTCTTTGTTTCATCCCTCTCCTTGTCAAACTTCCACTGCTCCAGTCCCCAACTCTTTTAAATGGGCCTTTCCTGCTCATTTTTGTGCTTTAGTGGCTGCACGTAGCCAAAAGTTTTTCTTCCTGTCAGACCTGAAACCTCCATGAAGTTAAACTTCTTCCCTTTGACAAAAGAAGAGGGCATGGAGACTTGGAAATCTCCGGAAAGGAGAGAATAAACAGTCAGGATGGGTCTGTGAGAGGCTGGTACTCTGGGTGTCCATGGGTTAAGGTGTCCCTCCTTCACAATGCCTCTGAGGCATGTGCCCCATCCTTTAACACGTGAGATTTGGAAAACACTGGAAGAACGAGTAGTAGAGAAGAGAGGGTGTGGGATTTGGGGGATTTTTTGTTAGTTTTGTTGCCCATGATCCCATAATAAACAGGATTTGAGGCCCAAAGTAGAGGCTGAAGGAGCAGAAGCCTTTCCAGGTACTGCTGGATGTGTCTCCTTGACAAAGGCAGGCATTGCAGGGGCTCAGACTGGTCTGACCAAACTCACCCTTCAGGGCAGGTCTGTTTACCACTGTTCTCTCCTGACTGCTCCAGAGAACCATGGTGTTAATTAATGCCACATGGAATGCTGGGGACACCTGCCCCTGCTCCGTGGGGGCCCAGTGACCCTGCAGTGGCAGGAGGGGGTGGCTGCTCCAGCCCAGGGAGGACTCGAATGACCGACCCAGAAGCAAACAGTATCCTGTTACCAACCCAGCATCCAGCTAGACCCTCAACTCTCCCCTCTTTGTATTTTTTTTTCCTTTAAAGGGCATTTGCTGCACCAGCTGCCAGAAGATCTCAGTAGCATCATGTCAGCAGATCCATCTCAGGCTGGTGTTTTATTCCAGGGTAGGCTGGGCTCAACTCTTCCGTTAAACAATTAAAGCCATGCGCGCCAAACTCGAACCAGGCTCTGCTGGAGGAGAACAATAAATATTGGTGACTTGAGGCAAGTCTGGCTTTTGTGACGTTTGATGACAACTGGTATCACTTACAAAAATTACATCATAAAGAAAAAGCAATGAAATTGCATGTCATCAGGCATCACTAAATGTCAGAAGAAATACGTTTATCCTTTGTTTTCAGATCCAAATTCAGTTTTAACATTCAAATGAAATCTAGGACCATTTTGATATTTATCAGGCACCATTACAAAAAGTCCTGGGGTATTTTCATTTGCTAACTTTCTCATTGCCAAGGGTGGTGTGTTGTTTATGTTCCTGTTCTTTCAAGCCAATTTATGCTTAGTAGAGCATCCTCTGAATTGAAACATCCCCTTCCTCTTTACCCCACCCACTTATTTTTGTCTGTTCTCATCCTCTGGAGGATTCATGGGCTGGCAGCTTGTTGAAAACCTCAGTGTAATCAATGGCAATACTGGGCCTGGAGTGAGATTCAGAGAG
This sequence comes from Haemorhous mexicanus, assembly GCF_027477595.1. NCBI lineage: Eukaryota > Metazoa > Chordata > Aves > Passeriformes > Fringillidae > Haemorhous > Haemorhous mexicanus. Next base: position 34,339,753 of record NC_082347.1, read on the forward strand.
GTCTGGTATTAGCAATAATCCATGGGTTTATTGAGATACTTGGAGATGTAAACACTTTGCCTCCTGTTTTTTTGTAGGCTAAATAAAATTAGGACTGTCTGGACCACTGCACCACAGCTCTGTGGTTCAAACAAAACAAACCCTCCCTCTGGACATGAACCTCAAGATCCTATATATAACCACGGATGTTAAAATAAATGCTATTATTAAGCAACATTAGAATTTTCAGCTATTCTGGGTGCTTTAGTATCTATTGCTATACACATTAAAAAAAACAAACAAAAAACCAAAAACAAAACAAGAAAAAACAAACAAAAACACACAGAGAAACCTTAAAATGCATGTCTTAGTATTGAGGTCCTTTTGCTGGTCAAATTCTAAAAATTCTTTCTTGTCTTTGCACGAAGTGAGAGTTCACATGAGAAACCCGGCCTGGGGTTCATTACTGTGTTTGTCAAGTTTCACTTTTGATAATTGAAACAAATGTAAAAAGTTACAGTTCAGGGAGGAATAGGTAGAAGAAAGTAGAAATGGCACTCAGCAAGCATCTGGGAGGGTACAAATGTCATTTCTCTTTGAAAGAGCACACAACAGCATTCAGCACCTTTTACAGCAACCTACATCTCTACGGCGCCTGAAACCAGTGAGCTCTTTGAGCAGAAGAGCTTTGCCATTGCTTTCATTGTTAACAATGTCCCCTGATGTCTAATGCAGGGGGAAAAAAAATATGCTCAAGTTTTTTGACTCAGCCACAGCAGATGAATGTGTTCCCATCCTCCTGCAGCCCGTACACAAAAGGTGCAGCTGCCCCACACGCATCTCCAAGGCAAACTGTGCGCACAACTTCAGTGTCTCCTCACACAACAGCCACAACTTTGGATTTCAGCCCTTGGAAGATTGGGTAAAACCTGCCCTGTACCTTTATCACAAGTTAAGCCCCCTGAAGATTTCAGTGTTTTTCATTTAGAAAGCTGCTAGGAGGGGTTGGGGGACTTGCTTTTGACTCTGGGGGATCTAAACCCAATTAAACTATGCAAAAAGTACATTTCTGAAACAATTTTGCTGTAAAAGTTTCAGTCAAGTTTTCCTTGTTGAGTTTTTGGCTCATCCCTAAAGAGCCTAAAAAGGGGAAATGTATTATTTTTTTTTCCTCCTGGATGGTGCACAGGCTACCAGTTCATGCAAACTGAATAATCATTGCTGGGTGTTAAGTCTCAGATTTTCTGATGATTTTAAAGCAAGGCAGGGGCAGCTGCAGTTGTTTTACACTGAGGAATTTCAAAGAATCATCATATGCTTTTTCTTGTAGTTGAAATGCTTAAAATATTCCTGTTCCTAAAGTAAGCTGAATTTGCACACATTTATATGTATATATAAACAAACACATACTAAGGCTCTAGGTCTGCTGGGAAAAAAAAAAAAGTAGCAGTTGAAGCAGGAATACATCCAAGTTATTCTGGGAGACTATGAAAGCATAAAAAAATAAATAAAACCTATAAAAAAACCCAAACCATGAACAAAACAGAAAAAAAAAAAAAAAAAGAAAAACCCCCTAAAATATAAAAATCAAACATTCTTAACGACAGGAAGATATTTCATTGGCTTTGCTCATTTGCATGTCAATGCCACAATGCCACGCCAGCTTGGAGCTGCTTCATAGCAGCACTGGTGTCTGAGCCCAAGGGAACAATGCAAGAGGTCAGAGCAGCACATTTGTAGGTTCACTGATTTCTTTTCAGCATGCTCAGGAAAACAAAACAGAAGTGGAGAGACAGGATCCGTATCCTACGTGGTGATTTGTCACTGACCTTTCAGCTCTCCAGCACAAGCATGGTGGCTGGTTTTCCTTTACACTGCACAACGTGGGGCAAGGAAAAACCCTGGAATTCCACTGTGGGCTCTGCTGCATCTTCACAGTCAGCACAGCACCCATCTAGGAATGCTCTGACTGTCAGCTTTTCTGTACCTGAGCTGAAGGTCAGGGTGTCTTCAGCTGAAATAGGGGCAGTCAGCTTTAATTATTACTGTCAACTTCTCTAAAGCCTTGTATCGGAATGTTCCAGGGCATTTTATGGATGTTAAAGGGTATATTTGGCTCTGTTACACATACAGAGCTTTCTTAAAGGATGTTGTATTTGTGGCTCTGATTTGAAACAATTAATGAAATTTCATACTATCACATTAGCAAGTGCTCTTAGGAGGAGCCTCCAGCTCCTGTGTGACATGGAAAGAAACTATACTGATATGTGGGGCAAGAAAAGGAAAAATACTGAGTATGAAAATGGGAAGGGCAAGCAAGCCTGGTAAGAAGCTCCTGCTTCAGTAGTTCCCAGGTGAAGTATTCTACTGAAATTCTGGCTGCACCTTATTGATATCACACAGGACTCCCTTATCTTTCCTTAGCACTTGCCACTGGTTCATGATCTCAGGCCTGAACTTTGTGGTTCACACTTTCAGGTGGTTATGATTCCCTTCAGGCTTAACTCTGGACTAATGCCTTCATGAGATGGTTAAGAACTTAGAAGTTGCAGGTCCAGGACTCAATTTTCTTTGTGGAGCCAGCTCCAAGTTTTCTCACCATGCTTAAGATGACTGCTTAAACAAGTCCAGCTGTTGCCACATGATAAACACAAACAGCTACTCTGGATTAGACCTCCTGCTTCAGCTACAACTGGTCTATTTTTTATTTTCTTAAATGCCTGGGAACTTATGCCACCATGCTGTAGTACCAAAGCAAGAACAAGAGACCTGTGGAGGAATCCAAAATCTCTAAACAAACTGAAAATAAATTCTGCAGCTGGAGGATACCAAGAGGAAATGGAAAAGCTGCCAATACATGCAGCATTTTTCAGTCTATCATTATGTGCCAATTTTAGCTTGTCAACCATTACTGGCAGTGGCCAGAGAATGTGAGTGATTTTCATTAATTACCATTTCCCTGCCAATGTAGATAACCAGAACTTTCTTCCACCTCATTTATGTGCAGTTTGACTTTTTTTTTTTTCTCGGTTACAAAACTTCCAATTATCTTTGGAAACAGGAACTTTCACCAGGCCTTAAGCCTGCAGATTTTTTCCTGGATTGAAGTTTTGTCTCATTGATTTAAGTTCTGTTTTACACTTACTTGCACCTTCTCAGACACTGAATGCTGATCAGCTTTTCTGTAGTTTCAGCTGGTTTTAGGTGATGGTAAAACCTTCTCTTCTCTGCACTGGATGTTTTTTTTCCAAAAGACAATAAAAAGCCCCCAAAATTTCTTTTCTTTGTCTTGGCCATGGGTTAGGTGCACAGAAAACTGGTTTGAAAGGGAGCAAAAATATCCATTTGGGGAAGACCACATTGTGTTAATAATGAAGCAGAGTTTGTGGGAGTAAACTAGCTAAAAAGCTGGTGAAAGCTGAAATATTGTTGTTAATCTATCTCATGTTTTGTCATCACCTGTACAAAAGGTGAACTTTCCCTTCCATGCTCTAGCCACAGATATCAAAGTGTATGTAAGCAAGGGCTGCATGCACTTTGATAATTGTGCCTAGAGCATGGAAGGAGAGGCAAACTACTTGCCTTTATATGAGGTAATTTCTCCCTTACTGCTTCTGTCTTGCTTGTATTTTTAGGCTAGCAGGACCACAATGGTGTTGATCCTTTGCCTTTGGCACGACTTTGATTATTTTGTTCATGAACTAGCAAGTGATTTTGAAGGCTACAGGGTTTTAGCTCAGATTTGCTCCAGTATTCAGTGGTTAATTTTTTTTTCTCCCTACATGGAATATTTAGTCATGGTTGAACAAATAACAGATGAGCAAGTTTGAGAAAAGTGAAAGCTAATTCAAACCATTGATTCAAGACTGCTGGTATATTCAGAACGTTTTTTCTAATGTTTCTGTTAACCTAAACAATTGTACCTCCAGCACAAAAGGCAAAAATGTTGGAGTTTTCCATAGCAATGTTCTCAGCCACTCCATCACTTTCTGTGAGGCCAAGTTAATAGTTTTCCTCTCTTTAAAGGATAACACCTGCTCTGCCCACAAACTTAAGGCTCACTTTCTGAAATACTCCCTGCAGTTCTGTGTCTTAGGCTCTGACTTACCACACTCAATTCACTTTCTGTGTTAGCAGAGAAGATCAGCCTGTGTTTCACACCTTTTGGCAGTCTGCCACTGAAATCAGAAAAGTATTTAGAACCAAACAGGTCTATCTCAATGGTGGGTAGACAGTGTTTAGAGAAAAGGGTTTTGATGGCAAAATAATGTTCTTATACAGCTTTCCATCAATTATTCTAAACATAGCTAGTTTCTTCATAAGTTCTAGAGAGTACCAGTGGTCTAGTTTGATTTCTTTTCTTATCTTAATCACCTGGGCACTAGCATTTATGAAAAAATCTTTAAGATTGGATGTAGAAGAAATAAAATTTTAAAAAGTAGTAACTTTGGCATGTTTCTCTCATGTCTTCTTTATGGTATTCAAGGCAGTTTTTCAGCTTTGATTTGGTTTACCTGCAGCTTTATCTTTCTAGTTTCTTATTAAATAAAATCTGATTTGTACAGGAAGGATTTATATCCAGGTCACGACACCAGGAAACATACATGTAAGCTCCTGATTAAGTTCCTACCTGAGGAGATGCCCAGATTGACCATTTTGTGCCTGTTGAGATCCAAAATACTATTTCCATTCTTCTGTTTCTGAATGAGAATCTGGCTATCCTTCAGGTCACTTTTGTAGGCAGATTGAATCTTTGCTCTTATCCCTCCATCCTGAGGGACCTGAATCTTTGCTAATTCTACCTTGGGACCCTGAAGCACTTTTTTTTTTCTGTCCTTCAGGCTGTACCACAAAGTAAATGAACTAGGCTTGATCTTGTAACTCACAGTCAACATTTCTGAAAGTCTGTGAAGAACTCTGCTAATTGTGCTTGTGTGTTTGCATACCCATGATCACGTTCAGCTGTTTAGCTGAATTCTAGGAACAGTCAAGCTCATTAACTAATCATATCTGTGGTGAAAAAATTGGGTCTGACATCTTCATGGACATAAATGCCCTCTAGTGACTGGTGATCACTGTAAAGAGCTGTACTTAGGGTACAGCCTGTGTGTTCTTTGGTACATATCTTGTATGTCTGTCTTGAAGAGTTACATAGCTGGACTGTTGGCCACTTATGGTACTGGTCTGTTATGGGAAAATTCAATGAAATTTAGGGTTTTTTGAGAAAAAACTCACTCTTTATTCTTTAACTCCATGCTTTGACTGAAGGTATTATATGTGAGAAACCCCTCTGATACTGTTTGCTCAGCTTTTCCTTCTCTCCCTCTTTTTCAGATAACATGAGCAGATGATAGCTGTCGCATTTCTCTGACAACCCTCAGTGCCATGTTTTCCCCCACTATGGAACAGCACATCTGCAACCAGTATTACTGGGTCTAATTGTGCTTCTAATTGTGTTTTTCCACAACTGGAATAACTTAATTCTCCTTAATGAGCAGGAGAACTGGAAACAGGAAGATTGGGACTGTTTGGTTCTGTTCCCAGCTCTTACTGTGAGATAACTTGTTCAAGTAGAGCTTTAATTTTTTTTTTTTTTTTTTTTCTTAAAGCTCTTGGATCCCTTATTCCTGGTTTCTGCTTCTGTTAACTGGGGTTCAGAGATCCAAGGAGCACTCTTGCAGAGAAAGTACAAGATGCCCATTGCCTTTGCTTTTTAGCAAGATAGTGCCAACCCCTCAGGAGAAGACCCTACCACTGCTGCTCATTGACCCGTGGACAGGTGGGTCTGCTCCCAATCCAAGCTTTCACCAGTGGAGACAAAGCCCTTTGAAGCTGCACTTAACTAGAGCCTTGAATCTAGACCTCATCCAAGTTGTCATCAGACCAAGAGATGTCTTTCACCCACCTGACTGGGAGACACAGGTCTTGCCCACTAGCACAAGACAGCCACGATTTCCACACTGGAGCCAGGCACCCTGGCCACGCCGTGCTGGCCGTCCTCTCCAGCCTCTGACCGCCCAGCTTGGACCTGCTGTGCTTCCTGCAAGCCCCTTGTCATGTTCTGAGGTGGCTTCCTGGAAGTCCTCCTTCCCTGCTCCCAGCCCATCCTTATCTTGCAGTGTGTGCTGGCTGCTGCAGCCCCACCGTGCCCGCGCTGCTGCTGCTGCTGCTGCTGCTGCTGCTGCTGCTGCTGCTGCTGCTGCTGCTGCTGCTGCTGCTGTGGGCTGCATGCACTGACCCTGAGCACTTTGGTTTGGGTTGTGTTCCTTTTAACACTGCTAATCCCCAAATCTTATGTAGGACAAATACCGGATAGCTAAAGAATGGCTCTTTTTTTGGCGAGAGAGCCTTGCAAAGCTCTACAGTCAGCATGTGAGTGCTGTCTGGGGAGCTGATCTTGGCTGTGTCTCAGGGTGGCTGAAGGTTTCACATTAGTCTGGGCTGATTTGTTTGGAGCTCCTTTGCACTAGGGTGCTTGCAATATCTGCTATACAAACGTATTCTGTGTGCTTTCATGCACGTGTGTTATTTTCCATGTTGCTCTTAAAAGGATTTGCAGTTGCTATTCATATTCCTGTCCCTTTTGGGTGTCATTATCTTCTGCCATGATAATTAAACCAAAAAGGGGGAGGGGGAAAATAACCATACAAATAAAAACTACAGTCTAGTCATATTTGACAAAAGCATCAATGTTAAAACAGGTTTTCGATACCATGACTGCTTCCTTGTTATGCCTAGCTAAGGGAAAATGCAACTGATGTTGTGTTTTTTAGTGATTAAGTGGTTAATGATTTAATGAACTAAAAAAAATCTCATTTGTTGCATCCCTTGGACTCAGAAAAAACCTCAAAGAGCTGATTTTCTGTGTACCTCAGTCCAATATTGCTACCTGCTGGGATATGAACACAATCTCTAAATAAATTGCAAGTGGCCTTGGGCAAATGGAAGAGTTTCGCTTTGATCTTGCTAGAGAGAATGAACTCAAATGTTCAATCAATCAAATTCATAACTTCTAGCTACAATCGGCCTGACAACAGCCTATTATTTATTTTTAAAATCATATATTTCATTATTGCAAAACACACAGTCTCTCATGGGGGGAAAAGCCTAAATTATTGATAAGCCTTGTGTGTGACTGAGTTTGTTGGTTTTGACATGCTTGTCACTAACTATTGTCAGGAAGAATTTACTAAGATGTTTAGTCTGAAAAGTTTGCCAGGAATGTGTGTTGTGCCACATTTAAACTGGGTAGAGAAAACTTTAATAGCTGCTTTCTTCTTGAATTCCTAGTTGGTAAAGACAGCTGAAGGCAGACTGGGCTTTCTGGTGTGAAAACAATGCATTAGAACAAGCGCCCTTTGTTTTAATTGCTGCAAACCAGATGATTCAGGCTCTGAAATTATCCATGAGTTGGGGATATGAAACTTTTACTTGATTTGTGTATTTCTGGAAATAGCAATTCTCAGTCTGCACAATATTTATGTGTACAGAAAAGGAGAACAATTAACCCCACACCTCAAGAGTCTGTTTTCACTAGTGTTTGCCAAAAGCATCTGAGGAGTGGGTAAGGGAAGAGTGTATGCGGGAAGTCTGTAGGGAGAGTCATCCTATTATACAAAGGCATTTATAGAGATGTTGTAATGAGTAGTTTCTCCAGCCCAGCTGGAGTTTGTGAGGACACTGTGCAGACACCTGGATGCAGCTCCCACATCCCACAGGGGACCCCATGACTGACCTTTCACCGAGTGCCTGGGTAGAGTTTTGTAGGAGAGCCACCACCTCTTCAGTCCCCACTGCTATTTATGTGACCCTGATGGGCCTTACATATCTATAAATAGCTACTAATACTTCCTTCTTGCTGATGCAGCTCTGGAGCAGATCAAGGGACACCTCTGATCCATGAGTATAATATAACCAAAAATCTGCAGAATTATTTAAAATGCCAATATGTCACACAGTCACAGGGCTTGACAGAGAATTCTGAAGATAATTTTAATGGGAAGGTGATCATATTACAAAATCAAAGTAATTGAAATAAAGTTTGCTTTTCATCTAAATTCTGGCTCTCTCTGCAGAGTCTAAATAAGTCATTTTATTTCAGCTTAGTATAACACTGATCTTTTTTTTTTTGGTTTTGGCACGGCTTGATTCAAAATGAAATATTTCAGGTCACCAAAAGAAAAAAAACTAAATGTTGCCATAATCCCCAGAATGTTCTTTTAGTAAGATATTGAAATTATCATTTTAGTACTTCTGGCTGTGCTTGCTCCCAAACAATTTGTTCCATGAACTTTTGGAAGATATTTCATCATTTTCTGTTGACCTCACAACAGTGCAGTATCCCATGGGTTACAAGTTCCATGAGAAGGTAGTGGAAAAGCTGAGCAGGAGGACTGATTGAACCAAACTTTAACAATCTGAAAGCTGTGAATCTCACCCAAGGTCTTCCAGGGTGCTTCTGCAGACCCTGCAAAGAGGGGCCCTTCCAGGGGATGGTTTGCTAAGAGCTGAAGCAGTTGAGCATGGACAACCTTTCTCTGCAGGAATGGAGGTTACTATTAAAGTACTGTTATAAAGTACTATTTGCATTTTTGACAGCCTTCCTTGTTTCCTTGTTTCCTTGTTTTAGCTGCCACTGTTTCATGGTTTGTCAGAAGCAACAGCGCAAAAAATCTCCAAACCTTTCCAGGTCCCTGTGTTCAGATGTGTCAGAAACAGCACTGTAGGAGCAACAGGCAGCTCCAATAAATCCTGGGGGCTTTGGGAGCTTCCCTTCCTGGTGCTTGCTTGGCAACTCTGAGCATGAACTCACACCATTTGCCTGGTCTATGTCACATATGGCAGTCCTATTTGCACCTAGGCTTGGGTCCAGGCTGTGGATGTCTTTTAAGCCCCACACCAATTCACACTTGTTGCAAAGCCTGGAAAATTAAGCCTTTCTTTAGGCTTTACTCCTGTGGCATCATTGCACCATGTAATTATAGAGACTGTAATGTTATTTTATTATGAAGGTTTAGCAAGATGAGCAGTTTGGGACACACTTAATGCCTAACATGCAGTTCAACTTGGCTTTGATTTCCGTTATGAGATTTATTATCCCAGGGAATGCACACTTCACTTGACTCTGCTGTGTGCCTGTCTAAGCTGCTACAGTAGACTTTTTAAAACTAGAAAGATTCATTTGTTCTTTTTAATGTCTGGGACTAAACTTTTGCATGGAAGGAATGTGTTTCCTAAATATAATGTGATCCTTCCAGGTATATAGTGGGATAGAATAATTTGCTTTATACCTGTTTTTATCTGAGAAGTATTTCAAAGATCTTTCCTGCCCAGGTTTCCACAGAGCTCTAAGCGACTGTTGTCTGTTTTCAGAAGTTCACAGGTCTATCAAAATGTACAAATCATATCTCTTCCCTCTTAGCACACACACAGGCTCAGATCATTGTGGGGAGACAGTGCCAGCGTTGTGTACTTTGCCAGATGCTTAGCTGCTGTGATAATAAGGGTTATTAAGGGAACAGGGATATTAGCTGCTGCAATCCATGATAGTGGGGGACTGTGCCTGATGACTCAGAAAGTCTCCTCAGCTGCTGTGTTCTTGTGTTTAAGGAAGGTGGTGTTTGTTACCTGCCAAGCAGTCTCTGATTTACAATCTCAAAGCACCGTGAAGTGTCAACACCAAATTAATTTCTTTGTGTGTCGGTTGTGATCTCAGACAGTCCCTTCTGATACGTGGTGGTTATGGAAGAGTGGTAAATTCAACTCTGAGGTTGTTTTGGTTTTTTGGCTCAAGTGAACATCAGAGGAAATCCTTCCCTTTTTACTCAACTGTGCTATTGAGAAGAGCAGAGAAATGGCTCAGCTATGCAGCTGGAGTCAGTTGGAAGTGTTTTCAAAGGAAAAACAGCACTTGAAAACTGGATTGTCCTGTGATTTCTCTTAACCAGGTACATTTTGCTGTTAACTATAATAATGTAATCCCAAGCAAGCCACATACCATCTGTTTATCAACTTATCCACTTGGAAATGAACACACAGCAGGCAATTCTGCTGCTGTAGGTGGCTCAGCCATGATACCTCTGGGGACAATAATTATCAATCACTTCTGTCTGAATTAAAATACTTTCTGCACCAGCTCACAACAAGAGCAGATGTTGAAAGTTAACCACACATGCCTGCACAGGGGACCAGTAGAACAGGTTTGTTACACAGGACAGGATCCCGTTGCCATTTTGTGTGTCAGAAATTATTCCTTGACTTCAGCAGCCACAGAGTTTTGGCCATGTCTTGGAGTGCACGTAGCAAGGGTTTGTTCATGAAGAGTTTTGATAGCACAGCAATACCTACTGCCTCCAGGTTTGGGCCATGAGACAGCTGGACATTTTTCTGGGGAACCTGTGCATGTTGCTGCCTCAGACTCTGTTGATTTTCTTTCCCATTCCAGTAATTTATCACAGCATTTCATGACATTGAAACCTGGAGTTCAAGGACATCTTTTTGCCCAGGCAAGCAATAGTGTGCTTTATACATACATCATATGTAGGCACTTCTGAAGGAACAAAAAGTGCCATCTGATTGTTTGCTTCTGGATTTTGCATATTAGGCTCTCCATTTGCATATTGGTATCTTAATATACCAAAAATAAAAACCTGTCTCCAGAAAGTAGAAACCATATAGACAACTTGATGCTTTCTCCAAGAGAAAAGTGGAAGTAAACAAATGAGGCAGTGTAGGATGGTTCAGTTCCTTGTCCTTGCTGTGAAAAATTTTCTGATCTAATTTCCTCAGGTTCTTGGGATGCTGCTCAACTGCATCACATGCTTTATCAACATTTAATTATAGGCAATTATCTGTTTCCTCAAAAACATAATTATCGATCCATTTAATATCCACCCTTGTAAAAGCCTGGCCACAATAAACTAGAGAAATAGAGCTTTATCCCTAAAGAGAAGCTTATTTATTCTAGCAGTGTAGTTGTAATGGGGCTCTGTGAAACAACAAAGGGACAAAAATGAAGAAAGAGGACGATAATCAGTACACACAAGCTTGGTGAAAGGCCCATGTACCAGGCTTGGATGGCAGCTGGCCCAGGCTGGCATAAAGCAGTGGGTGATTCAGGGTGCCCAGGTGCCCAGCAGAGCTCCATCTAGCCCTGCCTGTGACTGCATGCACAGGGCTGAGCTCCAGAATCCACCTGCTCAGAGCATTTCCAGCTCTTGTCCTTGTTCTGGTTTTTGATACAAACAAGGATTCAGGTGTGATATCTCAAGCTGGTCCATGAAGCTCCCCAGGAACTCTCACTATGCAGCACCATTGCTGATGCTGGTGGGTTTCCTACTGTTAAGTGGAACACCTTGGGTTTTGCCATGCTGAGGTGTTGTTTGTCCTGCTCCCAGGGAGAGCAGCCTCTGAGCACAGATGTCCATCCTGATCCTGGCACTCAGCTTACTGTCTATCCACCAGCTCTAGATTCACTGTATTGGTGGGGGGCTTGATTTCACAGGAGCAGTGGAAAAGATTTGACTCCATGGGTGACTTTCCTAGAATGACACTGACAATGGTTGATGGCCAATTTCTGTTGGTCTCATTGTGTTATTTTAGTTGAACTTCTTAAACCATAAAGTGCTTATACTCCCATTTTTATCCCCGTGGCAGCACACTCTGCAACTCATCTTCTGGATATAAGATGAGGTTATCTGTAAATGCATGGGAGAGAGTGGATTATGCAAATGTGCTTATTACTCTGTTGTGGTGCTGGTGGTGGTTTGTTTGTGCTTTTTTTGTCTTTGGTTTATTTTTAATTCGAGCTCATTAACACTTGAGGCAACGGGCATTTTTCCTGCAATCTGAAGACAAAATCACAGGAAAGAAGATTTTTGCCACCTCTGTTACGCCTGGGCTGAGACATAGAAAACAAAGAGGCTGCACATTGTTGACCAAGCCTCTCTTAAAACCCCCCCAGCTCCCCCTATGTCAGTCCTTGTTTTCTCACTCCTCAGCTGAAAGTATCAACCAGGAGCAAACATACAATGTTTTTGTAGTTGTTTCCTTAGAAATTGGGCAGTTCTGCTACACCTTAATTGCATATGTGGCAGATCCCGTCATAAGTCATTCTGACAAAAAGGCCAGGGAACGTTAATATTTTTGTTTACAGTATGTTAAACAGATGTTTTTTTCAGTGTAGAGATAAGACTACATTAAATATGATTTTATAAATAGAGGCTCTCACAGCTCAGCTCCTCTCGGGACTGCTCTGATTTGCTTGTTGGATGTTTATAATGGGTTTTTAATTACACCTGTTAGCCAAGGTGTATATCAGAACTAAATTACAAAGCACCTTACAGTCAAGATTTTTTCAGTGTACAATGAGCTGAAAAACACTTTTTGTCCATAAGGACAAAGAAATTATTTTTCACATTATCAAAATTACAGAAGCTTTCTGGGCAAACATAGTGATAACACAGTAGATTAAGAAAGACAAACTTTTTTTTTATTTTTCTTATTTGTTTATTTTGGAAGGTGCTTAGTAATTACTTCCAGCAAGTTTAACTCCTTGTGAGCAGCTAACTAAGCCTCTGGTGGTTTTCTTACTTGGTGAAGTTTGCAGCAGGTTATTTTGTCTTGTTTTTTTCTAATTTTTGTTTTCATAAGAATGAAGAAAGCCAACTGTGACATAAAAAAAAAAAAATACCCCACAAACAAAAAAATCCTACCCAAAACTAAAAGTCTTGTGTTTAGAAGAGTGAGGGCAAATGATTTTCATCCTTGAAAGAAAAACATTTATAATAGTTCAATCTTTTCTGAGTCATCTGCAGCTGTCACTTAGGCTGAGAGGTACCTCTAGCTGCCATGAGGAGTTTGACAGCTGGAATCATAAAGGAGTGGCTATTTTGGTCATATATGAATGCTCAGTGAAGTTACAGGAGGACAGTAATTCCATATAAACAATGATTGAGGTAATATTTAGAACAGGCTCACTTAGTGCAGGCTCTCAAATACATTGTTTTAAACATAAATGTCAGGCTGATCCAGGTCCTGCTGAGGCCAGTGGAAAAAGACCCAGTTCCAAAGTTTTGGTTTTGATTACGACTAAATGCAATATCTTTTGAATTTACCTGAAACACAGAGTGAAGTTTTTGAAAGCACTACTGTGAATTAAGCTTCCAGCTGCAGAAGTTATTGAAACATTTTTGAACATTTCAACTGTGTTCAGGTGTGCTTTTTAGCCAGGAGTTGTTGTGTGTTTCCATCCATTGAAGCACACGGTGGCTTGAGCATCAGAAGATCTGGGAAGGCCAGAGGGGATGTGCTTTGCACGGCTGCCCTTTCTGGAGTGTGCACAGAGGGAGGTTGATGGATTTGCTGGGAGACTCAACTCTTTAGGTCTTAACCCAGCAAAAGATAACCTGGCCAACCTGCACCTTTGTTTTAGAGCATGGCATCTGTTGAATTCCAGACTTCCAAAAGGAGAGCCCACCAGTGGTGTCTCAGGGACATCCAGATGTGTTTGAAAAAGCCCTGTGTGCAATGAGGGATTTGATTGTTGGATGATTACAAGATGCCTGTTGCTTATCTTTTTTTTTAATAATTTTTTCCAGTATCACACTGTATCAAGGAAGCCACCATGCACCTCTCATATTTGTTTTTCACCTTCTGGGTGTACCAGCATGCAGGGACACTGCTGGTCCTGGGAATGACACAAGCTGTGGTGCCTGGAAGTCCAGCTGCACTGCTCCAAGAACTCATGTGTTTGAAGAGTGTGAAATGGAGTTCAACTACCCTGTCTTGACTCATTATATGTGTCAGGAAGAGCCATTTCACTGTGCAAGTGAGTTTTTTGCTCTGTCTTTCAGAATAATTTTTTTTACATATTGTTGGTTTTAGGGAACTGATTACCATGGCTATGTAAGTCTGAACTTCTCTGAAAAGCACAAGAGCAGGTGCTTCCATAGTTTGTCTCTTAAATGCAGAAGGCTGCTCAGAAAATATGCTTGTCTCAGAGTGTAAAAAGACATATTTTTGGTTGTTACAACCTGGGTAATTCTGACCCCATTTGCCCCTTTAGCAGCTCAGCACTGCCTAGAGAAAAGAACAGAATATCTCTTTTCCCCACGTGTTTTGAAAAGGGGAGGGGTTGTTTCTGTTTCAAATTTTGGGAAACTAAAAATTCTTCGGTAAAGAAAGAAGGATGGATGTCAAAGGAAAGAATGGTGAAATAGTCACTTACAGATACCACTGTTGAAAAGCTGTGCAGTCCGAGGACATTCGTCAGGCATAGGAAGGGAAAAAGTGCAAAAAGCAAAGCTGATTGCCATGTTTGCCCTGCCCTGGTGAACTTACCCACAGGACAGCCTTCCCTGCTGAGTTTATTGCCCATAAATGTGCACATGTACTAAGGAGGCAGTATCTCCATTCTTGCCTCATATATCTTTCAGAGAATGTACTTGCTGTGTTTCTGAAGGTATTGCTTAATGGCCGAGGGGTAAATGGACCACTTGAGATAAGCCATATTTGAAGGAGCCTGTGGGCATGTTGTTCATGAACTTTAATTTTTCCCTGAGTGGAACTGGAAGACAATAAGCTGAATGTTGAAAGGTGGTGATGGAAAAGTAACACAAAAAGAGGGGGTAGGAGGAAATGCAGGGCATAAGAAAGTAAGAGATGAGTATATGGGAAAATGGAAGAAATTAAAATGAAGAAAGACATTAGTGAGGCAGCTGGTACTAAGTGATTGGTCCTAAGATCAAGCTCCAGAGGAGATTTTATTAGCTCATTTTATTATTCTCAGGCAGAGAGCAACTGACTGTAGTATATTGGTGGACACTGGTTTCAGACACTGGTTTCAGCCAATACAAGTGTTAATGCTGGTTTGAATGAAGCATTTTTCATAGAGAAAAATGGAATATGATCCCCCTGGGCTCTAATCTGATGGTGAACAGTGGTGTTGTCCATTGTGCTGATTCCAGTTCCAGTGAGTTTCAGAGGGTTCAGTCATACAGGGTGTCATCAAACTTCAGAGGAGCTCCTTTTAGCACCAGGTCAAAGGCTGACAAGAAAAGAGGCTAACTATGCTTCCATGGTAGCCTTCTCTTTTGGAAATGCCAAAATAGTGGCTGAATCTTGTTTGGTTTAGATGTGGCACATTAGAGCTGGCATGGTTGCAAATGTCAGCCTAGTTGGTTTGGGGAGTAATAGTTATTATTATACACAGCTCCTGATAGGACCATGAGTACAGGGTATAGAAGGCCAGATCTGTAACAGGTGAGAATTTTCTACACAAAAAATGTCTTCTGTTCCATTGAACCAAATAGTTTTTTGACTTGTTAAGTGTCTGCCACTACTTGCTGGATGTTGACAGTCAGGGCTCTACCCAAATGTCCTACTCATTTCTCTGCTGGCTTTGGCCAGTGTGTGGTGGCTGGAACAGCCCCTCCTAAGTGAGCACAGCAGGACTGCCAGTTTCTGACTTTTTCTTCTTTTCACAGGGGAAGCAACAGTGCAATAACTGTATAACTTCCCTGATGTTGCTGACTTGAAACGAACCCAGGTAGCATGTTTATCACAGATCACAGCTCTCTTTCAGAAATCAAATTACCTTTGATCTCCAAACCCTCCATTTATTATCATTCAAGACCAGAAAGCCTGATTCATAAAAATGAAGGTAGAAGCATGTTCAAGAAGCTGGGCCTGGCTTCTGTTGCTCCTCCTTTCCTGAGGTGTTGGTGCCCATATGAGGGGACTCACGTGCTTTAAGGCCTCCAAATGACAGGAGAGTGCACTGGCAGTAAAAAAGAGACATTCTGTAGGGCTGTGGCAACTGGAGTACACAGCCTTATAACGAGTAGCTCTCCAGTTGCTGTCAGCCTTGACAAGCACCCTATTGAAATGCAGATGCCTCCTTCTTGCACCCAATGCAGCAAATGGTTCAGCCAGAGAACGTTCCTCTGGCTCTAATGAGAAAGAGGGGAAAGGATGAGCTTTTGATAATACCTAATCATCTCGGCTTGTCTGTGCCTCAGGGTAGGGCCATATCGTGCAGGTGCTCTGTGCATTATCCTGTTATGAAATTTAATATTTGGCCTATCCTACCCACAGCCCAGCCAGGAAGATGCAGTGGTATCTGAGGATTGGTTCCCTATTTTTTGACTTTGTGGCAGTAAGTGGGAATGACCTCAACCTTGACAGAAGATGAAATTTTATAAACGTTTACCTACAGGTGGATGTTAATAAATATTTCTTGCATTCTAATATCCTTCCACTTAAACATTATTAGTAAAATCTCCCTTCTTCCTTTAATCACCGGAGCTAGACATTTCTGAGCTTTTGAAAAAAGACAAACACGCAACAAATCGCGCTTGACTAATTTTGTTAAATTCTACAGAAAAGCAAATGTGAAGTCAAGTCTCTAGAGGTCGAGTCTTTGGCAAGAGGAATTTATAAGCAGAGTACTATTTGTTCTCTGATTATTTGCTCCACTGACAGTAGATGAAGAAAAGACGAAGCAGAAGATTTGTGCTAATTTAGAAAAATGTTTGAAAATGTTTGCCTTGCAAATCCAAATATATTAGCTAAATGTTATTGAATAATAATGAGAATGGGCGTTTATTGACTGAAGGACTTTGGAACTATGCAAAATTAATTTGTATTTATTTAACACTGCCTTTCAATGGATCTTTGTTCATGTTTCTGCAGCTTGGATTTCCTTGCAAGAGCTGATCTCTTTTTATAGCACTTCTTTATTTTAGTAACCAGCCTAAGTGCCTTGGTTCCCTAACAAAGCTTGAACAAGAAACGAAGTAAATATACAAAGCAAGGGCTTGCTTCTCAGAGGTGCTATTGTTTGTACAATGGTAAAGTGCCGGCATCTCTGCTGAGGCCTGGGCCACCTCTTGCTGGATGTGTAGTAACCCCAAATCTTCCCAGACAAATGGCTGAAAGAAAAGAGCTCTGTTATCTTTGACTTGCAGGCAGAGAGCTGAAGTGGGGAGCAAGCAGGAGACCCATCCCAGTCTCTGGTAGCAGTGATCTGGGCTTCCCCGAGCCACAACCCCTTACCCCAAGCACGATTCCCTCCTCTCATCCTCAACGAAACTCTCCACCTGATGCCTTTTTCTTACACAAAGAGAAATGTTTCATCAGATTAAAATGAAGAAGGATGAGAGTCATAGGTAAGGAGATCTGAGAAGGACTTACTAGTAAAGAGTAGCTATTAAAAGTGAAAAATCAAGATCTCCCCAATCTTTCATACAAAGATGACGTTGTCCAGCCCGTGCCCACAAAAACCATGTGGGAGGTGAAATTAGTTGAATGCATCATCTTCCTCAATCTTCCAGCACCCTGGGTGCCTTCCTGGTGTTTATGCATCCCATTCTGCTGTTCCCTGAAACACAACAGTGCTCAATCCTGTGTGGTCAGCTCTCTGCTGAATGTCATTCCCCTGTGGGCCAGTGTGGAGCATGGCCAGCTGTTGGTAACAGACTGGGGCTGCAAAGACCCCCATCTCTCCTGCTGCATCCCATATAAAGGGCAGCTGGGCTCATTTCATCCCTGTACATCCTCTGTGGTGCAGCCTCTGGAGCCTGCTTAATCTTTCTTCCTCACTGAGATGGGATTGAGCAACCCCTAAATCCTTTCTGATATCTTCCCCAACAGCTCCATCAAGGGCACACTGCAGCTTTCTGCTGCTCCAGGGGGCTGGTGGCCCAGACTCAACATATCTTTACGTCCCTGTGGAGCACAGAGGGTTGTCACTCATTCCTCTTTCATAACAGCCATTCACATGTCAAGGATTTTGCCCTCTCTGCTTTTTTCTTTAGTTCTAGACTAACCAAACCCGTGGGGTTTTGCCTCTGGTGTGGGTGGGGATTCTCAGAGCTCAAGTGCTTCCACTTGCCACCTCTCCATCCCTACAGAGCCCATTCCCCATGTGGGTCCTTCCTGGTTCTCCCAAAGACGTTAGGATCCCCCCACCCTTCCCATTTTGGAAATGCCACCAAGGATTTGTGGAGAGGCCAGTGAAAATGTTTCACAGTTTGGAAAAACAGAGAATAGACAGCATTTTTTCAACAGGAACAAAAGCAGAATGTCGTGTTCCTTTTCTCTATGGGTGTGGAAGTGTTAAAGGCTGTTAAGCTCTGCTGAGGACAAGGTAAAAGGAGTCCCCAGCACGTCTGTAACAGTTGCACCGATGCCTGCAGGTACATGTGTTATCTGTAGCAACACAATACTTTTGCAGAGGGCTTTGGGAAGTGTGAGAATGAAACAGACTCTTTTTAATCTCATTTATTTCCTCAGGCCATCTGGATTTAGTAAACACTCAAGACGACTGACAGGAAAAAGTTGAACCCTAGCACTAACAGGTTCATATGTGCATTAAAAGCCAGGACTTTCTGCACTCCAAGCATTGGCTGGATCATTGGCTTGCTATGAAGCCTTAATAGCTTTTCTGCAGTTTATATGTCTTAAAGTAGGCCCAGCTCTGACTTCTTGCCTCATGGGGTGTTGGGAATGTTTATTGCTTATTGCTGAGAGTGGACAGCATTACTGAAAAAAAGCTCTCGGTCTTATCCAAGGCTCATTAAACCCTTGCAAATTTGGCTTGTGCAAAGTCATTTTCAGGAGTTACCTGTTGATGTTGCTTTACACCTTGTGTGAGAATGGCAGAGCTGAGCCTTTCAAATGATTTCCAAATGAATCTGCCCTCAATGTGGTGAGGAGAATCTTAAACTGGCTTCAGTGGAAGCATGGGATGTGGTCCAAAGTAAAAGAATCGGCACTCTGGGAGTTTGAATGAAAACTAGTAACTAATAAATGAAAAGTACTTTTGTTTATCCATGCTGGCAGGCAGCCTGTCTGTAGTGGGAACACCAGTGCCCAAGTATGTTCTTTATCCCTTTGGATTTATACGATGCTAAAATGGGAGCCTGGCCAAAGCAGGAGGTGCCCCTGCCACAAAAAGCAAGCTTAGCTCTGAGAGCCATTTATGAAATCTGTGTGAAACAGAGCTCCCAGCTCCATGAAATCTCTCTCTTTGCCTGCTCCTGTTTGTGTCTGTCTAGCAGAGACTTCCATTAAAGAGTCTGCTACATTGCTGACCTCCGTGCAATGCTGAGTATGGTGGGAGTATTTGGATGTAAATTGTGCAAAACATCAGCTAGAGGCCTGTTGGCTTTTTGGTCTCATAGTCCTTAAAGTTCCTTCACTGGGAGGATTCTCAGATGGTTTAGTCAGCTTGGCTCTTTTACTGCCTTGAAGTAGCATTAGTGTCCAACCCACCCACACTTGTGTGACCCTGTACCTACCTCTCTACTTGCTGGTGTCAGAAAGGGGATGAGTAAACCATAAGTTCACTTATGGTTTCTGGGGTTTAAAAGTAAACTTGTAAACCTTGATTTATTTTGATGTGAAGGCAGCAGAAGGAAGGACAAAGTGGTATTTTTCCAGTATTGTCACCTATCTGATGCTTACCCTTATGTAGAGTCCTGCTGTGAGTCTTGTGCAGTTTTATTGAAATTTATGTTATGGTAAGTGTTATGGGAATGGGGATTTTCCTCTTTATTGTTCCTGATCCAGAAAACTGAGGATGCAAGTATTCTACTTAGACATCAAGACGTATTTTAACATTAGGAGTGTATTTTAACATTAGAAGAAAGAGCTATTTAATGCCTTTTCTTGGGGTTTGCACTCAAGATATTGGGTTAAAGGATAAAATTTGGTCTAATTATTGTATGAATGAAAAGCTGCTGGAGGGAGTTTTGAGGAATTATTCACATGCAACACCTTAAATATCTGCCTGATTTTTGTGCCTGAGCACACTAATTACAAAACCCCCCACAGCTGAAACTTGTGTAGGACATTTTATTCAAGTCAGGCATATATTAACAGCTGCTACAGCATGGTACAATGCAATGATAAAACAATCTTTAGCTGCAGCATCCTGGAGGGGCTTTTTAAATTGCAGACAAAAAACTCCCACCTCTTGCAAGGCATCTTGGTCAGCTGCTTCATGTCTTCCACTGGAGGGGGAGTGGGTGGTTTCATGCAGGCTGGCAAATCTGAACCCTGGTTTGACACCACCTCAGTCTGAGGTTGATCCATTTGAATTTCACGGGTATGCAAAGTGATTGGGATGGAAGGTGTGGGGGGAAGAGGCTTTCAGCTAGTTAGAGCCTTACACTGCTCTTGGTATGATGCCTCCTGATGGGAAGCAGTCTAATAAAGATTCCATTTTCAAGTTGAGATAAAAGCATTACCTATCCAATAGATCTGTGTGTAGAGACTAATGCCTCTGCGCTTTGTTTTCACGTATTATATGTACAACTGGCATTAATTGTTACATTTTCCTTATGTTTTTCCAGTATGTTTTTAATCTCTGCAGGCTGTATTGATTTTTTTCCTGTGTTGCTTCTACACTTGCCACCAGGACCTCCTTGTAGATAAGGTGTTTCAATTCAGCTTGTGATATTTCTTGGGAAAACACTCTAAAACACTTTTTTTCTCTTTAAATGTGTTTTTTTTTCTTCTCTCCCCCCTTTTGCGATGTATTAAAAGGAAGATGTTGGAAAAGAATTCAGAGCACAAAGCAGGGACTTGGAATGCCCTTTCTCTTTCAGCAAACCCTTTTATTCTACTGTGAGGAATGAAACGCTCCTGTTACAGCAAACACAGACTTGTGTTTTACAGCAAAAGCTGTTTAAAAGGTTATACACAGTCTGTACACAGAGTTGAGCTTGGTAACAAGAGTGTTTCTGTGTTGCTAATATTGAGAAGAGAGCACTTATTCTGAAGTCACAGTTGTTACTGAAGGAACCTTCCTTTTAGTGCTTCTGTCATCTCTTTAATTCAGAGCTGAGGGGGTTCTGGTTGGAGTGCTAGGAGTTAAGGCAACATATTAGGATGTCACAGAATTAGGCTTGGGGGCTACAAAAAGGGTGTCCTTGTTCCTCTTGCCTGATGGATGATGATGGGGGATAAAGTTTGACACGGGGTGGGTAAATACGATGGTCCCAGACAGAGAAATCACAGTATTTTGTAGGTTGTTAAGGTTTATGATGCATTCCTTAAAAAAATTAATTAAAATTCATCATTACCTCAGTGCATACAAACAGCAGACATGAAACAGTCTGAAAATACTGTGGAGGTGGACTCAGCTGCCATCTCCAGGCAAACAGAGCTGCCAGAGATGGCTTGTGGTATACATGATCACCAGTGTTGTGCAGATGTGATTTACGTCCCTGTCACGCACCTCCCACCCTCCCAGGCAGCCCGAGTGGCTCTGCCAGAAGACAGCTTTTCTCTCTAGCATGCTGCCCTCAGCTGCCCAGCCATGAACTGAGCTGTTGAAACTTGGTATGAGCACAATTCACCTCGGCATAGCACATCTAAAAAAATGTGTCCTAAAGTCCAGCCAGAGCCACACTGTGAAGGTCCCACAGAGAGGCAGTGGTGCTCCTGGTACCCCACCCTGCTTTCTCAGCCAGCTGCTGTGGCAACCCTGGTCCAGGGGAATGGGAGTCACATCATTCAGTGGCAAGTCCTGGCCAACCCAAATCACTGCCGAGCCCTCTTCAGTTATAAATTGAGTGGTTTCATTTGTCTTGAGAGGCAGAACCTTTTTCTGCCCTATGCACTCCCCTGGACAAATGGTTACTGCCCTCTCTCTTTACTGGTGTGGACTGTGTGAGCCTGCTGCCCTGTCTGCTGCCTGGACAGAGTCCTGCTGGTTTCTGGATATGGTATAAACAGGCTAACCCACATTTAGCAGTTAGAAAACTGTGCTTGGAGCATCATGCTGTGCACTTCCCAGAGCCTGTATGATGTGCAAGCCAGCAGCCTCGTCTGCCTCAGCCGTGCATCATTATCTGGGCCCTTCAGATCCACTGCTGCTCATTAGGTCTCTTTCTTTAGCATAACAGGGTCTACCTGTGCAGCCCCAAAATGTCAGGGCCCTCCTGGCTGATGCTGCCAGGGTGATGACACACACACAAAACCAGGGCTCACCAGAGATGATTTTGGTAGACCACTGGAGCTAGTTCAGCTCCAGACCGATGCTGCTCTGGGGAGTGGAGGACAGGGAAACACAAGCTACTCGTTACCAGGTGCAGTAAAGACTCAAACCTGCTTCTCTCCTCTGTCTCCTTTTATTTATGCCCTTTTTTTGGGTGTGTTTGGCTGCTTATGGACCCCCCACAAAGTGTGCTGGGGGTGACTGCGCTGCATCCATTACTTTTGCCAGTACTTGTGTGGTGATCTCACTGTTCTGGCAAAGTTCTCAGAGCAAGATAGAGCAGAAGAAACTTCCCTTCAAAGCTCAGGGTTCAAAATCAGACCAGTATCTCCCATAGCACTTTATTGCCTGGGAAGCCTATCTCAGCTATTCCTCCTTTACCATCAGCCTGAGATGCTCCAGCATCCAGCCTCCCACAAGCAGGAGAAGGAGAGGAGATGAACTTCCCATCAAGCACCAAGACAAGGGAAAGAGCAGCAGCCTGAGCATCTCCCAGTGATGCTCATTCTTTCATGCACAGTGAAAGAAATTGCCACAAGTAGGTCAAAGAGCTAAGCTCTGTTGTCATGGGCTGTACCTCGGGCAAAACACAGCTGGAGGAAAAATCAGAAACCTTCCAACCCAGTCAACTTGGATCCTAAGCAGAGTGAACAATGTTAGAGAAGAACTACATTTCCATCTGATGTCCCTAAATACAAGTGATCAATTTAGAAAATAATTTAATAATAAAAAAATCAGCCACCTTAATCAGAAATAAGCCCTGATTCAACACAGATGTACAAAAAAATGTTTTGAATTTTTAGGTCTACGCCCCAACCCCAGAGAGCTAAACACTGAATCGTCACCACTCTGAAATGCATGTTGTCTCCTGGAAAGTTCTCCAAAAGGTGAAATGTGCTGTGGTTTGTTTTGCTTCCAGACTGATCTAACTAACTGTTCAAACTTTCAAAGAAACTGTGTAGGAGTCTGACATTTAAAAGAGTGCGAAAAAAAAAAAAAAAGAACGTGGGGGAGGAAGCCGAATTTGAAAAGATATTTTTCTGCTCCCTCCCCCCCCCGAAGGAGAGTGTGTCTGGAGCACTGCTGGGCTGGCCTTTGCTCCCAGCGGGCAGGAGATTGCTCCGTGGTGTCCCAGGGCTGCAGGAGAGAGGAGAAGGCAGGTGGGGGTGCCGATGTCAGGCTTGCCTCGCTGGACTGTCCGCCGGGAGGGGATCGCTCCGGAGATCAGCTCTCCCTGCACCGCGAGAAGCTGCTCGGAACAATAGGAGATATTTGCAAAGGCTTGATGGACCATGGGAGATTCGCAGCTGGAAAGGACAGAGCGCACTGCAGACCGGTCATCTGCCCAGGAGCCCGACTAGTCAGACTCCCCTTAGTCAGTACAGCCAGGAATTTACTAAACTAAACTAGGGTGCATTTCCAGTGTGCTGTTCCCCCTCTGCTGTATGTGCAGTATTTCCATGCATGTATACACATATAGATATATAATAGAATCATATAGAATATATACAGCTGTGATATATGCAATAGAATATCGAGTATAAGCTTGTATATGAATATATGAGCTTATATAAGAATACATGCATATAGAATATAAGCTACAATATATGCAAGTATTTTCCCCATCTGTTTAAGTATTTCTTCTATATTTTAAGACGCATCATGGATGCAAATCTGTTGCTTGGAAGCACAATAAAAAATTTGCCAGAGCCTATGTGTAAGTCATGAAAAGGTGTCCCTAGATACAAGCTTTCTAAAATTCAGCACAAGAGAGGAAAACCTGCTTTTTCCTTAGGAAATCATCACCAGGCAATACATATTCTTGGAGAAAGTTGGTTTTATTTTCCCTTGCCATGCTGGCATAGACAGACTCACATAAATTATCTGGATTTAGATAAAAATTCCTGAGGTCTAAATGTTGACATAGAAATGGCAAAGTTCCCTGTAATCTTGTTGAGCAGGTGACCATGGGTTGCTCAGCACAGCTTCACTCCCAGGGCCCTTGCAGCTCCTAATGGAAGGTGCAGGTCCACACTGAGTGCCAGAATGATGCTATCATGACTGGTAATTTAGCTCTCAGAAACTGCAATAGATGTCTCGTTCAGGAGGACTGTGTGGATGTTACTGAGGCTCGTGGCTGTGAGGTGTGGAAACAAACCATTAGGTTAAGTCGTCTTCCTTGTCAGCACTGGATGTGGACTGCTGTCCTCCAAAACTTGACTTACACTAATTCTTCTCACTTATGTCATGCTTACCATTGAAGTAAAACCAAATTCCAATGCTGTTCCTTTCTCTGAGCTTCCCTCTGCATCCTGTCTCTTTTGTTTCTAACAGAGGTTGGGAATGCGGGCTGCTCAGGATCGCAGCTTTCAGCACCAAGACTTAAACTGAAAATAGTGCCTTACTGGTGAGGTGAGAGACAAAAAATATCAAAGAGAGGTTAGAAAATGCATTTTCAGGGGTTTCAGTAAAAAATTGCAATCCTAAGAGAGTATTAACTGATACAACTATCTGCAGATTTTTTTAAACTAGGTTAATATTTGGATTTATTGGAGAAATGCAAATCAAGATCTCTCTTCCTTAAATAATTTTAATTTTAACATTTTTCTTTCATACAAGAAACCTGTAAATCTCCTAGTTTTCTTTTTCCTTTTTTTTTCTCACAGTAAGATAAGCTAAGAATGTTCAACAAAGATTTTAAAAGAGACTTATTTACAATAAGTAAAATAAAATGTTTTGTGTAAAATCAGGACAGAAACAGGCTCTCTTTTCATTCCTTTTTTGAATTTTGGTTGTTGCCTGGAAATTTTAGGGGTATATTTTGCTAAAATTATCTCAGGACTTACATCTTGCATGTTCCAGTTACATTTTAAAATATTTCATATTATCTTAGTGGCATATTTTCTGTTTTCAAGAATGACAGTCATTCACTTCTGCGTGTTTTTAATGCTGGGGTTTCTTACATCTGGTTTATAGCTAACAAAAAGGTGTGAACTGATTTGCACCAAATTCCCTCATAACAGCAAGAGTTTATAATAAAAAGTGATTGTGAAAGTGAGGGAAGCATTAAATATAGTGGCAGAACAATCCTTTTGATCACTCAGAATAGGATAAGCATGAAATGCAGCTATAATATGAATGATAATCTGAAGGGGGAAGTAACAGCTGAAAGACTGAAAGAATTTCAATTAAAATATACTAAGCTTAACTGATTGTGCAGATAAAGCCCACGGATACAGCAATGACGGGCACTCCGTACATGCCAATGTAGATTCCCCGAGCACACCGAACAGTTTAATTAAAAATGAATTTCGATACAATTATTATTTTAGCCTGACAAACAACAGCCACAGAAAGTGTCATTTCATCTTACGAGCTCCCGGCGCACAAAGCGTTTCCTTGTCGGGTATTTACCCGCCCCGGTTTTGTTTCAGACCCGGTAAGGGACACTTGGAAGGCGCCGCAATGAGCATATCCTTGTGTTGCTCCTTTGTTCTGGAATTTTATCCAAAGCTGTAATGAGAGGGAAGGCGGCGGCACAGCCGGAGCCCCGCTCGGCGCAGGAGCGGGCGCGCTCCATCCCTTCGGCTGTGTGTCACTGCCCTCTCGTGGCCCGCGCCGCGGGGACACGGGGGACAGGCGGCCGCACGCGGGGACACTGCCACCCACGGACGGCCCCGCGCCCCGCCGCGCCTTTTGGCTGCACCTGCACCCTCCGGCAGCCCTGGGGACATCGCCGCCTTGCAGCGTCCCCGCGGGGCCGTCCCCCCCGCAGGTCCGAGTGGCCCGGGTCACAGCCCTGCGGAGCCGGGGCCACCCGCGCTGCGGGGACGAGCCTGGCCGGGGAGCTGCCCCGGCCGAGCCCGCAGCCGGCGGGCTGCTCGGCGCTGACCCCGTTCCGGGACCCGGCCGCTGTGTCCGGTCCCTCGCCGCGCGGTGACTCACGCTCCAGTCGCGTAGCTGGACATCAAAGGATGCTGCAGGCCGAGCGGTACCTGCCTGCATGGGGCTTCTGGAACGGTCAGGGGTTGTGGGCTGTGCGATGGCTGCTTCAATACCTAATCGAGTATTTCAAAGTTCCCCTGTCATCTATACATACGTGACATTAAAAACATCTTTCATGTCTGTTTTGTTCTCATAATATATTTTTTTTTTCCCCACCAGCAGCTTCTTCCTGCCCCTTGCTCTCCTCCCAGCCCGAGCAGTGCCTCTCTCAATCTGCAGCAGGCATAGGGGCTGCAGGCTCAGGAGCAGCTAGGTCGTGGGCAGCTGCCCAGGGAGCTTCCCACGCACATCACAACTTTCTCTCAGAAATTAAGTTTCTTCTTTTCTCCTAGTCCTGAGTGTGCTGCCAGTCACGCTGATTTGTACCAAACTGTGCAGTACACGTGCTCTGATACAGAAAATTGTGCCTAATTCTGAAACTCAGTCACTTATCTAAGGCTGGTGAGGAGTCAAGCTGTGACCATTACATTCAGATCACTTATGACATAACTTGATTTAAACACGTATCTCAAGAAGCATAAACCTGTGTCTTCTGACTTTACTACAGTTTTAGATGATGGTAAAAGTCAAAACCACCACTGTAATTACCCATCTATTTCTCATTGTGTTTTCTGTAGTGCCCATCACTGTAAAACCTAGGATATGATGTTTGAAAGTTAAATAAATGATGTGGAACTTAGATCTTTGTTTCAGCCAGGCATTTTTTACAGCATCAGAGCTTGAGTGCAGACTAAGCCTTGTCTGTGCACCATGTCTTTTATTGCTTCCTTACTTGCACAGTGCAGCTTGGGAATTTTAAGGCAGAGGAGGGTGTATGAATTGCACAGCTCTGTACCACAGATGGAACAGATCCCTGATGTAATTCTACTGGAGAAGGAGAGCTGTAAATGAGAAGGGGTTTTGCTCAATGTTTAGTATATCCATTTCACCAAGCAGTGCTCTGCCCAGCCCCTGAAGCCTTGTGCTGAGAAAGAGACAGCTGGTGGAGAGCACTTGTAGGCTTTAAAAAAAATTTAACTGAGCAAGAGTCATATTTCCTTCTTCTATTTTTTGCGTCTCTGTAAGACTATGTAGACATAATTTTTAATTTTCAGGAACATAGCAAATCAAAGCCATAGCAGGTCTGAGTTTTTCCTCTGATGCCCTCCCAAAGGTGTGGGAGTCTTCCATTAAGATGTTGTTGAATCTCTGGTTTTATCTTCTGCTGATACTGAACTGATGTTCCAAGTGTGGGGAAGTTTCTTATAAAGATGTTTCTGCAAAAAAAAAAAAAAAAAAGAAAAAGAAAAAAGGAGGAGAGGAGGCACCATGACTCTCTGTGTTTCTGTGGGGTTCTTACTGGTTGGAAATTATGTGTCAGTGGAACTGAGGCAGCTCATGGAGATAGCTGCCATTTCTGCCTACTTTCTCAACTTTTCCAGCCATGTTAAGAAGAAATGTATCTGGTCTTTGAAAGGGGTGGAGGGAAGCAGATGGGGTCACAGGAGCCAACGAAACTTCTACTGGGACCATCCAACACATCTGGTCAGGCAGCTCTGCTACATTATTAACATAAAAGTGTGCACACACAATTCTCAGTCTTGTACTTTGTGAATCATTAAATGGTACCTTTCAGTACAAACTAGGATACCTTATTTTCAGTCTTTAGTATTTCAAGTGCCTCTAGCATTGAGTGTAAAGGTGTGGAGAGAGGAGTTACCTGTCCGCTTTGTGACTAAAATCCCAAAGGACCAAGGGCTATGAGATGTTGAGCACTCATTTCAGTAGGTGTTCCCACTGCAGACCACAGAAAGCTGCAGCTGCTGCCACACAGATGTCAGGTGTGTGCCCAGTGGTGGGAAGAGCTGAGGGACGTAGTGGCTGCAGCCACTTGCAGTGACTGTGAGTTGAAATGCAGCTCCCTTTGCACAGAAAAGGCAGTGAGAGGTAGTTTCTTTATTTGCCTGGACTGGGGTGAATTCTGTGTTGCCACGATTTTGCTTTTCTGTGATTCCTGTCCTAGTGAACCCTATCTTGTTGCTCACTGACATTTTCTTGAATGCAACTGTTACAGTCAGAACAAAAGGTGAATACTCAGAGATGTTTTTGGAAGCCAGTAGCAAAGGCCAGGTTAATGGTTACTTGTGTGCTAACACAGACCCTGACCCAAATGGTGCAGCCAGAGCAGTGCAGAGCATGGCTGTCATCTGCTCACACAGCACAGGATGGCACAACACAGAGACGACCTGGAGTAGTGCTGTCTCCTCACTGCCTCATCTCTCATTAGCAGCAGCCTCTACAGCCAGAGATGCTTCTTTGGAAACTTAAAAAGTGAGCGTGAATGCTGTTCAAAAGCCTGCTTGTTAGAAGACTAGAAATGAGTGGCAGCCTGAGCCAGAGAGATATAGAAGACTTTAAATACATATATATGAATCGTATATGCCAGCCTATGAGCCAGGGTGTATAGAAACTGACCTTTCTCTTTCATCACTGCAGAGTAAACAAACTGCAGAATTTGCTCCATCCATGTGTACTTGTCCCCTCTGTGCTGTCTGTCCCAATGTCACATGCTGCAGCTACATTTGGCAGCTTGACTCCCTCCCTCTTCCCTCTATTCCTTCTGTCCTCTGTCAGCCAGCACAGCAGGGTACCCATTCCTCTATCCTCCCTGTTTCTTCACCAAAATATGATCCAGTTCATTCAGGTGCAGAGGTGAGTCCTGATCAGTTGGGCAGAGGCAGGGTAGATCAAAAAACATAGGAACACCTTGTAGCAGAGCTGTCAAAGCAGTCCCAGTTTTACTGGAGCAGACAGTACATCTGTCGCAGATACAGAGGTTTAGGTGGCTGGATGGTTATCTGGAAAGGCAGAAATCCTGCTCTTGGTGGAAGAAAAAAAGTTATGGCCAAGGAGAGAGAGAACTATGGAAAGGTCTACCACTAAAAAAAGGCACTTGAATGGAGTGCTTAGACCAGGTCTAATACATGTTCAGGTATCAAGATTTGAGGTCACGCTCAATGTCAACACATTTCCACAGTCTTTTTTGAGGATGTATCTGCTCCAGCTTGAAGAAATTTCTCAAGAATTTCCTGAGGAAAATTTGAATGGTTTTACATTTGGATTCCCCAATGTTGGGGCACTTTAAAATTCAGCTGGAAAGTGTGCTGGGGCATGTTGCCTAGACTGTGCTTTTGCCAAGCAAGGTTGGACCAGGTCCTTAATGTCCCCTTCATCATGGTATTTATGATTCTATGATTTTGTGATTTGTTATCTAAATTGCACAAAAAGTTAATGAAGATCTACATTTAATTTTTCCTTGAGGTAAGCAATCTCCATCAGAAAATATATGGTTTTCACTCACAGAAGCAAACAAACATTCTACATGAAATTGATGCATAAAATAAGCAAAGAAAGCACCCTCCTGTGAGTACAGCAGCCTTCTAGAAGTCCTGAGTAAGCAGCATTAGGAATCTATTACTTCATGGAGGCTGGAAATGGTTTGCTTAATATTTTTAGCCCAGTGGACAGTTTTGCTAAACTCTCTCCCTTTAAAATAAATGTTATTATTATTTCTTTATTTACAAATAAATCTGATCTCCTGGCTGCACACACATACTTCATACATACCGCCAGCACACAGGCCACCTCAGTGCATTCAGCTGGGAGCCCTGGCCCCTCAGCATAGCAACTCTGACCCCCAAACATGAGTAAGAGGAGCCCAGGTGTTGCAGACAGGCACCTCAGTGGTGCCTCTGAGCACCAGATCCATGGTGCCTTTTGTGTCCAACTCCAAAAGACTCAGGTGCCACTCAGGATAACTGGCTTCATTTCAGTGTAACACTGAGATCTAGTAATGAAATAGGAGTGTGAGCTCTTTATTTGTTCTTGACTGCTGATTTCAGGCATTCGCTGAGGGATAAGCATGCCAGAAGATGATAGGCAGTTATTTAATCAGCCTTTTTCTCATTGCTCCAAAAGAGATTTTTCCTATAAGTTTCCAGATAAAGGTGAAACCATGGCCACTGAGAATTACAGATCATAGAAAGGTCAGGCTGCAGGAACACTCCCACCTGCATGCCCTGAATCCTACACAAAGTATTTCCTGAGCCTAAAAAGCAGGAAGAATGGTAAAGACTCACTGTAATGGAAATTCTGAACATGCACTAAACCACCAGTCATTAAGGGAGGTTTAGGTGATGGGACTGGGGAAAATCATTATCTGTGAGGAAGTGATGTCATAACTGGAAAAACCATCCCTTTCCTCTGTGCTGAGGTCCAGCCTTGCTGGAAGGAGTTGTGCCAGGAGGCTGCAATGCCTCTGCTGTGACACATCTCTGAGATCCTGTTATAGAACATTCCAGCAGTGCTAGGACAGGGGACAGATTGATGAAAATCACATAAAGTTGTGGGATATTTGCTGGGATATTTGCTCTTTTCTGGCAGATTGCGTTGTTGGATGATTCAGCTATGTGCAAACCCCTGTCTCCTCCCTGCTGTAACATCAAATTACCTTCACTTCTCCTCTCTCCCTTCCTGTGCCACTTATTTGGATGGAAGTTAGGTGACCTGGCATCCTTTATTCATGAAAGGAGCCCTGTAATATATGTACATTTGTTCTGTGTTCATGGGGTTAATTTATTTTTGGCAAAAAATGCAGAGAAGCAGCCCTGAAGATAGACATCCTGTATTTTCCTTCCCAGAAACAGTGTTGTCCATGCTGCAGTGGTCGTCCTGCAGAATTTCTCCTGCCTTATCTTGAACTCCACAGGGAATTTCAGCTGCTTGTACAGTCCTTGGCCTTGCTGAGATCAGGATAACAGCACCAGCCTGTTATGCTAGCCTGGTTGGTTTTACAGCTTTCCCTACCTCCTCCAAGATATAAATTGGGTTGAGGGAACCAAATTTTTTTTTCCCTGGGGAACCTCAGAGAATCACAGTTGGTGACTGATGTCATCCCCTTCTCACCACCCAGCTGTAACTCATGGGCAGAAGATTTGCTGTCTTCAGCAATTAAATGGTGGTTTAAAAACTGGTTATCTATCCCTCTTATAGCAGGAGGTGTCTCTTTAATTGTGAAACTTAACACCATCAGAAAACTCCTGTTTGTCCCACAGGAGCTATTATGGAACTTTTGAGAAAGAAGCTGCATTTGTCACTGGGGAATAATAAGTCTTATTTATAGAGTACCCCATGCATAAAATCCTCTGGGCAACTAACAAAACACAGTCTGGCTTTAAAAAAAATAACAAGTAAAGTCTGAAAAAATATCTCCATGTAGTCCAATAAATGCCAAGAGGGGTGAAACAGTTTCTTAGTGTTTTTAGACCAAACGTGGTCAGCAGTAAATGAGTGTCAAATGGATTTTTAACAGACATTTTCTGGAGTTCCTTGGCTATCCTCTTCCAAACAGTTGGTAGCTGTGTGGCATGATCAGAAAATGAAGAGAGAATACAGCTGAAGAGGTGATGATGTCTTGACCTTCAGCTCATCAGAGCACCCCTTGCGTCTCTCAGCAACTTTCATCTAAAACTACTGGAAAAAACTAATACAGGGATGGCTCTGCTGAACACCAAGTGACATTAATTTTACCCTCAGATGTGGCAAATGAGGAGAAAAGGCCACCTGTTTAAAATATTTCTGGGTTAAGTCTTGAGATCCCATCCCAAGGGAGGAAATTTGGGGGTTTCCCTTCAGTGCACGTGAGCAGGGCTGTGCCCATTCTCTGAAGGGGCTGAAGTCATGAGGGGATCTGAGGGCTGCTGGGCCACCCTTGAAGATCTGCTGGTCCTCAGTGTCAGGGGTGGGTGTCACTGGGCATTACACAGAGACAGCACTGGGGAAAAAGTGTGAGAAGGGACAGTAATATCCAATATTCCTTTTTATCCCTGGCTGGAATATGTGTGAAGATCCAGAGTAGACTGGGGACCAGAGCCAGAGGTGCTCTCCATGTCAAGGTTCTCATCTCTACTTGCTTTTTAAGGAGAATGAGAATGAATTCAGGATGCTATCAAAAACCATATGATAATTTATGCAGGTACAATGCATCTCTTAATATCTCCCTTCCAACCACATTTCCTGTATGTTGCAGCTTTTATTTTAATTATTGCATTCCAAATGACTTGCCTTTCAGTCAGCAAGACCGAAAGATCTTGAAAGACCCCAGAAGTAATTTATGAGCAATTATCTGATTTTCATTTTTAGCAGCCTGTACTGTTTCGGTTTCTGTCACCTTGGAATATTCTTCGCTGCAGTGTAGATAATTTAACTAATAGGAGGGACACCCATTTAAAAGGGGGCTTTCTAATGACAGGCCCTGCTGAGCCTGCTGACACTGGTGCTGGTAGGTGGAATTATTATGGTGATTCTCAGCATTTTCATTAATCTCTTCTGCATTCTCTGGGGTTTTTGAGTTGAAATTTGCCAGGCAAGGTCTTAGAAAAGTAACAACTTTTATTCTCTTTCCTTAGGGCCTTTTTTCCTATTGTGGGAGTCTATTAAATAAGTTAAAAGTAGTTCACAAAACTGCAAATGAAGATGGTGACAACAGGCTGAAGGCATATATAGGGAGAGCAATGACTGTCTGCTGGAGCAGTGAATTCCCCCTTTCTCAAACTCTTCTCCTGAACATCTGGGTCGAGGAGGGTGGTGGAGTGGCAGTGTGTTGGGAGAGAGGAATGAAATGCATGCAAGAGCCCTGTGAGGGCTGTCAGATGGATCTCCCCCTCTTGGCAGGATGTGCAGAGCCGGATGCAGAGCACTCAGCTTCCCTCTCTGCTTGTCCAGGCACAACTGAGGTGTCCTCCAGCAAGTGTTGGAGATTGGGGCAAGATTGTCAGTGGGGCAGCACAGTCACATTCATTGTTCATGCCCTCTGTCCACCAAGTGGCCACTAAGTGCAGGAAATTGTCTGGTCTGACAGTGTTTGACCAGCCCTGAGAGGACAGGGAGCTCCTGGGAGAGCTGGTGGGACCAAAGCTCTTGCACTCCTGAAGCACAAAGGCTCCAAAGGGTTCCCTCTTGGACAGAGAGCCTCACAGAGGTGGTGGAACCCTCATATCTCTTGTCATCGTGTCACCAGCTGGGCAGAGGGTGCCTACAGCTCTTGCAAACCAACTTAACCAGAGATGTCCTGGCAAAAAGAGCATTTCCTCATTCTGGTCACTAACAGAAATAATCTGTTTTCATCCTCCCTGTGTTAAATTTGCTTATTGAGGTGCCTGGTGATTCAGAAGACAAGAAAATTCCACTTTTTTCCTGTACAGCATTGACTGCAGGAGGTCCCATTTTTGTGTGGAGCATTTGGACGCTACCCCAATCCAAATCACAAATAACATTCTTGTGTTTGTCTTGTCTTCCCTTTGATCCTTCCCACACTGTGACTGCTGTTAGATTCAGCTAGCTTAGGAACAAATATTTGTTGCAGCTATGCTGTTCCATAAATAGAAATTGTATACTTTTAATTTTTTTTTTAAGTGTGTATCTGGAAGCAAAAGGGAAGGAAATCACAAGCATTTAGAAGGGCACAGGATGTAGGCATGTGTCCCATGTCTGCACTAGTGCCAAGCTGAGCACAAATACCACTGCTGTTCTCAGCAAACATCAGAGCCTTTAGACATTTAAACATTCAGCATGCAGAGGAAGAAAAGGCATGGCAGCTACCAGCTAACTGGGAGGTTTTGTTTTATTTCTCTCTCTGTTCCTCTTGAATGCACTTAGAGGGGATGGCTCAGAGGATTCAAACTTCCTTGCTTGCTTGTAGGGAAAAAAAATCATCCCTGCTTTGGGAACCCAACTTCTCTACCCAAGTAGGAAGTCACAGATGTAACACATCAGTAGGTAAGAGGAATGCTCACCTTGCCCCCACCCTGGCACATCAGAAGTGAAACCCAGGTCAAATCTTTTCATGTGCTGCTCATAGTTTCTTTAAAATAGTGTTTCCACTGATGCACACCAACGTGATGAAGATTTTTTCATGTATTATTAATGCATTTCTTTGTACCATGTTCCCAAAAAAAAAAAAAAAGTTTTGATTTATTCTATACCTTAAATCCAATGTGACAAACTAGTGAGATGGCAGCAGGCTGCCTCTTTCTTTCTCCAAGATTTGAAAACCGAACTTAAAAGTCTGGAATTATACTCAGATGCATTCCACTCTTGTAATATTAACATTTTTTTTATTACCTGAACTATTTTCCCTGTCTCCCTTGACTCCCACAGCAGGGACTCTCATATTATTTCCTGCAGTGTTCCACCCCCACTTTCAGAGACCTGGATTTGAGGAGCTGCCCTACCGTTTATCAAAGCTTTTCCCTTGGTCATCAGAGAGAGTCTTGTCTGGTTTGGGCTCTATGAAATTGTCTGCTTCTACTTTTTTCCTTGCTTTTTCTTCCTCTTCTTTGTATCGAGTTATCTGTTCACAGCTGAGTAATCTCAGTAGAACTGCGGGGATGGAGATCTTCTTGCCTCACGTCAAAGATACAGAACCTCTTTCAGCTGAGCCAGGCATTGGCAATACAGACAGGTATTTATAAGTGCTCACACAAAGTAGGCATGAGGTGTCCTCTGTGGCAATTCCTGTGCAATATTGTATTGATCATATATACCTCTGACCTCCTCTCCTGCCCTCTAACCCTACAGTTCACCTCCAGCAAGACTAACTGCTTTCTGTCTTCTTTGCTGCTTGGTGCCTCTCAAACAGCAACCAGCTTTCAGGGAAAAACAAAAGAAAAGAAAATAAAACTCAAACAACACACTCAAATCAGGAAAAAAAGGTCTTTGTTTCTTTTCTTCAAGATGTAGGATTTTCTCCAAAGCTAGGGCTGTAAAATATATAATATCTATTTCTAGGTGAGCTGATATATTTAAATCTCAGTGGATTGTAAAACACATTAAATCATCATTGTACTTATCCCGCATAGATTTGGAAAGCATTTGTTTGACAAGAGAGGAAAAAAAATATTAAGATTTAGGTAGGTTGTGAGATAACAGGTTTGAAATTGCCAGTATTATTGTGCAGAGAAAAATCACAGATCATTTCTCAGTAAAACCAATGCTACTAAATTTGTAGGCAGTGTCCATCATCAGTAAATATTTTAAGGATATGATTAGTTTAAGTGATCCAACTGCAGAATGGTGTGATATGACTCTAAGCAAACATTTTTGTTAAACTTCCTTGGGGGCTAAATTCTTTGTGAGCTTTCAGCTCTCCTGTTGGTGATCTTTTCCTCACAATGCAAAGCCCCTTCCCTGCCTGCATTTTACTTTTGAAGCTCTTTAAAACCATTTCTCCCTGCAAGCCTTTCTGTGGTGCAGGGATTTCACACAGGTGGAAATTTTCAGTTGTCCCTAATCTCTGTCCATTTGTGTGACAGTCCCCTGTGTGGGAGCTTCTCAGAACAGAAATGAGTCTCTCCTTCCTGAGAGTTTGGAAATCATCTAGCCCAAATCAGCACCTGTGATAAAGATGCTGACACCAGTGTTGCAGTGTTGGCTATCATTTATTCATGTTCTTGTAACAGGGTAATGGAGTGCTCTCACCTAATATTAATAGAAATATCTTTTTACAGCAACTATATATATATAAGAATACACATAATGGGAACAGTATAAACTTCACTAATTAGATCCTCGAATATTTTCTTGAACAGAAATCTAAATCTCCTTTATCTCTATTTGTTTTTCAGTTATTTGGGGATAGAAGATAATTTTTCCCCAAAAATGTAATTGTCACATTTACTTAAAAAAAAAAAAAATCTAGAGAAAAGATCCCTCTTCTGTTGGGTTTTTATGCTGCAGCCCTTTCTGAGCCTGGGCACTTGTGGGGAAGCTAATCACTTTCTGTGGCCACTCCAGGTGACAACTGCAATCACAAAACACTGATGTTTGCTTGAGATCCTGAGATATAAGCAGAAAGCAAATTTGGAATGCTAAATGGAATGCAAGGAAACAAAATCTCATTCTAAGAGGAACACTTGATCTGATGAACTGACAGTGAAAAGGAAACATATGAGCTATACATACCAAACCAGGATTTACCAGCCTAGCTCCCTTACCAGAGGGCTGAAGGAGACTGTTTTGCTCATGGTTACAAAATACAAAATCTGCAAGGTATTAGAACACTTTTGCAAACATAAAAAGTGGGCAAATCTATAGAGTAATTTATACATAGTTTTTCCCACTTCTTTTTTCTAACAGCATAACTCTGCTCATACTGTGCTGAAAAAAGGGTTTTCACAGATTTGTGATGTTAACTGTTGAATCTATATTTATGAGTTTCCATGATGTTTCTGTAATAATAAGATTATTAACGTCCTTTTTACTTAGTATGAGGCACTAAGGCAATCAATGCCTGAAGCTCACCCGCCTGTAACAGTGGCTGGTTCATTAGCCAGGGACTGCTGTAAAGACTGGGGTGAACATTATGGAGTCTGCATTTATTTTTAGCAGGGACTCGATATTCTGTGCAAATCCAGCATTAGAAAGGGGAGTGGATTTCTCCTTGGCAAAGAATCCTTTCCAGAATGGCCTCATTCAAACACTTTGTATCTATTCTTTCTAGTCCTGCACCCTAAGGTGCTGGTGAAAAAGCATGAAAAGCACAGAGAGGGTTTTTTGGTGAAACTGGTCCTCTGTTTTGACTGATGTCCGCTGAGTGTGGTTCTACCAACAGCTGTGCCCACTGAATGCTTTGTCTAGTTCCCATTTTTGGCAATTAGCTCACGAGAACATCATGTTGGGTTCTTTCAAAAGCCTCACACAATCTTCAGACTTACCTTGCTCGTGTTGAATTCTGCTCTGTCCTTAGTATCTCCTTTCCTTTCAAGTGAGACCAGGTTAGATGGGGAGGCAGCTCCCAAAACCTGGATCTCACACCCTTTTGAGAATCCCCCAACCTTGGTGGCACCCAGATCCCTTGGTGGGCATTGAGTGGCCTCACCATCAGTGTGTGGTCACAAAGGCCCAGATTCAGCACTGGAATCCCACCCTGTCACTGCGTGGGGCAGCCCCACACCAATGGCACAGTGCTGAAAATGTTGCTTTGACAAAGACAGGTTGTGAACATATTCAGTTCTTAAAGCTTTAATTAATCAGATTGGAAGTCTACTTGATCAACTGAGGAGTTTGCAACAGCATGTGAAAGTGACAGCCATGGAAAATGCCATCATTAGGAGCATTTCCATAGTGTCTGTGGCTCTCCATCAGCAGGCAGACATCCCAAAGCAATGCACACGGTATTTTCAAATTAATATAAAGTGTATATGAGCGGCCTTTGTAAGTTTGCTGTATATTCAGGGGAAGCTCAAACTGAGGCTCTGACCTGAATTTGGAATTGAGTGCTCCTTTCAGTAAAGTAAAAGCTCATTTTTCATGACTAGAATCCCTTTATTAGGTGAACTGAAAACCCCATAAGCAGACAGTTTTAGGATTTCAAAGTGCCTTCATACAGGTTCTAGGAAACAACTTGCAAAACATGCAGGAATTTATACAGAGATGTTTAATAAATCAAAGAGACACTTACAACAATGAACATCACTCAGTTTAGGTGATTAGTTCTTTACAGTCATTAGGATTGGAGACCAGAGTGTGTGGACTAGTCTCTTTTTATAGATGATTGATGGGATGAGAGAGATCAGAAACAATATTGTAGACAACAGATGAACAGAGAATATTAAAAAAGCAATGGGGGGAGGATTGAAGCCCTGCTGAAAGATTAAAGAATAGAAAGAAGTACAAATGAGCAAATCAATTATTGTGTGAAGATTTCTAGGATGCTGTTTAATTCATATTGGCCTGTTCTATATTTAGTTTCCTCACAGTTTCTTTTTTTTATTGATGTTTCTTTTAGTTCCCTCTCTGGAATCTGATTCTAAGATGCATCATTGAATCATCCTTTGAGGGGAAATGTTACAAAATGAGACCCAATCTAGCAAACATTTTCTGACATGAGCCGTCTTGCCTTAACTAAGCAAAATTCAATGATGCTGTTTCAGAGTATGAAAATCACTCAAAGAAGCAAAAAGTTTGGAAATATGGGCCATGGAGGGGTGGTGCATCTTTTTTTGGGAGGGAAGGGCAGAGAAGGAAGGGGAAGGGGTAACTTCAGACATGCTTTTTCTTTCCTCTGGAATTTACTTGAGCAGCCAGTATATGGGGCAGGTTCCTGGAAGGATAGACTCACAAATATCCAGAGCAAAGGGAATTTATGTGCAGCATCTCTCTGTCAGGCCCCCTTGCTGGATGCAATGCCGGGAGCTGGGCAGCTCCCCCATGGGAAATCTGTTCAGGACCAGCTTCAGGGACCAGGGAAAGTGGTTTTCCAGATTCATTTCCTGCCTGAAAGCTTCTTTTCCAAAGTATCCTGTACATGGTGTGAAAGATCCTTCCCTCAAGGAAGGTGTTTGCTTTGGTTTTTGGGGTCCCACTCAGGTGCACAAGAGAGGATGTCAGACAGGAGAAACCTTTGTTCTAAGGAGGCACCATGGTAAAGAGAAAAGAGGAAATAAATACAGGTTTTAAAAATCATATACTGTTATAATAGACCACAGAGTTTAAAATAATGTAACCATATTGCTTTGCTGTCTTCAACATGTCACTAAAGAGCTGAGATCAGCTGTTCAGGACTCAGTTCCACTTTGGAGCACATTTGCATTAGTTTTAACAATAAATTATTCAGTTTTTCAATGCCTGGCTTAGGAATTATAACATCACTGTAATTACTTTTAATGTAAACACTGATATGTGCTGCCACCCATACCAGCACCTCCATATTCCAAATTTGCTGTGAAAGCTTAGGAGTCATCTAAACCTACTATATGAGAAGGGCTGCTTTACACACAAAATATAAACTTTTTCTCAAAAAGTTCTTTTAAACAACAGCCAAAGGAATTCACTGATATCCTTCTTGTGAAGTATTTCATAGGAATATAGTGACTCTTGCCTCTTTTCTTCTTGCTGGAAAACTATGATGCTTTACAGGGAGATTGTCAACCAGGATGTTCATGCTATTACCAAGGGTTAGGAAAGGAGGAACTTGACAGCTGCTATCATGAAACATTGTCATGGTAGGCTCATATAAAATTTTCTCAACCTTAAAAATGCTCAACTTTTGAGCCTTTGAGGAGTCTGGAGTGAGAAAACCACAGTGACTTTCCAGTGAGCTGATACAGTTGTTGGCAGTTAACAAGAGAAGCCTCACTGGACCCTGTCTGCATTTCCTTTTATGAACCCCAGACTCTGATTTTTCATGGTGCTGGGTCTGTCCATTCCCAGTCTGGCCCTTTGAAGGTTGTGCTGATGCTGTGAGCACAGAGACCCACTGGGCTGCAAACACCTTGCTTCTATCACTTCCACCAGCTCTGGCTCTTTGTACCTTCCATCAGTCTATCTTTAAAGCCAGCAAGGTTTGATTGCAATGACAACAAGAACTGGAGATTGGGAAAGGTAAGAAAAGAGATTTGATAGCTGCTTGGTCAAGAAAAGGCTGGTTAAAGTGGACCAGAGGGAAGAAGGCAAACTGTGCTGAATGCAGTGAACTATTGGAAAGAACAGTGGATGAAGCTTTCAGAGTAAGGTAAAGATAAATTAAGTGAAAAGAGGACACAAAATCCCTTAGGATCTGCTCACAATTCCAGTGACTAACTTACAGACTATTACCCCTGCAGTTATTGATCTGCTGCTCACATTTGGCATTGCTGCTTTAGAGACAACTTTCTCATCCGAGAAAGTCTGATAACAGCCTTGATGAGTTTTACTTGTGGTTGCACTGCTACATGGAGAAAAGTGCAAACTGTGCTGTGCTGTTTCTGTTACAAGTTTCAGATTCTTAAATTACAAAAAACTTATTTGCCTCCAACTATGTTAAAAATGAGCTTGAATACTGAATCAGTGTCTACAAAAAAAAAAGCTTTTAGAAAGAAAATACAGGTCAAAGTATAGGTCTGAGATAAGGGAAAAAAAAAGAGAAATGGTAACCTGGGGAAGCTGAGCTTGAAATTAATCAACATTTTTATGCTCAATCAAATTGGCCATGCTTATCACACCAGGCTGGCCAAGTTGAACATGAAACCAAGATAAATATGACATGAGGCTATTTATGTCACCACATCCTCAAGGAGAGCAAGAAGCTAAGGCAGGTTCTGCCACCATGTACAGCCTTCCAGCTGGCCATTCAGAGGAATAATTCTATCCATATATACTAATGACCATTAGACAATATATACAAAATTTTAAATCTGATTTATATAATTGTTTAGTGTGCTGCAGAAGGAAATCTAAACATTTTAGGAGAATGAAATATTTGTATAGTTCTCACTGAAAATTCTTTGGCTCTATCAGAACTGCATAGCTGCGCTCATGACACTTGTGCATCTTTGCACCTGAAGTTACTTATCTCTGTTATTTCAGTCATTCACGCAATTCATTGAACAGCATATTAAATTATTCTGCTGAAGAATTCACAGATATTTAGTATGTGTATTACTGTATGAACCTGTTGGATTTCTTTCCTGAAAAAAATGATGACTCTATGAAAAATTTGAGTCCTCTTTAAAGTAATAACATTACAGCAAATGGGAAGGAAAATAATTTTTAAAATTGCAGTAATTATCATTTAATGATGTATTTTGGAGGCATGTCTTGGGGTTTTTTTAAACTCAGGTCTTTTCTAATTTGTGATTGCCTCTAATGCATGCAAAATAGCATGGGGGTCATATTTTATTACATCTTTACTTGTACAAGTTCCCTCAGATTAATGTTCCTGCTCTCAACTTTGTCTGGAGAACGACCAATGGGGCCTGTGGAGGAGGTGTTTGGTAACTGGAGCAGAGACACTATATTTGCTCTACCTTTGCAGTCTAAAAATATCTCTGTTTTAGGATGGTTGGACAGAATTTGGCCCTTGGGATTTATAGCCTAGGCAGGTTAAGTGAGTGCTGTGCACATTAAGTGCAGACTTTGAGGTAGGCCATCGCATCTTTCCTAAAATGATGTTACCCTACGGTCAGATTTTTGTTTGTTTTTAATACTCTGTAAATTTACTACAGGGGCTTTGATGCATGTTTTTCAGCTTGAAAGCAAAACTGTCTTCCTTCATCCACCACTTTACAATTTTAATGCTTTTAGCAGGCAGCTCCAAGATACAGAAATGGGCTCAGAAAGCAGCACAGCTAACAAGAATATCTGGAGCTCTTCTAGGAGAGATTTAAAAGAACACCCAAGAGGCCAGAAGAGGACAGAAAACCTTTTAGTTCGGCATCTGTCAGTCTTTGACTGAGCACATGGACAAACCTCTACCATGGCAGGTTGTTTTTCAAGGTGGTGTTTATGCACCTTCAGAGGAAGAGTTTGGCAGCAATCAGCCAGATAGAGGCTGCTGGTCCTGGTGTGCATCCCTGGGGTGGGAGTGCCTCTCTCTCCAACCAGCTCAGCTTTTTGCACCAGCTTTGAGCTAGCATAAAGCCCTAGATGAGTTACTTCTGGCTTACAGCAGGATGGACGAGGGAAGAGCCCTCTTAAATGTCCAACAGAACTTTCTGCTGCCTGCACTCATTCTGTTTTTTGCTTGTTTGATTGTCTTGACATTTTTAACTGTGCTTTTGATCTGAGCCCAAGAATTGAAACCATCACTGGGAATGTGCTGCTAGAGAGAATTATGAAGCAAAACGCAACCACAACACTTTAAATGTTGATTTAAGGGATGTCTAGACTTCATGCTGGCTTTCTGCACCAAAATGAATTTCTCATAGAGAATACCCCTCCTCCACTTTCCAGATTTTATAT
This sequence comes from Haemorhous mexicanus, assembly GCF_027477595.1. NCBI lineage: Eukaryota > Metazoa > Chordata > Aves > Passeriformes > Fringillidae > Haemorhous > Haemorhous mexicanus. Next base: position 34,381,499 of record NC_082347.1, read on the forward strand.
TAAAAGTCAATTCCCTATACTCTCTCTCAACTCCAGTCCTGTATGAAGAAGAATAATAGGGCTTCTGCTTTCTCATTTTCACTTGCAGTTTGGGAAGGGCTTGTATTTAATGAAAGTGGAGGGAACACTAAAGAGGAAGCATGAACATGTGTAGGGCTTTTGAGTTATTAGGATAATTAAAGAAAGCCACAAAATGATAGCAGTCTAAAAGACCAAAGTTAGAGCATCCATGCTTATTCCATGGCATTGCTGTTGACTCTGAAGAAAGATGTTCTTACCCTTGAAGGGCATGGCTTGTGCTCCTGTGGGCTGATGCCAGCAAGTATTTCTAAAAGTTCTGCTTTTGTTAGATTCATATAGTAGATGTTTTCATCTTGCTTTTATCTTTGGGATTTTCTCTCTTCTCTCACAGCTGTGGTGATTTGTTTATTCTGGTGTTAATAACTAGATCTGCAGTTAGTGTGTCTAGCAGCATAACAATCCACATGCACCAGACACACAGGGGTAGATTCAGCACAGAATATTCATTTGTGTTGGAGGATGGAGAAAAGTTATCAGCCAGGAAGGGTTTGAAATGGTTTCCATGATCAGAATTCAAGTGATCTGTACAGTGGCAGAAAAATATCCAAGAGTAATATTTTTTCAGTGGAAATTCCCATTTTAAGGGGAAAAAAAAGGACAAAGTAATGTTTCTGCTGTTTATTCTGGCAACCAAAGCTGCTCAAGCATTATAGACTATAATACTCAGTAGTAATTCCAAATAAATCATTTGAGACTACAGTCTTTTAGGTTGGTTATTTTTTCCTTCCTTTATAGTAGACATCACAGCTAGGACAGGGTATGTCTTTTGCCTGGAGCTTCTCATTAACACAGGAAAAAATAGTGAGCCAGAAGAGTTTATTATCTAAACAGACAGGACATAGTGAAAGTAGAGAAGTTACTAGCCACACTCTTGTGATGGGAATGAAGGAGTATTTAGAGAAATTTTTTGTTCAAGGCGGTATCAACAGTGATGCAGAAAACCACCAGCCCACCATAGTCCTGATCCAGATCTTCAAAGTTTTGTTTTCATCTATTTATTCTCAATTTAAAAGCATTTGATGGTTTTTATCTTTTTTTTTCCCTCCATGGTTTTTGTTGGAAGACACCTAAATTGTCACAGAGAAATGCTTCATGTCTGATGTGCAATCCATGATCACTAGAATGGGCTTGGAGACTAGGGAACAGTCAATTCCCCCCAAAAAAACCCCACCTGTACCTGAGTCCTGCACCACCCTTGAAGCCTTTTGCTGTGCACAACAATGTATTTTATGCATTCCCATGCCCAGAGGGGGTGGCCATATCCTGATGGACAAGGTAAGCAAGATGTGCATTTGGGCTCACAACTTTGAAATGTCAGAATGGTTCCAAAAACTCTTTTCAGTTTCTTGAAGCTCCCTACTGGCAAAATATTCCTGTATATAGGAATGTGAAAGAAGGATTTCCACTTGTTTAAACTTATTGTATAAACTTCAGTCCATCTCCCAAAATCAGAAGGAGTTGCAGGGAGGTTTACTTTCCCATTGGGTCTGACATGAGGACCACTTTGCCACTGTCAGGGGGCAGAATAAAAATGGATCCAGGGGACATTCTCACTGGTCAAAATCCTTCTAGCAACAAAGAGAGACCAGCAACCTTGTGTCTTGCACCTCATTGTATAGATTTGTGTGGTATAAAAGGACCATGAGCATTGTGCTAGCTCTCTGCACATGGCAAGATTTCACTCAGCAGCTTGAGAAGGTCAATTAAGTATTAAATAGCACCCAGAATAACAGGGTAAGATCACTATGTGCCATGTAACATTTTTTTACATATCATGAGCTGTGCACAAGGGCATATCTAAATAAAATGCATAGGAAATAGCATCACACAAATATGATCTACATTTTTGCTTGATCAAAGAGGCTGAGGAAAAAAATAATTAAAAAGTAAAAGCCTTATGCAATGAGATTTAAAAGAAAACTTCGGAGGCTGATAAGACGCATCTGGCACAACTTCAAAGTCCATCAAAGTACATATAATCAATGTTTGTCAATAGCAGTTTTGCATCCTTTAATTTATCTTTCATGGATATAAAGCATGATGTTATTAGGATCCAGTCCATACCTTAATTCTGTTTGAGATTTGATGAATCAGGGCTCTATTAAAATTCAGTGCAAATCAGCTTACTCAAGGACACATTACATAAAGTCATGTGTTATCTAACTCCTTTTATCTTGCTGTCTTTCTAACTAGTTAAAGAATCTAGAATTTCATAAACTTGTATTTGTGGCTGGCCACCAACATACTGACTCAAACACATATTGCTTGTAGGCAGCTGCTTAAGGTATGCCCATGTGGTATAGTCAGGATACCAAAATTCTTTGTGTATTTTTTGATGTATGAAATCTCCTTTAGGAATGTTCATGCTCCAGAGTGAGGAATCAGGAGAAACAAGGTTCTCTGGCATCCAAATTTCAGCACCTGTCACTGTAATCACAACTGTCTTTTTCACCACAAAATCACATTCAAGATGGGAAATTTTGAAGCCCTTGTGATTTCAATGTTTTCTTCCTCATATTTCAACATGTGGACACTATTTCTATCACTTTCTTCCTTTTCAGGTTCTAAACTTCTTGGAGAAAGAATAGTCACTTCTTTTGTTTTTGTAACATGAAGCTCAAACAATATCCGATCAGCAAAAGTTTTCAGCATTTCTGCAACGGGGGGTTATTTATTCTTGCAGTAATTCTCTGATTTCCTGAATTGCTACTGTTGTTACAAATGCTTCAGCCTCAAGAGAATAAAGGTTACTCAAGAATTTAGATTTTTTATTTAAAAAAATAATAAATTCTGGTTCTGACATTAGTGGAAAAAAACTCAAGAACATGAACTCTGATTCATGCCTGAAATTTAGAAAATAATCAAATAAAACACTTTGATGCTTTTAAAAATTATATGTTATGTAACAAGATCTCACTGTTTTTCTGGTGAGACAGAAGTAAGTATGATTCATACTTTTTTCCTAATTTAAAATAATAGTTGAAAGATAATTCTAATACAAGGTAAATGCTTGTATTTATTATTAATTTATACTGTTCCCATCCTTGTTACTTACTGATTTGAAACATTTGCCACTGGTCAATGCAGTGATTATCTGGACAGGATGCATTTATTTGATCAGGGCAATCTGTTGAACATTAAACAATATTTGAAGCACGGTTAATTATTTGCACTGAATTATCTTGACCTCAAAAGACTGTGACTCATCTGAAAAACCATAGGCAAGAAGAAAAAGCTAATTTCAAGAAAAGAACCAAGGATGGTTAACAGTGCTTTGACGCTTCAGGTTCTTCCAGTGGTTATTCTCCTAGGGACCACATGTCTGGGCGTGAGTATGTTTTTTATTCTCCTTTTCTTTCTGTGTCCCAGCTATATCTTAATTTCAGGCCACTGAGGTGACCAAGGTAATGCAACATAAGAGGGAAGCCCCATGGGTTTTTTTGAAGCAGACATCTACAGTGTCAAGGAATGGCTCTCCTGGGTACAGTGAGTGGCCACACTGCTCCTGGTGGTCTGTGGTGGGGAGCATGGTCCCTCTCCTGGTCCTGGGCACTAAGAAATGCTCCAAAACCCTGGTCTGCAGCATGGGCAACTCATCTTAAAATCATAGAATGTTTTGGGTTAGAAGGCACCATAACTATGTTGTTCCAACCCCCTTGCCATGGACAGGGACATCTTCCACTAGAGCAGGTTGCTCAGAGCTCCATCCAGCCTGGCCTTGGGTATTTCTATGGATGGGGCATCCACCATCTCCCTGGGCAACCTGTGACACTGACTCACCTCCCTCACCATAAAAACTTTCTTCCTTATTTCCAGTCTTCGTTCTGAAGGGACAAAATGTCTGATTAAGCAGGTCAGGTAGGTCCTGCCTCTACAGCTTTGCAAACTCTTCTGTAAAAGGTAGAAATTCCCCCAGCCACATGTTTTGAATGACTGAATTATCGTTGTTGCTAACATGGGAGGAAGGTTAATGGCAAAGTATGTAACACAGCTAGGGGTGACCAGAGCTCTGCTCTGGCAGAGCTTGATACACTTTCCTACATCTATTCATCTCCTTTTTAAAGAAGACTGGAAGAATGACTTGTAATCAAAGAAAAGTTAAAAGTCAGTGTTAAAAAAATTTCTTTTGTTCTTCCAAGCAATCAAGTAGATTTTCTCATGAAGGAATCTGAGGTTCTTTAAAACATCTGCTTTCTTAGTGAATTTTCCTATGTATACAGGTTCATATTTACTGAAATACATTGCAAAAATTCAGATGTTGACATGTTTAAATGGAATTCTTTGGAAAAAATATATAGTGAGGGTGTTTAAAGGGGCATAGATTTTTTTATGAAGTCTGGGATTTGAGATCAGTGATTTTCACAACTCAGTGGACTAATTAATAAACCGGAACCCACGCCACACTTGGTCCAGTATGCATGTAGCATCTTACTGAGGGGATCAGCTCTAGGGTACTTAAATGCCAGTTTTACACACTTTGTGAGAACCCCATCTAATATAAATAGGCTTATCATGAATTGGGCAGTGTTAATTCATGCTCAGTTAGGAAGATATGGGGCCAGTCTTAGACAACATGAAGTTTTGCCCAAATTTTTTCTAATGAGTCGTAAGTGTTAGATTGATTCAATGCTTTGACAGTCCTAATCTGACTTTGTTTTCAAAATTGCTATGGAAAATGTAGAGCATATCTTCCCCTGCCCCTGAAAATTCATTAACATTGCTAAAATGCAAAAGCAATTCTGCTGTCACTGAAAAGCAGCACGACAGAATATTCAGCAGGCTAGTTTTTAATAAAACATGCTTTTTCTTCATAATTAATATAACAAGGTTTTCTGGCTTAGCACTTGGCATGGATCCCAGATAAAAAAAAAGAGGGAATGAGTTGCCATGATGTGACCATTGCATAACAAACAAGTTATGAGAGGATATATTTGTCTTAATGATTTATCCTGAAGAAAAAGTTGCACTGAAATAGCTTGAATGAAAAGATAATAGATGCACTTTGCTGAAACCACCCTTAAATTCATATTTTCATCCTTCTCTAGAACTATCATTTTTATTTGAATCTGGTTTAGAAGTAATAATATGATAAACAAATATTATTGGTGAAATATAGCAGAAATCAAACATGGGTTTAAGCAGTAGTTCATGCTGAGTCAGTTACAATGTAACAAGAAAATACTTGGACATTCATGGATCTGACAGGTTTGGAGCAGAATCCTAGGACAAAAATTTTCATTTAGTTCTTTCATACTACCTGAAAAGAAATGGAACCCATCTGCATGAATGCATACTATTTCCATAAAAAGCATAAAGCTGCATGGTGAGCACTGAATTTGGTCCTTTAGTTTAGCACATGTGATGCAACTGCACCAAAGATTGTCTACAGACATGGCAGGTCTTCTGGGGTTGGGGTTTTTTACCCCTGCTTTTCATTTCACTTTTGCTCAGCAAGATACTGTAGTAGAAATGTGCCTGCCATCAAGGTACTGCATTGTTAAATATTCCTTAATTAATTTATTAATTCAAAGAGAAAGCCAAATAACTCTTCTGCAACTGAGTCTATCCTCAGTTATCCAGACTTGTATTGAAGCAACTTTTCTGGAATGCACTCAGATTTAAATGACATGTTTAAATGTTGTGCTGAGTTGGGCTAGAGAAATCTGGAACAGGACAACAGGAAGTTGGATCCCACAACAGTCCAGTGACAGCTCTTTCCATACACCAGGCTGCAGCTCCCACTTAATAGTGCTCTAAAGTGATTCAGCACATGTTTGCAGGAAAAAAAAGTTATTTTTAAATCTACAGGTGTTCAGATCAGGCCTTTTCCTTGTATCAGATATCCTTGCAAAGTCACCATCCCTGGCAGTGGGGAGGAAGACTTGCAAGAGTCAGAGTAGCAGAGGTGGCTCTTCACTGAATATTTTGGGACTTCAAAAAATTGATATCCACTTAGTTGTGATGGAAAGTGTTTTTAAATCACAAGCCTTGCCCAATCCAATAACCAAGTGCACTTAGTAGTGGAAAGGGAAGGATAAAAGTATCACATTAAGATCAAACAATTGTAAAAAAAGAAACCCTTATCATGAGGGCCTATGGAGAGCTCTTGGCCCACAGAAAGCAGGATGCTGTTGCCAGCAGTGAAGGTCTTTCCTTGCCTCAGGCTCTTGGAGACCAACATTTTAGGGTGTTCCAAACTCAACTCTGTCCGACATCTTTTTGTCACCCCCAAGGGATCCATTCCTGTTGTAAACTCCCACTGCTGCTTCCCTCACCCTCACTACAGGACTGCACCATGCACACAGGTATTCACGCTCCGCTGTGCTGATCACTGTGAAGAGAAGATAATGCTGCCAAGCCCTCCTGGATTTGTGGCCCATCAGGTGTAATGCCCTTCTGCAGTGCTCTCCTAAATTTGCCTGATGTAGCAGGAAAGCAACAAAGCCCTGGGAGCGCCCCCAGCTAATTTTGCACCGTGCTCTCAGAGAGGGAAGCGTTCCTCGCTGACCCCCCAAGGCAATCAGCTTATGCCCTGCAGCGTGCAGGTTGATATCCCGTGTAACTAAAGGGACTTAATGACTTTGCATAAGCTTTAAGTCTAGCAGTATAATCTGCATTCCCAGGACTGGCTGCAGGAGTGTTTGATAGCACAGGCACTCTGTTAGTGTGACTAGCTGGCTCCTGCAGCCCCCTGAAACACATTTTGTAGCTTCCCTGTGCTGTGGCATCCAAGGCTGACCCCATTTTTCACCTGGGAGCGTGAGTGCACTTCAATCACCAGTCAGCTTTGAAAACATCCAGCTGCTACCAGGCCACCACTTACAGAGCAAAGATTAATTTGGAAACTTTGATCTCTTGGAAAGCAGGAGCAGGTAACTCCTGAGCAGAGGACCAAGCTGGTTTCAGCGGTGCCTCTGAAGGGTCTTGCTTTTTTATTGATCCCTGTGGGTTTTGTATCAGGAGCTACCATGGGAAAGGTTCACCACTAAATAATCAGAAAAATAAAGATTTTAAGTGTGAACTTCTCTGGGTACTCTGGGACTGGTTGATAAGGAACACACCATTTACTCTGGTGCACAAATTGCAGTTCAGTGTGGAGGCAGGAGATGTCTTGTTAGAAGTAAAGCACTCAGAGGTTTTGGTGGAATCCTTTCAGAGAATGGTTTCCCAGGCTAAAAACACAACATGTGTTGCATGTGTGCTCCAGATGATAATGTGCCCTGCTTTCATTATCCTGCAACCATGGCCTTGGCTGAGAAAAACAATGTCATTGCTGGAAAAGCCACTTTCCCTTGAAGTTCAAAGACTGTCACTACCCAAGATGGTTGCAGGCAAAAATCTGGCCGATTGTAAGAGCATCAGAACTGTCGATTCCCTCCTCCTCTGGCAAGCAGCCCAGACAAAGGTTCCTACTGAGAGCTGTCAGCAGGATCAAGGGGTTCACTACGAGAAGGCAGTAGCTGTGTCTGCCCTCGTGGCTCCTTCATGGCTTGTGTCACTTGTGGATGGAAGCTGATCAAATATCCATCTTCATTCTCCAGTTCAACCCCATCCCACCTCCTTCTTGGCTACAAAGTTGTGACTGCACAGATGAACAAACAAAAGCATAATCTTTGTTTTTCTGCCACAGAAGCCACTTCATGACAAGTTGCAGGAAAATTTGCAGGACTTAATGCAATTGAGTGAATAAGCCAATTCCTACCAATGCAGTTTAATACTGAAATTCCTGTAGTGCTTTGTTGCAGTGTCTCTGTGTGTATAGAGATAATTTTTTTCTCTCTTGCTATTCTGTCATGCAAGCTTGAGTGATTACATTGTTTTCTCTGGAAGTGTGTTTTGCACACATGTAAATTCACAGCATAATCCTAGGTTGTCACATTTTTGCTCTTCTTCTCCAGCTGCTTTTGTGTTTTAGTGATTCATTTTTATTGTAATAAGAGGTAGCAATGTACCCAAGACACAATAAATAGTTCAATTGCAGAATGGTCTTGGCAGCCATAAATAATTTCCCTTGAATTTGGGACCAAATCTGCTTGGGTTTATTCAGAAAGAATTGCTTGAGATTAACTGGGCATTTTTGTCTGAGAAAGAGCCATAGGATTCCATCCTGAGATAAAGAAAGCACATGGTTCTGTCATTCCTGTTTCAATCTATTACATTTCATTAGTCTCTCTATCTTAAGGAGTTGAAATGGGAAAATTGCATGTATCATGTATGTGCAATGTAATTAGTACAAAATATATTTAGCATAATTTTGAAGGTTCTTTGAAGGAATGAACTTTTAGTGAAGTGCTAATCATTACAGCGACAAAATACAAGAAAGGTCAGGTGAAATTAGGATATTTTGAATTTCACTATTTTTTTCTAGGAGACCTATAAATGTGGTTGATTCCGTAGTAAGCAGTGCACTGTACCCATGTAAAATGTCCCTCCTGGCTTTTTTTTCTTTTTACTGTTAAGGGTATTTTTTGTTTGGTGGTGGTTTTTTAGGTTTTTTTGGGGTGGGTTTTTTTTTCGGTGTGGGGTTTTTTTTTTTTTTTTTTGGTAGGGTTTCTTTTTTATGAGTCTGAGGTTGTAAAATTTTAAATTGCTCTCTGCAAATTCTTCCAGCTCTGTCCCTCATCACTGCAGAACTGCTATGAACAGAATCCAGTGATTTTATTCCCTCTTGAGAGAGCACACAAAGTATAGGTGTCGAGCTGCAGCAAGGAGACCGTTTGGTGAAACCAGCCCACGGTCTAATTCTTCTCCCCCTGCCCCCCTTCCTTTTGTTCAAATCCTGCTCCTCCTTGGGCTCAGTGTTGCACCTCGTCGGAAGGACAAGATCCTCCTCTGCTGGCCACGAGCAATACGGCATTGTAAGCAGGAGGCCCTGCCTTCTCTGCCCCTGCCTGCCTTCCTCCTGCAGCCCCCTCCTGGACCCCCACCCTGTGCACCCCTCCTGACAGCCTTCTTCTGTATCCATCTCTAAGATCCTGCATCCCACATCCTCTCCTGGAGGGGATGAAGGGGAGAGCTCCGGCACACAGGAGGGAAGGAGTGAGCTCTTCCTCCTCCTCTGTTGCACATCACCATGGCAAGCTTCAAGCCATGAGTCAAAAAGCTAAAACTTGGCCCTCTCCTGGCTAGCAGGGGTGAAATTGCTTCCAAACCAATGTGGGCTGGTGAGTGGTCCAGGGGACCCCAGGACAGAGGAGAAAACTCTCCATGCTGAGAAGTCAGCTCTGCCAGAGGTTTTGTCCCCTGTTGCTCTGCTGCTGCAGCTTGTGACAGACACACGAGGAGGGAGAGCTGCAGCACAAAAGGAGATGCAGGAGCCTTTCAGTAAAGATTGTGTTCAACTCCTGGACTCTGTGCTGAGTGCTCCAGAAGCCTTTGTTCCCAGTAATATTTATATTGTGCTTTCAGATGCTTTCATCCAAAAGCAGGAATCAAAATCTGAGACAGTCACCAGCCACCAAGCCATTGCCTGGTCTGAAGGGTGATACTGTAAACCTGCACATTGTTGAGAGCACCACTTTATTGCAAGAGGGAGTTTAGGGTAGCTGCCTTCCTGTGGTCAGCTCTACCCATGTTTGGACAGAGCAGCAGGTGAATAGCCTGGGAAAGAACGTGATGCACAATGCTGCATCTCTCATCTTTCCTATTTCCTTGGAGTAAGAGCATTGTGAGACTGTCATCTCCACCCTACAGCTGGGGAAACTGAGGCACAGGACAGCTTCGTGCACTTCACTCAGCCTGGGCTGAAACCCTCCAGCATTCCCTGGAGTGCCAAGGGCTGCCCCCAGTGCAGGGTCAAACTCACTCAGTCAAACCTTTTAGAGCCAGCTAGAGAGTGAGATGAAGTGTTTCTTGCATCATCCAGCTCCCAGTGCTGCTTCCTTGTTCTTTGTTTCATCTCTTCCTCCAAAAGAGAGGAGTACACTGGCAGGGTTTGTTTTGGTCTGTGTTTTTGGATGAACACTACCACTAATTGTAAATGGAGCAATTAGACCTTTGCTTTATGTGGCCTCCATTGGGGTCTGGCAAAGGATCTGACGAATGCTGTACCTGCACTCAAGAAACATATACACCAAGGACAGAGCTTTTACAGCCTTCTCATTTACCATCATCTCCACACTCATTCAGGAGGGGCAATTGTGTGAGGATGTGTGCCTTTCCAGCTGCAAAGGATTTAGTTCTGTATGTGTGTGGCTCACTCAAATGCACCTGGGAAGGGGCTCTGCTGAGTGGTTCAGGGGGCACTGCTCTCATTTAAGTCAGTGGGGAAGGGGAGAACTGGAGTCTCCCTGGCTTAAACACAAGAGGGATGCAAAGGTGCCTGAAGCAAAAGCTCATTTATATAGTCCAGAAAATATTCACAAATGTGAATTCTGAGCTTTTTATTTTGTCCTGTTTCTTATTCATTGCTTCTGATTCATTTGTTCTTAGTCTCAACCAGCATTATCTGAGAATGTCTTTCTTCTATATATAATGTGTGACTAAACAGGGCATATATTTACAGTTAATTGTACCTGTAGCAATGCATAGGTGCACATAATAATTGCATTTGTATGTATGCTGTCTTTACTATGTGTGTTAAATTGTTTGAAAATACATTTTACTCCCTGAAATTATGTGAGGGATGAAGAATAGCAGCTTCAAATCTCCTTCACACCCACTGTTAGCATGTGTATCCTCACTGCAGGCAGGTAATCCTGTCCTCAGCCGGGATTTAGAGCAAGAGGGAAAGCAAACGGAAATTGTCACGCTGGGGATGTGTCCTGGTGTAGAGTCAGTGCCTTTCCTTTCAGACAAACCTCACTCACACTCTTCAAAGGCTAAGTGCTGTTTTCCTTCTTCTTTTGTTCCTTTTTGTTGCTTGCCCTTGATCATGAGCCAAACAGGAAAGGCTGGAACCCCACGTTGGAGGTGGGACACATGGCATTTCCTCCTGGAGAGTGCCAGAAATATTCTCCTACATCCAAAGATTGTTGATAGCCTTCCAGCTCAGGGGTCCAGGTCTCAGTGGGTGCGCCAGGGGTAAGGTCCTGGGCCATGCTGCACTGCCCAACATCCACTTTGCTATGCCCAGGCACCTCCCAGCCTCCAGCTTTGGCAGCCAGCTGGAGCGTGGCCTCAGTCAGCGTCTCAGACAAGTTGGACAAATAGCCAGTGTGCCACCACCTCATAAGCAAAGAGAAAACTTAACTCATTCAGGTCATGTTTGTCCCAAAACCGATCAGCCCAGCAGCTTAGGCAGTAGTCTTGGAAAAAATAGACCTCTCCCATGGGTTATTGACATTTTGTTACCCTTTTCAAAGAGCTCTAAAAATCTAGGTCAGTTAGCTCCAGAGCGAGGTTGGACAGGGGACAATGACAGCCTTATCTGCGTGTCCAGCACTAGGGGCAAACAGAACTTTGCACTGTAAGCAAAACTCTGTGCTGGCTTCTGTTTTATCCAGAAAATGACTCTCTGACCTTTTTCATCTCATGCAGGCTTCCCAGTCTTCCTTCTGGGCCAACACAATGGAAGGTAAGTGGTTTCAGTTTCTTCATTTAAACTTCTGCCTGCCAAAAAACTGAGAGGCTTGCTGGTTCATCAAGACCCCTCACTAGTGCCCAGTGCTGAATTATTTGAACCTCATGGAGCACCTTGCTGTGCTTAAAATATGGTCTGTGATCAAGCAGAAAATTTGTTTGACTTTGGACAAGAATATGGTGAGTGCTTTCAGGCCTCCGCATATGCTGTGTGGAGACAATGCTGCATCACGTCCCAGCCAGGAGTGTGTCTGACACACTGGAAACAAAAACAGAGGTACAGCAGCAGTACCAACATGCAGCTGACCACAGGGCTCTCCTGGACCACACCTGCAACTCTCGGTCCTGTCCCAAACCATGACTTTTCTGCCACTCTCAGCCTTCATATGCTTTGGGAACCCGTGAGTGACACAGTGGCCCATGGTCTGGAGGGGAAGTAATGGTGCTGGGCTGAAAACCTCACAGAAGGATGAGCAAAGAGCATAAGTGGGGATCAAAACTGGAGGTTAAATAAATGAAGGCTGACTTTCCCTTGCAGCATGCAACTAACTGTGGAATTTATCTCTGCAAGTCTTTGTCCAAGTGCTAGAAGATTCAGAAACAAGCCCATGCAAGTAAAAATCATTAAAGGCTGTGTTGCATTAAGATGTTGATAAGGGAAAAGCTGTGATGAATATTGTGTGAGGATGTGTAGGATGTGTGAGGATTTGTATATCCTTTCACAGCCTGCATGGTCCATGTAGAAGATTATGGTTTTATTGATAAGTTTGGTATTTTTGCAGGTAAGCCCTGTTCTTTCTTCTCTTGATTTCAGTAGCTGTTAGACCTGAGTTTATAATGCATTATAGACCTGAGTTTATAATTAAATATTACAATAATTTTTCTGATTTTCCTGCAAAAAAAATATGGTGGATTTTAATATGCACTCATTATTCATCTGCATTCTTGTTTATTCCAGTGGTATTTGGGCTTTCAGGTCAAACCAGAAATCTTATCGCTCATACAGCAGTGCCCAAATCAATGTTGCTGTTCTAATAACATGTGTGTAGAAAACAAATTTCCAAATCATTTTTATGTCTGAGCTCAGTATTTGGGTTCTGCAAATATTTGGCCAGAGTCATGCACTTGATTCAGGGTTTACACAGCCTTGTGCAAACTGGTTGATCTGCCTTTTGATGGTGGCTTATCCCTTTAACAATTTTTTAACTCATTCCCAGCCTTACAGTGTATGGTCCTTACATCTGTCCCCCCACACTGTTCCTACAATCTTCTACTCCCCATCCCCCTTAAAGTTTCCTCTCCTTCAGCCATCACGATTCCCCTTCACCCTGCATCCATCCCTCTGAGGAAAAAAAGTGCTGCAAAACTGCTTTTAAGTAACAGCCACAAAACTATTTGAAAGGCTTTCTAGCTTTGTTGTTAGCTGGTTCTTTCTGAAGCTGCAGCTACTCCCAGCCACAGCCTGCTTAGAAGGGAGAAAATAGTGTGAGGTCCCATCTCTGCAGAAGTAAATGGGGAATATCTCATTATTTAAAATACAGTCAGGATTTCAGCCTCATAAAAATAACACTGCAATACTCTCAGAGCTGGGGACAAAAAGTGTTTAGGAGGGTGGTAGGAAAATTCATCCTGCTTAAATTAGGCCAGATTTCAGTCAGTCTCCAGAGGTTCAGAGAGCTTGAATAAATGCTGGGTACTTTCTGGCACTCTTGATGTGTGTTGGCAATAGGCTTTAACTCTGCACATCACTCATCTTGACAACTGCAGTCCAACAAAGTTACCTTGCAATTCAGGTCACCCGATGGCATCCTAATGCATCACTTTCCCACTTGGAACATTAGTCATCACTTGATCCAGGGAAGGTTTTGAAACCAGTGTGACTGTCAGCATCGGGGTATCTGTTCTCTCTGTAACAGAGAGCCCATGTCAGCTAATGAACAAGACGATATTGATCAGAAATCCATTGCTTGATTGACAGCTCTTGGCAATGTGAAAAACTGCAGATGAAAGCTTGCACAGTTTAAAAGATCACCCAGACCTCAAAGCTGATTTGAAGCTTTAAAAGTCAATCTCTGTCTATCAATTATGGGGGGATTTTTTGTACTACACAGAGGAAAGTTATTCTTTGAAAATTTGCATGCAGGATGTCTAATTTAATTTCATGTAATAGTCACATTTCAGTGACAAATGTCAGATCACTGCTTTTTTAAGCATGTTAAGGTTTTCCAGCACTTACAAAGAACGAACACTCTGATTTAGTAATATGTTTAAATCAACCAGTGTATCAGACTTTGTGCTTTAATTATGTGCTCAGATAAAAAAAGTGTTGTTTTTGCTTTACTAAACCTATGGCTTGTTATGAATAATTTAAAAATTTGGAATGGGAGCACTTCTTAAATAAGAGATGTGGAAGCCAAATAGTTACTTAGTGTCAAAACAGTGATAAATAAGAAGACATCTCTTAGTTTGATATCATATGCCCCAGTGAGGGTTTTCTGGTCTTTGTTTTTCACTGCTTCATGCAGCTGGAGATGACATGGAGCAGCTGGGAGATGGGAAATATCACTCATGTGACCTGTAGGAGCTATGTCTGTTTCTCAGTTTCATGAAGAGGGATAACAATGGGGAAAGCATGGACACTGGTCGTTTCTCAGATCTGTTGCACTCTTACATCACCTTGGCTAATCTCCCAGCCAGCAACCTCAGCTTCCTGACTCCCATATTCACATGGGGGACAGGTACCCAAAAGGCTCTGCTGATGTCTTCTGAGCCCTTTCCACATGCATCCTGAACTCCATGCCTTGGCCATTAAATGCCTTGAAATGATAATTGCCAGCCCTTAAGGGCATTGCTCAGGGTTGCCTCCTTTACCTCAGCCCTCTCTACCTGAAGCTGCTCTCTTCAAGGCTGGGTGACAAATTCAGCAGATGTGCTATATCCTCTCCCAAAACTGCCCCATCAGTGCACATGGGGGATTGTGCCCCATGTTTACAGAAGAGCTGAACTTAAAAAGTCATTCATAACCTGTCAAGTAATTACATAAGTGTTCTTAATAAATGATTAACCTGTTGCTGAGAAATCATGCCAAACAAAAATCAAGTGATGGTAGTGTCATTTCTTAACAACACACACAGAGCAGTTGGCTTAAAAACCAGGGTAGATGATTCTACAATGGCTTAGCTATTTGTGCTCATTCAGGACACTAATTTTTCCTCTGTTGACTCAGGAGAGTCCTCTATAAGGCATGCTGGCATGTTTACAGTCTGCTTTTCGCAGTCATCGCTCCCCTGTTCATCCTTCATAACTTTAGGCAGGTATATTTTTCCATAAAAAAGGATACCCCATCCTTCAGACAGCATCTGTGGAATAAAAGCCAGCATGCCCCTCTAAGATTCTGAAAATAAACAGGGGATACAAAATCAGACTACTTCAGACAGTTCCCTCAACCTCAAGTCATTTGCAAAATCTCCTCTCCAACAAAGTGAACTTGGAGGCTGCATTTCAGGCAAAACTTCCTTTTTGTTTTTCTTCCTTAACTACATCACATTAATTTTAATTTTTTTCAGTGTAGACAATGTCCTTATCTTTCAGCAAGATCCTTCTGTTCCTCAGCAAGGAGTACACTTCTGCAACACTTGCACATAGTCGAGACTCGGCTCCTGTGGAAATAATGAGCTGAGGAAAAGGAGTCTTGACTTGACATAGCAATAAATGAGGTGAAACTTTCCTCTATATTTTTTTTGTGAGAAATGAGAGTTGGCATGTAGGAAAAAAAAAAAAAGAAAAAAAAAGAGAAGAAAAAAAGACAGTTCTATTTTAATATGAAATATAAAACACCCATTGTACAAACGTGGAATTTCTTTCTTTTTTTCAGAAGCAAAGAAAGAATAAAGATAAAGGCTGCAAGTGAATGAATGAGGAGAGAAAACTAAGATAATGCAGTCGATAATCAGTTCAAGGCAGAGCATTATCCATGGGGCCATCGGTCCGGCCCTAGGGGAGAGCTTTTTAAAATGTCTCTACGTAGCTTAGCTTTGCTCATTAGCATAGCTTCTCTTTGAAACACTGGAGTGGCTTCCACGGGCAAGAGCTGTACCTGTGGCAGGAGCCACCAGTGCACTTTAATCCAACACCGCCCGTGTGGCCGGCAGGGCCGCGCTCCCCGCGGGCCCCGTGAGGGCTCTGGCCCCTGTAGGCCACGGGCTGGCACAGCAGGGATGGGCTCCTCAGGCAGCACATGGCTGCAGGGCCAGGCCCTCGCTGCTCCAAGGGTGCTTTGTGTGTGAGAAGTCACAAAGTCGTGCAGATGGATGACTCTGTTCCCCCAGTTGCTCTCAGGATGGGACTCTGTGTCCCCGCACACAGCAGAGCCCCTGTGCTGGGGAGGGCCCTGCCTCATTCTCTGCAGCTGTGGTGATGGTCAGCAAAGCAGTTGGACAAAGAAAATCCCTTCTTCTTATAGGAATGTTAATCTCTTTTTGTGCTGTTACCCTGGCTGTGGTGCCGCACTCCTTATGCCTTTGCCTTAGAGCCTTGGCCTGCATTCCCTCTGGGGCATGCTGGCTGTCACCACAGGAGCCAGCTGGGCAGCCAGAGCCCCTGTGCCCCTCAGGAGCATCCTCGAGGGCAGCACTGGGCCAGCTGTGCTCAGGGTGGCCATGCTGAGCACTAGGTGAGCTCTGCCTATGCCAAGAAAGAGCTGAGCATCATCTTTGGTCCTCGAGATGGTCACTAAACCCACTGACATCCCGAATCAGCTGAAAGGGAAAAGTACTGTCCATCTCAGGAATAACTTCTTTCACAACTTGACTCCTTCCAGTTTTAATTCCTCTTCCAGTTTTAATCCTCTGTTCTTTCACTCTCTTCTCGCCCCTCCCTGAAGATGAGACGGATGACTATGAGAACTACTACTATACAGAAGCAAAGCAGGACACCAACCTCCAGCAGGAGCTCCCGGAGCAATTTAGCTGGATGATGACATCTTTAGGTGACTTCGATTACATGGAAGGTACGTGTCAGGGGTGAGCAGGAAGGCAAGGAAGGAGTAAAATCCCAACCCTAAGCTTGAAGCATGAGTGTGGCAGGCCTGGCTGCCAGCCTGCTCTCGAAATGCCTGCATCAAAGGGATGAGTTAGGAGAATTGTTTGCAGTGTTCTTCTTTGTATTTCTCTTGTAAGGATCCTGTGTTTTATCTCCAGGTTTCACAGGATGGATTCTGATCATGCAGAACATTTCTGATTGCTACTACAAAAAAGCACAGGCTTATTTGTCTATAGACACTGTAAGATGTAATTGCTGTTTTCATGGGATATATGTTCTGTATTTATGCTAGGAACCAAATGTAGAGCAGGTTTTTTCTTTTTTTTTTTTTTTCTTCTTTTATCAGTTGCAGAGGTTTTATTTCCTTTTCACTTTTTGTTTTGCCAAACTTCAGGAGAACAGGAAAGGATCCTAGAGATTGCTCAGGGGACTCAAAAGGAGAGGCAGGGAAGTTGCCTGTAACACTCTCCAAGTTATCCCCTGCTACAAAGCAGCAGAGCTGACTTTGGGCTGTTTCCAGTACCAATTGCTCCTGGCAGCCTGGACTGCAGTGGAGATGTTGAGCACAGTGTAAGGAGCAGCACACAAGTGACTTTCAGCAGGTGCCAGCTCCCTTGAGGCAAGAGCCACCCAGAGGTATGGTAGAGTCTAATGGTAGTGGATGGCTTTTCCAGGGGAGATTTAGTGCTATGTTCCAAACAGGACATTGCCAAATCCACATCACTCCAGACTCAGTGCATGAAGGGAGACAGCCAGAGGCAATGCCACAGAGACAAATCTATCTCTGATCAAAGGAAGGGACTTGCCCCATCACAACTCTGTAACAGGGCAAGGGGAGTAGAGGATCTCCAGAGCCAAAGCTATGAGCCACTGCAGCTTGGAATAAACTCTGCAGCAACTCATACAACTCCTGTGGGTGCTGAGTTGATGCACAAGCACAGCATGTTACACAGGATGCTGTGCCCAGGAAGACAGACTCTGGCAACCACAAAATGCAAGAAGACAAAACAGGTGATAAAGGTTGAGATTATGAAAGATCTCTATCCTTACCCCTGCAGACTCATGCTACTCCAATCCCTGCAAGAATGGTGGTACCTGTGAAGCCAAGGGAAGTGACTTCAGCTGTCAGTGCCCCAAGCCATACGGTGGGACTACATGTGAAAAAGGTAATGGCTCTTATGCTAACTTACACTCCTCATTTTGTCAGGTAATGCCACTGTTGCAACTTTATAAACCTGCTGTTTGCTGAGCTGAGTGTTCTGACAGCCCAGAGCAATCATGTCCATAGTTCTTAGGACCTCATCCAGGCCAAAGTCTGTCTAAAGACCATTCAGTGAAATAAACGTCAGGAGTGCAGAGAGAGCTCCTCTATGCCCTGCAAGGTGGGCAGTGGAGAGCTGCTTAATGGTACCACAGATTTTTTGCCATAGATGCTGTGAACAAGAAGTGAGACCCCAAGTCGGCATCTGCCAAATGAAAGCTTCCTTAAAGCATCAAGGGAAGGCATCTTCCCATGATCCCTGCAAGGGATCCTGTCCACACACAAATGCTGATGATGTACCTTATGTGTGTTTTCCACAGTGGAGGACATGTGTCTGGAGAAGAACTGCCACTTTGGTGACTGCCTGATTATATTAACCCCACCCTATTTTAAGTGCAGCTGCAAGCCTCCCTACAAGAGACCCTCCTGCCAGCGCGGTGAGCACTCAGCTGGGCACAAATTGTGGTGGGGACAGCACCATGGCCAGTCTGCTGTGGGAAATCACCCACTGCAGAGGGTGATCTTGCCCTGGTAATGCTGCAGCTCCCATCCATCACTGGCCAGTGATGAGTTATGCATGATTTGCAGGGTGGTGGTTCAGTCACTGGTAAAACCCCCAGAGATAAGTGTTTTACAAGATTTCATGAGAACGCAAAGCCAACAGGATGAGTGGGAGCTCTCCCCAGTTTCCACTGGGCATGTGTCTGTGCAGTGTTCAGCACATTGACAAGGCTGTTCTGTGCTTTCCACATTGACAGCATCCAAACAATGCAGCCCAAACCCTTGCAAAAATGGAGGCACCTGCATAAGGAACAGATACAGATCAAAATTCACCTGCAAGTGCCCTGAACCTTTCAGAGGGAGATTCTGCGAGATCGGTATGTCACAGCACCTCAGGGGGAGGGGTGAACCTCCAGGGAGCCAGGGACTGGCTTTCCCCTGCAGCCAGACGATCTGATGCTATTCCTGTAGCATCCTGTGATGACTTCCTGTCACTGCTCCAAGAGCCTGACTACACCAGGGCACCGGGGACCTTGGAGAGAGGGTCACAGGAAGAGGCTGACTTCTGCAGCTACTGCTGGCAAAGGGGCTTGAAAGAGTTCCTATCTTGGTGTTTTCTCAGTGTGCTTTGGCAAGGTCCCACTGGTACATGGTTAGTGAGGCCCAGAGGTCCTCAGATGTTACACATTACAAAGGGAAGAAATGTCGTGACTTCCTTAATACAAAATCCAAAATCTGATGTAGTGAAGATGCCTGCCCAGTTGCCTGTGACTCCCCAGGCTGAGGGGACTGCTTCTGATGGGTGACATTTGAAGTCAATCAAGGTAGAAGATGGACAGATGTTGGGAAATTATTCTAATTTCTGGCCTGTGTACAATAAGGAACGTAATTACTTGGCCCGGTAGGTACTTCTGATCCTCCATAAAATGAATGTAGGACAAGGAAAGGAAGAAAGAGGAACCACTTTGAGCAAGGAACAACACAAAAGTCATTTTCATAAGTGCATTGTCTTTCTACAGGACCAAATGATTGTTATGAAGAGGACTCCTCTACTTATAGAGGTAGAGTGAACCAAGCAGAAAATGGCAGGACCTGTCTGCACTGGAATTCCCACCATCTCTTGGATCATCCTTTTAATACCTTTATGGAGGATGCTGACTCACATGGCATTGGTGAACACAACTTCTGCAGGTAATATTTTGAAGAAGCAGCTGTAGAGGTCTGTATCAAAGAGATCCTTGAGGACAAACTGCTCATGAATTTGAGAAACTAATGGTGTTAAGATCCCACATCTTTTTAGATACTGCCTGCCCATAAAACACCAGAATGTTAGAGATACCTTCTCTAACCATGCTGATATGAGGCTTTCAGAAGCTGCCCTCTTTGTTTTGAGCCGGTCACACATTTTTCTTATGGCTAAGATAGGGAATAGTAATATGGCAGTGCTGCGTGCCTCACTCAGGCCTCTTCTTTGTCAGTCTCATGAAATATTTTCTTTGTTCATCTCCCATATGGGAACATGAAGCTTGTCCCTAAGAATCCTCAGCTTCTTCAATAGTTTCATGGAGATTTCCCCATTCCTGCTGGCTGATTCTCTCAATTGTTCCCTTCAGGAATCCTGATGAGGATGAAAAACCCTGGTGCTACATCAGGAAAAATAATGAAGTGGATTGGGAATACTGTGATGTTTCACTCTGCTCAGGTAAAGAATGAGAAGCAAGTGATTTGGCAGCACATAGATGGTCTAGAGCAGCAGGTGACTCCCTGCTGCTTAACACTTCCAGTCTGATATCAACTCTGCATTTTACATCTGCTGTCTCTTCCAATGCAGCTGAAGAGACTCCGACAGAACCCCCTACAGACCCCACTGAAATATTCCAAACATGTGGACAACCAGAAGTTCGTAGGACACTCAAGAAGATCTATGGTGGATCCAAGGCTACACCTGGAAAACATCCCTGGATGGCATCTCTGCAGAGACAGACTCCAGATGGGAATGAACATTTCTGTGGTGGAGTGCTAATTAAATCATGCTGGGTTCTTACTGCTGCACACTGCCTTGAGTAAGTGCATGTCCTATCATTAGGGTAGACAGATGCATAAAAAACAGGATGGCTAGTAAAGGCAGCTTGGTATCCATATTATTTGCAAAATGATTGCTGGGAGTCAAATTGAAAGGAAAACATATATGTGGACAGAAAAAAAATTAATACATGCATAAAAATGTTTATATACTTGAAAATGGTGCTTGCTGAAATTACAAACTTAGGCCCCACTCAAATAAAATAAGCTAAAAAAGGAAATAAGCTAAAAGAGGAAAAATGGAGGAAAGTAGGAAGACTTTGCAATGTGTGAAAGAAGACCTCCCTGCAAAACCTTAGGAGATGGGATGCCATAAGCAACATCACCTATTACATCAGAATTAAGCTCTTCAAAACAGTCAAAATATGCACTTAGCTTTAATTCTTTCCTGCGTCAGCTAGCTTAGAATACTACATTTCCTCCAGCATTTGTATTGAATCAGTTGGAAACCAGCACCCTAGGAAACAGGTGAATTACACACTGGAAATAATTTCAAACATATAATTTTTAATATGCTCTGACAATGGCAAGCAGCTTTACTGCCATGGCTACATGAGCTGCCCCTTGTCATCACTGCCACAGTAATAGACTGTGTGCACACTGCTACTCTGCCTTAAAACACGAAGAAATTCATGTACATGCAGCTTTAAATCACTTTATTTCATGATTGCAACAAGTTAAGAGAACATGCATTTTCCAACACCACTACTTTCCTATCTAAGCCTTCCTATAATGATTTTAGGAAATCTTCTGGCCAAGCTTTACAACACGAAGAAATACCTTGAGTTCCTGTTACTAAAAGTGCATCACCACTGATAAAAAATATCTGTATATAAATGACTTTTTTTCTCCCCAGAAACCTAAAAACAAAGATCCAAGTAGCCCTTGGCAAGCAAAACCTTGAGAAGAAAGAGGATCACGAGCAAATATTTGATGCAGTGGAAGTAATTTTACATGGCAAATACAGAGAGGAGACGGGTCATGCCCTATACAATGATATTGGTAAATCCTTTATTTGATACTCACATGGCTCACCTCCACCCTTTGTTGTTTGAAGTACCTCTCTTCCACCAAAGTGAATGTAAAATTCTCATTGATACTATGCTCTGGAAATAATCAGGCCAAATTTTGACCTAGACCGGTTTGAATCTTGGTATGTAATTTGTGATGGGCAGGCAGAAGTCACTGCTCAGGACGAGCCAAACAATGGGAACAGGTCCAGCATAGGGGGCCAAATGGAATATTTGGTTTATGCATGGTAACAACTGCTAACAATAGTTAGGGATCAAAATTAACTCCAAATGCTTTTTGTTATTATCTCCTCTCCAGCACTACTTAAACTGCAGCCTGTTGATGGTTACTGTGCAGTGGAAACAAAGTATGTGAAAACAGCATGTGTCCCAGATTTCTTCCTTCCGGCTGGGACTTCCTGCTTCATTTCTGGATGGGGTGACACAGAGACAGGTACTTGTGGGCTAACTGGATTTTGGGGGGTACTCCAGTGGCAAGGTGGGCTGCTACTTTCAGTAGTAATTGCCAGACTCAAATGAGGACCTAGGCACTGGTGAAACCAAGACATGGAATTAAAAAATAAATTCAGCTAAAACATGAAATGCAAATTTCTCATTAGCAGAAATCTCTAACTGCTAAATCAACCAAACCTGTTAGAGTTTTGATAAGATGCCTGATCATTTTTTAGCCTGCCATCCAACTCTCCATGTCACGGTTTCATCTGAAGCCAGCTGAAGCGAGGAAGTATCAAGAGAGGCTATCACATAGCTTGTGTGTTTCAAGACAGCAGCAAGAAAGATAGGAATTTTCACATGGTTTTCCAGCCCATTGGGTCAGATAAAGCTTTAGCTTTTTGGAAACAGCATCTGGACCTTCAGATGTACTGAAAAATAAAAAAATACCCAAGCTTTTCAAGTTCAACCAGCTCTATCCTTTCTTGCCCATGGTAAATCCTAAGAGGAGACATTATTATGCCCCAAAAAAGATAATGGCAATTTTCTGAAAAATGCATTTTCTCCTGTTCTGATTGATGTGTTGCTGTGAAGCAGCAGAAGGAAAACCTGTCACTGAGGCTGCAGTGGGTGTCCTAGTGCTTAGTGACTGATACAGCCTGATACGATCCATGGGACCGAATTCTCCCTTCACATAACTCCCATTGAAGTCCACAAGAGACAAGCGTGTTCATTTGATCAGAATGCACCAACAGAATTTATTGGACATTTTTTTAAAAGTTTCAAATAAAATCTCTCTTAAAAAGAGTAAAGGGGATTTTATGGGTTTTTTCCCCCCAACAAAGAATATCAAATACCCTGTACATGTTCAAACTAAATGGCTCCTTCTTTGAGCAGAGCTATTATTAGCATTTCAGGAAATCACTGCAGAAATGGAATATTTCCTGAAACTCAAGCAGAACCAAACTTATAAACCACCTTTAATTATCTACAGATGTAGTACTTTGAAACTAAGGCTATTGCCTTTAGATGTCAAGTTATGTCTTTAGATTCACTGTAATTAATCATTGCCCTTAAATATTGTATGATTTTCAGTTTTCATCTGTTTCATTAGCTTGCATGTTAAAGCATCTAATAGAATAAGTCTGAGAAGTGCTGAGCAGCTCAAAGTCCCATGGGGACCTCAGGGAGCTGCAGACAACCAGCACCTTGGAAAAGCAGGATTACACAGAAAGAGCTGATTGGAACCAAATTCTGAATACCTGATTTAACTTTCATTTAGACAACAACTCTGTCCTGAGGGAAACTTCAGGCTCCAGCTCATTGGAAACTTATCATTTTGGCCAGATAGTTCTTTCCTTCCCAGGCTAGGACATGCATCATCCCCCCTTCTCTTCCCCATCCAATTTGTTTGTCAAGCAACCTTGTATTTTGAATGAAAGACAAATTATGACAGGAATGGGAAGAAAGTGACTCCATTTTTTTGGTGCACATCCCATAGGTGACCCATCCCATCAGCTGTTAGATGCCAATGTCAGGCTGATTTCACAGAGGAAATGCAATGAACCCAAACTACATAATGACAAACTGGATGATAGCATGTTCTGTGCAGGAAATCTTCGGAAACCCGGAGTCGATTCTTGTCAGGTCTGTTGCTTTTTCTGTATTTGAACACTAATTTTTTTATGTTAAGAGTCAGGCTGTGCAGAACTTTGGCAATGTGCAGCATATGTATCTGTTCTCACATCTGTGTATTTCAACAGCCTATCTGCTGTACACTTTGAGCTGTACATCCTAAGAGCTAATATTGCCACTGTCACCTACAGGCAGATCTGTGGAATCAAGAGACTTCTGAGGCAGTTTGTCATAATAACCTGAAAACTTGCTCTTTTTTTTCCCCTCAATTTTGTTATGGCCTCTACCTTGACTGCCAGTTCTAATCTGATTTTCACTATCAGAGCTGAGACTTGCAGGGAGTCAGTATTGATGTTTCTTTTCATTACAGCTAAAACAAATGTGAAACAAGTTCATACTTATACCATTGAAAGGTAGGAAACAGTTTGAACAACACTTCCTAAGGTGCAAATTACCACTGTAAAGCATATTTTGCAATAGAAATCAGAAATAAAAAAAAAAACATGCAAGTAAGCAACTCAGAATAAGGCTATTTTGAGGAGTGTGAGACAGCTTAAGTTTTCATTAATGCCAGGGATCCCATCTTTATCTTTCTGAGTTCAGGCTCTGAATTCCTGGTACTTTCATGCCTGGGAAATTTCATGTGACCTTGTCAGATTTATGTCACAGACTGGAAAAAAATTAAAACTTACAGCCAAAAAGTCTGGTATCATTTGACCTGGTCACAGAACTGCAAGTCCACTTAGGGGCTAATCAGCATCTGGTGGTATATCTGTCAGGAAAAAAACATCATTACAGCTTCAAAGTCTTGTGATGAGACAGAAGCATTCTGATTTTGGATACTATTTTGCTTCATGCTTTGAATATGTGTGCTTTCCTTCCTCAGGGAGACTCTGGAGGCCCACTGACTTGTGTAGCAAATGGCTCCTACTATGTATATGGCCTTGTGAGCTGGGGTGAGGGATGTGGGTTAAAAAACAAGCCAGGAGTTTACACCCAGGTGACAAATTTCGCCGATTGGATTAACGCTGTAATTCAGTATTCATCAAGGTCACGTCAGTAGGAGAGAGCTTTGGAATGACAAATGGTAAGATTGAGAGTTTTACTGGTTTTATTCATTCCTTAAATGCCTCATCTTTGACAAAAATATTGCTGATATTTTCTCATGGCCTACATGGGGCATCCTTCATGGCCATCTTGAAAATAGCCTTAAGAATGTTAGCTAGAATGTCAGTGGCAGTTTTTCTGTTGAGGGCTTTGAAATAAGCCCACATTTTTTATCTGAACAGATCAGAAAGTAAAGCTACTCCATTTAATCCCCAAACAATTAAAGGCCCTGATATCATGTTTCTAGATCTGCTTTTCAAGCCATGAAAATTCTCCCAGCTCAGCTGCTGCCAGACATTTCCTCTTCCCCTCATGCTGCCAAGGTGTGTTTTTTCTGCACTCATTGAACCCTGACACCTCAAAGCTATTGGTGTGTGCTCTTAAAGCCAGTACCATTTTTCACACACATAAGAATCACCATGTGACTGAGTTTGCAAGATTGCAGCCATTGGAATTTCCTGAGGAGAGAGGATCAAGCAGGACAATTATTTTTAAAAGCACTTTTGTGGGTAAATAACTACAAATTTTATTAGTGATGCATTTCAGACTGAAAAACCAAACAAAATTTCAGTACTAAATTATCCACTTTATTCCTGATTAGAGAATAATTACAAGTTATGCTTCAGATCTACAATGGTTTATATGTACTTAACCAGTGAGACCTAGTAGTACTAAATGCTATTAAAAAAAATCTGTCTAAAGCCATTGGATAATTTGAGAGTTCTCATAAGATGTGTCAAATTGTGTAACCTTTGCCCAATGATTCTGCACAAAAATTTGAAAAACAAGGGATTGGTATTAAATCAGGATATAAAGAATAGACTTGTTTGTGAAGAGTCAATTTCTTAAAATAGTGATGTCACTCTCACTTGAATTCCAGGGTTTACAACCTTTTCTAAGCAGCTACCTAATCTGTCAATAGCTACCCCTACTGAAAAGAGTAATTCTGATATTTTACTTTGGAAGGTTTGAAAAAAACTGAAGTGATTGTGACCTGAATACATCCTGATAGTCTAGAACAGATTCCCTGATGCCTGCTAGAAGACCTGCCTTTGGCAAGTCAGTGATAACTTTTCTCCCACTGGCTCTTGACTCGTTCATTTCTTAAACCACCTGAATTGTGCTTTTGTACTCTCTTAGGTCAATGGTGGGAATATTCCAGGAACATAAAAATCTCCAAAAATTACAAACATGGAACAAGAGCCACCTGATTTATTCATTATAAATTATTTCATATTCTACCTTCCATGGTACAAAGCTGAGCCTGCCAGTCATCTAGTACTAATTTCATTTACAGCTTTAAATAAATAGCAGAATCTGTGATACATTCAGTGATAACTCATAAAGTATCCACACAAAAATAAAATTATCAGTTATAAATTGCAATATTCTGGTTGCCTTTTAAAACAAAAATTCTTAAAAGCCATCTTTTGTGTTTCCCAG
Source organism: Haemorhous mexicanus (assembly GCF_027477595.1). Classification (NCBI taxonomy): domain Eukaryota; kingdom Metazoa; phylum Chordata; class Aves; order Passeriformes; family Fringillidae; genus Haemorhous; species Haemorhous mexicanus. The sequence continues at coordinate 34,407,632 of NC_082347.1, forward strand.
AAAACTGGAAAAGCTGCAGAATTTGCAGGACAAGATGAAAATCTATTTATGTTATGTCTTGTTTCTTTTTACTTCTGATAAAGCTGCATTTGCCTTCTCTTGACTTGCAGAATTTCTGAAGCATCAGGATTGACTCCAACTTGCTGAGATCCTTCTGTCTCCAACTGGTCCTGAAAAATCACAACACAAAAAATTGTGAAACCAGCCAGTGGATAGAGGAGGGCTTTAACCATTATTCTTTAACAGTTTTTCATATTCAAAATTACACAACTGGCAAAAAAAAAAGAGGAAAATCTAAATCACTGTTCTGCACAGAGCGAATTTCTGCTGTGGAGAAGTGCAAAAAATGGACCTATTCATATAAGTTAGATACCTCACATACCAAAGGACAAAATGTGCTCAAGTCCTAGTTTCTATTTTGAAATAAGAAGCAAACCAGCAAGCACCTGAGTTCCACATGGATTGCACACCTGTAGGTTTCCCTGGGACCATCAGGTCATTATCATACCTCTGACTCATGAAGATACTGCTACTACTATAAGTAACAGTAGCTCCCACTGCCTCCATTACTCAACCATAGTTTTCACTTATTTCCTGAGTAACTTTACAGATGGGAATGTAAATCATGGATATGTACTGTTTCTCTTGGTCTGGATTATTGTTTGACTTCTTACCAAAGTTAACAATTAAATGATCAAAGCATTTGAAGTGCAGTGCTTCCCTTTTATTGTAGCTGAATGGTTCCTAACTGTAAGGCCTACGAGATTCCTGTACGGATTTCTGCTCTCTTGTGCTGGGACACTGAAGACTGGGAGTTATCCCTGTGACAGAAGGAAAGCCTGGAAGATCCCTTCTTGTAATATCTTTAACCTTAAGCTGGACAGAGGCAGAGGAGGCTGGAGCATTGCCCCTTTGCACAAAGCCTCCCACATCACGTATTATCTGTCAGGAGCCTATACTCTACCTGTCAATATGGCTGGTAGTGGAGATTACATGGCAACACTGAATTACATGGCAACATGTGGTTCCTGATGAAATTATGAAAAGAGGATGGGAGTTCCATGGGGAGTCCCTTCTACCTCTGCTTCTGCTTTCCTCAGAGGTACTAGGACACTTGGAGATCTGACATCATCCACAAGTTGGGGAAAACACATCCTGACATGACACTGCTGAATTCCCTTCAATGGTTCCTTCAAATTAAGATGTACACTAAGGCACAAAGCTTCATGAGGGAAGTGCACATATCCTTTTCAGACAGTAGGGAGAACTGTAGACTCCAGGGAGCATTCAGAAACATTAGACAGGATGTGTGCAGGTTAAGGAGCAGAGCTGTTGGGATTTGTGAGAAGGATGGTTTGCTCTACTTACAGCTCCAGGTCTGTACTGAGTAGAAGGCTGCAGCAATCCCATTTCCCGAAGGTATGCCAGCTCAGCAGCTCTTCTTGCCATTTCAACTTTGTGAGAGCCTGGGGGAGTCCAGCCAATGCCTCTGAGCCAGTTCAAGTCAGATTTGTATTTTATCTGAGAGAATGAAACATACACCAGGATGTATTATTTTGTTGAGCTCTAACCAAATCACACACCCTGGGTATTCAACAGAGAGCATATAAAGGAGTAGCAGAGTCAATAATAAACAAATTATTCATTTTTAGCAAGCAGACTGTGATTCTTCCAAGGTGATTTTGTTAGCAGGTAAGGTTAGCAAAGGAGATTGCACAGACCGCTCCCAGCCCAGGGAAGGACCATGTCACTCAGCCACACTTACATCACTCTGCAGCTTGTAGGCCTGCTTTGCATGTTTCACATTTAGCTGTTCAGGGTCACAAGTGTATTGGTGCAAGGGCTGCCTGTAGTTAACATTGCTTGCAAGCTGCTGGCTTCTCTTGGCATGGAGGAACCCTGGCTGGTTGAGCTGACTCTGGAACTGTGCCATGTTAAGGGCATAATCACTCCTGTACTGGAGGTCGCTCTGGAGTTTCCCCACTCTGAGGACATGTCTGATTTTGGGATCGTCATTTGCACTGAGGAATCCAATCTGCTGGCCTCTGTCTCTCAGGAAGGCTTCTCTGTATTTGTACTGCAAGGAAGTACAGAGGAAAATCTCATTTTCACATTCAAATTACCTTCAAATTCTGTTATGAAATAACTTATCCTCCCCTGGCTATCAATCATGTTTCCTGTAGTGCACAAAGACCAAGGGTTTGTTTGATATCAAACCACATCTCCTAATCTAACAAGACACTTTAGAAGAATTACTTTTGTGCTCATTTTTAAAGGAGTGGAAAGACTTAGGGGGCTCAAAATGCTCATCTCTCAAAAGTAATCAGAGATCCTCCTACTGTTGCACTCTTGGGTACACACAATACAGAGCTCAACCAATGAAGCTCCTCCATCTTTAGCTTTCTTGCCAGCTGTGGTCTTCTGTGTTCAAAGATAACCCACTTTATCCTAGACCATGCTTTAACTATTCATAGCCTAGTACCTATATTATTTGATTAAATCATAATATGTCTTCTTCCCAAGAAAAACTCTTGGGACATAAGACAGAACAGCCTGATATTGGACATTACTAATGGCAGACTTTAGCTGGAAATCTTTGCGCTTAACTAGCACTTTGTTTCATTGGATCACCAATTTTCCATACCAGAATAGTGTTCACTCATGTCAGACTTCACCCATTTTTGCAGGATGGGGTGGCTTGGGAAGAGGGTTGGGAAGTGTTTGAAGCGGAACAATTCTTACATCACTAGCAATCTCTCTTGAAGCCTTTGCTGTCTGGAATGGGATGGCGTCAATCCTAAAATCATAGCCAGATGCCCTTGTCTGTTCCCAGGATGTTTTATACAATTTCTGTGTTGAAAAGAAAAGAACAAAAAAGTCATTTCCCCCTGCAGTTTCTTAAACGCGGTCCCATAACTGCAATAATAAATGTTTTATCCTACTGGGCTTATTTGTATCAAGAGTCATCAGTACTATCTCCAAGGTTTTGATCCAGTTCTATAGCACTTCAACTTCTTTTCTATTCACCATAATGATAAAATGCCTCATCTGAAAAGTGCCACCAGGGTTTCCTTTTGTACTTGAATGTGGTTGTTTTTGATGTGATTTAATTTCTATTAGAAACCGTGATGCATCAGTCACATCAATATTGCATTGATATTGCCCTTATTCTCTCTTTTGATGCATCCACTCACAGTGTCTTGGGTTTCCTGGCATCCTAATTTCAATACCAGTTATTTCAAGCTTTTCAAATGATCCTCATCTCTATCCCCAGCCACATGTGGCTTCATTAACTCATGTGGAATAACAGCCGGTTCTAATGTGACTTTGAGGATGTGAATCACATTTATATCCTGAAGAGAAGTTGCTCTAGATTTGGTTCTTCTTCCATTAGTAGCTTTCTTAAAATAGCTTCCAGTCTGCAGGTCCTACTTCACAGCCATGGTATCTTAGCTGACACTTTCAGCTTTCCCCTTCTGATTTTATTCATTTGCTTTCTGTAAGTCTTTGATTCACCCCTCCTGGGGTTTGTGGCCATAGGAAAAGGAGCACAAAATCCAGTCCACATTTTAAGACAATCTTCTCTTTCACTGGTGGCTGTGCTGCTAGGTGGTAATAAATTTGAAAGTAAATTTAGATGCCAGAAATCCTGCAAGACAGGCAGGGCAGAAGCAATGTAAGCATCACTGTACATCCTGCTAACAGGGATGACCTTTCATTTGTGTGAAATCCTTGCACATATTATTTGACTTTTTACATTTTCCTCTATTGCTTCAAAATGTAATTTCTACTTGTTTCTTTCACCTACCTCAAAGCTCCTATCAAACTAAGGTTATTCTGACCCTACAGGTAAAGACAACAGCTATTTAGTCAGGGAACATGACATCAGGAATAGACTGAGTTCCTCTGTATGAGATAATGTGGAAACAAATTCTCTCTAAACTAATTCCACTCACTGATTCAGTTACATCCAGATTTATGACAACTACTCCTAAGGGATCATTTCAACACAGTGTTACAGCTTCAGAAAAGTAGAATACATAGTCTAGGAAAGAGGCTTCTCCCTCCTCCCTCACCCAAAGAAAACCAAAAAGATTTTAATTTTTAACTAATCATATCTATAATGAAGGTTTGAAACCCTTAATAATAGCATACTGCCCTAGAAAATTAAATGAACGCTCAAAAGAAAAATTAGCAGACTTTACCTAACTCCTCCAGCCCAAACCTAGCAACATGTTGGCTGTTCGCTGCCTCCGGCTTCTTTTAGTTCTGGTCAGGCTCAGAGAATTGGCTTCTACATACATGAAAGTTTCTATTCCCAAAGAAGTTTACCAAGCCAGCTTCCCAAAGGAGAAGGTTTACTCACATCACTGATGTAGAGTGCATTCTGGCGGGCTCGGATGAAATCCGGATGATCGGGAGGCAGGGTGTACCTGTGCCTGTCCTCAGAACCTCCAGCCTTGTACAGCCTCTGTGGGGCCAAAAGTCATTGAATGCAGGTGATACTGGAAGCAATGCCAAGAGCAATTATTTTAAGCATTATGGTACAGCAAAAGTTAAGGTCACTTATACATAGGAATGAAACCTACGTCATTGCACTGGAGGTAGCTGTTTTTGGCATGAATCAAACTCGGAGAGTCAGCCACAGCTGTGAACTTCAGACTTTCTGGCTTCTGACGGTATTTTATCTGAGAGGGGCAGGAGGCAACAAAAACAAACAAAGGGAAAAAAAACAGGAGATGTTTCTGTTAATGATATATGACAATTCCAGGAGTGTGATAACTGGGGTAAAGCATAAAAGACACTTTCCTGAAGCCTCTGTTCTGCTTTAGTCTCAGTTGCTCTTTCAGCTAGGGACTGGGGGATGCCTTTGTATCAGGCACAGAACTTTTTTGTGAGTGTGTCTATGTGTGTGTGTGCACAAAAGACTTCCCACCAAAATTGACATGCAAAAAGCTTTTGAACACTACGCTTTTGACAGCTCATAATTTTTCTCCATTAATGCATGATACTGAGCAGGCAAATGCCCCTTCATTGTGGTTGTCAGTGCTGTATCTTTCTACACTTCCATAACCACCTGCTTAGAATTTCATAATGGAGTTTCCTGCATTTATTTATTGCTACATGTTTTGCCTATACTCCTGTGTTTCATTTGGAATGGAAAATATTCAGCAGGTGTCACACAGTGGACTTGTGTCTCCCATACTGCCTCTTGGTAACTTACACCTTGTATAAACAGGCTCCCACATCAAAAGGAAATGATAAGCTACATTCGTAAGTGTCATGTAACGAGGAGCCTTGATGGTAAACAATTCCTACAGACTTGCTATCCCATGAAAGATTTATCAGTTACCTCACTGATGAGCTCTCCAGCCTTCTTTACACTTTCTATCTGCGGAGATCTCAGAGCCATCCAACCAACTCCTTTCATGAGGTTCAGGTCTGATTTATAGCGATGCTGTTAAAAATGAAAATCGTTAACTATCAGTTTTGTATCCACAGCTATTAAGGTTTTTTAAAAAACTCCCTGGTTCATATTCTCATTTTGAGGTTTTTCATTTGCCATGCACATATCAGATCGTAAAGCCAAACTGTTTGCATTTGCTCGTTCCACCAGGAATTAAATAATGTATCATATGCAAGTTACAAGAGAAGGCCCCACGAGTGAATTAGTATGACTCAAAGCAGTAAGTAATAACCTGTTTGTACTGGGCGTAAAAGAACCTCTTTTGAAATAATTTTATGAGGTGAGTACAAGTCAGGAATACTAATTATTTTATCTGGTTCATGGTTCCTCGTTAACCCCATTTCTAGGAGGACACATTACTCTTTCTTTACTCACATTAAAGGCTTGCTTTTAGCTCTTAATCTATTAAAGAAAATCAGGCAGACCCAATAAAAAGTGAAAGTCAGCAAAGTGCCCGCAATCCCAGCAATCCTGACTTCACTTCAGAGTCATGGTGTCTCACTGTGTGACTTTAATCCAATCATCCAACTTTCATTTTTGTTCTCCCCTATACGTACAAAGGACATGACAATCAACTGACTCATGTGTGCTGTACATTACTCTACTAGGCAGTGTGGGTATCAGGCAAAACTATCATCACCATTTGTCTGGACTCCTGACTTGGGGTTCTAAAGGCGGGAGCAAAGTGCTGAGGTTCTCCCTCACATCCTATCCTGTCCCTCTCAGGGATGTAGGAGTAGCCTGAGGTACTGGTACAGCCTACCTACTGAGGCTGGTAGGGTCCAAAAGAAAGATTTTACCTCACTCTGCAGCATGTGGGCTCTTTTGGCCCACTTCATCTTCATGTCTTCAGGAAGTGCTGTAAATTCATGGAGTCTCTTTCTGTAATCTTGATCACTTGCTAAGGCTTGGGCTTTCCTGGCATGGACAAGATTGACCATGTCCATGGGCAGATGAAACTGAGACCACATGTCTTGGGATCCCTTCTTGTACTCTTGCTCACTCTGTAATTTGGCAGCATGCAAGCAGTGCAGTAACCTGGCATCATCCAGAACGCTTCTGGCACCAATGCATTTTCCTCTCTCCATCACAAAATTGTGTTTATATTGGTACTAAAAAATTTAGAAAAAGGATAAAAGTGAAAATGTGCCAACTTAGACCAGCTATTCCAAATAACTTAGGATAAATTACTAAAACATCTATGTTTTCTGTAAAACCAGTATGTAGCAATAGAAAGCAATTGTTTGAATATCTCATTGCTCTCAAATTCAGATACTACAGGAGCTGCAACATTAAAGTTAAGTGCATCTCATTGTATTTTCTGAATATGCCCAAAACATTGATCATGTTTAACCTCAAATCATGTACTTTTATTATCTCTCTAAGAATTCGATTCCCATCAGAATAGGGAATGAGAATGTGAGGGAAACAAACAAAAGACAGAAGAAAAAGAAATCTATACAAAAGCAAAACACCGTGCACTCTGTAGCCTTCAGATTTGCAAATGCCACACAGCTATTTTAAAGAGTAAATTCAGTTTTCCTGGAAAGAATAAGAACCAGCAACCCCTCATTCTCATCTTAGCTGAGACTATGACTCTCCCTGTGATCTTGCATTTATCCTCTCTGTGAAATAGTGATGATGATGATAATGCTTATTTATACAGCATCAACAGGGTGCTTAGAACTTTAAAGGGAAGGCCTGGGCCCTGAAGAGTTCATAATGTAGTTGAAATGGGATAATAACACTTATCTACCACACAAGAGAGTTGTGGGGATTAAATTACAGCATCTAATGTTTATAAAGTGCTTCCAAGATGAAGGGCCAAATTCAGATCTGTTGTAAGTGGATGTAATTCTATTACAGATTTGTACCCTCTAGAGCAGATCTGAAGCTGTAACCAAAAGCACTCTGCAAAATATGGTTAAGTATATATTATAAATTACAATTAGAAATGGTTGCTTCATTAAAGAAACACGTGTGAAGTATATTCATATTTTATCACATAAGAGATAAAGTATGCAGCTAAGCACTATACAAAATGAAGACTGTTTCCATCTTCCTAGAATTTATTAAATATCTTGTGAAGGAGGGATGAACTTAGGCTTTCTGAGAAATGGGTACCACCATGTCTGAGTGTTTTGCATACAACAATCCAAATGATAGATATTTATAAGGATAAGTGACTTGTTTCTTCTATTTTAGAAGTTAAGGGGATACATATTTACAGGAATTTGCACTGATTTTTACTTCCTAACCAGACAGGGAACTCCTAATTTTTTTGGAGATTCAAAGAACCCTTAGCTTCCTCTGACTTCATTTCAATTTGGAAATACTAAGTAGTTCCAAAAGTCAGCTCTAAACAGCACAGAGTTACTAGGCACAGAGTTACTAGGCACTTTATGATACGAGGAGCCAACAGCCTGAAAAAGAGCAGAATCCCTTTTCTTTCTGTTTGCAAATACTTTAATTCATTTGCTATTTCCCACTGGAAGATGTTTAACCTGGCCTGGATCCCGATTAGCAGCAATTTTTCCTCTTCTTTTTTTTCCTAATTCACACAAAGAATCTCATTCATAAGTAATATATTCTGTCTCACACTTGTCTCACATGGTTATGGAGTTGCTTTAATTCAGTAAAATCTGCTTTAGACATTGTTTTACATGAAGTTAACAGAAATTAGGCAAGAAGGGAGGTTGAATCATTCAACTCACATCACTGGCAATTTCTCTGGAGGCCCTGGCAGTCTGGAACGGGAGTGCTTCCATTGTCAGCTTGTAGCCTTGAGCACGTAGATTATGCCAAGATTCTCTGTATTTTGCCTAAAGTAGGAAAGGCACATGTAGACTGCTGCTTTACTTTTAAATGCACAAAGGAACAAACAAAGGAACCATCTTTCATTTGTTATTCTGTGTTACAGTCTCATTCTTTATAATCAAAGGAATTTTTTTTAAATTATCTTTGGGAAATCCTACTAACTCAGACAAACATGTCTCGTTCTTTATGTAGATTTAATTTACTCACAACTGTATATATGCTAATGAAGATTTAATTTGATTATAATCAAATCAAGGAAAGCATAAATAGAATAGACCTCAAATTTCCTCTACTTATTTATCTTCCTTGCCACTGCACAATTCATCCTGCATCTGAAATAAGTTGTAAGAAATACAGAACAAATTCTTACATCACTGAGGTTGGCTGCATTTATTCTTGCTCGTGTAAACTCTGGCAGACCCAGTGTTGGTGTGTAGTGATGCCGACTGTCCTCTCCTGCTGCTTTATACAGGCGCTAGCAAAGAGATCAAAGAGACAACTGAAATCAATTTTCTCTCTTGTTTCAATAATACAACAGCAGTACTTAAGTTGTTAATGATTGTGACAATTGTAGTCAGCCATCATTGAAAATAGCTGAGGATATATTGAAATTGCAAAGTTTTTTTCTGGGCATAAAGATATAGGGCTTTTGCAGGGCATAAAGGACATTTAAACTAATTTTTATAAAAATATGATGATGCCAAACCACTACATTCTCAGCCTTGCATTGTTACATTCCCAGCAAGGCAAAAGTAGACCTAAGAATGCCAAGGGCATCATGACTATGTGTGAAGTAAGAAGGCAAGTATTTCTGGTAGACTGGGCATATTTTCTAGCTTTAATTTTTTTCTTCAAGTTGTTATATATGATTTTGATAATTTTTCTATAGTTTTTGTATTGTTTTTCAGAGTTTGGAACAGTGATCCTTTTCTAAAAAAGAAAAGGCTCTTTGAGAAGCCCTCAAAAGTGGATCATACTATGCAAATGAGCTCCCTCTAGAGTACCCCACAGTCCTGATTTTTGAGTCTCTGTTTCATGCAAAAATCTTGATAATGGAACTCTGTTATTTGGTTACTATGTGAGCTTTTTGAAAGAGATTGAATTGAAAATGGCATTAAATGTTTTTGGGGAAAAAAGTGATCTAACAGTGAAAAAGCAGAAATCAGTGATGCTTTCACTTTTTTTGATGATTTTGCTTTCAGAACAGGGTTGTCTCTTTGCCAGTTCTCCATCCCCAGCTTGCTGCATTTTGAACGGTGTCGTTTGTGATTCACGTTAGGAGAGCCTACCTCATTAGCAATCATATTGCTGAATTTTGCATGAAGGAGGCCAGGAGAGTCTGTCACCGATGTGTACTTGAAGGAATGTGGCTGCTGACGATATTTACTCTGAGTTCACACACAAAGAAAAATGAGCAGAATAAGTAAATTGCCTTGTCAGATTAGGGATCTTTTCCAATTCTAGTGGAATTCCACTGCTCCTTGTGCTTAAAACTCTAGTTTGTCTATTGATCCTTAGACTAATTTACCTTTTGCTATTCTGAGTTAGGTACATTCAAGTTTCACAGGGAAAATGAAAAGTAAATAAGGAATAAGACATGAAAGAAAAGTGCTGCCATGCTGAATATGCTGAAAACAGTAACGAGATTATTTCATCCCTTGGTGTCATTAACCCAGGGTAGTGAAATTACAGCAAAGGCAATCCAGTCCAGAGAGAGAAGAAGCTGCCCAAACCAACTGGATTTTTTTGTGAGATAAAAAGATTTCACCTGACCTGTGGCCCAGTGTCAGAATTGTGAACAAAACAACTGCAAGATCACTGCAAGCAGGCACTTGTTCCCTAGAACACACCTCCTACTTTGCCTCATTTCACATCTATGTGAATACAGGCAAAAGATGCAGGATTTGAAACTATGAGAGACTGAATGAAGAGAGCATGACCGATGAAATAGAAGTCCAGTTACAGAGGAAGAAAAACAACAGCACATAAAAGCAGCAGGTGAAAAACAGACTGACAGGAGTAAAACAGGAGAATAGATGAGGACCCTGTAATACTCTGGGCACTGCACAGCTCATTCTAATTTTGGAGAAATAGTACAAGGTACTTATTACAGATAGGCACAGCTTTACTTTCAGTTGAAAAAGCCCATTTAAATTCCTAAATAAATAACATAAAATAAATACCTCCTGGGTCTGAAACACGGGAGAAAAGACTTGCAAAATAAGTTAGCAAAGTTTGCAAAGCCTAAAACTCCATCAGGTTCACCCATCTGCAGTTAGGACACGAGTGTAATGATCAAACGCAAGGGGAGGGAGCCTGGCATTATCCAGTGAGTCACTTTGCCAGCCCAGTCTAATAGAAAGACATCTGGCAAACTCTTGTTCGTAGTGGAGAAATCAAACCCCTCTTTTGTTACCTCGCTGATGAGTTCAGAAGCTTTCTTCTTCCCTTCAATCTCCAGGGCCCCTGGGGTAATACATCCAACGCCTTGCATAAAGTTCATGTCAGAGCGATATAAATTCTAAGGAAAACCAAGCAGAAGTAATTACGAGTTTGCATTTGAGATGCCCTATATTTATTCACCCAAAAATATGCAATGACTCCATTAAAATTAGTATCTACCACAGAGAGTTTGTACACATTGCCCTAAGATCTTGTGTTTATGAATGTGTCTGTATGAATACAGCCCTGGCAGATCTACAGCACAGATGTAAGATTTTGAGGACTACTGAGTCTCATGAACACCAAATGCTGCTTCAACTTCTGTCTTCCATTTGTAACCTAGAAAAAACCTTTTTTAGGTACATGAATTTTCTTCATATATAATACATAAATCACAGGTAGATATTATTGATTTATAAATATACATAAAATAAGACCAGTTCATAAAAACATAAGAAAATAAGGTTTTTTCTTTCTCTTTTAAGTAAGAGAAACTGCAGACAAACTAGCCTTGATTTTTAACAGTTCTGAATGGTCATAATACAAGCAAGGAACACTAAGGAAAAATAGCACTGAATCATTGCATACACATAATTAAAATATTTTCCAGACCACCAAACCAAGCAGTGACTCCCTGTAAATATTAATTTTTAAAAAGTTGCCAATAGGTTCCTGATAAATACATCACAACAATATTATTTCATTTCATAATGAGAAGGATGAGGATGGATGGAAACCTGCCTCAGAATCTCTGATTATGTACGTTTCACCCAAATTAGGATTATACTTCTTTGGACACTTCCTGCCATTTCTAAGTCTGTTGGCTGATATGTTAAGGTGATATATAGTAGCATTTTGTGGCCAGGTAGGTTTTTAAGATACAGCCCCTCCTGAGGTCTGCAGGGGCAGACCTATGGTGATCTATGAAAAGTCCTTTGCTCAAGGTTCTGCCTGCAGATTTGTAAGGCAATACTCAGTTAATTTAACTCAAGACTACTTAGGGAGTAAAGCTCATCCTTAGAATTTTAATGGATGTGTCTTAGACCAGAGCTTATAATCATCTTACAAATCCAATCTTTCTTGTGAAAGTACACATGAAATTTCACCCAGACCCAAACCAACTTGTAAATACCAGTTGGTAAAGGGTTTGCATTAAAATGGGTATTTTTACCAACTGTCCAATCATCCTCACTTTCAAACCCTTCTCTACCCAAATATCAAAAACTACTAGGCTTTATTTCTAGTTTCTCTAGTTTCTACTAGACTTTATCCTCTAGTTTCTACTAGATACTCTAGGAGTATCTCTACTGCACATTGTTCCACTGCACAGTAAGACAAATGTCTAGTTCCTACACATAATCCAGGGGGAACAGCCATTGTTTATCCCTCAGCTCTGCTCAAACACTTGCTGCCAGCTGTCGCGAGTTGGAGCAGAACTGTTTTGCACCAGAACCAACAGGAAACACCCCTGTGACACTCTGCAGTCACCTCACTCTGCAGTCTGTAGGCGTTCTGGGCGCAGCGCAGCCTCACGTCGTCAGCCAGAGCCGTGTACTGGTGGAGCAGCTGCCTGTACTCCTGCTCACTGACCAGCGACTGGGCCCTCCTGGCATGCACCAAGGGCATCATATCCAGAGGCAGGTGGAAGTGAGACTTTGTGTCCTCAAAACCTTGCTTATATTTCACCTGTCAAGTGAGAGACAGATCACATAGATATCACAGCAAAGTAATTAAAATTCAGGTTTTGATCAGAAGAGACGTTCCTCGTATTTCTTCCATTTTGCAGTATAAATTATTCTTTTTAAAACAAGTTGCCTAACTTGTTTAACCATACTGTGAAAGATCAATAATTATAATTAGAATATGTGGCAGCCTATACTTCATCAAAAAGTAGCCATCTATATTATATTAAACTGAGATTATTTATTTGTTACAACTTAATACATTGAATCTATAAAATTAAGCACACTGGCAAGAGAAGTTCTAATTTACTGCATTTTTTAAATGTGCCACAAAAAGACGCAGCTACTGCCTGAGTAAAACATGCAAGCAACCTTATTTATATTAGAATGAGGAAAAACCCCTCAGGTCAAAATATTTGTTGATTTGGCCAGTTTCGTTTTGTAATTCTAGACTAATATTTAGTGCTGGGTTTCTTTTTTTCACTTCTTGCCTCTGTCCAAGAGAAAAAAGGTGCAGAAATCTTCAAAGAAATTTTTTCATATGACATTTCCCAATCAGATTATGCAAATTTGAGATGTTCAGGCTGTTCATCAGGATAATGAATATCCAGAGTTATTGGGGTCATCAAATGACTTAGAGTAACCTGACAGATGGATGAATTCTTCAAACGCTTTCTACTAGCTGTTTGTCTAAGCCTGCCATCACTACAAGACCAGCACTTCTAAGAACCATGAACACACTCCCATATATTTTGCTGCTTTCTGGATCAAGCCACAGTCTTCAAAATGCACTGAAGAGTTACAATTCTTATAGCAAACAACAAATGATGTCATTCTTAGCACATGTCAAGACCAGGTGGGAACCATTCCCCAATCAAAAAAGTCCAGCTTGAAATTCCATAAACTCATTCATCCTTTGGTCTTTCAGAAAAACAATAAATTGAAAATCAACACTGAATAAGTAATTTCATTTACTTCTGTACAAAGGCCAGTGCTTATTCTCAATTAGACTTGCTTCTGAGTGATGCTTTCACAGAGTAAAATATTCTGTGATAGGCAGCAGTGGTATGAAGCAGAGAAGTGTACTAGAATACAGGCTTCTTTTACTGCCAAATTAATGTTGCTGTAAATAATGTAGAAGAATGGCAAGAGTATCACAATTATATTAACATATCTGGAAAGTGGGACAGAAAGCCCAAAGTTTTAAATAAGTAGGCTATTCTACAGCTAGTCCATAGCTAAGTGCATCTTCCTTGAGGAACTACTCCCAGTTAGGAAACCAATTCAGGAATGCCCCCGTCTCCTTCCTTGTACTTACATCACTCTGCAGAGATGTTGCTCGGACTGAATGAGCAATATGAATGTCACCATCCAGGCCACATGAGCCAGCCATCTGCCCTTTCATTTTCTGAAAGGCCTCCTTATATTTGTGCTAAAAAGGAAGTAAGATGAGAAATGTAGATAGGAGTAAAGAGAAGTATTAGTCCAGCTGTTAATAACTGAATAAAAGGGCTTTCATAAGATAGTCAATTCTGACAATATTCAGTATGATAATAAATCTGAATAAAGATTTAGTGGGGTCTAGGAAGACCTCACCCAACTGCAATCCCTGTGACTGTGCAGTCACTGCAGCAGGTAAACTGCTCAGCTTTGCTTTCACAAACCTGCCTTTGCTTATTCACCAACACCTCACTGTGGCTGCACCTCCAAAAGCAACACTAACTAGTCTGAGGCCAGATGTCTCCCATATGCAGAGCTGGCTGGACATGCTGTTCCCATGAAAAGTCACTCAGCAGGGCAGATGCAGTCTGGAGTGACTGGCATGTCCTACTGGACAGTATCAGCAGTAGGTTCACGTACATCACTTATGATTTCACCCGAAGCTTTTGCTGCCTGGAAGGGGATGGCATCCAATTTCAGCTGGTAGCCACCATCTCTCATCCTTCTCCAGGACTCCGTGTAACGTGTCTAGGAAATATGGAATGGAAATAAAGAAGAGTTGCTGTTCAGAGGGTTGGCATCACAGCATTATTGAGACCCTAGAAATGTTACCAGATGAGTTTCATTCTAGTCTAATGCAGAGGGCAAACACAAGTGAAACTATCAAAGCACAACAGGAATTATTGCAAGACAAATGTCCATTAGAAAAGACTATTTATTTGATCATTCTTAATCTTTCTAATGTAGGTGAAGTTGGATAAAAAGTTTGATTTCCCACATTACTTCAGAAATATTTAGACCATAGAATGATCATATATGGGGGAAATGAAAGAAATATAGTATAATTTCCTATTTAGGACAAACAGTGAAGCACTATCAACATTTCCACTTTCCTTTAAAATATTAAAGATAAGGTTTATACCTCACTGATATTCATAGCATTTAATTTGGCCTGCAGGATTTCAGGAAGATCTGTTGTTGGTGTATACTGATGCTTTATACTCTCTCCATGCTCCTTGTACAGCCTCTACAAACAGAGATGAATTTCAGTAGCAAGTACTCTCTACATGTTCAATCATTAGTTCAAACAAAAACATTAACAATTAAGTTTATGGAAAGCAAACACTACAGAAAAGCAGCAGAGGCATTAATAAATACAGGTAATTGTATCAGTCAAAATGGATTCAAAGGATTTGGGCTCTGATACACTTATCAGCTAGAGTATGCTAGAGAGGAGCTCCTTGAAGTTTTGAGTGTGTAAATCAATGTGTATGAAAATTCAGATATTTGAATATTAATTTGATACACTTCTAACACATGTGGGTGGGGAGAAGAATAATAAAGGGTTTGCAGCAATGAGTAGCCCACCAACACTTTGAAATTCCACAGAAATACAGGGAATTGAAGACCCCCAAACACTTCTCCAAAGGTGTTCAATTTTAGCAGATAAATGGGATGCTAATTATTTGTGCAATTACTTCAAATTTATCTCCAGGGTAAATTGCAAAGGGGTGCCCAATAGTCAATGGGAAGAGTTGCAACACCTCAGAGGGTGATTTATCCCATCACAGAAGAGGGGTCTGTGTGTGCCACTCACATCAACCCTTGGAGGACTAGCACAGACCTGGCCCAGGACCAGATAACTTCCAGATGTCTGCAGACAGGTGAGAGGAGTTCTATGCAAGTAACTGGAACTGGAACTTCCCCTGCAGTGGCTATGCAGAGTTCTTTTTATATTACTTTTCTTTGCTAGCCTAGTTTTCTTCTTTCATTGACACTATAACTCTCAGGTGGGTACAGACAGACACCTTCCCTTGGCCTTAGACATGACCCTTGTCTGGACCATCTGACTTGCCTTTCCCTGTTATTTCTGCAGGAGAATTTGAGACCCTCTAGATTAGAATGGACTCCTCCATTTCACCTGTCTGACACTTTTTTAGCAGCTGGGCCCACTTTTATTGCAGCTCCATAAGAGGAAAATTAATGAGAACTCCATGTGTGAAGAAGTAGAGCACCAGACTGGTTTTGACTGTGGCTCAGTGAAACAAAATTACTTATATTTATCCTGCCTGAGATGTAAGCCTTTTGGATCTTATTAATTAAACCAAAGGCACAGACACCAAAAGTATTACAATAGCATGTGTTTTACACAAAGTCTTTCATCTTCTCCTTCACTTTAAAAATATCTATTTTCAAAATAAAACATCCTCTCATGTTTGAAACTTGTCTTTTTTGAGTGACTTTTGCTTATTATTCACTTCTGTATTATCCCAGTTAAGTCTACAATATTTTTAAATCGCTCTTCTATTAAAAATAAACATGTTTAAACACCAAACAGCCTCAATTCTTCACTTTAAGGCTTCCCCTCCTGGATTTCTCTCTCAGCAGGATGACAGCTTGAAATAATTTATTTTTCCTTCCTTGTCATGCTGCCTTACGTTTTGTTTCCAAAGAATATGCAGAAACTGAAATTTGAAAGATCTGTTTGAAAAGGGGAAAGAACCCCAAACATGTTTTTCCTTAATGAATATCAGAAGGTCAAAATTCTTTAAAGGTCAAAGGTCAGTCTTACTCCTAAATTTTACTTCTGAAATAAATGGGACAGAAAGTGCTTTCTGTATGAAAATCCCATTCACTTCTGTGGGATCTCTTCCCAATCCAAGTTAGAAACATGCTCTTTGTGGGATGCACCACCCCAGAATACAGAAGTTTCATGGTTCCAAAGGATAATCTCAGAGAAAGAAAGAGAGAGAAAGCCAGTGCTTCAATCAGGTCGTTCAAAGAGGATACCACTCTTATAATCATAATGTATATACATTATAACTTACATCCACAGCCTGGTTATAACTAATTCTAGCCTGGATCATCTCAGGAGTGTCTTTAATACTGGTAAACTTCAAAGCATATGGATGCTGACGGTACTTCTTCTGTTGAGCAGAAAAAGATCAAAGCTGTGAATTTTGTGCTGCTCTTTCATGCTATTTGAAAGAGAAAAATCATAGGTTGCTGGAGATTAGAGTGAATTTGTGAACATAATTATTATTCCTCTTTCCTCATCTTTATGTCCTAGGTACTTTCAGATTAATATTTGTTTCAATTCAACAATAACCTTTTGCCAATTAATATTAGTCCTTAAATATAAGAAAAATATTTCAAAATCAGGTTCTGCTTGCCTAAATACTCCAGAACTCAGGATTTTAAAATCTTTTCTACATACTTCAAATAGAGTATGACCAATTGTATTTTTAATTTCCAGTTCCTTTAAGCAAGAAATGATAGACAATTGCAGTGTGTTAATAATGACAACTATTTAACTTATTGGTTAGGTGTTTAGGCTACCTCCTTAAACCTGCAGCAAATCTGTGCATCCTTGACACACCTAAATGTTATGCAATATCTTCTAGATAATTATATTAATTTTGCTCGCTGTTAAGGACTCATAGTAGCTTCTGAGAGCTTCTTGGTCTTGTTATATATACATAATTTAGGTGTAGGAAGTTCAGTGGAAAAATGACAGTTTTTCCATTTGGCCAAGTCACTAAAAGCTTCCCTTCCCGCAGGAGTTGTCTTAAATCCATCAATACCTTTATCACTTCTCCAAATAGCACATACTAAATTTTCCAAATGCCTGAGATAAACTCATGGCTTGTCATTTTCTTTAAACTGAGCTGTGACCCACAGAATTTTATTTGAGGCAACATCTTGACCCTTCAAAGACTAAAATTACCAATGTAAAACACACAAACACTTTTAAGTATTATAAACTTATACGTAATGTTTTGGTTTCCAAAAGTAATATCTTAAAACTGAGCAATCTTAATGAGTTTTACAGGGAACAAGAGTGGTTTATGCTTTGTCTTAATCAAATTTGGAGATAAAGCAGAGTTGAGCAGAACATCTCTGCAAAAATTTGCTAGAGATTATATCCTGGCAATTGTTTTTATCAGGATTAGAAGGACTGGTCACTACATGTATGAAACTACAAGGCTCATAGCAACCTAACATTACTTAGTACTCACAAAAAGGTTGAGATTAACAACCTAGGGGGTCAAATTTCTACTCAGCAGTTTTCACTACTGAAACACCCAAATGGAATACCTATACAGATCCACAGCTACTATTCCAGCTGTCATTACTGTAGCAGCTTTTATAAAGCTACCTTGTTTGACACTAGCTGAGAATCTAATTTATTGTGTCTAAAATACCATCCTTCTTCATTGATTATTAT
Organism: Haemorhous mexicanus; assembly: GCF_027477595.1. NCBI lineage: Eukaryota > Metazoa > Chordata > Aves > Passeriformes > Fringillidae > Haemorhous > Haemorhous mexicanus. Next base: position 34,425,708 of record NC_082347.1, read on the forward strand.
CCTTCAATAATCAGTGGAGGGAAAATAATTACATGGAGGGAAAAAAATAGTGTTAGCAATCAGTCAGTTGTGAAAGGATGACTGTATTTTTCTGAGACATCACAGACTGAATGGACACATGATTCCTGCATCATAGTTGTTGAAAAATCACAGGATTCAATCTCTTACAGCAACAGATTTGGCCAGCAGGACTACCTCTGAAATAACAGAAACAGAATGCTATGAACTTTTTAAACATTTCCACCAGAGCTTCATTTGAAGGCCTTATGGGACAGGCACAAAGTATTCTAGAGTCTGACTTCTCCTGTAAGTGGTATTGGTTATAGGGAGAAATAAGGATGAAAACTACTTGGGCTGATAGATAGCTATAGACAGAGATATCTATATGAATTTCAATAGCTAGCATGAATGTATATGAAACACAAGGAAGAAGGAAATGTGTATCTGTTACAAAAGGAGGTTCTGGGTCCAATGGCTCCATCTTTTCATCATCTCTCCTGTTTTGGTTCATTAAAAAGGTAGGCTAGTGGGTAGCAATTGAGCACTGTTTGATTGCCATTATTATTCATAATATCATTTGTCACCTACTTTGTTTTTGCAAAGGCTATATGGACTCCTACTGGCATGTGTTTGGTATCTGGTTTCCCTCTAATTACCAGTCCTATCCCGGGTTTTGAGGGCTTTCATGTGGTATGCCTTCTTCTTTCCCCTTTGAGTGGAAATTATTTTAATTTTATACAGACATTTTGCACGCATTATGCAGCAAATTCTGTTACATGCTGTCATGAAATCTCACCTCACTAATGAGTTCTCCTGCCTTCTTAGCCTGTTCCACATTTAATGACCCAGTGGCTATCCATCCAGCTCCTTTCATCCAGTTCAAATCTGCTCTGTATTGGTTCTGACAAAGAAAAGAAAATGTCCTATTGTTGCTGTTCATACACTTAAAATGCCATTAAAGGATTCAGACATCTCCAGAACAACAATGAACTCAAATTAGTGCCTGCTTTTGTTTTATTCACTATTGTACAGTTGCAAGGAAAGCAAAAATATACGGAAGGAAATAGAAGTATAAGGACTCACCAGCACTTGTGCAATATGCCTTGCAAGGTAATTTTAAAAAGTGGTTACACCTTACTTTTATTTGCAATTTTTACTCTAACTTAAGTTTTATTGCATATGGAGCACTCTTTAAAAGATCATCCATGACTTGCAATAAAAAGAAAGTGACACTTAGCATTTCCCAAAGCATACTCTTTTTTTTTTTTTACTGGAGGGAAAGCATTTTGGTTTGTTTTTCCATGCATTTCCTTCCTTCTTTAAGGAAGAGAGCATCGGAGCAGTTCTCACTTTCCTCTCAAAATCTCTCCTGCAAGCAGTACTGCATTTCAAATGCTTGGCTGTAAGTCAGATTTCTTAAGGATGTCACAAAGGTTTCAGCAGCCATACCTCAACAAGGCCTGTACACATTTCTATCTCAATCTCCTTGAAAAGTTCTGACTTACAACCTCAGAATGGAAAGTTTAACTTAACTGTTTACAGTATCAGGCAGTTCATCTGATGGTTACATGTGGTCTCCATATGGAATTTTATCACCAATTTTATCACCATACAATATTCAACCTCCCTGCACATTAGGAAACAAAAATAAATGTATATCATATAGGGATCCTGGTGTTTTATTAGCATTTGAAGTAGGCTTTGAAGAAGCCATGCTCATAAACAGAGTTATAACCCTCCTCAGAAACACTGCATAACTTAAATACACCTTTTGAGGAAATAAGTGGCTAATATTTACTGTTAATATTCACTGTTTAATGGCTGAAAAATTAGGTGCATAAAGATGTCATGGCATTACAAGCATAAACATCTGAAGAAAGTCAGCCCTAAGAGGGACTGAGAATGGGCAGGGTGAGAGAGGGTTGAAAGAGGTGAAGCTCTGGACTTACATCACTTTGCAATCCATAGGCCCACTTGGCCCATGCCACTCTCCTGTCGGTAGGCAGGGCTGTGTACTGATGGAGAGAGGTCTTGTATCCTATATCTGTGGCCAGATTCTGAGCCTTTTTGGCATGAACAAGGTTAACCATATCCAAGGGGATCTGGAACTGACTCTTGGTGCCCTCAAAGTCTTTCTTGTACTCCAGATCACTCTGCAGCTTTGACATCTGCAGGGAATGAGCCATCTGCGAATCTTCCTCCACAGCTTTTACTCCAATGAGCTTACCCTTCATCTTCTCATAACCCTCCTTGTATTTAACCTGTGAAGAAGAAAACAGACCAAGAGTTAATGATTTAAGCTGCCAAACTGTCAGCTCTGCTGAGAGTAAAGAAATGGCCTGCCGGTGGTGTGGCATGCTGGGTCCTCACTACGAGCAAGAAGAAAGATCATTTGCAAAAGAGGACTGGAATGCCTTAGAAATTAGTGTCTCTAAAGAATAAGCCCTTTCTTGATAATAATATGTTCACAAAAACCTGTAAGAAATATTATCTTTTTGGTTCTCTCTAGGAAAAACAACATTCTTCAGGCACAGAGGTCAGAAGGTTCTTTCAGGAATTTTCTGGCCAGGCAGAGATGTATTAAGTTATGATGTTTCACAGGAGATTTCCATTTCATTTTGAGTTCTAAAATTCACCCTCGGGTCAAAATGAGAATAGGAAAACACAGTCAGCATGTGGGGAAAAGCTCAGAATTGCTCAGAGCAACCCTTCTGACTAATTACAGAATGCCAATCACCCAGACAACTCCTCCATCGCTCCTCAGCATGAATCGAGTGAGGGTGGCTCAGGGCACAGAGACATATGTGACACATCCCCAACACTAGCAGCAACCTGGACTGTCAGCTGTCCTGAGAAAAAGGAAGCTGATGGAGACCATACTCACATCACTTGCCAGATCCCTCTTTGCCTTAGCTGTCAAGAATGACAAAGCATCCAAACGAAGCACAAATCCTTTTTCCTTCTGCTTCTCCCAGCTACTCCTGTAGAGTTTCTAAAGAGATGACAACAGCACAGTTTCTTTATTATTATCAATCCTTTCTATTCCTTCTATAGTCACAGTGAAAGCTCTCAAGTAATGAGTCCCTCCTGCACTCCATGCCCGGAAACAGTATGGCTGCAGATCAGAACCTGGTGTCTTCCCTTAAAAATTCTGTAACTGCAGTTACTGCAACCCCAATATCTCACTGGTTCCAGTGGAACTGTCAGTGTGCCACTTGCCTGGAAGCATGTGAAACATGCTTCAAACTCTACAAGTGGCAAGTCTTCAGAACAGCAGATGTGACCACTATTTATTAGGAGCATGGAATTAAAATTCAAGTTTTTATATCTAAAACATGAGGAACTTCTCTGAGAGTGAACATAACTTTTACATAGAGAGCAATTATTTCACAGCAGCTGTAACTATTCACAGGAGTGAGGGAATCACACTGTACCTCACTGATATTGGCAGCATTTGCTTTGGCCAGCATGAAGACAGGGTCATCTTTGCTGATGGTGTACTGATGAAGAAACTGCTCTTTCCCTGACCTGTAGGCAACCTGTCCATAGGAAGCAAAGCAGGGTCAACAAGCAGTACTCCACATTTCATGCTGAAGGAATAGTGGTTGAAACACCTCAAATATCCAAGGATTTGTAAGGGTTAACTTATTTGGGAAAGTTATTTTTTAACATCTTGAACTTTTGTGTTAAATATGGAGTTAAAAACTGACCTACAGAGTCAGGCTGACTAAACTACTCATGAATAAATTTCAAGGAAGCTGTGAAACAGCACATATATGAGGATACTTTATTTCCCAAAGTTAGCTACTTATCTAGGTATAAAGCTGACAGCAATTCATATTCTATACAAAATGCATGCAAGAACACATTTCACCCAGTGTTAAACTGCAGCTACTTCTTGTTAATAGGAAAAGAAATAGAGAATTCTAGGCACGAAATGAAGAACACTAGCAATTGAATCTGCAGAGAACATTTGTGACCTAAATGTAATTGCTGACACAATACTCCAGTGAGGACTAACATTACAACTTTGATTGAAAACATCAAGGACCTTTTATGATCTGAGTAGAAATCACCCCCATTTTATATCCCAGGGCTACAACAGCAGAGAAATGAGCTGCTCTGTTTTAGCCCATGAAGTTCTTGGAGGAGCTGTTGAAAAACTATGAAAATATGCCCCATTCACATAGTGTTACATTTCTTACATCCCACAGAAAAAGAAGTCCCTACTATAAAGCTCAAAATCTATGGTTATTCTTCTGTTTTCAGCACACACAGAAAGGCAGCTTGTCCAGCACACAAGAGATAAGCACACCAGAGACTCCCAATGGTGCTTGATTTTTCTTGCTGTTGTTCTAGTTCAAAGAATTCAAGGAGAGAATTAATCAAATAAACAAATAAAACCCCTTAGAATTAATCTGAAGAAACTTTATATGTTGAAAGGCTTCATGACTGGGGGCTCTCTTACCATCCCACTGGTGTACATGTGTCAGGAATGACCATATTATGCCTAAGCTGCTTGCAAAGAGACAAATTCAGTCAAGGACTCACATCACTTTGAAGTTCCTGGCTTTTCTTGGCGTGCTTGATCTGAGAACTGTCAGCCACGCTGGTGAACTTCAGAGCATCAGCCTTCTGCCTGTACTTTTTCTACAGCAAATTAAAGTAAGTTACACAAAATTTTCTACAGTACTTGCCCTCCCCCAGAAAAAGGTATCACTTCTTAAAAATACATGAGTGATAGAGCCAGAAGTGTGCTGTAAATTCCCAAGACAGCTTTAGCACAGGAACCAACAAGGTAAGCTTCCAAGTACTACCCACTGCTGGTATTTTGAGGTGAGGAGGGCAGTGCAAAAGTGTGTGCCAAATGCACTGCTACTGACACTGCAGGCATGGATACCTTTGGTGCCAGATGTGCTGTCTACATATCTTACAGGACCTGGGTTGCACACCAACCAGTGAGTGGCTTTCAGCCTGGACATGACTTAAATCAGGCCCCAATAAAGCTGATAAGCCACACAGTCAGTGTTACTATCTCATTTCCTTACAAGAGGCTTCTCAGGCACATGCATGGGTGGTTCAAACCACTGAACATATGTTACTGAGATATTTTTAAATTATTAAGATGATAATTAAATTAGAGCAAGCAGTTTCAGAGTCCTGAAAGTAACTTGAATTCAAAATCTTCCCCATCCTCTCAAAATCTTCCTCTTTCCAAAGTAGAGCTAGGCATAGACATTGCAGTCAAGCCTTTCTGGGATGAACAGCTATGAGAGGCCTCCACTAGGCTCAAGTCTCAGATATGGGAAAAAATACTGGTTTTTATTCATCTTCTGGTGCCAGTACTTATATAAAATCTATTTGAATGGACAAAAGTGCATAGAGACTAATATTTTTAGCTTGGTCCATAAGACTGTCCATAGTTTCCTTCAATTTTACATTTTGTTTTACGTCTGAAACACACTGAAGTGAATGGAAAACTTTGACTTCATAAGGCTTTAGAACAGTCCTGGTTTAAATTAATGTCTTTGCCTCAACCTTTTGCACCACTCATTTGAGAGCAAGCTAAGCATCCTTTCTCTCCTTGAGATGGTACAAGGAAATGCAGGACTCTGTTTCAAGACCACAGTGTGACAAGGGAGACCAAGCAAACTCTTCTTGTATCCCCTCACTGAATTCTCATTCTACCAGTTCAGTCATGAAGTGGGGCATTCCACCCAGAAAGGGTGTAAATGCAGTTTTTTTTCATTATCTGGCATTTCAGGAGAGAAATTCTTCTGTTTGAACTGATGGGTGAACAGATCAGTTTACACTGTGTCTCTGCTAGGGGAACACAAAATAGAAGTTAAAAAAGCATGCAGCACTTCAAAGAGGTGCTCATCGCTTTATTTCAGAAACCTGGAAGGGAGGGCGGCAGATTAAAAACAGCATGTTTTGTCACCTTGCATGGAACACAATGTAGTGACATCCTGCAAAGAAATGACAAAACACCAGGCTTTGTATGGCAGTAGAGATCTCTAAAACAATATCCACCACTCTCCAGGTCAGGTGACTGGCAGCTGTCTCATGGCCTTGCACAGCGCTGGGATGAGAAGGCAGATCATTATGGATTAAATATTTGTGGAAGTGATTATTACTACAGCACACCCCAGAAGCAGATGTCAGTAGCAAGACACCAGATCTGAAGTTGCTGCTCTTCTTTTGTTTCTAAGATGTATTTTTTTCCCCTTAGAGGAGTAGTGAGAGGATGTCAGAGACCCAAGGTGTCAGAGTCTGATCGCCAGGCTTCTTCTCCTCCTTCCAGAACTAAGTGGGATTTTATCCTTCTTGTCAAACTTCCCCTATTTTATTCCTCTTTCTGTTCTCTAGTTTTCCTATCACTAGTGAGGCTGCTTAACCATAGCTAAGAAGCTGAGGAAGTTTACTTCCATAAGGTTAATGGCAGGGCAGAGCCATGAGTTAATAAAGCAAAAGCAATGAAAAGCAGGAAAAGCTGAAGCTGCCAGTGAAGTCCCAGCCCCTGCTTGCCAAGGAGCAAGGAAATTTTCAACTATGGCTAACAAATATCTAATTTTTCAATACTGCTCCTTAAAGCCTTTTTTTACTTCATGCAGCACATGAAACTCAAAGGAAATTCAATGCTGATCTGCAACATGGACAGAAGAATGAAAAGAGGAAGCACAAATACAGGGGTGTCTATCTCACCAATTATTTTTATAATTATATAAAGGGAAAAGGTAATTTTAATCTCTAAACCAGGATCTTTTAAAGTACAGAATTACTAAATTTTCTCCATCAGTTTTTCCAATTCTCAGATATTCCTTGTTACCTATTCCACATAATGTAATGGAATAAGTGTGCATGAACCTTTGAACAAACAACAGACAGAAGCCTGAGAACTTTGCTTACCTCACTGACTAAATCTCCTGCCTTTTTGGCTTGTTGGATATTAAGACTTCCTTCTGTAATACATCCAGCTCCTTTCATCCATGTCAGATCTGCCCTATATTGGAGCTGCAGAGGAAAATTACATTTATTGGCACAGAGAACACGAGACTAATGTTTGCAAGTGAACATGTGCACCCATTCCAGTTTCAAAGCCATTGCAAAGACATTTTTAAAACCCATAATACAATCAGACAGCGTTCATATGAAACAAGAATTACCATCAAATGGGAAAAGTTATAGTGTCTTGTGCTGTTTCTAACAGTTAGGCTGGGAGAGCATCATCTTACATCGCTCTGGAGATCATAGGCCTTCTTTGCCCACTTGGTCCTCATATCTTCTGGAAGCACAGTGTACTCATGGAGTCTCGTTCTGTAATCCAAGTCACTGGCCAGTGCCTGAGCCTTCTTGGCGTGCCTCAGGTTTATCATATCCATGGGCAGATGGAAATGGGCCTTGCTCTCCTCAAAACCTTTTTTGTAGGCAATCTAAACATAGGAGTGAAAATAGATTGTCTGTGTCAGATATTACAAAGCTGTCTCAAGTCACCCCTCTTGTTTGGTCCTTCTGCAGATTACACAAAAAAAAAAAAAATCAAACACGTGTAGAAATCAGGCCCTAGAAGGGACAAAACAGATGCCAGAGTAAATTTTCTAAATTCTAGAGACATTTTCTCTATTATAGTAAATCTTAATTTTAAACAGAGCCTTACAGACTTGAAAGTTCTGTGTAGAAGTGTTTATATTGAGGTTTTAATATGATGATATTTCATTCATATTAAGGTTTGAACTGGACGTTATTTTCCTGCCCCAAAATAAGGGCACCATTGCCCAAAATCTGCTGCTGTGAAATCATTGCAGATTAACAGATGGTGAAGGAAACTAATTTTGTTAAATGCTTCCAAGAATTTCTTACAGTGACAGCAGTAACAGTGGTAGATCACACAGTGTCGCTGAAAGTTTAGTAATTATGAAAAATACCTCTTGAGTAATAAAAATAATTTACCTCACTACTCATCTTGGCCACCTTCAGAGAGTGCAAAAGTCTTGAATCCTTGGTTTCAGTTGCTTTTCCTTTTGTTTTTTCATATTCTTCTTTATATTTAATCTGTAAAAAAAAACATTGTAAATCTACGACTATTTCCAATTACTCATGAAATAAGCAATACATTTTTAACTGGTGATTTGGATGGTCAAAATTTAGGAGAGCTTAGTCTGATTCTCTCATTGTCACTTCAAATTTCCCAGATTTTCTCAGAAATTCCAAAGATGCAAGATCAGTCTCATGTATGAGATCTTAAAACTCATTCTTTAAGGCTCAGCCCTCTGAGGTGAACATGCTTATAAACTTTAATTCTTCTGATTAGCTAAATTATATGGCAGAGGCAAAATTGAGAAATCAATCCAAACAAGGAATTCAAGACTTGATTTTCTTAATGAGGTGGGATTTTAGACTCCCCACCACTGCTGAACACTTTCCAGCTGCAGAAAAAGTATCTCCCTTTTCTGCCTCTGTACAGGTTAAAAATCTTGATATAAGTTGTTCAGAAAGTTTTTGTTTGGCATTTTTTTTATATACATGTGTTTATGTTAAGGAAGCAGACTAAAGAAATATGCATTCCCTTTGTAGTAGATGATAATACTATTTTTGAGGCTATAAACAATTCAAACCACTGAATTTCACTATGGGTTTATTATGTAAATTCTGCTTCACTCTGAATCTTCTCACTAATCTTCATGATTTAAAAAAATTAATTTCTGGAGAGTGAAATTTCCCAGCAGAATCTGAGAAAGTTTCCAACTGCTCATTATCCATTGGGAAAGATGGACAGCCAAACGCAGGATTTAAAAATCCAGATGAAGTGAGCTATGCTTTATTTCCCTGTGCTACAGCTATTTATATAAAAGAATAATTCCCAGGTTACTAAATGTAACATACATCACTGGCAAGATCCCTTGAAGCTTTGGCAGCAAGCAAAGGCAGAGAATCCAGTTTCATTTCAAAGCCCCGGCCCTTACTCTTCTCCCAGCCTTCTTTGTACTTAACCTGAGAAAGGAAAGACAGCAACATGTCACTAACACAAACACAGGGTTTTCAAACAAACTTGGAAATGACTCAGAGAAAAACAGAAGCATAAATATGCTCAGTCCACAAACTGGGGCCTTCTTAAGTCGCAGTTCATTGTCATTTTGAGCAAATTAATTGTCTAGGATTGAGTTGAAATTTTATTCCTGCAGTTCACAGCCACTTGATGTCCCAGAACATCCAGCAAAAATTCTCAATTTCAGACAGATATGGAGGAGGGAGGGTTTTTCAAAATTGCTTCTGGTTATGTCTACCTATGAAAATAGTATAGATCTATAGGAGCTGATCCATAGGCAGAACAGCTCGTGCTGAGACCCAGACAACACTCCACTCATTTCAGGATTTCTCTTTCCCATCCCAAACTGTAACCAGTCAAGTCCCACACACTGAATCTGAAGGTGCAGTTCTTTACATGAGAGAGCATTCAAAAGGAACCCAGCTGGTGTGCCCTGAGACCACACAGGGTGAAGCAGAGCTCAGAGCAGCATCCCTCATGGTCACAAGGTCTTCAGAAGCACACTCATGAGCCACACTCTCTCACAAACACCAGTGAAATGCACGAAAATCACATCCTTAACTTCTGAAAGTTGGTGGAATTTTTTTAAGTAATGGTTTCTAAGCTTTTTTTCAAGATTCCATTTGAAATTCCATTAAATCAAGATCAAGTATGCCTTCATCCATACTCTGCATGCACCTAATGAAGGTAGAAGGTTTTCAGGAAGCCTTTCAGCTGCTGGATTTGGCTTTTTGCATGTTTATATTTATCCTGCTCTTAATCAAGCCCAGCAGTGGGCTTGATCCAAGTTGGCTGAAGTCACTGTTTCTTTCCATTGACTTCAGTGGACTTTGAATTACTAGAGCAGTGCAAATGTTGGTTCTTCATACAAATTTCACCTCAGAAGCAGTTTATTTTGTGGAGTGAATACTGATTTACTGATTTAAAGAAATTCAGATCATCAGAAAATATCTTGGAAAAAAAGTCTAGAGGTTTCACTGCCCTTGAAATTGGATCTCTGTCTATTCTGGGCCCTGTATTTCATGTTGTTTAGTACAAAGCCAAATGATAAATGCTAAATGCTTCCAGAAAGTGTGTCATCATCTTTATATTAATTTCAGTCTATTAACAGCATCATGAATGGCAGTTATTTCCCCAGGGTTTGACTCACCTCACTGTATAACTCAGCATTGGCTTTGGCTTTCACTAACAGTGGTACATCCTGAGGTAGAGTGTAATTTGATTTTGTCTTCTCATACTGGGCTCGGTAGCTCACCTGTGTATGTAGAAAAGAATGATTGCTGTCAAATTTCAGGTTATTGGTGCCATAAATTACAAATACACTCACAGGGGTTTGTAATACAAGTATGAAGGCAATAAGGCTAACTTTTACTTAAGCAGTAGGCAGTAGAAATTTATTCTATAAATAAAATAGTCACTGATTATCTTTAAGTACAAAAGATATAATTTAAAACTTTGCCTTAATAAATACATAGAAAATAATTTTTTCAAAAAGCACATTGATACAAATCTTAAAAGTGGAGACAAATCTACTGGTGTGCTTGCTACATTTTGTAAAGTGATTTTATTCAATATGTATACTTGGTTTGGCTATGCATCTGCTGATACATGTTTTCTTCTTGAATAAAACACATAAGGCTACAAATGCTATGAAATTACATTATCTCATCATTCTAATAAACAACAGGGGCTAATGATGGGATAACTTACATCACTGAGCTGCTGTGCATTTATTTTGGCTTGTGCAATCTGTGGAGTGCTGGCCACAGAGCTGTACTTCAGCTTGTCTATGCTTTGCCTGTAGTTTACCTAATTTAAAATAAAATTTAAAAAAGATTTAGTAAAGGAAGAAACAGTCAGACTGAAAAATGAGAGATTGAATAGATGAAGTTTTGCTAACTAATACTCAGGATAAAACATTACTTAAACCACAATAAATAGAGCTGAGGGAAAATAGCAGGATCTCTTGGATGAGACCTGAGTTAGTTTCCCTGTCTGAGGTCACAGTATTTATCCCACTCTGAAAATTACTTCACTTAAAATCCCTTCCTGTCAAATCCACAAATTCTTACAAAGATGCAGAACCAGCTGCAAATCGTTGCTATAAAACTCATTTTTTTAACCATCATTTAGTCCATTTTTATCTTTATCAGACAAGAATTATTGTAACTGTCTATGAAGAGCTCTGTCCAGTGTACCACTGGGTAGAGCAAATGAATTCTCTTATACTTGGTCTTTACTGAGTTTTAATGGAATAAATTAATCACAGAATTTCCCTGTGTGGTCAGAGTTTTGTGTGGATGTTGAGAAAAGAAAAATACATACTTATAGTACAAAAAAAGTCATTTTAATGTCAGCCAACAAGTGAACTGGAGCCCATTAAATTACTAACACATTAATATGGTAGCAACAACAATAACTTATAAAATAAATATTTTAAATCCCCAAATTATGCATGATTAAAAAAAAATCATATGATGCTTCCTTTCAAACCTATTGCTGCAAAAGAACTCATTGCTATACTACAGAACACAATTATTATTCTCTGTAGGCCCTCATTAATATTCAGTGTAGTTAATCACCACTTTGCAAACATTGCAAATCACATTGTTTAAAACTAGTTTCTTAAGAACACTTCTTTCCAGTAAAGTGGAGCATATTTCTGGAGACTTTGAGTTACTGAAACTATTTCAATGCAAACCTTCTTATCTCCTGTATCCTCACATAAACTTCCTCATTCTGCCAGAATGATAAAAGCTAGGAAAAAAGGCCTGAATTATCTCACAGGTCCAAAGTGATTAAGGTACTTAAAACAGTGCATTTGCTTCCTCAGAGACAGGGAGAATTTTAATTCCACAGAAAGGGATCATTTCTTTTTAACTGAAACTGTGCATTTATTGCTACTTGTGATTGCTTAGTGTATGAGAGAGGTGTATTCCTAAAAGAGTTCAGAGTAAGCATGTTGGTTATTTGGGAGTGCACAAGTCCTGGGACTAATTCAAAATCCTACATCAGGACTGGTGCAACTGAGTCTCTGTGGCCAGTGGAATGATGTGTTTCAAACCCTGATGTTGACTGTCAATTGTAGAGCCACTAGAATTGCTGGAATGTTTTTTACATTTTGGACATGAATTTATGCTTACCTTGAACTCTCTAAGAACACAGCTCTCTCACACAACAAGCAATCAAACACTGACTTTTACTGTTTTCAGCTTTTACAAAGGCAAAGCTGAAATTACTGCTGTAGAGGCAAGAGTTCATCTTAGAGTTGAAGTATACCCAATACTTCCTCACAAGCATCAGGGCTCCCAATTCTAGCTCTTCATGCTACCCTCCATGTCTTGGAAGAGGTGTTTAGGCCCAGACAAATCTCACATAATGTTAATGACCTCTCTAAGGCATACTGCTCCTGGTTTTTTGCAATTCCAGTGTAAAGACAGGGTGTACATGCCTTAGGAAGTCAGAAATGCCCTGCAGAGCTGCTGCTCTCCTCTGCTGATTTTCTAAGCAATGCCTGGTGTCTGTGCTCCTGACTGGGGCACAGGGTGAGATGCCAGTGGTACAGGAGATCAGTCAAGCTTTTAATGCTTGTGAGAAGTGAAGGCATCATACTTTCCCTTCCCACAGTCAGGGGCCACAGGCTGGAGGAAGGTCCTGTGACCAGCCCATTCCCCTCCAAAGGGGAGCACCAATCCCAGGGAATTCACAAAGGATTCACAGAGGCTGATCTAGTCTCCCTGTGCTTTCAGTGCTTGATGCTGCTGCTGAAGCTGCCCCAGGGGGGTGAGACTTTTGCAGCACAGAGCTGGGATAGGGCAGAAGTGCTGATTTCACATCACTCTACAATCTCTGCTGAACTGACTCCAACAACAGGACAGGGCAGCACTTTCCACTGCTCTGAGACCTCTTGGCACTGCACTTTTTTTGCTCTAACTTTATTAGCAGTGGCTGTTGGCTCCTGTCATTAAATCATCATTTGACACATGCAATCTATCACAGTCTCTCCTACAGAGAGATGATGAGCTATGCAAGCCACAGGGGGAAAAGAAACAAAAAAAAAACCATAAAATTATTTACATCTTTCAAAGGGACCAACTTTCTTGTTGTCTGGTATGAAGGAGTGAGAGTAGCTGGGTAATTGTAGTCAACACCATCATGTTTGTAATCAGATTTATAGGCTATCTGAAACACAAGGAGAACAAAAAAAAAAAATCATTCTTTTTTTTTCAGCTGTCATTTGTTTGAATAATTATCAGTCAAGAGGAAAGGAGAAACAATAATATTAATATTAAATGCAAGAAACAAAGTAAGTTCAATGTCATGAGTGACAAAGAAAATGAAATTATTTGCATAGTTTAGCCACTAATTGATTCTTTTTCAGCTTCTCAATTAATCCAATGCCAACAGTGGGAGCATTAACTTAACTTCCACCTATGACACATCTCTTTTATCTTTCTGCTTAGTTCTCAAGCTTCTTACAGATTTGTAAATAATGTACTTGAAGGAATGGTATGTAATGAAATAGCTTCTTGACTAACCCAGTAAATTAAATTGGAATCCAGAAATCTTCATTAAAGACTGTTTTTTCCAGCAAAGGTCTGACCCTGGGGGTGGTGGCAAACAACCTTCAGCATCCTACTGATGTCAAAGAAAACTGAAGGATCACAGTATGTTGCCAGATCACTGAAATTTCTTATTTTAACTTCTTCCACACAGTGAGCCATAAAACAGTACAAAAGGGTTTCCAGAATTTCCCCTCTTCTCAACATATCAATCCATCAGATCCCCAGTGCTGTATGATTTAAAGTTTTCTATCAACTTAATTCTGGAAAAACTGAAAGACAAGGAGGCCACAAGCACACAAGTGTGATTAAAAGGGACTCACATTGCTTGCCAAGCTGCCAACTTTCATGGCATGGAGCATCCTCTTGTCCATGCCAATACCCACATAGTGACCTTTCATCTCATTCTGGTAGGTTTCTTTGTATTTAAGCTGTACCAAAAAAAGAGATAAAAATACTCTGAGAAAATATATTCAGCTTTTCTACTGAAGAGTTTCCATATTTTACAGTAGGGAGAAAAATTGTTACAGCTCTGGTCTACTAGTGCTGCTCCAACACAGGAACTCATTAGTCCACAGCAGCCTTGGTATTTTAAAAAATACCAAGGCTGGTATTTTAAAAAGGTAAAACCCTCAGTGAGTTTCTTTTACCACCAGATATCATTTACCTGCTCTTCATACCATCTAAATGCCACATAAAGAAGATACATCTGTGTTTCATCAGAAACAAATACTAGAATAAAAGTCCCAGTGAGACAATATTTGTACATTAAGAACTGAACAAATTTGGGTTGTTTTGGTGCATCTTTCAGCAATCCCAGAGTGGGGGATTTGACCAGCAAAATTGATAATTCAGCCACCTCAACTCTGTGGAAAAATATTTACTCCTCTGGGATTTAAGAGAATGGTAAGAGGCAGTATGAAATAAAATTATATTTCATGAGGAACAAGAGGTTTAACTATTAACACTGATTATTTTCACACAGTTCCTCTCTGGCATGAACTCTGGTGAAGCATCTTCTGCCTGCCTGTCCAGTCAGGAGATAGGCATGCACAATGAAATAAGTAATAATTATGACAGACCAGAGTAACAACTCTGCTACTTCTCTAGACCAGCAGTACCTGGTAAGTGACTTTCTTCCAAACACCATAATAGTTCTTTTCATAATCCTAAATAAAATGAGCCCCAGCTATACTTCAGGACACACTAGGATAAGTGTTGTACAAAAACAGACTAAAATGAATTATAATCACATTTCCAGCACACATTTATATGAAACACACACTCACAGATGACCTGAGATTCCAGCAGCTACCAGGCAAGCAAGCCACACACCAGGTACTGAAAACTTACATCACTGGTGAATTTTGAGATCTTGCTCATATTCTTGAATTGTGGAGTGTCACAGTAGTTCATGCTGTAGCCTTTGTTGTT
This sequence comes from Haemorhous mexicanus, assembly GCF_027477595.1. Classification (NCBI taxonomy): domain Eukaryota; kingdom Metazoa; phylum Chordata; class Aves; order Passeriformes; family Fringillidae; genus Haemorhous; species Haemorhous mexicanus. The sequence goes on from NC_082347.1 coordinate 34,440,750, forward strand.
TCCAAGATCCTTCTTGTACTCCACCTTAGTGACAAAAATGCACAATGGGAAGCTATGGTAAAACCTTAATCTCCTCTATCAAGTTCCTTCACACACTTTTTATTAGGCAGACCCACTGCTCAGAGATTTTGACACATGGTGTTCATCAGATGGCATATGATGAAAATTAATATGAAGAGAATATTCATATACTCAGTTCTCATTTTATAGGCAAAACAAATGTAATTTCATCCTCTGCAAACTATACAAGACAGTGACAGGAGGGAAACTATTAAAAAAAACCCAATGATATACAAAGAAATTCTAAGGTGAGCATGCAGCAAATGAACATGTACAAATGTGCCATGTACCAAATTCCAGCAAGACCTCAGCAAGAGCTTTTGTACTCTTACAGTCATTCCTGTTTAAGGAACTGAGCCTGTAACAGCTGCAGTGAAAGACTGAGAGATGAGAAGAACTCAGCTTGCTTAGCTGTGGAAATCAAAGGCAGAGAGAAGAAAATGATGTATTTGTAAACCCCTCAGAAAAGTAACCATGCAGGGAGAAGAACTTTTTAAACTAAAGGGCAACACTAGCACAAAACACAGTGGTAATAAAGTGGACAGGAATAAATGTAGGCTAGGAATTGGAATAGGAGGATTATACAGTGCTGTGTTGAAGCAGCAGGAACCAGGAATCATTGGCCCAGGAGGCCCCTTCCAGCCCTACTTCCAGGGGTTTTTCATTATTGAAGGTTTTATACTTTGACATCTCAAGAGTATAAGTTTTTAAAGTGCCATGGGGAAGTTCTAGAAACTCACATTTATTAATAGTTTTATAGCTGATATGACACTATAAATAAATTAATAATTCAGAATCTACTGAGAATTCTCTTGCAATCTTCCCTTATCATGCAGAAAAAGAATCAATTATCAGTGACTCACAGTCTTTCACAGGATGGAAGAAAACAGAAATCTGCATAACCAGAATGGTTTAAATTTTATCTCTGTTCTTATTTTTTTATTATTAGAATACCCTCTGAGACACTCTATGGCATACAGCAAATTCATCCTAAAGCTTTATATCTTAATATCATATTAAAAGCACAATTCAGGTTTGGGGTGGGTTTTTTTCAGATTTCAATTGTTCACATGGTCAGAACTAGAATCACTCTCCTGGGGTTAATTTCCCAAACTTTCATAGAGATGATTGGAAGGGCCAGAAGGCTGCACCTAAAGACCTGTTCTTGAGCTTTTCTCTCCAGTAGCTGTGCTACACACAGAGTATTTTTGTTATGTACAATGCAGTAAGAACAACAGCTTTTTTTTTAAACTTGCAGTCCTTACTCATCAAACACAGATGTTTGTATGAGCTGCTCCCAAACTTGTTAAGAGATCTATTCAAGCCCTTACCTCACTGACAAGCTTGTTAACACTTTGGGCTTGTTTAAGGACCAAGTTGTCTTCAGCTGTTAGGGAGTGAAAGTGAGCTGCACCTTTCATCTTGGAAAGATCTTTCTTGTATTTTATCTGAAAAGAAGTAGGGAGAATTATAAAATAGATGTGCACCTTTTCATCCTTACTATTTAGACTGGCTTCGTGAGTCAGGATAATATCTTCCCTGTGCTTGCTTTGATAAGTAAATGGAACTTGCCAAGCTAAAACACTGTATTTATTACCTTGAATAACCCAACTATAACCCCAGAGCCCTTCACAGTCCCTCTCATTTTACTAGATAGCATTTTTTATAAATTTTTGACACAGACTGATCAGCAGTGGTTGTTGTTCATAGCTTGAACAGATTTCTAGCAGATTCTTGGCTGGAGCTTGTGAGCTCTTCTACTAATGAAGTTAATCCTCAGCACTTAATTTTAGTCAGAGGATTACAGATAGTCATCAAGCAGACTGCAAACTTTTCCTTTTGTAGAAATCAGCTTTTTAAAAAAGCTGTATCCTTTTGTACTTTTAGTGTGTTTAAGGGAATTATATTTCTCTACAAAATCAAGATTGAAATAAGGGATTTCTAAATTAAATTTAGACATCAGGTTTTTGACATAAATTGGACTTGGATGGGTGAAAAGAGGTAGTACTTGGCCTTTTATAAATTATTTTACATTAACTGAAATGCAAAGTGGCTTGAGGTTTTTTTATTTTCCAAGTCTGCACATATTTCATCAGGCTTTAAAACTATAAGGAAAGTTGGTAAGTACTGTAATGTGCAAATGTTACTTCCATGAAGCAATCCTCCTCTTCCCTCTATATATTAAAAATTAATAAGGAAACAACTGACCATTAGCATTTGCAAAACTTATGAAACTGTGATCTTTATCTGGGAGGGTTAAATATTTCACATTTAAACAGGGGATCCCTGAGTTTGTCATCAAACTGGGGTTGGTCACAGAGGATTTGAGGTGTTTAATGTTCTCTCAGTGATAAGCTCAGGTTACAGAACATGACTGATCCTTCCACTGCAGTTTACTGCTCGTGTCTAGTCCACACTAACACAAGCTGCAAGGCTCCACCATCTGTTATCTCCCCAGAAGACAGACTGAGCTCATCAGCCCAGGCAGCCCCATCGGGGACAGGCATCCACACACCAAAGTTGTCACTCACAGGAGCCCTTCAGAGCAGCCACAGGGCACTGACCACAGAGTGACCCATTGTTTTGTCCCTGCCAGAAATGGTCTCCCCAAATAGGGCTGAGGCCCTCTAATGCATGGGCTGGATGCAGGAATCACACACCTCATCTCTATGCCAATTCTTTAGTTTACCACCCAAAACCAAAAACCACATCCCAGAAATAAGCTCACTTTTGTGAAGTGACAGTGTCACACTCTCTGCTTCTTTTCCTCCATATGACTTGCTTTGTGCTGGAGGCATGATACATCAAAATATCAAAACCAGTACAGTTCATTCATCCTCCATTTATTCACTACTGGGAATACCACAGTAGTCCACAGGATGATTAAGGCAGTTGAAGGTTTCATTAATAATACAGGTGCAGATTTGCCAGGAGGGTTAACCTAACAGTAGGGATCCCCATTAGTTGCTACATCCATCTCCTCCCTTGTGCAAGTTGGAGCTGTGCCCCCTTCTATTAATGGATATTATTAATCCCCTGAGCCATCCAGTTCCCAGCAATGCAGCAAAATGTCACTTTTGTTTGCTTCTCAAGCGCAGTTTTAGCATCCTCCTCCCAGGCACTGCTCTGACAAACTGCTGGTTTTAATTGTTTATGAATTGTATTGATTCAGGTTTCATACTTACATCACTTGCCAATTCATTTGCTTTCTTGGCATTTTGATAAGCTGGAGTGATCATAGCAGGAAAGCTTCCTTTCCCTCTGCGTTCCTCAAACTCTTCCATATATCCCTGAAGAAAATTCAGACTGTTTACTCATCACACGTGAGCAGGTGGGCCATGGGTTATTTTACAAAGCCCCACAGTCCTTGTTAGTAGGAAGGTTCATGGCTTCAATGATTTTTTTTTTAAATGAAAAAATGACCAAAATATAAGAATAAATTGGCCTGTTAAATTACCTATGCCTCTGAAGCTGCCTGTGCTGCATTCCAAGAGAAATTTAGGTAACTATTAGCTGTGGTAAAGATGGCATTCAAGTGTACAAGGACATACACAATTCTGCTCTCACCTCATTTCCCACAGAGATGATATCTGCTTGCCTCTCTGTTTGTCAATGCATGTTTTTCCTGGAATTTTATAAAAATAGCTAACGGCTTGGTTAGCCAGGCTAACTTAAACTTTACACTTTAAACTTTAATGGCTTAAAGTTAACAAGTTTAACATAGGATCAGCCTTCCTTTGTGGTGTTACAGGAGCTGTTTGATCTTTCCATGGTCATTTATCCCATCACAATTGACCAAAAATTATAGTTCACTAGTGCAGTGATGTATTTTGAAGAGGGATTATTAAATGAAGCAGAGATACCTAGATAACAAAATGCCAAACTCCTTAGTGAACAAAATCACAAAATTCCATTTGTCTGATTAAAAAACCCCAATTGTTCTGGAAGTAGCACCCTTAAATTCATCTATAGATAAGTTTATGTGTAAATATCTGACAATTTGAAAGCCATTTAGATAGTTTAACAGCAAAATACTGGAGATTTTTTCTAATGTAATGGACAATAATAATCTCAAAGCCTTCTATAACAAGATCTGGGGAGAATATGGAGTACAAACAAGAATACAAACAAGTGAGATAAAGTGTAATGTGTCTTCTCTGCAATATTTTTGTAAATCTTTTGTAGAAAAGAGGCAAATAGAATGTGCCATGAATAGAATGCATGTCAAGGATGCCATGGAGAGCACAGATAGGAATGGCTACAGATATCTGGGATATCTCTTTTGTGTGTTCTCAGTGCAAGACCATTCATTGTCGGTCATTTTGGGCACCATCAAAGTCATATTTTAAAATAGGTCACACCACAAATTTGTGGACATTATGATGCACATTGGTGAACAACAGCTACAATGGCATTGAATTATTCTATAAACAGGCACAGAAAAGAAAAAATCTTAAAAATATTGAAAAATCAGCTGAGCTAGCTTCTTAAAATACCATTAATGAGTTTGAATTCTCCAGACCAACCTGTCTTTTTCTTCTAACTTTCTTAAATACATTTTAATATAATTTCTAATATTGTGCATATATTTAAAGTTTCAGAAAACTATTTTAGCCTATCTTAAGGTTTTTAAACATGAACAAAACAGATGTTCAGCACAGGAATTTTACAGTAAGATTTCTTAAACTGTCTCATGTTATATATATAAATATGCATTTACATATATGTATATCTATATATATCTGTCTGATGCACACTCAATTCATTGTTAATGATCTCAACAGTTAGAAATCTAATCTCTTTACCCATGTTAAGTCAGAATTTACTCAGAAAGATCCATTAATTTCAGTGACTCTGTGTCATTTGACTAATAATATCAGTGTCCAATCTATAAAGATTAAAACTCAAATCGAATTTGAAGTCCATGACTGAAGTTTCAAAGACACTTTCAAAGAAAGAAAACTTAAATTAATTCTAAAACAGAAGCATTCTAATGCTTGGAAATGTAATTAGTGCTTTTTCAAATTCATTTTATTTGTTTATTCCTATTAAAACTTGTAGCAGTTCAAAAGAGAGAAGTAATTGAAGGCTTCACTGCTACAATCCTAAACCCATATTCTTCAAGGACGGTTTGCTTTCCACAGAATACTAAATGTAGATTTCAACAGAAGAAGTGAAGAAATGTAAAACACCAAAGGTTTCAGGAAAATACAGCCCCTGTTCCTTCATTTCTCCAAAGTATATGGACCTACTGAGGAGCAGGACAAAAACCCCTGAGATTAACCATTTAGTTTTCTTTATACAACACCACTATTCAATTCCTTTCAAATTCCATTTAGCTGCATTCAGTTCTATATAGCTGTGCTATTCCCCTAACCTAATTGGAATTTGGGTGCATTTTGGACAACCACAAAGCCAATTATATTCCCTTAAAAATGAAACATAAGCAAAACGAATGCCACAGACCAAAACAGAACTAAAGCCTATCTGGTTCCACAAATACAGAACTACAGCTTGTCAGGTTTATAATTCCCCTTTTGTAGAGGAGGTGAAATCTTAGAGATTGTGTATCTAAGAGATTCAGTGCTGTTCACACATATTTAGAGCTACAAAACTCCTAAGGTTTCTGAAAATACCCACAGGGAAAAGGCACCTAACTATCTGCCAGCTTTCTACCATTTCACAGCCCTTTAGCTTTTCTCCTGACTGAGTTTCCTTATTCATGGAGTGGGAAAATTTCCTTGAGTAAACACATTTGAGTGTGATTCAGAACACCCCACAACAGAAATGCAGAGTGTGTAGGTGCACACAGATAAATTTGCCAAGGTCAGTCTCGAGCAATGGCCCTACCATAAGGGTCATGCAGTGACAGTGCAGCCACCTTGCAGTCACATCTTCAGGTGCCAGTGACAGATACATTACACTTCAGGAGCACAGTGCTGTTTGCACACCATCCTGTTCCTTGAGACTTTGTTTTCTCAGGCAGGGAAATAAAGTGAAAATGGGTGTCCCCAGCTTCTGAAGCCTTGAGCAATCAGCTGTGGCAATGATCTACACCAGCATGGCTGGTGGATGTTGCATACCTGTCCATATTGATCTGCATTTTCTCTTGCAAAAGCAACATCTGTTCCTGCTGTATGGCTGGCTTTTCCCTTGATCTCTTTTTCATATCTTTGATGATACTTCACCTAACAGGAGAAAAAGGAAATGAATAATCCGGGTGAGTTTAGTCTGGTTCACAGATGCTGCACAATAAATAACAACCAATGGCATGCACATGTTGTCAGTAAAGGATTGTCAAAATTCCCATTGCCACCAACCTGCACAAAGTCAAATATGCCACTTGAAGATTTGAAAACAGAACTAGTGGTGTACTTAATAATGCACTAGGAGCACAGGACTTGCCATTTCAACCCAGACCATTGGGTCAAAGTGTTCAGCACAACCTGCTTGACAGTGGCTAATCCCTGATGCACCAGCAGTTAAAAAAAATACAGCTGATTGTAATGCAAACTCATGCTTACCACAGAGCACTTTTTTACCAGAGGTTCACCTGAACACCATCGATAAATGGGTTTGTTTCTGAAAGATGCTTTATCCCCAGTGGTAAAGGGAATTTTAGGCAATCAACCTCCAAGTTTAGACCAAGATTTGCACTACGTTTGCTGAAGTCAAAACAATGCCTGTAACCTGATGCTGCCCTTTAATCACCACTTGTGTTTGCTGACAAAAGTGAAGGGTTTTCCACAGATCAAAGGCAAATAAAAACATCTAATTGTTTTAGAGTCAGGCGCTTTTACCTTCAAAATTACGGATCTCTTATTTACCTCAATGACTCTTAACAATGTTTTAAATTCACTTCCTTTGAGTTATATCTTCTTCCATATGATACCTTCTCCAACAAAAAGAGCGTTTCTTTCAGTTTCCAATAACAAAGCACAATTTACTGTACATTTTGAAGGAACACTGATGTCCTTTTATGGTGCTTATTAAAGAGTTCAGGGGTGTTGTGGTTTTGTCATGTTTGGAAAGGAAAAGAAAGCCAGTAAAGATCAGTATGTCATGCTCATGGAATTTCTGCCAGTAAATGTTTTAATTCAGAATTTGTATTCTGAATTCGGAATATTTTCTTTCCCAAAAGAGACTTTTCTTTGGACACTTACATCACTGGCTAATTCATTTGCTCTCTTGGCTATTTGATAAGCTGGAGTGATCATAGCAGGAAAGCTGCCTTTTCCCTTCCGTTCTTCAAAGTCTTCTGTGTATTTCAACTGTAAAAAAATCAAGACAGTTCAGGAGCAATTAGAGCAAACGTGTCTTGATTGCACACCTAATCAATCCTTAAAGTTGCAAAGTCAGGTGCTCCATGGCTGTCATCTGCCAAAAGGAAGGTGAATCTTTGCAATTTGGTCTTTAACTACACAATCACACACCTTCTGCATGGCCCCTTTGTCTTGTTCAGGGTGTAGGATGAAAAGAGTTGTTTAAAGAAAATACTTACGGTGTCTGCAAGATCCTGCTCTATTTACATTGCAGTCAGGCAGGTTCTTTCCTTACTCTGCATGGCAGCCATTTCCTGGATATGGAACAGACTGGCTCCCCAGCTCCTGTTCTGACAGCCTAAAATGGCCTCAAATTGAATATGGTCTTTTCAAATGAAAGTATTATATGCTTAATAGTAATACAAATCTGCCTTTAATATATTAATTTTTTCCTTTTCTTTGTGTTCATATTTTCAAGTAATTTATAAATACCCTAGGAACCACTTGCAGAGCCAAAACCAGATCAATCTATTTTGTTTTACTTACATCACTTGCAAGATGTGCTCCAGCCTTTGCATGAAGTATATCTGGAGTGTCTACAACAGAAGTGAACTTGGAAACTCTCTCTTCATGCCCACGCTTATATTCCACCTGAAGAGGAAAATAAATTTCCATGTTACACCCAATAAGCAGCAAAAGTACATTTCCTATCAGAAGACTTCAAGAGAAAATGAGCAACAGCAGTCATGACACTCTCCACTCTCCACAGTCAAGCTATCCACTTATTTAAGGTATAATTTCCTTAAAGTGAATACCAAACACAGACAGAAATGGACCCAGATATTTAAATTTTCACTTGATTTATGTGAGCCATACATTTGTTTAAAATACCATGAGAATAGTCATTGATGTCCCAAGATCACACTGCAATGACATTGTAGATAGTATCTGCACAAAACAATACAATACTTTAAAACCATTTTTATGGGATTTATTTTTACTTATCTTTTTCATGTGAATTTCTCTTAAATAAACAAGCAATTTTCTGTGCATAAATTAAAGTAGTTTGTATGTGAATTAATTTGAATCTTACAGCTATTTAATTTCAAATAATTAAGTGAAAAATGTCAAATGTAAACAATTTGATGAATACAGCCATCATGGGAAAGCAAAGGTAATGAATTTTATTAACATTTCAGTGAGAGTCACAATCTTTTTCAGGTTGTGAGAAAGTATGCAAAAGTTTCTACATTTTCCAGGAAATATCTACATTGTCACTTATTCTATATGATTGTCTTCCCAGGCCAAGTACTTTATTACCTTGTTTTCTGCATCATGTTGACATTTTCTCACTTTGTAACAGTATAACAAATATTCACAGTGCAATCTAACATCTCAAGTGAATGGCCTGAACCCAGGATTCTCCAAATTCAGAAATATAAATTATAATTTCAAACCCTATGACTTACATTGCTGCTTAGCTGGCTGGCTCTCTTAGCAACCTGGTAACCTGGAGTGATCATAGCAGGGAAGCTGCCTTTGCCTCTTCGTGACTCAAATTCTTCTGTATATTGAAACTAGAAGATTAATTTTTTTATTAGAGAAGAATCCACTGTAGTTTAATGTGATTCTTCTTTTCATGCCTGCTTCCTAAAGGTATATAACACTTTATTCAAAAGAAAACAAATTAGGAACTTCTACATTCTAAGTTCGTTAGTTACAGCTATTTCCCACATACAACACAAAACATTTCTTATTTGTATCAATTATCCACTGTTAATTGCCTATGCTGATTAGGTCACTAACCCATTGTATGGACAGAGTCATAATTCAGAAGTGATTTTCATCAGTCATGGAAATTCAGTCAGTGAAAAGTCTGGTCTGTGGAAAATATGACACATTTTCCATAGTGAGTCTTGCTCTAGTGAGAGAAAGCACTGCCTCCTAGAGCAGTTTGCCCAGCAGCTGGAGTGCTTCTGAGCTACATAAATATATAAATGTGTGATGGCAACAGAACTCTTACGTGAATTTAATCCCTTACATGGCTAAGTATTGTTATTGACAGAAATACACGTTGGTCTCTCCTTTGGCAACATCTTAACAGACAGACCCTCCAGATATCCTTCCTGCAAAGCCTGGCAGAGACTTCTTATTAGAGACTGACTTTGATGCATTTGTAAGTCTTCAGAATATGATAGACCATGAAAAAAAGCCAAACATCAGTCCACTTACATCAGTCAGAGCCTTCTGTGCCTGTGTTATCTTGACCATCTCAGGATCTGGGATTGTTCCTGGGTACCACGATTTTCCTTCCTCATAGGCAGCATAGTAAGCATTCTACAAAACAGGAACTAAATAAGTACCTATCTTCACCCTGGCTTTAGCACTCAAACAGCTGATCTGACAGAAAAAAAGAAAAAAAAAAAGGAAGCACACAGTGCTGTGGAAGTGAAATTGTGCAGCACAAGGCCCACATTCCACATCCCTTCAGAGTGCCAAGGCAGAACTTGTACAGCAAGAACTGACATCAAGATGACAGGATCCAGGATCCTGAAGTGAAACTCAAATAAAACCCCCTGGGAATCAGATCTCCTGCTGTGAAGCTCCAGTGCCAGTAGAGAGAAGACACATAGACTGTGGCTGTACCTGCAGCAGCCCCAGCAGCTGACTGTAGACACACTCTTCCTTCCTCACCTTCTGATTATTCTATCCTAACCTAGAGTTGAGCTATTTTGTCCTGAAAAGTTTAGACAAATGAGAAGCAAAGGCTTTTTTTTTTTAGCATTGAAATGTCATGGTTAAAGCCCTGACAATCAGGACAGCCAGGGCCAACCCTTGGTGTCCTGCAGGCTGCTGGCTGGGAGACCCCAGGGATATTTCTTACCTGGGTAGCCAGTTGTTGGGCTTTATAGACACTTTCAATTTCTCTGGACCTTACATCCCACTGAAAGACTGATTTGATTTGTTCACTCGCTTCTCGATATTTAATCTAAAAAGAAAAGATAATGACCCATTTTAGTAGTTTGTTAGTGCATACTAACACACACCCCCTTTGGAGAAGAATAAGAAGAAAGGCAAGGTGATGATTGCATTTATCCCCAAGGCCAAAACTCTGCTTTCTAGTCCACATAGATTTCTGCCAGCATGGGAGCTCCACATCTGTAAAGGAGCAGCATATTACACCTGAGACCTGGCATGACATTCTGAAAGAATAATTTGATATTTAGATAATACTTTTGGGAGAAATAATCTATGAGAATTTAAATCCCTCCGAAATTTAAAGCAGTTTTAGATGAAAAACTATTACCAAATAAGCAATATTAAAATACTCTCCTATTTCCCTGCACAGTGTCCACAAAGTGTCATATCCTAACTGTGCATATGTAAACACTAAAAACTACTATATTTAGTCCTGGGTCATTATGTTCTTAGTGGTACTTTTATCATGATAGCATGTAGAAGAAATCCAACTGAAATCACAGATCTGTTATACAACTCACTCTTCAGAAGTAAAAACCCAGAGAATTTAAACTGACTGGACAGAAATGTTACTGAGCACATGTACCATTATTCCCATTTATAAAATAAGCACAGACGTGCAGAGAGCTGAATAATTTGCCTGCTAACACAGAAATTCTGTATAGAGAGACCTAATCTTCATCTCTGCATTCCAGCTGATGTCTAGACATAAGACTTAGGTGAGAACATCATGTTGGGATTGAACAGACGTTCTATTTTCTGCATCATCAGAAATAAACTTCAATATAAAAAGAGCAAACATCCATAGCAGCAAGAAAAACCTTTTCCCAAGTTATCATTATTTTATCCATTTACTAGCGAAAAATTTTCCTGTTCTCAAATTTTTTTACAGAAGCACTCTCTTTAAGCAGGTAATGCAGAATCAGCTCCTTTACTACCCTTAGCAGTTTTCTCTCTGGAACAGAACCTCATTATGTGATTGAAAAGGACAGAGGGTGTTTAAGGTGTGTAAAACAAGGGAAAGTGATCTTTGAGCTATAATTTCTGTGGCTTGTGTACTCACATGCACTGGAAGTATCAGTCTCATATCACTGCCTAAACCAGAAATAGAACCTGCAGTAATCCCAAACTCATTCCTGAGCAGAGCTGTCACACACAGTTTAAAGAAGTGAGATAGTCATTGCTGAAATAGTTACAGCCCATGATACTGCAAAAACTGAGGCATAAGAATGCTGTACAAAATGATAAATGATAGTGTCTGACAAAGGCTACTCATGTTCATCAAGGTTTTACAGCTAATACAGGACGTATGAATGAATTCAGCATGCCATAATCCAAGAAATACAACTTTCTCTGTTAATTTTACTGATGGCTAATCACATCAAAACACATTGCTTTGCCTGTGAAATATATTCACAAGTAAGGTTATTTTAGGATATAGAAAGACGTGCCATTCAAGAAAACAGCATCAGGCAGAGGAGTGAGGTAGCCATCGATTATTGGGCGTCCCTGTATTTTTTATTTCACCAGACCCCTAGCAGTGCAGGTTTGAGGATGATGTAGCAGTGCAGGTTTGAGGATGATGTGTCCGGAGGGAATCAATGCAGGGGTGGTGCTGGGAATGCCGGCGGGCTGGAGCAGCCCTGGCGGCCGGACGGGGCAGGGCAGAGCCCGCAGGGGGGATGCTCCTCCATCCCCAAAAAACACCTCCAGCAAAACCCTGCCAAGCTGCCCGGACCTGCAGCTTTCCCACCTCAGGTAGAGCGGAAATACTCGACAAAGTGATTATGGGAATTTCTGCCTGCGTCCCGCCTGGTTATAATTTATCTGATATTTTGTAGCAGTTTCTGATGAGATCACAAAGCAAGGTGGTTGTTCTTGCTTCCAGAGGTTGTGAAACCCTGCTTAGTCACCACAGCTCTGGGCAGTTTAGGTGAACTGTGCTTCCGTATAGATTATCAGATACACAGGTGAGCAGTTCCAATCAGTTTTTCCTTCTGAGAGGAGGAGGAAATCCAGATCTAGGACTGCTTTCACATGAGTAATCGCATTGAAAAAAATTATGACTGAAACCCAGCTGAGGTTTGAATCATACACAGGAAGGTAAGTAAAAAGCAAATGTTTATACTTACAAAACAAGAGATGTTATCAATATGCTATCCAAATGTAGAACAAACACATTTGACCCTCAAGCTTCTTACCTCACTTACCACTTCTGACAGTTTTTTTGCATTCATATTTACTGGTGTTTCAAATACACTCGTGAATGCATTGTTTTTTGGATTGTGCCTAGAAAAGGGAAAGTGTAAAAGGATATTAGGAATGTACCAGACAGCCCACCAGAAAGGTTCTCTTTGAGCACTCAAAACCACAATACCAGCCTCCACCCCCTCTACAGATCTTTTCCCCCACTCACTCAGAGATCTTAGATTACATTCAAATTATTATTGTAGGGAGTAGGTGCCTGGAGCAAAATTAATTTTAATGATCATCATATCAATGCTGTGTTTCTAATAACAAAAGAGAATAATAGAATAAAAAACTACTGTCATCTCTCCTTTTTCTGCTGACAAATTTGACAGGAATTGATCATTATAAAATAAAAACTTCCTAGAACAAACCAACTCCAAAATCTGCATTTTATACATTTTCCTTATGATTAGTTCAGCCTTGTTAACTCTTAACCACTGAAAGCACTGAATTTTGTGGTTGGTTTTATTTTCTTCCCACAATACTGAAATGGAACTTGATTTGGTATCTTTTAACACTCTGGCCAAATGAGGAAGCTTTATGAGTGGCAAAAAGAGTTTCCCACCATTTTTGATTCACATAAATCCAAAGATATGCATGAAGGCACCAACAATACCTAATTTCACATCACACACGGGACAGACTGAGTTCAAATGGTGATCTTCCATTATATTAAAATGACTAGCCAAATTAAACCTTTGCTTAAAAAAAAAAAAACGGAAGGGAAAAAAGGAAATACACTTACGCTTGACAGTAAGGCTTTTTCTCATGGCTAACAAAGTTGTTTACAGTTAACATCATCTTGCATACTTCACAGTGAAAACAGGCTTTATGCCACGTCTGGACATGCCATAAAAGAGAAACCAAGCAGACACAATTTGTATTTCATTATTATTCTGCTAAGTTTAAAATCTCACTGTTGATCCTTACCCTTCATTTAATGAATCTGACTATTTTTTTTCTTCAATTATATACATGTTATTAGTTCATTTCAGTTCTGAACCCAGTTATGAGCAAAGAACTTTTGGAACCGAGAGATTTGCGCAGTGTTAGAAGTGCCAATCTGTACATTTATTATAGTCCAAAACGATAAAGAAAGAGAACTGACCTGATCTATACAGTTAATCTTCTCAGCAGGGTAAACCCCATAGCCACATCTAGCACACGGCTGCACATTCATCTTGAAATCCACAGAGTGAAAAATATATAGGTTTATACAAAAGGTTCAAAGAGTATGAAAGTGACTTTTTGGCCTGTGCAAAGCACACTCTAGACACTCCAGTCAAGGCCTTTTGCTGTGGTCAATGGCTCCCATTAAAGCTCTGAATTGAAGTCTGTTGCTCCCTTTGCTGACCTTCTGTTTCAAAGTCAGCTGCAGGCTGGCTTTTAAAGCTGCCAGTTAGTAAGAGTGGTTATTTTGGCAACTGTGTCAGTGCAGAAGGGAGGGCAGCAATATCTTTCTCTAAATAGAAGAATGAACTCACAGAAACGAATCACGTCCATGTGAATGTTAGAGCCTGATCATTTTGTATTTCAGTTTTGCAGTCATAAGCCCAGGATGAAGAGAAAGCAGCAGCATTTACCATTAGTTCCTCCTCACCCTGATAAACAAGTGACCTCATGGGAGAGCATTTTGTATTTAGGAGCAGCCTCAGAGCAGAAGGAGGTACCACCAGAGATGCAGGCCAGAGATGGGTTTGAATTCTCCTGGCCCTTGGTGGGATGTAGAAGAAGTTCACTGCCATTGTCCCAGACAAGTCATTAATTTTTTCCCTTGGTGCCAGCTCAGTTTCACCTTGTATATTATGTCAGCACACTCTTTTCTCATATCTTCCTGCTTCATTCACCTGTCACTCCATCTCCAGGTGTAGGAGAATGCACTGTGAAACAGGCAGAGCCTCTTATCTCAAAGAGTTCTAAACATGATGGGTACAAATCCAAACTTCTATCTCCTACAGGAAAAACTTCAGAAAGGAACCATTTACTTTTTAATAGAATGAACAAAGCAGCTATTTAACAGTGTTCACCAAGAGTAGACTGCAGTAATCAGAATATAAAAATTCCTTCACCAAAAAATGATAAGGAATGTCTGATATTAGGATTCAAGCAAGCTATTAGGGTTGTGAAATCTGCTCTGAACAAAAGAAGCTATTAAATTCTACAAGCTACAAATGGTCAGGATTTAAGATTTACATCTTACCTAATCATAATACCTCCAGCTGCAGGGCTCCATAAGCCTGGGACACAGCTAAGAGTTATCTCAATCTGAGTAAAAGTCTACTTAGTCATCTCTGCATCTGCCCCACTGCCTGCAGCAGTCCTGGGATATTGCTAAGCACTTCCCTTTTCTATAGATTGCAAACAATTCCATCAAAATAGTTTCTGTCTAAACCTTCTGGGTATGCTTAGAGAGCCTCCTATTCATCTCTCTATGGAGACATGCAGTTCTGCCTAACTTATTATTGCTACTTTTACTGAATGCTGACAATGTACTGGCACAATATCCTGTCAGCAACTGGTGAGCTGAAAATAGAGTCTCTAATCTAAAGAGCAGTGGCACTAAGTCCTGAAAACACTTAAGGTCTTTCAAAGTAACTAATATCAGTACATAAACAGATGCATTTTCATTTTTTAAAAATGTCCCCAGAACAGAATTTCTTATACTAAAATAATTGCTGAGTTACCTTATGTTATTCTTTTTGGGATCAAGAGAGATTTATGTCAACAATAATATTACATCACAATAATATTTATCTCACTCACACCTGTGAACCAAAGTCGTTTGGAAGGCTTCCAGTTCCCTTCCCACACAGCTTTGCATCTTGTCCCAGATTGCCATTCTGTTTATGCAAGTGACCTGTATTAGGGTCACAGTGGCCAGGCTGCCTCCTCCTTACTTGGCACACTACCAGTTGTCGCCTCTTTGTGTTCACCTACTCCAAGAGTCACCCTACTGTATATTTTCTAGACAGTCCTGGTGGTCCCCATGCTGTCTGAAGCCATGTTGGAGCCCTTGTCTCACACTTCAGCAAGAATAAGGGTGCATGACCTGCTCCTGGCTCTGCACTGCTTAAGACCCTTCTGCAATGAGTTCAGAGAGGTGGTGAAAGCAGGACATCCCTGAACCATACAAAACCATGAAGACTTGGCAATTACAGAACAAATAATTAATCCAGGAGTCACCTAGAGAGGACTCCAGCATGGACCATCATGCTGTCCCTATGCACTGTGTACCCACAGAGCACACAGACATCCCTGAAGGCAATGACACCGCATGGTTCTTCCAAGAGGAAGGAACAGATAAAGCCCTTTATTTCACAGTTCATTTCTAGACATACAAAGCCTGTTTTTCTCTTTTCACAGTGACAGATACTACCAGCTTGGCTGGAAGTCAGCAAATGCATTTTCCAAGTTCTCCTGCTTCTCCCAGCTCACAGCATGTTCAAGAGGAGAAGTGTGGTAAGACACAATGTCCTCTACAGCTGCTGTCTTTCCCAGCCACACTACTCCCCTCACATCCATTGTGCACCAGTTCTGCTGGAGTCTCTTAAAGATTTTCCCATTTCTGAGGACCCCAAAACTGTCCTGTTCTTCACCACCCTGGATTAAAGCCGAGTTGCTAACAAAAAAGGAAGTTTATTAAAAAGTAAACATTGAATGGTCTCATTACAAAGTACATGCTGCATTTTGATCTTGCAAGGAATTAAATCACAAAACCAGTGCAAGTTTGTTATCTTGACAAATCTTAGCAAGACATTTTCTCTTCAGTTAAAAGCTCATTGTGGCTTTTTTCCTCCTTTAGTAAGGCCTCATAAAGGCTTTTTGATATCAATGAAAATCTTAAAAGGCTTTACTTAACAGTACAACCTTAATCAATGTGGTTTAAAAGCACTGTGGTTACACGTAAAGTACAAGGAGACAGTACCTTGAAAGTGCAAATTAGTGGGAAGAAACATTGTTACCTCTCCAGCCTCCTTAAATTCCTTGAATTAACTGCACAGAAAACTTGAAGCATGTCTGCATCCTCAATCTGATTGTAAAAAAGCACATATTAGTTACACAAAGTAACCTCTCAAGAGACATTCAAGTCAGGGTCACCTCCTCTGTCACTCCTGAACTGAAGCTGTGCCCTTCCAACCACATGAAGAACAGGAAGCCAGACATTACAAATTATGGCAACCCCATCTTCCTTCTGTTTGCAAAAAAATCCCAAAGCTGCTGGTTCACTACACAAAGTGGGAGTTTTATCCACTGGTAAAAGCTGCCTGTAAAATGTCAAGAACTCAACCAGGCTTGTCTATGTTCACCTTCTCTGAATACTGTGGTTAATTAGTTACCTGGGCTCAGGGCCTTTTGCCTCACACAGTCTCTCCATGCTAATCAAATTTAGCATGGTAGAAAATCCAGCTTGGAAAAATATTGAAAGAAAACTCGAAAAGATTTATCAACACCAAAATCTCCCAAGACTTGAATAAAAACTTCTAAGGAACCTTCCAAACTTATACAGTTGATTTTTCCATTTTTGCTGTTTTGGAAATCAACCAACAACTGTTTATATTTCATGATTAAAAAGTTTATGCTTACACTTTCCCCTTGTTGCCAGTGCCAGGAAAACCTGAGAGCGTAGGGATTTTGCAAATGGTTCTAACAGAGTGAGATAAAGTAAGAGAGAAATCGAAAAAAGAACCAAGGGGCTAAGAAGACATCACTGTTACAGAGCAGAGAAAGAGTGGGTCAGGATGTGTTACAATCTAAGCTAAAAGCTTGGAGAACAGTGTGAAAAGCATGCAGAGCATAGCATAGCACACATCACCACCAGTGTCCAAATATGCCCATTTGTTGTGTATCATAACACAATAAGACTCAAGTTTAAAACTCATAAAATATGGCATGTGCATTAGTCTCATCTCTGCCTGATTACAGAGAAATCCCAACAAAACACATCCATCAAGCTGTCTGAGGTGTATTACTCTGCAGAATTCCATAAAGTTGTAGTGTGCCCAATCACCCTGCCCTACCCCCATATTCCTCACAGCATACCAAAACCATCCATCCTTCCTTGCAAAACACCTTACAAACTAGCAAGTGTTGTTTAGAAGGGCACACACTGTGAGTCACTCAAACCCTCCATCCTAAAAGTACCCCCACACTTGCCTCCCAGGTCTCACAAAAGCCCATCCTTGTTTTCACAGCTGTTGTGCAGAACACAGGACACAGTTATTATTCCAGATACTGTGCAGTTGCCTCAAGCCCTCTAGTTTGTACCTGCCATCCACCTTCCAGTTTCCCAAAGGCACACCACATTTTCATCCTGCAGCTGCATGCAGTGGTTGAACACTTATTTTACCCAATGTAAATATCCAGTCAAAAGCTCCATTATTAATGTTTTTAAGGAGGAGGCTGAGTGTCCAGGGCAAAGGAGATGAATGGTGAGGCTATAGGTGTTACACTGCTGGCTCTTTCCCCTGTCCAATAATGCACACAGCCAGCTGTGCCATATTCTACATGAGAATTTGTTTCCTTCCAGACCCTTTCCTAGGTGGCAATCACTCCATACCCTGAAGCAAGATTCTTCCTTCTTTTTCTATTATATTTCTAATTTTCCCCTTACTCCATACTGAAAACAGGCAAGATTTTCCAAAAAAAAGAAGGCTAGCACCTTGTACTGCATTAAAATTAAGATGTATTTAAGAAAGGTATTGCAGCACACTAAGGAATCAAACTTTCTTTTTGTGAAGGCCAGCAACCAACCTGAAAAGAAAAAAGAAACATAGAAAATAAAAAGAAGATAGAAAGAAAACAGTTTGAGTTTGAGAAACTCCCCACAACCAATTCTAATAGTAAACTTTTGAAAATTGGCAAGAATTATCAGACCACTTTTTTGATAGCAATACAATAATGTTTAGAAAAAAGTAATTTCTAGGTCTGTGACTTTGGCTGTGGTAACCAGAGGGCAATGGATAAACATTTTCATCTTCATCTTCATGAAGATTTAGAAGCAAACAGTTTCTGTATTTCCTGGGCAACACCCATACCCATCCATCATAAAAGCATATTTGGATGTTCTGAATTTCAGGTGCCACTGGCAGTCGCACCTGGTGATTACAGGGTCCCTCTCCTCTCCTCTCCTCTCCTCTCCTCTCCTCTCCTCTCCTCTCCTCTCCTCTCCTCTCCTCTCCTCTCCTCTCCTCTCCTCTCCTCTCCTCTCCTCTCCTCTCCTCTCCTCTCCTCTCCTCTCCTCTCCTCTCCTCTCCTCTCCTCTCCTCTCCTCTCCTCTCCTCTCCTCTCCTCTCCTCTCCTCTCCTCTCCTCTCCTCTCCTCTCCTCTCCTCTCCTCTCCTCTCCTCTCCTCTCCTCTCCTCTCCTCTCCTCTCCTCTCCTCTCCTCTCCTCTCCTCTCCTCTCCTCTCCTCTCCTCTCCTCTCCTCTCCTCTCCATCTATACATTTGACCTCTACATAATGATCTATACATTTCCAGTGTCCCTGCTGTCCATGGTGATCCATTACGGATTTGGAAGTGACGCTGTTCTCTCGAAAAGAAGCAGCTAACAGATGGCTTGAGAGGAACCATGGGATTCTGTTAGTTTGATTTTCAGGAGAAAACTCTGGCTACGCATCCAGCCAGGAGCCACGGGCACAATCCCAGGGAGCAGGGAGCAGTCCCAGCAGCAGCGTGCAGGCACCCGGCAAGAGCTCCTGCATCACATGGAGGCACTGACCTGCCAGGGAGCAAAAGCCTGTTTGTTACCATGCCTGTGTTTTGTGCCAATTAGGAGGCAGTTACACTGAAAAATGTCTCTTTGATGTAAATCTCTTCAGGTAGTGAATGTTAAACACCATGCACCGCTGGGTAGGTGTATGATTTTGCAGGATTGGAGCCTGCATCCAGGAGTAATTAGCAAGACTGTGCCAATCTTCAGTCCACGTACTGGACCGCTGGGCCTGATGCTAGGGCTGCACAGTGGGATACCGTAATTAGCAGAGATGCAACACGCACAATAATTGGGAGGATAAGAAAATGCCACTGAAGTTTATATAAGGGGGAAAATTTCCTTAGATCTAGACAATCTCGTGTCACCATGAAACTTTCGACTCTTCTTTGGCGGGGGTGTGCCGGAGCACAGCCATTAAAAAGTGGTAATTTCGGTTTCGCTGTGATGTGCCTGTCATTGCCTGGGGAGCGAGGGGGGCCCGGGGCTGCGCCCGAGACCCTCTGCCGGGGGGGATGGACGGGGACAGGGACAGGGATGGGGACGGGAGCAAGGGTCAGAGATGGGGATGGGACAGGGATGGGGACGGGACAGGGACAGGGATGGGGACGGGAGCAAGGGTCAGGGATGGGGACGGGACAGGGATGGGGACGGGACAGGGACAGGGACGGGAATGTGAACAAGGGTCAGGGATGGGGACGGGACAGGGGTCAGGGATGTGGATGGGGACACGCCAGGGGAGCCGCCCCGCCCCGGCGCCGCCCCGGGAGCACCGCCTGCCTCTTTCGCTTTAAGTCTTGCTTTAAGTTTCGCTTTCGCTCCCGCGCGGCTGGACCCTGAACGAAGGCAAGCCCCGGGCCCTTCCCGGCCTTTCCCCTGCCCCTGCCGCCCCCAGGCCCGCTGCCCGGCCCCCTGCCCTGCTTTCCCCCCTCGGTGCCCGTTCCTCGCTGCGTTCCGCTGCCCGGGCGGCCCCCGCGCCGCTCCCCGGCACCGCGGCCTGCGCGCTCCGCTTGCTCTTTGTGTGGGTGTGTGGGTGTGTGGGTGTGTTTGCCAAAGCCGAGGCTAGACTCGGCCTGGGGAGCTGCTCTTACTCTGGGAGAGCGCCCAAAGCTCTGCCAGTGCCCTTCTCCCTGGCTGGGTGGTGCCGCCGTGGAGCCACTGGTGGCTCTGAGCTGCTGCTGCTGCTGCCAAGTGTCCGGGGTGGTTTTCGATGTAAACGTGTGCTCTTCTCAGTAAATGGGTGATAAAAGTAAATCTAATCTGCCTAACTGTGGGAAAGGCGCAGGAATCAGTGCTAATTTCTTGATGAAAGTCTGGAAGCAGAGACCAGATGTTTCCGTGCATCCCACCCTGAGCTCTCTTGCCGAGCGGGCGCTGTTCTGCTGTGCTTTGCCCACTGCTTAGTGATGAAATTAAAACCACCCATAGGAAACGCACAGGACTCTTTCACTTACAGACAGTCTGACTATGTATATGGAAATGAAAACGCTGGAGCCCTTGCTTTCATCCCAACATGCTTTTTTCCAGACCATGGGAGAGTATCTGGGAATTACTTGTGTGATGGGGACAGCTCACTTGGGCGCATGGCAGGTACTTGGGACTACCCTGTACAGGCCAGGTGTTGGACTTTGATGATCCCAGGGAGTCCCTTACAACTCAGAATATTCTGCTTCTACTTTATGATTGTATTCTATGATTCTGTGATCTTTCACCATAGAATTAATTTTGATTTTGTTGTAATCTGCATATTTGAGAGTGATGTCAGACAAGTTCCTTTTGGTAACTGACACAAGAAAACAGAGATGGCTGAACATGTGCAATGCCACAGCAACTCAGGACCAGAAATCTGTAGCCACTCTCTTCAGGAAGTATTGTACAATAAAACTCACTAAAACCCTCACATGTATCTTCTGTAAACCAGACCACAAACAATCTGGTTCACAAAAGTATTTCTAAAATGTCAGTGCTCACTGAGGAACTCTTACATTCTTGTACTTTCATTTGTAGATGTCAGAGGATGAGCATGGTGATCTCCCTGCTGGAGAGGGAGATGATGAAAATGGCTGTGATGCAGTTGATGCAAGGCCAGACAGAAGCAGCAGGTTCTCACTTTTTGGAAAGTAAGTTCCTACTTATACTCCTGTTTTTGTTGTTGTATCAGCTGCCATGGTACCCTTTTAACAAAAAAACATAAAAAGGCTTGATTTGTTGTTCAGTTTGCCATGTCCACAATGTTATTGATGGAGGGATGGAAAGATGGTGTATGTTGTATGAATTTAATGTATCTTATCTGTACCTTAAAGCATGTCTTTCTAATATCCTCTATAGGGAAACCTATAATATCTCCCATAAGTTTTATTTGGCAGCTAAGAGACCACCAAGTTCATTTAGCATCAATTACAGTCCCACATCTTAAACATTGACCTTTGGTGGGGCTGGGAATTGAATATGCCATTAATTATCTATTTTACTGCACTCAGCTCAGCTAATCTCCAGCATCACTGGAATCCCTGCTGACTGTCTAAGTTACTTTAAAGCCTGGATGTGCCATCTAGGTTGTAGCACAAAGAAGCCTCACCAAGTCTAGAGCTGTAACCCCTCACAGAACACATTAAAAGCCTTTCATTTTAAAGCATAGCAGTCTCACTGAAGCATAAGCTTGCTTTCATTAAAGCAGTGGGAAGCAAGGACTATTTACTGCTCATCTGTACTTCTGAAAACACTGGATAAATGTGATTGGAAATGCAAAAGATGAAAAATGAACATGCAAAGTTTAGAAATACTGTTGAATGTCAGCAAATGGCTGCTTCACATTGGATTTAGTGAGATTTTGCAAGAGATATTTGATGCAAAGTCTAATGCATTTACAGAGAGGTTTTGATTTTTTTTACTATTGGAAATATACATTAAAGTGAGCAGTGTAATTCAGAGAGTACATGGCTAATATACTTTTAATTTTGCTGTTTATTCTATGAGTTTAATAGGGGTAACAAATTTGTGAGAGAAGTGAAGATGCATTAGTCTTAGAAGACTTCTGATGTGCTGTTAAGCAAATCACTGTACTTTGTCTCATTTTATCATTCCTCAAATAAGTTTCATGATGTGTATGTGTATTATTAATTTTAACAAATAGACTAATGTAACATTTGTTTCCAAATCTTGTCAAATATTTTTTCAAAGGTTTCTTTTCAACTTTATAAAATGTGTGTTTTGATATTTGATTTGGTCTTTTTCATAAGAGGTGATATGCTAATACTATTACTAAATTATGCAACTCAAAGTTAATAATTGCCAAAGAAAAGGCAATAATCAGCATTTCTATGACTTTTTCAATAAGAAATTTTTCAAGTAATTTGGCAAATCATCAGTTTGACATATTCATCTTTTGGGAGATCCTTGAAGATGCAATTTGCAATATTTTTCTTTAGAAGTAAAAAATTACAAGATTAAGTATGAGGTAATTGAGAGAATTTTGAGAAATCCAATAGAGTTTCTTGAAGAAAGTAGTGATTTCTTAAAGAGGAATGAGGTGCTTGACAATTAAGGTATTTGTCCTACAGAAACTAAAAGTCCTTGGTCTGAAGGAAGATAGGGGAGGAATGTGAGAGGATAAAGGAAAATGGGATCTGATCTAAACTATGATTGTGATAAAGGAGAAAATGAAGAGAGAATGATCACTCTTTGTGCCTCACAGGGAATTTTGGAGACATGCAATGAAAAGTTCATGCAGTAGGTTTAAAGCAAGTGTTAAGATGTAATTTTAACAAAGTGCAGGATGTCACTGTAGCCAGGGGATATGCAGGTGTCGAGATCTTAGGTGAATTCAGAAGAGATTAGATGTATGTGTGGAAGTAAATCCCAGATGTTAACATCCTTGGTGAAGATGTTGCTAAGTCACATCTCTGTGAGAATATATTCTGTATCCAATTTCTTTTGCTTGCTTTCTTCATTCCTAGTCAGTACCAGATATCAGGCTAGATATACTTGTACTTGGACTGCTGGGACTCTTTCTTGATTGCCAAAGCTTCATTTTGGCAGCATGAAGAAATAGATCTTAAATAAGGTGTCCAGAAAGCTTTAGAGTGACTATGATTTTATTGTCCCTTTTTATTTGTTTTATCCACCCAGTCTTTACCATTGTGCAGTTCTCTCAGTGAAATTCTTCACTGCATTTCATGTACTATGGCTTAACATAAGTTCAATAGGAAAACAAGGAACTTGTGATGTTACATAAGCACATTGATTTTAATTTGTGAGAACAGGGCAGAGAGAAGCCAAGTTGAAAGCTGTGCAGAAAGACCAGCTGTTTCCAGTAGCTTCCCAGCTCCAGTTTGCCTCTCTCTGGCTGTGACTGGAGATCTGCCCTGTCACAGCAGCAACTAGAAGTAAAGTAAAATCTTACTCACTACAGATATTTCTCTCTGAGAAGTCTGTGGGGCTGCTGTACCAAGGAGGCCACGAGGCTCAGAACAAGCCAGGATGGGCAGATTCTTCAGACATCTCAGCAATTTAGGGGAATTATCTTCTACACATTTCCTTCTCTTTGGAAAAGTGCTAATGTTGGTGAGAAAAACTGTCCAGTGGGAAAAGAGTTGGAAGAAATTTTGGATTAAATGTGCCAGCCGGGTTTTTATGTAGCCACTAGATGGCAGGAGGGGATTAATTTTGTGTACTGTGAAAAGAATAAAAAATCGGCTGTGCTGCAGTTGAGCACAAAGTTCTGTTCCAGAAAGCAAATGGTGCACAGGCACATTATTAGTGCACAGCCTTGCACGTTCTGGCAAGGCTGTGCACCAAAAATAGTTTAAAACACGTTTAAATAAAGATTCAGCTAAGGATTTCAAATGTGTAATTTATTTTTTTAGCCAACTAATAGAATTTTTCCTGTACGAGTTTGGGGTTTTTTACTATGCTATGTGTGCTCTTTTTACACTTTCAAGGATTTAAATATAGTCTTGTTTTCTCCACAGAATGATTTAATATCTTAATTTGGTATCTTTTGTGTTTTATTGGGGACCTCCATTAGGGAGATTGATAGCAGCAAATGCATTTTAGCATCCAGGAAAGTTAATGTAACATGAAATGGAATAAAATTACACTGTGTTAAGTAGATCTTAGATTTCTCTTAATCCTAATAAAGTTGGGTTTTTTTTAAAGCTGCATCCAGAAATTCCCAAGGCTTGGTAGACTTGCATTTGCATTGTCAAAAATCCTGACTGTTTGTGGGCTTCAGTGAAGGAACAGTGCAGAAGAGTTTTGTTTTTAGTAGTATCTAGGCACCAGTTTTAATCAAATTTAATTGTATAGAACCATTTGTCATCTGGTTACTTTTATCTGCTCCAGCCCTACTGTGTTGTTTTATAGTCAATATTCCACTTCTCATCTGGAAACAGAAAACACAGTTTAAATATCTATTCAAAAATCTTTACAAACACTTAGTTACAAATAAAAGTGTGTACAAGCCCTCAGTGCAGACACATTAAATGGATTGTAAGAAAACTCCACTGAGAAATTTCATACTTTTTATGGGGCATGTAGTCACCAAGAATATTTTAGCTGTTTAACACTGCAAATCCAAAATATCTGTAAGGTACTTATTTCTGTCAAGTCACACCACTTTAAAGTTTGAGACTTTGAAATGCCAGTGTGCATCTCACCTTCTGTAGTTCAATGGTTGTGATAGTTATATAGTTAAGATATCTTCCAGGTTTGTAAATTGGTATTTAGATGAAAAAGATTCATGGGTATATAGCTTTTCTTTTCATGTGTCCAGTGTTTATTTGGGTTGTAGGACATCAAAGTGAGGAAGCAAAGATGTTACCAAAGGCTTTCTGTTTTAACTTCATGACCCTTGTCTCAGTACAGCCGTATTTCTCAACATAAATAACCTTGTCCTTCAAAGAATAAATACTCATTTTTGAGATTCATCCTCAGCTGAACCTCAGGTTGGAGTTGTAACAGGTTCAGGAAGTTGTCTTTCTTTCAGTTAAGCTTTCCTATTGTTCCTCTGTCTTTTGGGGATCTATTTTCCATCCACTTTTCACAGCATCACATTCATTCTGAATTGGATGAGACCCACAAGGATCATCAAGTCCAGCCCATAAGTGCCTGTATGGGGATTACCAACAGCTTATTTTATATTGATTTGTAAAAGAAGCTGCTTTTCAGGTAGAGCTTTTATGGAGAACAGCTTCACACTGATGCAGATACATATGTTCTCCAGAGTTGTCCATTCTGTTACACATTTTTCAGTGTCAGAATGTAATAGACCTTTCAAAATAAATATTGCTAAGAAAAGTATCTCTTTTATCCATAGATAGACTAAAAATAGCAAGCTACTTTAAAGCAACTAACAGCTGATGAATCATTATCTGAAGTTATGTTCTGGGCTGCAGCTCAAATGTCTGAGCTGACGTCCTGTTTCAGCCTCATGTTTCCTTAATGTCTCTAAGGAAGTCCCTGTGGGCCTTAGTTTGTCCTGTAAATGGGTGATGATCTTTCCTTTTACTGTCACAGCTCCAAAATCTGTTGCAATATAATTTTAAGTTTGTTTGGAGTTTGCATTTTCTGCTTAGCACAAGGTAAATATCAATTGTTTGTGTTCACCTGAAAGCACCAAACATAGAATTTCAGAAGTAATTTATAGTCTGGAAAACTTCCTGCAAAGATAATTAAGAAATTGTAACAAAGAAAACAGGGATGTTTCATTTTTATTACTCCTTCAAAAGTCAGAGGTGGTTTTGGTTTGTTATGGTTTTGTTTTGTTTGTTTGTTTGGGGAGTTTGGTGAGGCTTTTTTGTGTATATGTGAATGTGTGTGTGTGTCTGTGGTTTGGAGGTTTTGTTGTGGTTGTTTTGTTACAGCAATTTTTGTTAGATCTGGAACTCAGCTTCTGGAGAACACTGCAGGAGTATTTAACAATGGGTGGAAACTGTGGCCAGTGCTTGTACTTTCCCTTGGATGTTTACTGCATTTACCTCATAGGAAAAGCCCAAGTATCTTGAAATAGAATTTAGTCTATATTACAAGAACTCATTGATTCACAGTCAATATTTGTTTCCAGTCTCCTTGGAGCCTTTTTAATGTGAAGTACAGCAAACACTTGGTTATCCAGGAACTGTATCTGAGTTAATCACAGTCAAGTATCCTAATTACTTTTTGTAATTAGTGTAGTAATTTATTTCCTTCATTACAACCAGCTCCGGGCTGGATCATACAGAATTTGGAGGACAGCTATTTTGTAGTGTGACATTTAAGCTTTCAGAGCAATCCAAACAAATTTAAGCCAAATTTATAATAAATCTGTTGGAGGGTAAATGTGTAGGAACTTGTATTAGTTAAAGTATAGAGAGGCTTTGTAAACTATGCATGTTAATTTGCATTATTGTGCTAGAAACATTCATTGTGTAAATATTGCAGCAATGGTGGATCAGGTTTTGGCAGAAGGGACAGATCACGAAGTGAAGTCTGCTGTCCCACCTCCATCTCAAAATCTACTTTCCTGTGCTCTTACACAGGAGCAGAGATAGAATGAGTGATGGGAGGGTGTTTTCTGCTGGTCAGCAGAGGTAGCTGGGGCTGCATGACCTCAGCTGGCAGGGTGATGGCTCGGGGTTTGAATGGCCCCACAGAGCAGAACAGTCCAGCGCCAGCCAGCGCTGACACAGGCGAATGCTGGCCCCGAGCTCACAGAGCATCCTGCTCTCTCTGCAATGCAGCCCCGAGCATGGTGGGCTCCTAGCATTGCCAGAGAACACCAGACTTGCTCCTGAGGACAGGCTGAAGCTGTTTTCAGATGCAGTGTGGAGTACCGTTTGATGATGAGCCAAGGTACTGTAGAATGTTATCACCTCCTTCCTTCTCTGGCACCTGTTTGGAAAAATCATGAGTTTGTACCCTAAAACAGTTCAGTTTAGCTAATCCTAGCTCCACTGGCATTTTGCAATTGCTAATCCTTGCCAGAGTGTTCTCTGAGCATTAGTGTTTGGAGGGTTTGCTTTATTTTGAGTCATTTTCCAAGCAATCCATATGTACCTGTTAATTTCTCTGAGTACCTATGAAAGGTAAAAGAACTTTCATCTTTTTTTTGCATATAATTGTCAGTTCCCTGTGTACATAGTGCTGCCTAGGGTATGATCATGCAAGTTTTCAGTTTCCAGAACACCCATGGAAGGTATGGATGTGCAGGTTTTCTAGAAATGAGCAGAAAGCCTTTCAGCAAGCAAAATTCTTCATTTGTAAAAATTCACCTTTTGAATGTTTTTTGGCTATTATGTTGCATACAATATTGTGAGGCCTGCATGGCAGATATCATGCAGCTAATTGGGAAGCTGAATCTCAATTACAAAGTGATGATTGAGAGTTTAGAACTCTGTTTTACAGGCATCACACCACAAAATTGTCATGTGGGTTGTAAGTGATCCCTAAAATATTAAGTGCAGAAAACTAGGGCACTGCTACCTGTTTCTTTCCTTTTAGTTTTGTCTTTCTTTAACTGTTGTGAAATGTGAACAGTATTAGATATTTGTCTGTTGAAACTTCTTGTCCAAAGTGCAGCTGGCTTAGTCCCAATGCACTTGGTCTGCTTCATTTGTATAGAATAAATTAAATTGCAGTTGTGGTTTTGATTTGAATTAGTTAAGGCCATCACTAACACATACTTAAAAAGACAGGGAGGCATATTTAGATTAACTATCAGAACTTCAAAAGACATTTACAAAGTATGCCAGAAGCTGTAGTCTGAGGCTTATTCTTTCAAACAGCTCAAGCCTTGCATTTTATTGTGAGTTGTCTTGGACTGAGTTTCTCAGTTTTCCAGGCTTTTAGAGGAGATTCTCTCTCCTAATTGGAGATGGATCTGAAACTAAAATGGGACAAAAAAGCTACAAGAGTAGCCTGGGGTCTGAAAAATGTCTTTTAATGAGGTATTGAAAATGTATTCAGTGTTTCAAATTGCTGGTAAATAGTCATACAGGCACTAGCATTGTTCTGTCTTCAAGGAAACTAATGTGTAATAATCAAAGTCAGGAATTTTTTCTGGACTGAGATGCGCTGTAAACCCTCATAGTGGATGTTTACAATAAGAATGTAAGCAATGACTTTACAGTAAGGATGGTTTGTTCCATGCATTTTCTTTCCAGGAGGCACCTGTCAGTAAGCTAACCCACACACTCTAGACACAAACATCTTGGACAAAACATGAATTTGGGAAGTGTTCTAGTTTAAAACTATTACTGGACAGAATCCCAGAGTGGGTCAGGTTGGAAGGGACCACAGTGGCTCATCTGGTCCAAGCTCCTTGCTGGAGCACAGGGCCCAGGATTGCCCCTGAGATGGGCTCAGTTGTCTGGGACATGGGGCATCAGGATTTGTACTACCCTCCCCCTCCCTACAGCCACGTGATCTGCAATTGCTTTGTGAAATACCTTTGTGTAGACTTCATTTTGTGATGGAAGGACTGAGACCAAGAAATAGGGGGTTACTTTCCCAAAGTTACTCAACAGCAGAAGCACAACTCATTTTGGTTTGTTTAATACCTTTCATCAAGTTAATTGGGCAAAGCATAGCTAGCATATGGTCTTAATAAAGAGATTTTATTCTGTGTTGTACTCTTGGATGTGGTATTAAGAAATTTAGGGAAATGCCAGGATTTCTTTAAGTAAATTGAAGCAGTTTATTTTGCAAATTTTCTGTGAAATCTGTTCTAGTACTCTTTCATGTGTCATATCAAGAATAAAAGGACTTTTTTAGTATGACTTTTTTTTTTTTTTGGATGAATGAACTCAGTCCAATCTTGGAAAGAATTTTTTTAATGATAGCTTAAGTCCTTCCCAGCTCTAGTATTATCTTGATAAGTTCAAGGAAATAATCACATTGTTTACCTAACTCCTTTCTTTTGATACTGCTACAGCAGTATTTTCTGTTCAAAATTGCTGTGTTTACCATTATTTGAAGGGCCTGTGACACGACTTTCCAGATGAACAAGGGGTACTGTCCTAGTAGGTTCCTACCTTCAGGTTAATTCAAAGAAAAGGCTTTGCCTCTGTTGGCTTTCAAACTTTCTTTGTTTAGTCAGCTGACAGTCTGAGTCCAGAGATGCCCTTAAGAAGTCATGAACTAATGAGCAGTTCAAAAAGATACTGCAGGCTGATTAATTCCTATGGCCCTGTTCTTGAGAGCATGTACAGTCAATATTTTATTGCCTGAGCAGTCCTTGGGGCTGTGGTGTTCCATGAGCCACACTGGCCATTCCCCTTTATTCCACCCATTCCCAAAAATTACTTTCAAAGTTCAGACATCTCAGCAAAGCAATATATAAATAGGCAAGGGCAGCACAGACTCCATGTATCATCAATAAATATGAACTTCAGACTCCAGTATTAGCAGCTTAGCTTGTTTCACTGAAATTTTTATTTTCTTTAACAGATGAAACAAGATCCTGACAGGGAGCAGAAATCTAGGAACACTGTTTTTTTGTGTGTGGTATTGTGTTTATGTTTGCTATTCTAAATTGCAGCTGTCAGTTTTCATGCCTTTTGTGTAAGACATCTGTGTGCCATGGTAAGCAATGTAGGTGAAATAATGTTTAAATGCTTTTTGGGAAACTTCTGTGTGCAGTTTTGTAGGATCATTTTTTCTCTGTGCTAAATGAAGATTTTCTATTGTGTGGAAAATATCCTGACTTTAATATTAGAATTTTTTTTTTTAGTTTTCTTTTGACATCTATCTGGAATATATTTTAAAATAACTTTCTAAAGACTGGTGATTTTGTTGGTGCTCATCTGTGAAAGTCAGCAGTTCTTTGATAATGTTTGCTAATAGGGAAATTGAAAGTATGCAATGCTTGCTTGAACTTCCTCCTATACACTTAGCATTGCCCCTTTTTCCTCAGGAGACTTCTGTTTCAGCTATTAAGCTTTTTCTTTCAGTTCTCTCCTGGCAAATAATTTGCAAGCCTGAGTATGCACTTTCAAATTCACTGTAATACAGTTTTAGTATTTGGTTTAGTCTATATCCCATGTAATTTATGCTTTCTGATTTTTGACAGTAAAGGAATATTCATTTTTATGAGAGACAATTCAAGTAGTGACACATTGTTCTTGTCCAGAAATGCTGCTTTTCTGCCAACCTGATGCAATATTAATGGGAAAAGGCAACAGGATTAATATGTTATTTGCATGCAGTTCTAAATCTGTGTGACACTACCAAAGCAGATCTGACAAAGAACAAAGAGTGTGGCTCAGAGAACTCAAGATCTAAAAAGCTCTAGTCAGGTTTAACAAGTGTTTTTTGCCTGATACTGCCCACAGGGTTCAAGATAAAAAAAAATTCAAAGTTGGGAGAGTGTACAGTAATTAGAGGTGTATTAAATACAGTGACATAAAGGTATTAAAGCTGAATAAAAGTATTAAAGCTGTTAGTTTAAAGAGAAGTTTATGTAGGAATAGGAGATCCTAATGCATGATCATCAGAAAGCATCAAAAGTATGAATTATGAAGCCCACCTTAGACCACTTATTATTGAGGCTAAGGTAGAAACATAGAACAAAATATTGAACCTTGCTTTGGCTAGTTTATAAATTCTGTTTCCTGTTCATTTTTTTTCTAATGAATAAATCTAAATTGATCTCCAGCACACTCAGTTTTACTGCACATAGCTTAGTGATGCCTTGTGAATTCAAACACAATTGTATTTGCATTTTCATTGTTTTCTGCCTATCCTTTCACTGCCTTTTTAAATAAATAAGTCCAGTCCAGGATTTTTCCCCTGGAGAGCAAACAGCATTTGTGATGAGCAGCAGTCACAAACATAATTTATATTGTTCATGCAGCAATGGAAAGAGAGTGGGAGATTTTAGGCAGAGAGGGCAACACAGCTACACAAACTGCATAAAAATAAATCAGCAATATAGGCTGTGTAAGTTTCTTTAGAGGCCTCAGAACTAATGCATTGTCCCATGCACTCCACAGTACTGGAACTTAGTGGGAAACTTATTCCAATGAAGCCTGTATGTTCCCAAATGTCAAAAGCCTGTATGTCCCCAAATGTCAAAAGTCCTAAGGGAAACATCTCAGTGGTTTGTAATAGATTAAAGAGCATTGCAGTTTAAGACACCTTTCATCCCACAGCACTCGAGTGTGTGAAAGTTCTGGTGGGTGTCAGTGGATTACCTGAGAATGTTTGTACTGTCCCTTGCTCTAATCCTGCCCAGACTCAACTGAATGTGAGAATGTGACAGAAACTAGAATAAAACTATTCACCAGTGCCAGAAAAGCTTTTGGACTCCAGAAGGTGTCCTGAAGTGTTGTGTTTTGCAAAGACACCATGTTTTCAAGGGCAAATTTTCTTTTTATTGGAAACGCGTTATCAGTTATTCAAAAATTGTGTTGCACATTGTATAAAAGAAGGAAGCCAGAGTAAAACTCTCAATGTTTTGAGATATTCCTTATCAAGGAAAGGCAAAGTTTACTGAACTGCATAGAGCAGAGTAAGACACAGTTCTCTCTTTTTGTGGGTTTACTTCAAAGAGAACTGAATGGAATCAGTGTGGCCTTTTCCACCCAACTCTGAATGTCAGCTCTCTTAAATTAAATAGTATAGAATTGTAGAAATTTTTTTATCTGCTTACATTTTTCAGTGCAACAAAAGGCCCTGATTTTGCTGGGAGAGAAGGGGACTGTATCTGTTTTAAAAATGCAGATATCCCTCTGTAATACCATTTTTAGAGTTTATTTTGAACAACTCTCCCTGAAAAAGGTCACTTAAATAGCCAGGCAGAGGAGTTGATGAATATTAGATGAATAAAGACAATGCTCAAGGAAGCCTTTGTCCTGCACATAGATTCTCAATATGTTGGTATGTCACACTGATATATGGCAGCAGCAGGGGCTGAGGAAGGTGCCAGTAGAAAGGAAGTCAAAGGAGAGACAATCACAGCTGCCAAGAGACACTGCTTTATTTTTTCTAAATAATCTTCAGGTATAGTTAAATGTTGTTGGTGATATTTTTATGCTTAAATCTTGAACCGTATTGAAACAATAATTTATTCCAAGTATAAGAGAAAAGAAGGTTTGTTGTGATAAGTAGCATCCTTTCTGTGATCATGTCCACTGTTTGTGCAAGGGAGGTATCTCCATTGAGTTTGGCAGAATTTTAGCCACTCATGCTATTTAAAAGTTCAGTTACAAAATGATAAATAGAATAGATAACTTTAGTTTTATATTTGAAAAGTGAGAAGTTGATAATAATGATTTTCTCAGGGTTGATACTGACTGAGTCTAGCCTTGATGAAATCACATTCCCAAATATGCAGTTGGCAAGGCTGAGACCTGGATTTGGAGACACAGTGAGGGTGAAAATGTGCAAGCTATATGAGAGTGCCAGAGTGGAGTTTCAGTTTTTCTGAACTTTTGACCAAAGGGAGAAAACATGAAATACATGAATGGCAATAATGGGGTGAATATTTTTGTATAAGGGAAGGATCAGTGACCACTGATGGTGTGAGGAATAATGGCACAGCTGTAATTAAGACCTGAAGAAGGAGTGAACAGTCATGAAATTCAACTTTCTGTTTAGTTCAGGCAAGTTTGAATCCCAAAAGAGGGAAATTAAAGATGCTAGATGTCAGAGAAGCAGAAAGAAAGCAGAGGGCACATAGTCTAAAACATTTTATAGCAGCATATAACTAATTTGTGGAAACCCTTTTGGAGAATACAGTAATTAGAAAGCTTAGTAAGAACAGCAGTAAGCATTTATACTAGCCGGTGTCTCATTCAAAGATCAGAAAAAAAGATTTGAGCTTTCAGTCATAAGTCTGCCTGTCACTGACAGGAGATTTCCCTTAAGGCCTGATTATTACTTATTGATAACTTTATTAGTTATCATTACAAGGTCTGATTTAGCTTGTTAGGTCTGAAATGTTGGACATTGTACTGTCAGTGTTGTCCAGTTCCCATATTGTGCTGTGTTGGCACAGGAATCTTGTCTGGACTGCAGGTCCAGGCTCAGTGTAATCCACACCCTTTGCTCCCTTATTTATTCAGCTGGGACTGATGCCAAAAGATTTCTGGAACATTTTATTGTCTGCCAGTAAGGAAGTGATAGGCATGACCATGCTGTGGGTTTTTTGGGGCTCTCATTAACCTGTTCAGCTTGGGAGGAATCATGAGAGTAAAACCACAGTGTCCTGTGGAAGGGAATGGGGAATTGAGCTGCCAGGGCTTCTCTGTGGCCTTTGCCATTGACTGGCACAGAGCTTCTGGCTGCTCCTGAGAATTCCAGCAGCAGGAATTGCATCCCTTAAGCTCACGAGTATTTCTGCATGAATGAGTGCAAGCTATTGCACTTGGGAGTGAGGTGGTTTCAGAGAAGTTGCGTGGCTACATTGCTGTGCCACGTAACCCTTGCTGCTGTTCTCAGGGGGCTTTTTGGGGGATGATGGGGCTGCCTCATTTCTGGGCTGGATTAGGTCACTTCCAGCAGTTTAGAAGAGCAGACAGTGCAAACTTGTTACTGCTCAAATGGGTCCATCCCTGAGTGTTGAGAGCTGTTCACAGTTTGGACATAAACAGAAATGTGTGCATTTCTGAAATCCCCTTGGAAATATCCTGTTGTCTGTAACAGCCACTGTTGTTTGAATGACTTTTTCAGGAAATCACTGAAGCCAGATAAATCTGTAGAAACTGGAACCTGTGGGCTGAGGAGATGCCTCTTCATGGACCTGAGTGGTTTATTTGTTGTTCTGAAATTTCTTTTTCTGTCTTTCACAAAGAGCTGTCTGGTGATGGAGGAATTTTAGGTTAAAATAAGAATCCAAACTCTCTTTGAAAGTCAAATATAATATCAGCATCATACAGCTCTGACTGATTCTTTTAAAGAATTAGTGAAGAATTGGTTAAGACTTTTTCTTGAGGCAAGGCATATTTAATTATTGCTTCCAGAGCCCTCAAGAAGCATATGCAGGGGTAATATCCATACTTGCAATTTTTCAGAAAACTCCCTGTATTTCCAGACATAATCCTCAAGTAGATACGGTTCAATATCTTGTTTTTCAGTCTCTAAGGGAAGTCTAAAAGAGGACATGATATTAAGATGGTCACATGTGAAAAGAGTGTAATGGAAGCCTGCCAGGTGCAGCTATTTAATTTGGCCCTTTATAATAGAATGTGGCAGCACTCAAAGATAAGAAGCTGTTTTGAAATTGAATTGCAGTAGCATTTATACATGATGAATCATTTAAAGAAGGTTTATTATAGATTCCAATTGGTCTTGTCCTTTAGTAATAAAATAGAGGACACTTAAAGCTAAAAGACAACCATTGTTAAATCAGGCAGGTAAACCTAAACAACATTTAATCAATTCATAGCAATCTCATGTCTACAGGTTATTATTGAAGCAAATAAATTAATATTTCTTTAGGAAGATGTCAGAATGAGAATAGCAAAAGTACTTAAATTAATTGAGGTTATAGGAAAAATTTAATGTTATAACCAAACTGTATTATACAGTTCTTTGTGCTGGGAAAGTAGTTTATGTTTTCCTCTCAGACATCAGCACTAAATACTATTGGAAGCTGGATGCTGGAACATATAAGAGAGATGCCAATAACTTCTTCTGCCCTTTCCTGAGCATTGTTTTTAAGTGGGCTCCAAAGCTGTTTGTAATTCTGGGATTGAATCAGACTCCTTATAGGCTCTTACTGGCTTCAGTTTTGCTTGAGGAAATCTTAACCATACCTGAAGCCACCTGCTTGGACCAAAAAGTCCACCTGTAAAAGCAAGTACTGCTGAGTTCCTCATGCTTGTACATCAGGTGTGCATGCTGGCTGTAACTGATATGGGATTCATAATTTATTTAGATTAAATCTGTGAGTAATGTCTCTGCTGTCCCTTGGCATCTCTCTCTAATCCAGTGTAAGACTCCTGTACATGGCAAAAATATCAGTACACAGTCATAAAACCAGACAAGATTTATTAATATAACCAATTAACATCATTATTATAATAGCTTGATTTGTTTTTTCTTAGGTTTTATTTGACTAAGTTCAGGTATCAGTGATTACATTGAAATGTGCTTGGGTCTTTGCATAGATTCAGACTGCTGTTTGGCTGACCAAATCAATACATTACTTATTCACATCTATAACCTTTTTCAGTAGAAACTACCTACTTCTTAGTCTCAATCTGCACAAAATTTGGGGATGATGGTGATACAGTAGACAAATCACACAGTTGGGTAAACTGCATATTGTCATGTTCCTGGAATGGCTGCTGAGGGAGATGTGTCTGTTTTTATATTAATTACTCACAGTAAAAGTAAAATATGTCCAAAAACAGTTTGCAAAAGGTTGCTGCCAGCCTCACTTCATGCAGGCCATTTGTTTTATCTCTGGGTCAGGATCTGTGTCCTGCTGTTGGCTGCAGTTCACTCCAGAGTCGTTTCACCTCATCAGAATCCATCCACACAATAATCACTTCAGGAAATCACAAGGTCTTTCTGCCTCAATCCAAAATGTAAATGAAGAAAACAAATATTGGAGAAGTAGAAACGTTGGGCAGGGCTGCACGAGTGGTTTGGATTACGGTAAATAGGCCGTGCATGTGACTGGTCACTAACAATAATTTCATTTGGTTCCCCTAGAAAAAGGAAGAATGGAGAAGAAGAGCCCCCAAAGCCCTCTCTCAGTAATCAATACCGAATTGTTACACCCACATTCCAGTATAATATGGATTACAAGAAAGTTGGCAAATGTATTATTATAAACAACAAAAATTTTGAAGACAAAACAGGTAATGTTCTTTCTTTGATGATACTCATTACAGACCATAGAATTTTTATACATTCTTTAATCAGTATGTATTCTCTTTTTAGGACATGGAATTGTAATGAATGTTTTTATATTTTTTGATAAATAGTTGTTCCTAAAACTTTTCCTGTTATCTAACACTTATGCTACAGTGGCTTTTCAGTGTATGTCTCCAACACCATGTCTCCTTGCTGTACCAACTTCAAACTAAACCTTTGTTCCAGAGTTTAAAACTATGTTGTTAAAATTTGAACTTTGGCATCTGCAACCCATGTTATAAATTCTCTGTCCCTAAGCTGCAGCCATGAGCTACAAAAGCTAATAGCTGTAGGTGTGCTCTGTTCACACTCCTGCATTTAACTTTCCAGACCACATGTGGTTTCAAGGTAGACAAGTACTTGTGTTATAATCAGGTTTGTAGGATTTTTCCTGTACACTTGGAAAACACAGTAAGTTGTTTTCCCCAAAGATTCTGTATCAGTCCCTTTTACTGGGTATAACAGGGACACTTTTCAGCAGGTTTTCCATGGGGTGCTTTGTGTTGTACTGCATAACCAAAAGGAGCTGGATCATCCTTAGAGCTCCTGTGTTGCAAGATGCTGGGGGCACGCCAGCATTTTTCAGGATAAGATATGGGTTAACACTGAACATTGCCTTATTTTTAAAATCTCTCAATTTGTTCTCAATGCTGCTAAAGGATTGTTTTAAAAACATGTCACTGAGACGTTGTTTAATTTTATCAATGATAAACTTAAACATTTGCCTTTGAACACGTGAATCGCTTTGAGTTGTGTAATGTGCAGTCAACCATGTTCCTTGTTTCTGGCAGGAATGGGCACACGCAATGGCACCGACAAAGATGCTGGAGATCTTGCTAAGAGCTTCAAAAACTTGGGCTTTGAGGTTGATATCCACCATGACCGAAGCCGTGATGATATGGAAAAATTACTGAAGAAAGGTAGAAATTCAGAATCATAGAATAATTTGGGGGGGAACAGACCTTTGGAAGTCACTGATTCTACTTCCTGCTCACAGCAGGATAAAGGAGACCAGATTGCTTAGGCCCCACACATACAGTTTTTTGTATTAAAGGATTTTTTTTCTGAATGGACTGGGTTTAATTCCCCACCTCATCCCCCAGCATCAATTCAGAAATGCATGCTGTTCTTGTGAAGCACTTGTCCTGTGTATTAGGTGAAGAGCCTTCCTATTAGATAAGGAGTTCAGGTGTTGATTCCAGGGGGCTAAACTCAAAGTCCAGTGAAGGATGCATCCCTGTACTCAAGGTACTCACCACATTTTAAAAGGTGATCCACTCCTTCTCATGCTTGACAGTAGGAGCCCAGTGTTGATTTAGCTTCTGAAAAATGTGCTTGCTAAATATAATTCCCTTTAAAATGTGTCTTCCTTTTGACTCAGAATTGTTTGCCTTGCAGCTGCTGAGGAGAACCACAGTGATGCTGCCTGCTTTGCCTGTATCCTCCTCAGCCATGGGGAAGAGGGGCTCATCTATGGCACAGATGGACCCATGGCTATCAAGAGTCTGACTGCACTGTTCAGAGGAGACAAGTGCAAAAGCCTTATAGGCAAACCCAAACTGTTTTTCATTCAGGTAATAGCCCTAAGGTAAATACAGTGTCCTACTGCTGCAGCAGGGAAAACATGCTCTGTTGGTTGTCTGCCCTAGAAAAACCCTGTAGCTTGACTACTGGATGTTGCTGGAGGTTTGTGAAAAAATGTGTTGAGAGAAGCTGTCTATGGGTCAAATTATTGTTTGTTTTTAAAAGATAATTTATATACGAGACTCGCAGGTGTAAAGAATGTTACCATTGTAATTTTCTACATGGTTTTTCTTGGTAATATGTGGACTTCAAAGCAGAAAGATAAACTCACTTCTGTGCAGAGCTAAGGACAGTGCATGATTTTCAGTGGCAATAATACTGTCCAGGTCTCTTTGAATTAAGGCTTTCTCTACAAATTACTGCTTAAAGAAAAACTTTTCTTTCCCTCAGTAGCCTAAAAGTTTATATTGGATTTTAAATTGACATGTAATTAATTGTTCTAGTTAAGACAATTATTAGATAATGTATTAATTGTATCAGTTAAACTTTTAAAGACAGCTGTTTCAAACAGCATTAACTGACATATCATGGGTCTGAATTCTCTTTTTTTTTTTACATAATACATAGTATTATTTACATATAAGAGTTGCAGCAGATGTGGTTTTCCCTAGGCTATCCCATCAATTAATCCTCATCCTCAAAGTGAAAGCTTTTTTAGACTCTTCATACTACTAAAGTGATGTTTCTTCTAATTACACTTTTGAAATGGTTACTTTATAGACTTTAAAATTATCTTAATAAAGGCAATCAGCCATCTTATATAAGCCAGTCAGACTTGTTCTTTTGCAAGAGCTGTCAGTCAGAGCTACTGACCAAGTGCTGAGAATTACCCACCAGGACCATTGTCCCAGTGTGCCCTTTAGCTAAACCCATCATTAGGAGAAAATTAAGAATCAAAGAGATAAATGGAAAAGTATTAAAAACACAATATACTTGTAATGAGTGGTCAAACACTAGACCACATTGTCCACAATGTAGAGTCTCCACCTGCAGAGTCCACTGTCAAGAAATTGTCCAGAAGAAACACTGCACACAGCATTTTGTAATAATTGGGTGCTGAGAATGACTCTAGACTGGTAAAATTAATCATGGTTAGAATAAGCCAGTGCTTATGAGGCACTAGTTGACAGACAGCTGAGATGCACAGCCTCAACACCTTTGCCTCTCTCTACTTACAGGATGTATATTTTTCAAAGGGTAAGCTAGTAACTTTGTCACTGAACAATTAGATATCCCCCAGAATTGCATCTCTGCTTTTACTATATTCAAAATGCTGCTTGAACTGAATCCAATAAAAAACTTTGATGAATAATAATTGTTTCTGCTTACTGGAAACATGCTATTTATATTCTCTGCTTTCAGGCCTGCAGAGGCTCTGAATTTGATGAAGGCATACAAACTGACTCTGGACCTGCCAATGACACCCTGGAGACAGATGCCAACCCGAGATACAAAATCCCAGTAGAAGCAGATTTTCTGTTTGCTTATTCCACTGTGCCAGGTAAGGAAAAGAAGGTCAAGATGGGGGTGGAAGCCTGAAAACTCACCATCCATACTGACTGGATTGGAGATGGACCCCCCCAATGATACATTGTGCACTGATGGATAAAACACAAAGGCTCGGTGTACATTGGGTATCCACCCCTTCTACACTGGCTGCAGAGGGAAAGGGAGGTTACAGATGGCAAAGGCCAAAGGATTCCCTGTGTTCTGGGAATCCTGCCCTTCCGTGTCCTAGTGTGCTGAATGTGTGATGAAGGCAAGAGGATGGATAGATACAGCACAATACTTATTCTCAGAAAGGAAACCTGTGTCATTTTACTTCTTGCAGATTCCCTAATGCCAAAATAGAATGGCACTTAAGCAGTGTGAGGTTTGGAGAGTTAATATACATTATTCTCAGCTTTAATGAAGTAGGATGTGTAACACAGCAGTTAAGAGTTCAGCTTTCAGCGTGTGCATTGCCAATCTTTGCCCAGAATTTTTCACACAAAAGAGCAAAACCAACTCCCTGTATTTTCTCCCTTGTCTTTCCTGTCAGGTTATTACTCCTGGAGGAATCCTGGCAGAGGCTCCTGGTTTGTGCAGTCTTTGTGCTCTGTGCTGAACGAGCATGGGAAGCAGCTTGAGATCATGCAGATCCTCACTCGGGTCAACTACGTGGTGGCCACCAACTTCGAGTCGCAGTCGGACGATCCGCGCTTCAGCGAGAAGAAGCAGATCCCCTGCGTGGTCTCCATGCTCACCAAGGAGCTCTACTTCTGACAGGGCACCTTACTGCAGCCCCTGCTGAAAGGGCAGGCTGTGCTTTTGGGTGGAGATGTGGTTGTGGACAGGAGTAACACATTTTTAATAGCAGGAATGTGGGAACACGAGATTTTTTTATGTTGTATAGGATGGGGTGTCTGATGGATGGACAATATGCAATATTTTAAAGCAGCTGTGGGCCAGCCTGACAGCTATCACTAATTATTGTGTCTTGGTTTCTCTTAGTGTAGCTGTCATGATTTATGGCTCCTGAAGATGTTATGAGTCAGCTACCTGACCCATAAAGCTTTTTCCCAGAAAGCAGATTGTAAATTAAGAATAAAAACAAAAAAAATCTTGAGACTCCTTCTTGTTTACTGCTGGCTCATGGAACCATAACCTCCTTGGAAATTTCCAAAGACCATCATATCATGGGTATGTCTAGTAATAAAACAGTTTGTAGCTATTTAAAAGGGTGTTTCTTAGTCCAATATATTAATTTTCCTTTAATGAGCATTATTCATGAAGGCTAATGGTTGCTCTGTGCTCAATCTGGAAGTCAGTTTACTTAGTCATCATTCTAGAATAAGATGAATGTATAAAAAAATCATTATTTTTATTTTCCTGAACAGTATAGAAATGTAACAAATAGAACAATCAAAATTTAAATCTCTGCAAAAGATTGGCAAATTTTACTTGGATGGAACCACATTAAAGTGCCTTTGTAAAGCTATTTTGCCTTGCATATGACAGTTGACTGAGAGAACAACCTGAAACAGTGGTATTGCAGTTCTTCTGCTTGCAGAAATAAAAATGTCTGCTTGTTGATTCAAAAGTTAATGACAAGGCTTTAAAACATTAAAATTTAATGTTGAAAAGGTAGAATTGTATGTTCCAATGACAAATGTATGTTTAGATTTAACTTCAAGTTGTGAGGAGTTTTGCCAAAACTGGAAATGGTTACTTGAGTCAGAAACCAGAAGTGCCTTCTTAGTTACTGTACGGTCTTGATTTTGTGTTTTAGAGTTTTGTTGGTGATCTTTATATTTCTACTTTTTATATTTCCTTTAGTTGGTAGCTAGGTCAAAAAAAGTAAGTTTAATGATTTAGTTAAACTGATGAAGAATTATTTGTTTACCCTTTTCCCAGTTAATGTACTCTATGCTCCTTGCAATCTTCTGAGAAAATAAAACCAAGTTAGCAAATTGTTAAGTTTATTTTCTTACAAATACTGTGACATAGTGAGACATATATTTTTTTCATAAGTCAAATTTACAGTTGTTTGAATTAAATAAATGATGATTTATGGAAATATTGAGCATGACATCAATAAAGACCTTTTTTCTTAAATTTCTTTTGTATATCTGATGTTTGTCACTCAATCTGGTAAAACAAAAACCAGCCAAGATATATCCCAGTCCCTTTCTCTTTGAAGAGTGCAGGTGGTCTCTGGCATCTTTTCTGGAGGAGGTTTACAGAGTCAGGGGAAAGGTAGATTAGAAAAGCAATTTGGCATGGGGTGACTTGGGTTGGACTGGACACATCCTCTCTATGAGTAACCCAAAGTTAGTGGAAGTATTTTATTGGAAATCCCATGTTCCACCAGTGCTTCATCTTGCCCTTTATACAGTAAATTGTACAGTGCTGTAGCAGTGCATGTGAAAGTGTTCTCCCTGTTGCTTCTGCCAAATAGCTCCATCTTAAGCTATTTTCTGGAATTAAGGATGTTCCTGGTTTACTATGGCCTGCCAACATTTCAGTATTTGTTACTTCTCTAGAGGCTCTTTCATGTCTTTTTAGTTCATTAGTGTTTATTTGCTTGAGGTCTAGCCTGTTTTTGAATTTCTGTGAACAATATTCCCCTGTCTCCAGAACTTCAGGCCAGTTCCAATATATGAGATACAGAAAGATCAGCATAAAATACCTGAATACACTGCCAGAGAGGAAAGGAGCATGGAAAGATTAACTTAGAGAAGAAGTGAAAGACAGAAAAACATCCCCTTGTGTCAGGACCAGGATCTCTGCTAGATGAGCATTGCTTTAGATCATGCCCAGATAAAATTAATATTATTTCAAAAGAAAATTGTGCACCAACAGACATCAGCCCTGAGTGGTGATACTGACAGAGCTGAGAGCTGTGCAGCCCATGAGCCTGAAGGAGCCCACTCAGAGTGAGGAGCCCTTGACCCTTTCACTCCAGCAGAGCCAGATTGCTGAATAGTGATTTAAAAGCTGCAGGGTGTTCTAGCTTTTTTCTCTGATCAAATTTACAACTATTTTCTATTGGAAAGCAATTCCCTTGCCATCTGCAGGATTAGCCAGATGGTTTAGGGTGTAAATCCACTTCCATTATTGATATACTGAATGTTTCTGGAGAGAATCCCAAAAATTCACTTTCAGCCAAGACTAACACTGAAATTACCTTGTCAGGACATAGGCAGCATGAGATATCCTGCTCCACCATTGCATGTTCAACTAAATGCTGTTTAAATCTGAAATTGGCTTCAACCTAGGGTACTTTTATGATC
Source organism: Haemorhous mexicanus (assembly GCF_027477595.1). Lineage (NCBI taxonomy): Eukaryota > Metazoa > Chordata > Aves > Passeriformes > Fringillidae > Haemorhous > Haemorhous mexicanus. The sequence goes on from NC_082347.1 coordinate 34,483,211, forward strand.
TTTTAGGGTTCTTACTGCTGCTTTCTATTCCAGCCATGAGTGGATATTGTGCTTTAGAAACAGCTTGGGAAGTGAAGGGACTGTTCAGAAAGCTGAACCAACAAAACCAGGCTGTCTCCAGGCTTTTCTTCTGTGTGGGAGACATTTATCATTGCCTCTAATGTGCATATTTTTCATTGCTTCTAAGTGAATATTAATCTTCTGGATTTCCCCTTTCCAGAGCAGTCTTTAGTTACTTCCCATGCAGGAACAGGAATTTCCTTGTGGGTCATGTTTCAGGTGTTTGTGTTTATACCAGGACTATAAGAGGGCAGTCACAATGCAGGGCAGGGACACATTGTGTTTTGCTGCAGGAGGCAGTACAGGGGGTCTGGATTTACCTGAAGGTGTATTTCTCTAATAACCTTCTTCACCATGAAGACATTTTGCTTGTAAGTATTAACACAGTTTGTTTTCCTTATCTTGGAAATTTTTGAAGTTTTATAACAGCTTTCATCATCATGATTTGAGGCATTTTCTTTGCATTTTGACTGAAATGTCTCATTGCATTTCAAAAGGTTTGAAGCAATCAAATCCCTTAATGCCTGGCATACAAAAATCTGAGGGGGTATTATCATGGAATTGGCATTTTCTGTTTTGAATTAGACATAACCTGTTTACATGTTGCTTTCAGTTGAGAAGACAATTAGATGTAACAATTAAAAACTTTTTCCCAAAAGGCAGAGTGAGATGCCACAACTAATCTCACGGGTGTTTGTCTTCCTACATGCAAATCTTGACTTTTACTGACATCCAGAAGAGACTTTTATCCTGTCAGAGACTCTTGGAACATTGTTTTGTAGTAATTGCATCGTTTGCCAGTTGAGGTGACTGTCAGTCACACTGAACAGAACAAAACATTGCCTTTCATTGCAACCCCAGGTGTGCCCCTACTATTGACTTGGTGTACAGTCATTTTTAGTTTTGGAAATTGCTTTTTTGTCCTTTTATTTTTCTGGTAGGCAACAGATGAAAACCCTAGAAGAAAATTTCATAACAGTTTATCACGGCATTTGTACAACAAATATTTCTTCCCAAAAGGCAAAAATTGCAAAGGTTTCCCTGAAAAAAATACAGACAGAAATGTGCAGAAACCTCTGATGGATGTAAGCTTGCAGTGGGTCATTCCCATTTGCATCCTGGAACAGGAGGGATTAAAGTTTATAGCTTTAGTTGTGTCTCAGGGTAAAATTCCATGTGAAACCCACCCTATTCCTGACCACCCTACTCCTGACTGGACCATGTTTTCTTACTGGAGTAAATCCCTGAAGAAAGAGAAACAGAGGAAAACCCCTAAATCTCTCAGTGCAGCCAGGGTTCTCAGTAAAGAGCCAGAGAACAGCACTTGAAATCCTTCTGGAGAGGATTCAGGAGAGGCTCTGTGGCTTCAGGTGGCACAAGGGGGTCTGTGTAACCTCCTTGTAGGTACAACAACTTCCAGCCACGATCTGATTTTGCAGGGAAGGAGAGTTTTGAGGTAAGGCAAAGGGAAACTTTTGAAAAGGCATCGTATTAATACGACAAACTTGCAAATTATTAAAATTGCTATAGTATTATAAATGTATTTTCTACATATATTTTAAAGTCTTTAGGCCAAGTTATGCCAGTTTAGTACAGGACTGATCATCCTGGCAAAGCAATGTCAGAAACACACATGGAGGCAGCATTCCTAGGTTACAGGTGTTGTGACTAGTGCAAAAGAAAGGACCAAATGAAGTTCTCTTGGCAGCCCTCATCACTTCTAGGCAAATCATCTTTTTGCCTATAAAAGTGGGTAATATTTGTTATTTTTAATTTTGTGATTGTATTATAAAATAACAAATGTAGCATATAGTGTATGATTTAATATTATATAAATTTATTTATGAATATATTTAAATAAATAATTATTATGGCTATTTTATGCATTTTGATCATCAGTATGAAAATTAACCCTTGTAAGATTTTTGTTACTTTCTCAACAGCAGTTGTGTGTGCAGTGAAATGCTGCTCTGCAGCAAGCAAAGGGAAAGGAATTAGCTTCAACATTTTTGCTCTTTTTGTTATCTGGGTGGAAGAAACAATCAGGATGGCTTCTACAAGTAAAAGAAATTCTGCAGGTACAAAATTTCTTATACTAAAACTTGTCGGTGGTAAAGCTGTGAGATGATCTATCCTTGCCTGAATGCCATCTATGAATTTCTTTAGGGGTGCATTTCAGATCTCTAATTATAAAGCTAAATGAGACCAGACCCCAAAAGTTAAATAAGATCAGTTAAATAAGGCAGCAGCTCGTGATATCTTCTGAGCCCCTACATTTTCACTGCCATTACTTTGCAGTTTGCTGTCAGCATTAACGTCAGGGAAGCAGGGCCTGGCTCTGTATTTTTTATATTTTAGCCTTGATTTGTGTTTGTTTTACGGCCATTTAAGCACAGAAACCCAGTGCTAAGCAACAATTTCCAGTTCAAACAGGTCTTTTTAAAGAGATTAATTGACAGCTAGTTAAGTAATGGTGCTGTTCATTTCTCTTTGATTAGTGAGAATTCAAAATACATTTTGCCCTGAAGGTGGAGTCTGCAAGCACGGATTCCTCATCAAATCACCACCTCTTCAACTTTTCAGCTCACAGGTATACTAGCACAGATTAGTCATATTTCAGCAATCCCTCATACCTGCTCTCCTGAATTTTAATGAGACACAATTTGCTTTCTCTTTGGCAGAATTCCTGGAAAAGGCGTCTGTTTGTCCTGTCCAAGTCCAGCACAGGGAATTACATCCTGAAGTACCTGAAAGGCCAACACGTGAAAGGCTCCATAGCTGTTGATCAGTATGTAGCTCAAATGCATCATATTTTTTATTTTGAGTCATGTATCAGCACTCTTCAGTGGCCACTGATTGCACAAGCCCTTGTTTCTGACTGAACAAGTCAGGACTGGGCTCTTGATTCAGACTCCACAAAAGAGTCCCATGGGATTTGTAGGCTTTGCTGCAGCTATGATATATGTAAAAGGGAAAATCCTGAATTGCTTTATTGTGATTTACTTGTGTGTGAGTGATTGTGATGTATCTGCCAGTGGGATACCTGGTTTGGCTCCACGATCCCACAGGCTGTGTTCCTGCAGTAGGACACATCTCACCTCCTGGCAGGACAGTGCCATGCTGTCACTCACATGTCAGTCAGGACAGGCTGTGCCACTCTCAGCTGTGGCACACACCCTTTCCCAGCTTGCAGCTTCACAAAGTGCTTTGCAGGTTTGTGCAAAGGTCTCCTGACTTTCTCATAACCCTTTGGGCTGATTATGGTTGCTCACTGCCTCTTATTCTGCCAAGAAATTTGGGTTGGTTGTTTCCCTCCTGTCAGCACATGCCTACTGCAGCAAGACTGAGTGTCACTGCCTTTGGGCTGGCACCCTTTACCATGCCATGGGTGGTATGAAATATGGGAAACAGAAAATGTAAGGGGAAAGGTAAATATTTCCTGTCAGATCTAGAGGGTAATACTCCAGGCTCCTGGAATTATTAGGCAAGGAGGTCACTCACCACATGGCTGTTGTGCTTCTTCCATTAAAAGGATTTACATTGTGAAGCTTTCAAAAATATTGCAGCTTGCTTAGTGGTCTGTGGTTACATTATTACCATAATTATTTTTGTTATTACTTTTATTAATTTGGCTTCTTGGAAGTTAATGGAAGTAGTGCTTCAAGAATCCATTAAGAGTACTTCTGTTCTTCTTCCCCTCCATTAAAACACTATTAATATACAATTAGTTTCAAATCAAATCTATTGTTTTATAGTGGTTAAAAAACTTCCACAAGAAATTTTTCTTACTGTTGTTTCTTTTCAAGATTCTGAATTAAACCAAAAGCCCCTTTTCCAGAAATGAGGATCCATAGTCTGGGCACTTTGGAAAAGTTAATTTTATATATTTTGCCTGGAGACTTTCTTTGTTGAAAGACCACCTCTTTTGAATGTGTGCATTTATATTCTTGAGCAATTTTTTTCTGTGGAAAAATGTTGAACTTTCCCCTTGCAGATCTCATCATATTACACTGTGATCAGAGTAAAATATGGACATGCACAGATACATGTGTGTGTCTATTTGTATGTAATTGTGTAGAGTTATATAGGATGCTTCCTATGGTTATCTTCACAGAATCATAAGTATTCAAGTTGGCATTAGTGATGCTGAAATTATGGAAACGGTGAGGAAGATGTTTAAATGCCTTCCTGAGCAGGTGATGTCCATCAGCACTGGAAGCAGACGTTACTACCTCGTTGGGGACAGCAGGTGGGCATAGCAGGATGTGCAAAAGCAGTGAGACAGTGCTGTTAACCCAGTGTAGCACTAAGCTGTGCCCCAAGGAAGGGCCCTGCTCCTTCACAGCCACTCCCTTCCCTTCTGTGTCTCAGCTACTGATGGCCCAGCTCTGGGATGAGGTGATTCAGCTGCCTGGTCCAGTGGAAAACAGCTTTTTTCTGTGGCATTGCCTCCCCCTGCTCGTGGCTGGGTTAATTTTTGGCAGGTCCAGGCAGGTGAGATCCCCTTCACAGCAGGCAGCATGTGAAAGCAGAGGGAGCACAGGGATGGCAGGGGGATGGCAGTGCCATTTCAAACTGTGCTCTCAGGGGACAAGAAAGAGCAGAGACCTCTGCCTCCTCACCCAGCAGCTCCTGGGAGGTAGAGAAGGTTCTGCTCCTCATGGATAAACCACGATATTGCCTGAAATCTAGGTTATTAATCAAGAGAAGCAGACTGAAGGCAAACTTCTCCTGAAGGAAAACAGATCCCCAAAGTGCTGGCTGGGGCTTTTGCTGCAGCAGGGGGGTGCAGTCTGTGCTTTTTCAGGCTGGAATTGAGTCCTGAAGAGGGGCAGAAGCTGTTCCTGTGGAGGTGACCAGCCAAAGCTCAGTTGGGTGAGGGAGCAGGACGTTTGTCACAGTGCTCCTGTACTGCTGGTTCCCAGCATCTCCTCTTCAGTTTCCCAGTCACAAGCACATCCAGGGGAATTTTGGTCTTTTTGCAGAAGAGCAGCTGATGTGTGAAATACTGATAAGAAGAAAAACACATACCTGGGTGCTGCTTGAGCGTGGCACCCAATGCCTTCGCCTGGGGCGCGGCTCTCACAGCCCACACTCCCTGGGAAGCATTCCAGAATTAATCCAACTAAATCCACTGCAAACATGAAAAACAGCTTCAACAGCCCTTTCATGGTGTGTTTCTCATCCTGGTGGCCCAAATGCACTCCCAAGCCTTGTTAGCTCTCTGAGTCAGACTTTCCCATCTGGCTATGACCACACAAGCGCTCATTCCTGAAAATGTGCAGGGCTTTTCCCCTTGATCTCAGGAATTTTTGGTTTGGGCCCCATAGGAAGAAGTAGGTAGGCAAAAGAATTGCCCTTGTGTGTTACCTTTGAGTAAATTTTCACTCCTCTTCTTCCAATTTCAGGCAGGAAATTGATGACTGGGTCACTCTGATATCTTCAGTCTGCAGGGAGGACAAAAGAAGTGGATGCTGCCCTCAGGTGACATGTTACTGTACTTTATTTTAGGAAAAAAAGAAAAGGTATTTCTCTTTTTCATTTCAAAACTGTGCAAAGGAATTTTCCTGATCTTTGCCTTGCAAGTTGCCTCTGACCTTGGTTATTCAGAAATTCATTTTCATATAAATCCTGTAGTCTGGCTTTATGCATCAAGCAGGCTTTGCACAGTCTGTCTGCACTGGGATTGATTTTACATTGAAGAAATCTCTTTGAAGAGTAAGCTATATGGGAATGAGGGGAAGATTGATATTATGCTGCAGTGAACCACACCTGTGATGCATCAGAGTGAAAACTTGTGTGTTATACTTAGGGGGTGCATTTCAGGTATATTTACACGTTGTTTTACATCAATCTGTCAATGTTATGAAGCAGCTGGAAGCCCTGGTAGTTCAAGCTCAGGCCCAAGTTTCTGTACCTTGTCAGCCAGCCAGGCCCCCCAGTTTAGACTCAGCACTAAGTCCTCATATCCCTGCAGCTTCCACACAGCTCAAAATGCAAGCAGGGCAAATTTATGTCTGCCTGAGAAATGCCATGCAGACAATGCCTCTGAGCCATTAGAAATAAAATTTGCTTTACTGAGATGTGTCAGTACATTTTAGCCCACACCCAACAGGTGCCTGTTTTCTTCTACTGCTTTTCCCTTGCTTCTAGAGCCAAGATCTTCCAAATCCAGAAGTCAGAAGCCGGACTTCCTCTTTGCCACTATTCCTGAGTTCTGTAGATATGGCCAGCTTTCCAGACAGGCAGAGCTGCCAGAAGGTAAACAAATTAACTGTCCTGCATAATGAGTCTGTGCCTAGGCATGACTGTGACATTTCTTTTGGATAGCTGGTTTTTCTCCATCAGAAGTTGTTCAGAGTTTCTGCAGTGGGTGCCTGGGTGGTCTCTTCTGGTGGGGCTCCTGAGTAGGACCTGGGTGTAACACAGCAGAGTCCCCACAAGGGAAATGCTTTAGAGGCAAGTCTGCATGTAAGTGAAGGCAATGAGAGACAATCCTCACTGGTTGTCTCAACTGACTGGCAAATTTTAGCAAACATTAAGTAAACTCCTGAAGATTTGCTTTGACATGCCTTGGCACGGGCATGTGATGATTGTTTTGGCAGCTGCTAGCCACATTCCTCCTGATTTGGGATTGTGCTTTTATTTCTCTCTCTCTTTTTAGGCCATAAAGCTTAGAGGAGAGTTCAGATCCAATTCCTCTCTGCCTTACTGACTTTCCCCTCAATATTTAAATAGAAGGGGGGGAAAGCATTGCTGCTGTCCTACAGCAAGTGCAGTCCAGTGTCAGGGTGAAATAGCAGCCAAGGAATTGCTGAGTTTCTGTAGTCACAAAGCTCTGTGAGGAAGCTGAATGTGGGTCAGGCACCTCCAGTGTATCTTTATGAGGAGTCAACTTTTTTCCTTTTTATACAGGAGAATGGTTCTACAGAAGACAAGAACAGGCCTTATTCAGATCCTGGCCCCCATCAGGCTCGGTGTGACTCACCAAGAGGAGTTTTCCCAAGCCTGGTGAGCAGAACAGATCAAACAGCTCTTGCCTTGTTCCATCTGCAGAAGTGAATTGGCTTTTATCTCACCTGGGTATCTGTGACTATACATTATCCACCTTCTTTCCTAGCACATTGAGTTGATTTCCACTATGAACGTTTCCTAAATATTTAGTCTGTTTCTTGTTTACCACTGAAAATGATCTCCTAAAACTTGCTTGAAATACCTGTGTTCAGGGGTTTTGGAATCAGAGCCCCAGAGTTTCTGTGCAGCAACTGCAACTTGTGGCAGCTCTTGTAAACTTGATAAAGAAAGCTCTGCATTTGCACTGGTTCAGGATTTTTCCCTCCCTGCCCATTTCTCAGCTGTGCCACAGTTGTTCCTAAATGGTTTATTTCTTCAGCCTTTGCCAGTAGCAATCGAGTCAGTGTAACTAAATTACAGAACAAGAGCTTGTTAAATTGAGGCACGTCTCAGAACTGACCTACTGTCAGCATTAATATGTCTTCAAGTAATTTCACTTCCATATCTAGCAGGAGTGATTTGGAAAGATAAAAAGATGAATGTTATCTTGTATTAGTGGCTAAGTGTTCTGACCTGTGTTCCCTGAACCAGTGCCTGCAGCAGTTCTCCTCTGCCGTGGATTGCTGCCTTTGCAAGAGGACAGAAGGCACAACCAAGGCTCCTCCACCCCCTCTGCAGCTCAAACCCATCTTTATTGGCAGCTTATGCATTGAACTCTGACCTGGAGTGGCTGAGATACAGGGCAAAGAGTCTGTTCTGCTATCACAGCTAACAGGGTGGTAAATCACATGCTGCAATCACCATCCCTGAATATAGGCTGACACCAAGTATGAGATAATACAGCTAAATTTAGTGGAAAGAAGTGAATAGTTGAAACTACATTGCAATGCCATGGGCAGTCAGCATAGCTCAGCTGATGCACAGTACTTTATAAAGTTGCAGTAATTCAGTTGTGAGTCTGAGCTCAGAAATGCACTGAGTTGAAACCCTTGGTCTGATTTTAACCAGTCCTGCTCTGGGTGTATGTCAAGAATTTCTTTGTGCATACCTTTTCTGTCTTATTCATTAATTCTTCTCATACTTACAATGCCTCAGAGAGCAGGTATTACATGCAGCTGTTCAGGCTGGGACAGGCTGACCATGAGGGTTAGAAGATAAGGAATTTGGATTTTGGCTTTTTAGCCTGAAGCAGAGGGAATAGCACAAAGCTCATGTTTCTGTTTTGGCATGTGTGGAAAATAAATAACTTTGCTGTATAGAGAACAAGAAACAACAATGTTTGTTCATTGGATAAAAATATTTCTCTTGCCTCATAAGTTTAACATCTGCTAACATCTCTGGACATATTCTCTGCTCAGTGACATGCAGACCACTGACTTCCTAACTAATCCCTTGTATTTACTTCCTTTTAGCAGTGTGAGTCCCCATTTCAAGCATCTGATGTGTTTTGCTTTTTATTAGTGGTTCCCTCATCCAGGCCCAGCTCTTGAAAATTCTTTGTTAAGCAATTGTCACTCATGGAAACAGGATGCATCTTACCATGTTTTCTGTGAATATTTGCTGATTCTGTTACTTCTGCACAAAAAGGGAAAAGGCATGTTAATCTGTATAACTGAGCCTGTTAAATACAAACCCATTCTTTCAGCAGGATAAAATTCTGGGAAGAAGTGAGGAAAACCTTCCATTGTCAGATCCAGAGGAAAACATCAAAAAGGATGAAGAAGATTATTACCAAACTCCCAGCAGTGTTTTAGCTAAGGTAGTTTATCAGCTGTGAGTTCTGCTGCCCTGTTAACAGCTCCAAGGACACAGGAGACATTTAATGAGCCAAAGAGGAACTGGTAGGAGGAACCACTTGTACCTTGCAAAAGGAATACATAGATAAAGCACTAGGTAATAGAGCTTTCATTTAAACAAGAAAAAAAATACACTAGACTCATTCAAAGGATCTTCCTGGTGAAAGGTGGCATTTTGACAAAAACATTGCTGATTTTGTTGAAATTCCCCAAACTGACTGTTTCTTTGGTAATGGCTTTTGCCTATTGTATAATGGGGTAGGGTTGGGGTTTTTTTTCTGAAATTGGAAGCTTCATTTAGGGAATGTAACAGTACATTAGTTTTATGTGTTTTGAAATGCAATTTTGTTGAAAAACCAGTAAGCTGCATAAAAGCAGCACTTTCAAAATACTGCAGTACATTTTGGTATCCGCATTTCAGTGTGAAACAAGGCAGCAGGAGAAATCATGCTGTTGATTTTATACAAATTTTGACACCCAATTTGGGAGGCTAATTTCAGGAGAAGATAAGTGGTCAGGAGAAGTGGTCAGTTTTCTGCAGAAGTCACAGACTGTACATCTGACTGAAGGACATCAGCAATGGTGATGTGGCCATATAATCTAAGTGCTCTAAGTCAAGCATACTCAAAGTACAAGTCTCCTTTTTCAGCCTGCTTAAATAAAAAAGGCAACAATTTTTATGGGGATTTTTTGGTGGTAGTACTTTAGAATATAGCTGGTCATATCCCAGTCTGGCAGTGCCAATAATTCCAGCATTAACTATTAAGTTTCAAGCACCTTTCTAGCTCCCAGTTTCTGGGAATTGACTAATTTGAGGAAACCCAGGCCATATTAGCCAATATGTTGAAACAGCACAAGCACTGAACAAAATAAGGAAATTAATGGGGGTTACTTCTGTAGGCAGGGCAATGACATAAATGTCTCATATTGCTGTGTGTTTCTGACAGTGCACTACTGAAGTATCAAAGCCTGACCCTACAGCTGAGTCTGATGTCCCTGTGCAAGAGAAGCCAGTGCAGAACAGCCCAGTAAAGGAGAACATTTATATGTCAATGAAATCACTGTAAGTAACAACTTCATTAGGGTTTTGGAAATTAAGTGTGGCGCAGCAATAGAGATAGAGCTGACATCTCTGGTATTTGCATAACAAGATCTTGTTTGAATGAGTCCTTGTTGGGTCTGAGTTCACAAAGTTCAGCATTCATGGGAACACTGAGGTCAAATTCAAACTCATCAACATGAAATTTAAGCCCACACTGCAAACTCCTGCATTTACACAGGCTCTGACTATGCCATGCAGCACCTTTTGCTGACTCACACTTTTCCTGGGTTTTCATGACAACAGCTCACCACTTTACTGAGTCACTGCAGCCAAACTCCAACAACCTTTCAGACAGGTGCTCTCCAAAGCAGTCAGCATTATCTTGAGGTTAAGAGAGAGAGGTTTGGGCATTAGCTCCCAACTTTTCCATGAAGAAATTGTGTGGGTTAGGACACATCCTCACTTTCATTTTGCCATCAAAAGAGCAGCTCTGTTCTGTGTTTTGAAGGTACAGTGTCACAAAGAATGACCTGAACTTTTGTGTCACAGTTCTAGGGCCACAAGGAAAATTTATAACCTCCACAATACAGCCCTGAATACTGAAGAGAATTGTGTCTGCAGGGAAAAACTCCTCCTGAGCCAGAGGTGGGGTCAGTAGCTGTTAGCTGTGGCCTGACACCTACAGACAGTCAGATCTTAGGCCACATGGAGGGAGGCAACTGGAAATGCAGACCCACTGACCAGACAATCCCAAGAGATTAAATCAAGCTTGTCTGTGTCTTTGGGACTCCCCCAGAGGGAATAACTATAAAAACCTCACAAGGTTATGCCATCTGAGTTAAAATCTACCAAGAGCAGCTTTTGCTACTAACCTCAGTCTTGTTTGGGGCACAATGGGGAGTCAGCTCCAGGCAATATAAGGCTTTTCAAATAAAACTAAAATGATTCAAGTAGTTCTGAGTTATCACATCTCCCAAGGGACAGCTTTACATCCCTGCAGAACCCAGTACTGCCAAGGCCAACAATCTGTACTCAGTTTCATTGTCAAGGCATGCTGTTAGCTGAAATGTTTCCAGGTTTAATAGTTTTTGCATACTGAAAACCTTTATTTTGAGATTTATGGTCCATTTTTAGAAGTGCTGTTTATTTTACTTGGATTTTATTTTGTCCACTGGATATTCTACAAGAACTTGTTATTCTTTGCTTTATTGAGGGCTACTTGATCCAGCTTCAAACACAGCAAGAGTGCCTGGTATTGTCAAACCCCTTAATTTTTTATCATCATTCCTCTTTAGTAAGCTGCTGGATGAGACATGCCAGCTCACGTGCAGACGTGATGGGCTCCCATCCCCTCCCAAATGCCAGAGCAACAGTGCATGTCCAAGAGACTTGGAAGCAGACAAAGGCACAAAATTCCCAGAAAGCAGCACCAGCCTGCAGCCAACCCTCCAGAGAAGGCAAAACTCATTACCCCTCTCAGTGGTTCACTTGTCTATACTGCTCAGGTAAGTGTCTTCTCCAGCTGGCAGCAGAGGAGACAGACATGTTCATGGGTTTCATCTTGCCAAGCCTGTCAGCATTCCAGAGGCACTTTAGTCATGCTTTCAGGCATAGCATTTAGTTTTAGGGAGTCTGCAAGGAGCAGGGAGTTGGACTCAATAATCCTTATGGGTCCCTTCCAGTTTGAGCTGCCCTATGATTCTGTGGTCTCTGATGTTTTTCTCTCACAGTCAGGTTACAGATGAGATGCAGCTGCAGAAATTGGATATTTTTGTACCCCTGGCTGATATTAACAATTACCTCAAACTTACTGAAGCAGCAGGACGAATATGGTAAGTCTGGATGTCTTGTGGCAGTGCCTGTGAGATGGGAATAAGTGTCAGGCACAGAAGTGTTCACCTGCAGACACCCATGTGGGCAGGGCAGACCAGGGCAGGGGCAGTGCTTGCTGGCACTTCAGTGATTCCTTCTGCTCCCTCCAATTCTCTTTGTACTTGAGTTTGTATTTCAAATGCTGTTGTAAAGAAGAATCCAGCATGCTGTGGAATAATTAGTGATGGTTTCAACCAGAACCAGATCAAAAATGTACAAAGTCATCGAACGTGTGTGTCATTTCCAGAGGGCAGCCCCATGAATGCAGTCCTGTCCAGAAGGTGCAGTGATACAGGACATCCTCTGTGTTTCCTTTGTTCTCTGCCCTCCACAGCATCTCACAGTGGGCTGGTCCTCTCAGGCTGGGCTGTTTGTTTAACCACGGAGACCACGTGGTGGCTGTGAATGATCTGCAGCCCCAGGGTGTGGAGGAGGCTTACTTCTTCATCAGCAGGTCCACGAGAAAGGAGGTAAGCTTGGCTAACCTTGACTCAAAGGTATGAGCCAAATGAGAAAGCAATTCCCTTTTTTGCATTTGAATTCAAACCAGTTTACTCTGGTCTAAGTTTGTAATGAACAACTCCAGCACCAAGTATCTCCTCAGCATCATTCTGATGTGGTGTCTTGTATTCCTGAGCTGTGTGGGGAACACAAGGCCAGCACTGCAGAGTTTGAGGAAGAGTTTGAACAACACCAAGAGAAGTTACTGGGCAGCCATAAACTGGAGTTACTTGGGATTTTTTGCCTAATGCATACAAATTGCAAGTTTTGGGAAATAAACCATTGCCTCCAGTGGATGTGTGGTTACAGTGGTTTGGGTATTGAGGGCAGAGCCCTGGACTCCTATGTCCTATTGCTTATCAAGCACTACACATCTCCTCGTGTGAGACTGTGTTTTTTGAAGAACATGGGACATTTCTAAGATGTTCTTTAACCCAACTGTGATCCATGATGTGTTTCTGAACTCATATTTCAGTATTCAGGTTCATGACCCGTTTCCAAACACATTCATATTTGAGTTCTGCTAAGAAGGTTGAGGTCATGAGATGCTATTGCCATCTGAAGAAAGGAAATCCAGTCTCAGCAAGGAAAAAAAAAATACTCATCTCTCTTAATGGAGAATTTTTATTTAGCTAGTTCAAACACAAGTTAGATAGTTGCACAAATATTAACAGATATAACAAGCTATAAAAATGTCCCTTTTTTTGTTCTTTTTAAAGGTGAAACTTACTGTATGTAGGATTCCACATTCAGATACCTTCCATGCTAAAGGCTGCTCATGCTCCTGAAAAAAAAAAGACCTCAGTGATTAAGTAAGTGCCAAAACTCAAGGGAAAATATCAGGGAGGAGAAGGTGATGTATGTAGAGATAATCATCTTCCTGAGCTGCCAGACATCTTTTGTTGCTGAAGTACAAAGAACAGAGAATGTGGATTTTGATTTATGTCCTAATAACTTATTTTGGGGCATGAATGGCATGTATTTGGCTTATATTTCATGCTGCCATGTATTTCTTTTACATGGAAGAAACTGAGGGTCAGATAATTTAGGTGACCTTTACGCTGTGTCTACTTTTCATTTCAGCAGAAAATACTGATTTGTGCCTCTGCTCACCTCTTTGCACTGAGTTACAATGGTTTAGGAGTGAACTCCTAATCACTTAGAGGTGGGCAAACAACCAGCATGTGGACTAAAGCTGTGTTTTCCCTGGATTCCCCTTAGATACAAAAGGGTCAAGTGAGCCAAAAGCTGCAGTGTTGGAGGAAAGGCTGATGTATAAAATGTTGTGCAGTGATTCAGATTCCTTTTGTGCCACAAAAATACATCCAAGGGATGACAGGAAGAAGAGCTGGTTGAAGAAAGAATGTGTCTGGAGCCCCTTTGGGTTCCTTGACAGCCAAGATAAGCCCTAAGTGAAAAAGGAATGAATGGATTTGGGAGAGGGAAGGGCTGGCCTGCTCTGTGAAAAGTAAAGACAGCTGGAAAACCCCAGAGAGGAATGATGTATCTGAAGGCATGTGCTCTCACCCCAGTGCAAACAGAGCTCACTGTTTCTCACAGAGAATGTTTTGATGCTACCAAGCAGTACCACAGGGATGTCACTGGTGCAGCAGGAGCAAGTGCTCATTTGTTTCACAAACAAGGATGTTTCCTGTAAATATTTATTTGTGGATATGCCTCCCTCGCATTGCTACCATAGAAACATGACCAGCTTTCAGCTGATAGCACACCTAAAGGAAATTGATAAGGAACTGCCACCAGGAGAGCTCCAGTGGATGCCAAAAGGGAGTTTTGTCCTGTCCTAGAGTGACCTCTGTTGCTTACAGCACCGTGGTGTGACATGGCAGAACACATTCCTGTGCCCTGCATGAGCATGGACACTTTGTGTGGGAATTTTTGCACACCCATACTGCTGTAAAATAGATAGTGGCAATATACAGTGGTGTGGCAACAGACAGAATCTCTGGGTTTGAGGACTGGTCATTTTATCTTGCCAGACACAACGAAAATAACTACTGGGTTTAGCAGGCACAGGATTACTGATATTAAGAGATTTATATAAGCTTTGATTAAGGTGAATTTGGCTCAAAGGAGGTATTTATCCAGCCTCCAACACAATAAGACCAAGTTGGCTACTGAGGTTAGGATCTACAATCACTAAAAATCAGCATTGGTGCAACTTACTTCAGCAGTAAATATGAAAAATTTGCTGGAGTTTAAAAAAAAATTGTTATAAAATTTTATTCAGCTGAAGATAAAAACAGCATCATGTAACTCAAAACAGGCAAACACAAATATGTATATAATCTATTCAGACTCAGCTCCTGTTCAAAAGATTAATTTCCAGACTGAATGTTTCCATAGCCTGTCACTTCTGCCTTTGAGATAAGAGTGTTTGGGACTTGCTTGTTTCTCAAGGTGGAAAGGATCACATTTTGATTTTTCTGTTTCAGTGGTGTTCAAAGGCCTGTTTGTGCTGAATTCTGCATAAGTACAGAGGGAACTCCCAGTTCTGGAACTACAGAGGCTGAAAATGGAAAACACATTCCTTGGGAGCTCTGCTCCAAAGCTGCTGTGGGAGTCCTTTGCTCTGCACTGCTGCTTTGAGCACAGCAGATCCATTTCTGCCTAAAGAGCCCCTGAGGGATGGGATGGCTGGCTATCACTGTCCAGGGCTTCTTCCAGCCCTGAAACTCTGCCAGTCTGCTAGGACAGTCCTGAATCCTAAAATCACAGATCACCTACTTCAAGAGCATCTACTGAGGATGTCGTCCTCAGCCTTTCCTGGCCAAAGTTTGCCTCAACTCTTCTGAACTTTGGAAGAGGAAAGCCCAAACTTTTCTGTGTTGTTCCAAGACTCATCTCTCTGTAAAATCAGAAAATTATTTTCTAATATTTATCCTAGACATTTTTTTTCAGAAAATTAACACGATTTTTTTCTTGCCCTATTTTCAGTGGGCATAGGGAATATTTGGATTGTCACTGTCTGCACAGAAATCTTCATTATGGAAGATATTTTTTCTACCTATTCTCTCTTCTCTTTTTCTTAGACCAAACATCCTTCATTCTTCCATCAATGTTTGAAACAGTTCCTAAAAATGGTAAATACTTTGTCTTTCCAGTTATGGATGAACAGAGGAGGTGAGAAATTGAAATTCAAAGAATTCAATTCAAATTGAATTCAAATTCTTTTTGAATTTCATCAAAAAGAAATCCAAAGCCATGAAGCAATTTCCTAGAACTTTAGAGAAACATTCCTCCAAAGAGGTGAATTAGTGAAGAAGATCCCTCATGGTGGTGGGAGAAGAACCCCCTCCATGGACCTTGCTGCTGAAGCAGATGTTGAGCACTGCCTGCTGCACCTCTCAGCCATGGAAGAATGTCACTTTTCGACAAAACCAGGATTTGGTTAGATATAGCATGTACAGGATGATTCCAGAATATTTTAGAGAACTGGGGGATTACTTCTGTGCTTCAGTAAACAGTTACTCCATAATGTGATACTCCATTATTGATCATTATGTCAGTTTGCACAATGCTAAATGCAGATAATCAATGTCACATATTGGCTGATTCATAACACTTACAGAGATTCAATGTGGAAATTACATTGGTACAGTAAATTCTGGTAGGATGTGTGAAGTTGTCTGCCTACGTATGATTAATAAATGTCTTAACACTTTACAACACATTGTATGCTGCAAAACACCTCATTTTCTCCTACCATGGCCCCTCCTTGTCCTGCAAAGATTACCTGTAACTTCCCAGTAATCTGCAGCTGAGTCACTTAACAGCCCATTTAAAAAAAACTACACTTAAATAAAGATTTAGGTTGTTTCCCTGGCTGTTAATTTGTGGCAGGTTCCTATGCTGCTCTCACTCATTAGTGGCTGCTATTATTTCCCATTGGATTCCCAAACTTGAATCATGCTTTCTACTCCAGCATCTAGCTAGGAAGATGGCAATTGCCCAGGAGAAAAGCAACTCCTGGAAGAGAGATAAAGTAGCAGTAAGGGAAGTCTCTATATTGATGTGAGGTCATTGAAGTCAAGGAAAATAAAAAGCCCTTTGAACAGAAAGCACAAACCAGAGCACACAACCTCCACTCTTCCTCCCAAGGGCAGCACTCCTGAGAACTGGGCTTGGAGTCATCAGGTGACCAAGAGAGCACAGGTCCTGCAGGAGAATGAGTCCAGCCAGGGAAGGTTATTTGTGCAGTGTCCACCCTGAAGTGAGCCAGAGACAAGCTCTGTGTAATGCTTAATTCTCTTTTTAGAGTCCCTCCAGCCTGGGGATTGGAGGGATGCCTGTATATGTGATAGGGATATCTAAATAAATACCTACATATTCAACAGGGATATCTAAATAACAACCAGGCATACTTCAGTGGGGCTGGAATTTCTGCAAAGGGATGCAAAGAGGAGCAGCTGCAGTAAAGGAGAGTGATGATACCCTGCACACTGCAGAGAGTGGATCCGTGGTGAGCTGGGGACACCAGGTGCTTAATCTGTGTTTTGCCCCAGATTTTATGGTGACCTCAGGAGAGCCATTTCCTCACACACACTCAGTAAAATTCAAGGAGTGGTTTCAGATACATTTGCATCATGCTGTCTCTTACCACAAATGTGATCTCCAGCACCACATTCTATACTAGGAGTTGCTTTAGCTCCCAGAAAATTCCTGGAAAAGCCTCCATCAGACCTGTATGTCACAGGGATGGGGTGGGCTCGTCAATGCCCTGTGTTCCCTGGGGAGATGCTGATGTGCTGGTTCCATGCCAGGGGAGAAGCCACCCTTGATGTCCTGCAGGAACTGAGTCACCTGAGTCCCTGCAGGCACTCTGTCCTGAGGGAGCATGGGGTGATGTTCCCACTGCCCTGCAAGGAACTGGCTCACATCACCTGTGCTGCTCATGGAAAGCTGCAGGGACTGTGGAAATCTTCTCAGCCACGTGGATTCCTCCAGCATTTCAGGCTTTAGGGGACACTGATACTTACAAAGGTGTTTCCCTGCTGGTGCTCCCTTGGTCAGAGCAGGGGCTGGAAAGTGCATGGACTGACTGTCTGCCTTTGGTCTCTGGAGATGACAGGGAAATCTGAGGTGCTCCAAGGGCTTTTTTGGTTTGTTTCCCAGGGATGAGCACTTCTTCCATGTACATGCCTTGCCCTAGCCAGACACTTCCCTCCTGCATGCTGGCCAGCAAGTCACTGCGAGGAACTTGGGGCATGCCAGGCAGTTCCTAGAAATGTCACTGGAATTTTGAATGTTCCTTTTGGCCCCTTACCCCCTTCTAATTTATTGCATCCCTTAAAGAAGTGGAGAAGCCAGACAAGGTTGATACAAATCTTTCATTGAGAAAAATCACTTTAAATGAAGCTATTCCTTCACTGTGAGGACCCTCAGTGAGCAGGAGCCCTGTGCTTGCTACTGACAGCTCCTTGGTGGCTCCATCTTACAGCAGGACCAGCACTTTGGGGGGCACCAAGCTGCTCTGGTGGCAGCAGGGCTGGTCTTGCCACAACAAGTGTCTGGCCATGTTCAGTTTTTCATCCTGAGTTGATCAGTGCCTGGGAATTTGTTTTGTTTATAAGCCAGCAGTGGAGGATGAAATTAAGCATTAGTGGGAGCATTAAGATCATGGCTATCAGTGGTGCTAATCTCCTTTTAAAATGCTGGATGTTTGTGATGTTCATCAGTAGGGACATCACTGAGCTACATCCTTTTTTTATTTCCTGCCTCTGTAAGTTTTCCCAAGAAATCTGTTTCTGTCTGTGCCTATTAAAGACATCATAAAGCCATGGTTTATAAGGCTGTTGGAAGGATACTACCTCCTTCAGTGATGAGGGTTGCCCAATTTTTTCAACCAGGAGAAGCCAATGTTTTTGGGTAGTTGCTCCTCAGCAGCATCTACTGATCAGTCACATATTCTACACCAGGAAACTTTTTGCCAAAATAACCTCTTTTATATGCTAAATGTCCTGAAAGTACATGCCCTACAGGAATTCTGGCCTTCTGTCCTCCAATTTGCCCCTCTTCTATTTTATTCAATGTCCAAAGTCATTCTTCACAGATGTCACTTTACTTCCAAGCAATTGCCCTTGTGCTCCAGTTTCTAAGAATAAAAGTGAATTCTGGCAGCCTAACATTTCTGAGAAATCCCCAGTAGTGGAACAGTAGCTGGGGGGGGAGAACAAAGAGGAAGGAAAACTCAGTCATGAGGAACAATTATAAACAGCAAGTGGGACTGTGGATGGGGAAAAAAATATATCAAAGATGGGAAAACAGGAGTTCTCTGCTGTAAGTACATTTTTGTTATACTTGGTTTTTTTTGTTTGTTTTTTTTTTTTTTTTTAAAAGTCTGCTTCAGGTTATTTCCCAGCATCAGACAAGTGGCTGTAAGTAGCACCTTCCCTCAAGGTCAGCTAAAACATTGAAATAACCCAGAGTAAATATGTGTCCAGTCTCTCTGGCACCTGGATGAAACATCCCCTGCACAGTGCTCTGGTCACCCTGGGACCTCTCCATCCATTTGTCTTTTTAAGCTCTGCCAGTGGCACACATGCAGATGATCACAAGGCTGGGAACAGTGCAGGGGTGTTTTGGCACTGCAGCCAGGAGACAGGAGGGTGTCTGTGCCTGCAGGGGGGTGGCCACTGCTGTCATCCCTGAAGGGGACCCACACCAGTGACCCACAGGTGTCAGTGGGCTGTGGCACCTAGTGGTGATGTTAGCTGTCCCTCTGGCTGTGTTTGGTAAAGGGTGATGTTAGCTGTCCCTCTGGCTGTGTTTGGTGTGAAAAAAGGGTGAATGAGGCCCCTTGGAGTTCCTGCACTGCCTCTTTCAGAGCCCTCACAGAGCAGCTTGAACTGAACCTTTCAGGGGCAGGAGGAGTTCATGGCAGGTCCCTGCCCTGCTCTTCCAGGAGGGCCAAAGCCACAACACTGCCAGAGAATGGTGCCCAGCAAGGAGGTTTAGGAATGTTCAGAATGACAACATTCCCCTGAGTCACTCCAGCTGGAGTGCTGGGGGCTCTGCTGGTGGTGCTGCTGTGGGCAGGGAGGATGCAGACCCCCAGCTCCCCCTGACAGCAGCTCCAGAGCCATTCCCTGCTTGCCTCCCATGCTGCTATCCTCAGCCTTCCTTTTCCCATGGTCTGAGTCATCCTTTGCCCAATGAGCCCAGGGGACACCCTGGCTGCCCCCCACCCCACTAATCTGCTAGGGCACCGGGGTAGTTAATCATTTCCTAATGAGCTGTCATTAACTGCACCACTGTCCTGCTACATTCACCCCGTCCCTGCCACTCCTTGGTCAAATACTGAATACTTTGGGCTTATATGGCAGAAAATCAGGAACCTTCACACACTACTGGAAATGTTTGTCATGCTCTGGAAGGCACCCACAGTCCATAAGAGCCCTGCCAAGGCCAACTGCCCCCCAGGCTGTCAGTCCATGCCCCAGCCATTCTGTGGGTGCCAAGGGCCCCTGCCTGGCTGCTGGCCCCACAGGAGAGCTCCAGGGAATGAGCTGGGCTGGGACCATGAAGGTGTTAGTGGAAAACCAGGCTCCTGCTGTGCTGCAGAGCTCAGTTCCTCAGATGGTCGCTGGGTAGCAGCACAAAGAACAGAATTACAGCTTTACCTCCCTTGTTCAGGCAATAGATGTGACCAAGAGCAGGGCTGAGAGCCAAGTAAATAACAAGGTCTCAGTAACAAGAGAAATCTAGCCTGCCTTTCTCTGATTGAAGAAGCCCTGCTGAGATAAATGCTCCAATCCATCTCTTCTCTGAAGCAGGAGCTGAAAAGTGGGTCAGATCCTGCTGCTGGCACTGCTCTATTTGGGGAGGTCTCTGCCAGCAGCTGACAAACAACTGGAGACAGCAGAAAAAAAATCAACTTTGCTTCTCACAACAGATCACTGAAATCATGGCTTCTGCAGGGAGGAAGATTGTGGTGGACAAGCAGGAGGGGTGGGAGGCAGCACCTGCCAGCCCTGGTCTTGCTGAACTGGGCTCCAAAGTCACTGCTGCTGGCATTTGTGTCCTCATGTCACCTTCTCCTCCAGGGCACTGCTTGTACCTCTTTTTCCCTGAGGTGGTGAACTTTCTTCCTCTTCCACCCCTAACAACTTTGAACTTTCAGTTCAACTTTGCTCACCTTTCCTTCCATACAGAAGGAAAGGTGAGCAAAGTTGAACTGAAATGCCCAAATGGGAAATCTTAGAGGTTTTAAAACTGCTTGGTTTATATAAGGACTTATTGGAAACTGGCACAAACTAGTGTCTATCTGCTCTGAGATACCAGAGCAGATGTGACAGAGTGGAAAAGCCTTTTCCCTGCCAGAGTATTTGCTGGAGATTTGATAACAAGGTGCCATTGTACAACAGTGGGTAAAGGTCCAGAGTAGAAAGGAGAAAGAGAAGAGGCAGCCAGGCAGTGCAGGGCTCTGCCCTTGTGGGCTGCAGCTCCTCCACCACCCCTCCTGCCTGCAGACAGCAGGTAGAGCTGCTTGGATGCAGTGGGCAGGCAGCAGTCAGCTCTCCTGTGCTGTTTTCCTCCTCTGCAAACAGTGACAGACTGTTTTATCCCTTCATTTCTGTTAGAGGCTGAGATAGCCTAGCTTTTCTCTGCACTGCTAGGGAGAACATTAAATTCAGCACTCTAAATGCACTTTTATAATCTGTACCACGATGTGAAACTTAAGTACAAGACCTTCAATTTTTAATATTGGTACTGACAAGCCTTCAGTATTTCCTGTGCTCATTCATGCTGGTCAGAATTCCCACTAGATACTAATACTGTGTGGTTCACAAACATTAACACTGAATTTTTTTGCAAATACACTTGGTTGGGAATGGTGGCTATTGAATAAAATTTCAAATTGCATTATTTCACTATAAATTCTTAACACATAAAGCAGCCAGTGACCCACCCTTAAAAGTAATGGTATTATTATTTGTTTTAGTTCTGAAATAAGAAGAAGCTGGTTTTCTGTAGGTAAGGGAGGATGGAAATGTTTGGGCTGTATTCTCTTGTTCTCCAAACTCACCTACTGCTTTTTTTTTCTCTACCAAAGAAAACTCAACAAAAGTCATTCAGACAGAGAAAACACATCAAAGCAATAACTGCATCTTTACCCTGACATGGAAATAACTCTCCCACAATCCCCCCCAAAGCAGTGTTCAAATTCAAAATTCATGTTCAGTCAAAAATCAATCCCTAATTGCACGAAGGCTGTATCTGAAGTCACACTTCCTTAAAAAAGAAAACAAACTTAAATGACAATTTATCCTCACAACCTTTACAAAGCTCACAGGAGCAGACAGGTTTGAACAAATAAGAGAAATATCCTTTAACTATGCCAATGGCATTCCAGTTCTTTCTCCACTCCAAGTTGCTATCAATTGTTATTTCACATCAAGGTTTAGAGAAATACCAGCACCTTGAAATTCCCTTTAGCTGCCCCTATGCTTTTATTCTGCAATGTTTCACATGTGCCTTCCCAGCAGCCTCCCCAGTGGTGGCCACAGGCCATGGGTGCTTTCATTTATCACAGCCAGCCTGAAACCCAGTGCCAGAGCCAGCACAGCCAGGAGCTGCTCTCCTCATCTCCCCTCTCTCCTCCTGCTAACCCTTCTCCAACAGTTGCTTTTAGCTCATTTTATCTGCCTATAGGGGTGATATGTAATCAGAGCAGGAGTCCTGATGGGAAATACAAAGTGATCCTTCAGAGGGGCTGGCTTTGGAAGCCAATCAAGCAAGTGCTATACAGCTGCCCCTGTCACTGGCTGTGCCTCCTGCCCTGAGCCTGTCAGCCCCAGACAAACAGGAAGAGTCTCTGGGATGTTCACAGCCCATCTTGCTTTAGTGAAATCTGGTGGTGTTTGTGTCAGTACAGGCTGACTCCTCCATGCCCCTGTCCAGGGGGCTTGGTCTAGTGTTTCCATGGCATCACAGAGGTCTAAGCCCCCTCCACTGACTGTGAAAAGGTGGCACCTTTGCTGTAGTCAGAATCCCCTCACTCAACCAAAAAAAATAAATACTTTAATTCATCCATCTCATTAGCCAGCACTGCCCAAAGACTGAAAAAAAATTCCAATTCTTCATTAGGAAAAGCAGAGCCAGACTCAAAGTCCTAATTAATGACATCTGTACAATAACATTGAAACTTGGTTTATCCCAGGTCTGCACTCCCCAAAGGACTTAAACTGCTGAGATCAGAGAGATGTCCCTTGGAACCACCAAGACAAGAGGAAAAGTCTTGTCATACATCTTTCCACAAAATTCTTGTTAGTTATATTTAGTTTTCCACATCTGTTTGCATGTCCTCCCACTCAACCTAATCCTGTTATGAATCTTCTTTATAATAAAGAGAACAAAAATAATGTATTCCTGAGATTGGATACTGAAAATACGTTTTTTCCATAAAAAGGAGGCCAAGTAAGTAGGTAAGATGGAGATCTCCTACCATGAATGTGGATGAAGTGCTGCAGAATTCATCTACACACAAAAACCAGCTGGTGGAAGTGCAAATACAAACCAGGGGGCCAATGCAGGAATACCTACAGCAGAACAGGGAACTGGAAAAAGCTTCCAGCACTAAAGACCTTCTGCTATGCTGACTGAAATGAGCCTGTGACCACCTGCTCCCCATCAGGGCAGGATTCACTGGGTCAGTCCAGCAGATGCCAGTGCCAGTTTCTTCCAAGATAGACCATTCTTGGGGGTAGTTTCAGAAATCAGTTTGCTTTTAAAAGAAAAAAGACCCAACCCCTCATTCTGGGTAACAGGCTAGAAACTGATAGCAGGAGGTGAAGAGCCACACAGAGGTAACAGGTGCCTCACACTCATCAGGCTGCACTGAAAGTTGAAATGTTTGGGTTCAGAGTAACCAGTGGCACAAACTGAGGGAACTGCAAAAGCAGGAACAGCATCAGCCCAGTGGGAGCCACCCCATCACACACACTCATTCTCTGTAGGAACAGTCATTCTTGAAAGTGCAACTATGGAAGCAAAAATATGTCCAAGTTGTGACCAAGATTTGACTTTAGGGTGCATAGCCCAGCCTCTCACACTCCATGCAAATATTAGCAAAAAGGCCCTGAAGGCAAAAAAACCCCATGCATAATTCCTTAACAATTCAACTGGTAAAAACAATCGCCTGCCAAATAGAATCCCCAAATTTGCTCTGATTTGTACAATGCATTCATTCAGGTTTGGTACTTGCAAAAGCCATAAAAGATACTTCACACACCTCCAAAAAGGAGTGGAATCCTAGGAATGAGCACTCCAGACCAAGACAGTTACCAGTTCTTGTGACAGCCAGCTAGCACTATGCATGATGTAAAACAAACTTCAGATTCCTTTAAATGCTTAAATTAAACTGAAGCATTTAACAATGCCTTATGTCAGTGAAATACTCAGTCACAATTCTCTTAGTACAAAGCATCTTTTTTGCCATCAGTTCCTCAGTTATTTCTCTCACAAGACAAATAAAACAAGCGACTTCACATTACAGAGCTCATCACTCAAAGACAAGGATCTGTTTATACTTGCACTCATCATTAAAAAAATGTTTTTACAACATAAAATAGCATTGAGGATTCCAGACAAGCCACTCTGAGGGGCTGGGGAATGTCTTCTTACATGTGATTCTACCCTGGAACTTTGGAACAGTTTTTATTTTAGTGATTAAAATTTTACTACTGTGCCTGCATGCACCCACATACTTCAGTACATAAACACCAGGCAGATGCAAAAAAAAGCAGCACTGGATAATCTGGTAGGAATCAGGGCAAAAAATGCAAAGTGAAATTTACCTTTCTTGTTTTTCCAGAATTCAGGTGACAAACCTGTATATAAACAACCCTTCAAACCCCAATGGGGATTGCATGGTGAGGAACCACTTCTGTGCTTTGAACACCTGCTGACAACTGGCACTACACAAGCAACTTCAGACAAACAACATACACAGCACATTGACCAAAGACAGTGCAGACAGATTGTTCAGGTTAGCAACGCTGGCACTGAAATAAAATGCATTTTCCTCACAAAGAACACATAGGTATAAGACATACTTTTTATTTTAAAAAAGATCACTTAAAAAAAAGGCAAAAAATCTTGAGCAGAATGTAGAAGTGTCTTCTGTAAACAATTGTCTAAAGTACATACATATGCTGCAGGAGCCTATGTCAGTACTCTCTCACAAGTTAAGTTTTTTTAAACAATATTTCAATCACTATAGTCAGTTCTGTCTCATGAAATGAGCTTCTCTGAAGCCTGAGTTGACAGCATGTGACATAGGCTTAGTATTGTCTCATTTATTACAATAACTTATTTTCAGAAATTATCCTGGAGACTGTTGAATCCCCAGCATTACACATCTGAGCACCTCCACAAACTGAGAAAAATTAAGAACAGGGGAAAATGAGTAAGATAAAAATAACCTAAAATATGAACCTGCAAAAATGGTATGTTATGGGGAAACAAAAAGTAGTAGATACACAAGAAAGCAAGGTGCCTTTTTTTTCTTTTCCCAAATTTATCTCTTTCTTCAAAGAATGGCAGTTTAGTCCTCCCTAAAGAAAGCTTCAAGGAAAAGGGAGATAAATAAAACTCACAGGAACTCAATTCCCATTCCAGTCCAAATTCCTTTGAAATATACATTCTTCTTTATATTTATTTATGCCTATTGCCCTCGGTCATCCAGTCTCTAAAATGCATTTCCATCAAGCTTCTGTCTCTCCAGTCACCAACATTGACAGTGGGGATGATTTTCTGTGGCTTCAACCACTGAACAAAACGCTTCATTTCCAGGTAACTGCTGTGTTCACTGTAAGGAATCCCTGAAATGAAAACAAATCACAGCCATCTGTCAGGCCACTGAGCTTCCTCCAAGCCTTCCAGCTAAAAAATACCTTAGATAAAAGAGTTTTTTTAATTCCTATTTGGGATCTAAAGTTTATAGCTAAGGTAAAACTACCTCCCTCCCTCCAATTTTCCCTTCTAGAAAAATTACCTTGCAGTAAGTCACCAAGTCATTCATCAGTACAAGCTAAGCAACATCAGTGACCTGGTTAAAGGAATGTTAAGGGTTTTAGCTCCACCCACCAATAAGAATTGAGAGGAAGACACATTCTTTCAGAAACAAGTAAGTCAGAATGAAATCTTGGCTCTGGAACTACATTGCCACCAGCATCAGTCAGGCCAAGACTCCATCCCTGAAGTCTCTACCGGTATCAGGTGAAAGTCTTTATTTGCATGACAATGACAGGTGCAAGATGTATGTAAAAATCTGCATTTATGGTGTTCTCAATTACTCATTTCACAGACCTCTCCTGAAGAGACCTGTTCAGTTTCTCAATGAAAGCACCAGAAAAAGCAGCAGTTAAAAAATCAGTAGAAGTTTCCAGAATAAAAATAGGAAAAGCATCCACACAAAGCCAAATGGACTGAATCTTTGCCACTCTTATACCATATATAGTGATTTTTCCTCTTGTCTGAGGCTTGATATCCTCCAGAGTAAGGCATGAATCAGAGTAGGTCCACCCCGTAGGTTTGAAAGCCAGAATTTGATCAAAATTCTCAGAAAACTTATTCAAGTGATCTTGCAAGCCCTGTGGAAAAAAAAAGAAGAGCATATACTTAATCCCATGAAAGAGCTAATTAGACTAAAGGTTGGCCATTTCATGATGGAGAGGATTCAGAATACATTTTATTTTCATGTGCTGGTATTTTTTCATTTTAATGAGTATCTACCCTGAAATGATTAATGACAAATATTGACATTTTGTCCCTTAGGACAACTTGTCCCTTAGGATCTCAATTTCTCCATCTGAATTAGGCACATATGAACAGCTATGCATCACAGATTAGAATACATAAGGAATAATCACACCTTCTTATAAATTTTGCTCCACAAATTATTCATTTCCTCCTCTAAACTAGAGGTCAGCAGCTGAGTGGAGATAGAAGATGGTGAAATCCTGCTTCAGTGCAAAATTATTACAGAGGTTTTGATACCTGCTTATGCCCACAAGTAACCAGATTTAATTAATCTACCCAAAAAACTTACAGCAAGCCAGTGCACGAGCTAAGTATTGCTCTGAGCACTAAACCATGTTTTACCACCTCTCCAAGACAGGAAGGAAACCACCTCCCATCTCCTCACTCTAAAAAGGAAATTACCTTGAAAAATTTCTAAGTATGCTTTATGCAGGCATGGGATTGTACAAAGTCAGTATTGCTTCAAGTTAAAAATAGAAAATCAATTTCATGTGCCCTGTATAAAATCTTACAGGCAAATTCCTAATCTGAAAGCCCTACAAGGTTACAGAACTCAAAATCAAACTTTATATTAGCAGGAGAGAGAGAAATACAAAATAAAGGCTGATTAATAAGGAGGGTAGAGGGGGATAGATGGGCTGTGACAGAAAATTATCTAACCTGTCAGACACTTGAGAACTCTAAAACAGGGCAGCAGAAGGCTGACACATTTAACAACACCATCAGTACAATGTCCAGTAGCAATATACAGAATCCATCAAACCAGGTACATAAAAGAATTTTTAAAAACTCTATCACAGAAGACATGTAATTCAGCAACAGGAATTATGGCTCACTGCTGTGACTTTGAATACACTGTGAATGTTCAGTTCTCACTTGATTAAAGGTATAACTGTAGCAGTCTAATTCTCCTTCACACTTCGTTTTGGGAGCATTAACATAGATTAAGGTAATTATTCACATATTTTTCTCCCCTTGCTCTAATGAAATCTAAATATAGTACTTCAAATGCAATGATTATTATATTAACAATGCTAATCTGCTTTTGAGTTTTGTTATAAATCAAGTGTGCAACAGTCACATTAAGGATGCAATTTCAAGCTTATAAAAAAATTATTTGTGCATTTCAATCACTTTCACTTCTGAAAGTCTCACCTCAATGCCAGTACAAGACTTTGCTGAGTTAAACAACATGAAAGATTAACAGACCCACAGAACTCAGCTCCCAGGAAAGTTTCCACCACATAGTCAAGTTAGGCAAAAGCCTCAATTTTTGAGTTACAAAAAATTGTTTGTTGCAAAAGAACCATGCATGCATTTTGGAAAAGATGGCCTCTTTCCCCAAAACAAATGACTGCTGTGTTTGCTCATAACAAGTCCATTTTAAATACTCATTCCAATTTCTTCATTTATTGCTTTATCCAACGCTGTTCTAAACCTTCACCCTTTTGAATGGAAAATGTATTTCACTGCTACACCAACCTCCTTCAATCACCATGACAGCCTGATATTCAGAGTGTCACTAAAGTCAGCAGTGTACACAAACAGATTCCATAAGATAGGAAAAGACTCAAACATGATTAAATATTTAATTTACCACCAGCCCTAACACCACTTAAACTCATCTGGCTTATTCAAGAACAGCCATTTGTCAGTACATACAGCAATCCCTGCATTTTACAGGGGTAAAACCAAATACTGCAGTGAAGTACCACAACTCTGGATTTGTTTGTGATTTTTTAAATATTTTCTTAATATATCTCAAATCCAAAAGTAAGATAAACGATGATATGAACTCATCTTTAGGCATTTAAAATTCTCCACATTTTACTGACAGTACATTCCACCCAGGCACTCCTCTAGTGCAGCCTCATTGGCACTCTGAAGTGTCCCCAGCATGCCCAGGCTCCCATGGACACATCATCACTAATGATGGCACTCAGCTCCACACCTGAGGGCACCTGCTGTCAGACCAGGACTCTGACCCACTGGATCATTGTGCCTTTCATCTTCCCTGGCCCCTTTCAGGCTCCAGGCATGGCCTTTGTCACACTGGAGATTTGTCAAGAGCCTCCTGATTTCAGAGGTGAGACCCTGCCTGACACAACTGCCTCCCTCAGGGAAGTAAAGCTGCCCTTGAGGGATCCTCCACCCCTGAAAGTCCAGCTGTGTCAGTATCCATGCATGCTGAGACAGGTGACTTAGCAACCCAGAAATCTGCAGAAGAAACTAAAATCAATTCCTGTTAAAGACAGCACAACACACTAAAAATAAATCCATACATATTTCCATTACTCATTTTCTGCTCCACCACGGAAAACATCATGGAATAGTTAAAGCATTAAGATACTAAGTTCCATCTCCTGCAGCTCCATCCAAAACATATAGCCTTTTTTACTCCTTTTTAGGTCAACTCTGACCTCGACTTGTCCTGCAGCTACATACCATCTTGGTCTGAAGGATTTGCTAGAGATGGCACAGCAGGCCTGAAGCAAAACAGGAAAATTAATCCAAGCCTGTAAGGCATAAACAGCCACTGTTTTTTTTTCCTTTCTTCCAGGTTACTTTAATCTAGAGCCTGCTGCTTTACCTTACTGCCCTTCAGTATTTTGTCTATTTAGAATAACCTAGGAATTAGTCACATTTCCAAACACAGAAATTCCCAGAAAAAATGCTCAACAACAAAAACTCAGAGTCTCAAATCTCAACCAAATGTGCATTTGAAATCAACTTAGATGAAATCATGCTTTAAAATTATCTGGTTTACTTGCATTTGTGACAAATATTAGAGAACTGGTAGTTGGCCATGTTCATAGGCTGCCTCAAAACAGATGCTCACAGGCAGAAAATCCTTCTAGACTTTTCCTCCACTGGACCAGGTAAAAGACAGGCTGAAAACAGGAACTCCATGTCACAATGTATTAATTGCTAAGAGGACAGATCAGGCAGTCATTACATAAATCTACTTCAAAAAGACCTGCAAAGAGCTGGTCTTTGAACAAGCCTCACCTTATCTTGTACAAGTACCACATCGTGTTTGGAGAAGTTATTAATGTTTAATTGCATTTCATTCTCAATGTATTGCTACATGTCAAAGCCCCACTAAATAAATATGATCTGACAAGAGGTTAAAAAGCACCAAACACAGCACTGGTTGGGAAGAGCCAAGAGAATTTTACTAGCACGTTCATCAGCTGTCCATTTTCTGAACTTACCTTAAAATTAATTTGCATCATGGGAAGAACATGAAGCAAAGTACCCTTCCAGTCCACACTGATGAGGGAATTGACAGCTGCTGACTCCAAGCACTGCAGGGTTTTGTATTTGTCACGGGACATACTCGCTTTTGAGCCCAGAACTTCAGCAATTGCTTTAGGATTCATTAGGAAGAAATCAGATAAAGAAAATTGTAAGAGTTCTTTCTTGGATTGTTTTGGACAGTCCTGATTATTGTACAAGATAATTTTTACTATTAGAAAAGAAATCCATATTCAACAGGATACAGTGTTTCGTATTCTAACATTAAGAAGAGAATCCTGTAATGGGTGTTAAAAACCTTTGTCCCCTACATTTTAGCAGCAGAATTTTGTATGACAACTGGAAAAACAAGGAAAAGTACCCTAATAAATTCTAAGTCACATTTGTTTGGTAGAATGTTACTGAAGTGAACTGGTATTTACTCCAAAGATGCCAGAAACATGCAGTTTTTGGAATATATGACAAACAGCCCACATTGAAGACAGACTAAATTTCAGTGAGAGTTTTGTATTGATGATTTTAAATATGCACTAATGGTGCACATCTGCCTGCTCTGAAGCAGACATTTGGGCAATCATGTTGGTTCCTGGTGCTGTAACTGAGTGAAGCACAGCACACAAGATCTTCACTTAGTCAGAAAAGAGATATTATATAAACTGGAAGGAAAAGCTCAAAATAGAAGTCTAGTCTAAGAATAACATCCCTTTGCTGTTTCTTGAAATTATTAACAGCAAAAATGTCATAAAGACCTCATTTATTTATTTTTAATTGCTCTTAGCAATTTTCTCACCACAACAATCAAAGAGGTTCATGCAGTTAGTATATAAACTGGCCACATGTATATTCAGTGTGGGGGGAAGGTTGTAAACATGATAGAACACTATTTCTTTCAGAAAGTTAAAACTTATTGATTAGAAAACTTAAAAAATAGCAGGAAGATTATTAAATACATTTAATTTCTTTACACTGTATCTGAACATTCAGACTAAACAACCTTTTATATTTTCAAAAAAGCCATTTTAGCCACTAAATTAGACATTAGATTAGTTATTTGATCCACTACTTTTCTTTTACATACCTAAGAAAACTTTTTCTTTTCCAATGGAGTAAGTGCCACAGACAACTAGAGTTCGTGGGTTTAAAGTCACGGTCTCAAAGGCAATGTTGACAGCAAACTGGATAACGTCTTGCTGGGCAGGAAAAGTGTACTCAGGGCTACAGTATCTGGGGCAGGGAAACAAAATATATCACTTTGTTACAAAAGAAAAAAGACATCTGCAATTTCCATGAAGGTCCTCAAAACTCCATGTACTCAGGAAGTGAAAAAGACATTACTCTTCTATATAATAGCAGTCTATTAGAAACACTGAGGTGTCCAGATGAAATTGTTGCAACAAAAATCACACTGAGCATATCAGTGTTTTCTCTACAACTACTCACTTTCTGGTACTGAATTCTACATTTTCTTCTTCATAAATACCAAGTGCTCTTGCAAACTAGATATTTCTATCAGGTCCTGATTATATCCTTATATCTATTTTTTGTCATACATACAAAACCATAATATAAGTCATTACTCATTCACAGAAACATATGGGACAGAAATTAAAGTCTGCAGCTGGGCATTAGTCATCATTCACACCAAACCAATTTTATATAAATCAATCAGAGGAAGGTCTAATGAAAACTCCCAAAACTGATTCAGCCTTTTGGCATTCTTTCACCTTTGAATTCCTCCACACCTCTTTTAATAATAGAGTTGAATCCACTGCAAACTAGTGCTCCATAAACCTCTTGTTTTAAAGCTGAACCCTTAATGTATGAGTTTTGACACCCTAAATTTAATACCACTTATTTATAATAGGTGACCTGAGCAAATACTTCAGCATTTTTTCCACCACCACTTTCATTCTTTAATGTAACAGCATAACCAATGAACAAGCTACACATACATGTACTTTTAATAAATCTCTGCTTTTATTTAACACTAGAGGTAAAAAGTGTTATCACAGCAATGCCATTTATACTTACATCCATTTGGTTCCTATCAAGCCTTACTAAACTGAAAAGACAAAGAAAAAATTAAGAAAAAAATCAATTTCCAGCCAACTCACGTGGTATCAAGGTAAAGGGTGTGGACTTTCTGGCCCATCAGAGCAGGGTAGCGCTCCATGGAAGGGTCTGCTCTGAAGTCCCCAGTGTGCAGAATAACAGCCCCACTTGGCAAGTAGAAAAGGATCATTGCTGCACCTGGACAACTGAAACAAACAAACAAAAAAGCCCCACACAAATTATGTCAGCTCTCTATACTGATAAACTACTTTAAGAGATAGACCACTCTTTAGCAGTAGAAACATCTGCAGAATAGCACTTTAGATCATAGCTGCTACACAGACTAATTTAGCTAGAAATTCCTGATTTCTAAAGGAATTCTGCAGCTAATCCTATGGCCACACACAAGCTTGAGTTCTCATCTGAGATGGAAAGAAGAAACAAAAAACCCACATCAACAATAAAGCAATCAAACATTAACTGCCTTTTTGGGATGCCCCACCTTCTAGGCACTGCACAGATCCTGCCTCAGCTGCAATCATTCTATTATTTGATTCAAAGGGGAAACAGCACCCAAAGAGAAGCAGCATTCTCGCTCAGGAGAAACAGAACTGTATTGCTGAAGATTCATCTTCCTTCCTGCAGGACTTACTGGAGCATTTTCTTTTAAATTTTATTTGCAGATTTTAAATGTTGCTCCAGATCCAGAACTCCCTGGTTATAAATACAACTCCCTTACTGGTGACAGTGAATCCATTGTGCCTTCTGCCAAAGCTTTCTGAAGGGTAAGACTGGAAAACCTGAGTGGGACTATTTTAGATATCAGTGACCTGCAAAGGGTAAATGAAATCTCAAAAAAAGAAAAGCTGGCATGAAACGAAGTGAAAAGGACAGAATTGATGAACTCTTCAAGAAGCTGAACTTTGTAGCCAAGGTATGTACAGCTTTTAAATTGGAGCAGAGAATCAGAGGGACAAACAGAAAAAATGAGAATTATACAAATTACATAAGCAACAAGGCTTCCTTCATTCCTAGAGATGGTTCTCAGAGGACTTAATGGAGTTCTATCTCTCCAAGTATAAACAAATCCTACACTAAGCAATGCTCAGACCAGCTGTGAGACAGTCCTGCATTTCAATATATGTACTGCAGGGAAGGGAGTCTTCCTCTAGCCCATGGCCAAAAACAAGAACCAAGAGGCAGAATAAGAGCACAGGACTGGAAGTCAGGTGCTACTGAACTTTAAATCCAGCATTACCACATAGTGCCAGTCTAACAGACAAAATCCCATCCTTTATCACCAAATTCAGTAGAAATTTTGTCCAGATTTCTACAGCCTTTTCTTCAAAGTTCAATTTTCAAAATGTTACCTAGGTTATGTCTCTCACAGGATCCAAAGTACCATATTTTTCTTAAGCTCAGGATTTCCCTATCATCAGTTTAAGCTACAGAAACCTAATATATCTGATAATCAAATCTACTAGGTGCCCAACTAGACACCAAAAACCAGGAAGTCTTCAGACCACTAGGAAATCATTCAACCTCTCAAACAAAAATTATGGAGCTACACATGGTCAACACAATGTACACAAAAAAAAGTCAAATTCAAAAAAACTCTGTTTCATTTTTGAATTTAACTCATCTATTTCAAAAGCTAACTACCTGTAAGAAATTTTCCACAAGAAATGCAGTGATACCTACTGATTGGCATCGAGCAACAGCACTTTGATCCCATTGACCACACACTGTGTGTCCATGGGCAGCACGTGGACATACTGCTCCTGAACTCGGAGCTTGCTCTTCACCAGGTTGCCAGTTATCTGCAACACAGACAGGATTTAAAACAGGAACAAAGTCTGAAAGAAGCACTTTTCATTACAGAAACAAAAGCTCTCAAAGCTAGACTGGCTTAGAGAGAAACTAAAAGGCCCTGGGTATAACCAAGCCTTTCTGCAGCATTTCAAGTCTCAAAAAGCAAACTGAGAAAAGCTGTCTTCAGGTAGTAAAGTTTTAAAAGCCTGTCAACGGGCTATGGATTGGAATCAGAGGAGGTAAACAAGGAGGAAGATGATCTGTTGCAGACTATCAAGTCAAGAGGAAGAGATGGGTAAACACTTGTTTAAACAAGTGAAGAAGTTTCCAGGTAACAGGCCCCGGGACCTTATCATGGAGGACTGCAGTCACTCCAACTGCAAGGGCAACACAGGACACAAGCACTCCAGGAAACTTCCAGAATGAACCACAAGTAGTTTTTATGATGCAAGCTCAATGTGTTGATTAGGCAAGGTGCCCTACCACGTTAAAAGTAAAGAAGAGCTGGTTGGACATACAACAGCTAATGGCAGTCGTGGCCACTCAGCAGCCCAAAGTACAGGACACAAAGCATCAGTCTAAAATAATTCCACTTGCTTAACATGGAAAAGAGATGGATCATGCAGAATCTATTTCAGTCTTTCATCACTGAAATAGTTCAGAGAAAATGGAGCCAGATTCTTCATGATGCACACACACACACAAAAAAAAGCTACAATGTCAAGCTGCAAAACTAGAAATTTCAACTGTATTATTAGGGGAAAAAAAACAAACAGAAAAGGTAAGCACTGCAACAGGTTGCAAGGAGATATAGTAAAATCTGGCCAATGTTCAAAATTTGACTGACAAAAGACTTCCTGCAGTCTGATCTAACTTTGAAGGTAGACCCACACTGTGCAGGAGATTGGTCCATGTGACCACTACAGATCCTTTTTAATCCTGATTTTTTTTCATGGTATCTAAGGAGGGAAGTTTCACTAATCCTCTTGATCAGACAAATCAAAGTAAGGATTTCTCACAAAAAAAATGCACTTTCCCCTGTACATATCCACTGACCCAATAAAGGACCCCAACCACTCATCTTCTATTTACTTCCATCAGTACAAAAGTGAGTACAGCTGCCTATGGATAAAGTGGTATCTAGTAATCTTGAAAAGCCTTACCTTATTACAGTAGATTGGAAACCTGAAGTTTTTTGTTAGTCCACTGTAGTGGTCAGAGTGAAAATGAGTAAGGAAATAAGCTGTGCAGCCTTCAATTTCTCCATACTGGAAGGCATCAACTGTAAAACCAGTTCCTACAGCAAAGAGGGAAGGGAAGCCAGCCAGTAAACATGCAAAGTTCAGAACCAATTTCTAATCAGATGTTGCTTTTGTTTTGGTTTTTTTTTCCCTTCCCAATTAAAAGGTAATAGTTACTCTGCATACAACTGAAGGAGCCAGTTAAAGATTAACATGTTTTGTGTATCAGTCAACAGTTGCAGAAAGATTTTCACTTACCAAAATAAAATTTTCACAAATTGCTCACAAACAAATACTTTCAAAGGCCTCCCAAATATGTTGTTCAGCTGCCCTCTTATACAGATGGCAACTGGTTAAGCAAATAAGACATATTTATCTGCATTCAACTGGTATGCAATTTGCATTTTGGAAGTTCACATAGATTGAAATCTAATACTAATATTTTAACACTAAACAGGAAACTGCACCTTAACAGAACTGCATTTTGCAATCAAACTGCAATTCTTCAATTATTCTAAATTTAGTATTTCTCTTAAAGCATGCAATAACATAATTATTAAGCAAGCAACCTGGGGTTTTCAAATCTCTCTGCTGAGATGAAATGTGCCTGACTTGCCATTGTGTGCTTTCAGTGTTTGTACAAAGATGTTGCATAAAGACAGATGTACAGAAGACAACATTCTCTCTGCAAATACTTCTTTTAAATACAAACATACTGAGAAACAGTCCTTTTGGGTTTTACTTTCTTAAAACCACCAAACAGTGCACAGAACTAATTCAGCTGGTGGCACTCATATTTTTCATGTTACACAAATTTCCCAGATCTTCTAGAACTAGAAAGAGTTCCACTTAATTGAGGATAGAACTTCTGGTCAAAAAAGCATAGCAGTCTGATCTAAGTAAAAATCCCTAACCAAAAATCCCTCAAGTGTTTGAGAGGTAGCAGACACAAAACTAACTTTAGTGGTGTGAGCATCTGAAGCTATTTAAGGTGCTGAACCATCATCCTTTAATTTATCTACTTGCTTGTGGAGACCCTGAGAAATTCTTGGTTGTCTTCTTAGCTAAACTCCTCTGCTCTGTTTTCTTTCTTTGTTTTTATAGTTAAGTAAGTCTTATTTTAATATTATTGAAGATCAAATGCAAAATCATACTCAATTCTTGTATCTTAGTATTAAGGAATGATTGCTATTGACAATGCTATTTTCAGGCACAACTGAAGCAATGCAAAAAATTAATTTTAGGAATTAGAAGCATGTATCAACCAGATATATTTTAAAAATAATTCAAGAAAGTAGTTATCAAGAGTAAAATACTGAAGTCTAAAATTAGGACAAAAAAAACCATAGCACTCCAGCCAAAATAAATTAATCTCTACGAAAAACCAAGTTACCTCTCACCTGGTATTTTCTTGTAGAAGGGGCAGTGTTTTTTTCTTGGTTCTTCACCTGCAGCAGGTAATTCTTTAAATTTTTTTCTCCACCTTCGTTGGCCACCAGAAGGTACATCTGCAATGGCTTCATTTTTACTTGAACTTTCTGTAACTGCTTCCACATCTTCCACAGACCCCTCAGCCTTCCTTTTTTGCTGTCTGGGCCTCTTTCCATTAGGAGATAAAGCAGATACCAGGTGCAGTTTCTCCTTCAAACACGCCTCTCCTTTGTGCTCCTCCTTTGCTTTGGGTTTTAACCCAAAGAAAACACCAATGTCCATTTGTTTAAGTTCTTTGGCAGGACTGGATTTGGTGCTCACAGTTGCTAATGAAAGAGATGGCACTGATTTAGAAGAGATGGGGCTGGGAAAGCACACAGCAGCTGTACTAGGATTTCCTTTTTTCCCCACTGCTGTCTGCAAACTCTCCTGGTGAGCTGTTTTTCCAATTGCACTGGCAGTCATTTTATCTGTACCAGTTAAAATGTTACTTGGCTCCCTCGAAACATTACTCTTCTGTGCCAGAAGAGAGCCAACATCTTCTGTGTCTAGCAGCGATGATGTCCCAGTAAAACTCACGTGTGCAGAATCCAGAGCACAAGCACCAGCATCTTCTGACTCTGTGGCTCCTGCTTTGGCAGCAGAGGAAATGACTTCTGGCTGTTCAGCCTCCCTGTAACTACAAGCAGAAGAGGATCCACTGGCTACCACCCTTTGCTGAGGATCTAGATGCTTCAGTGTACTTTCTTCCCCACAGAGGGTTTTTTTAGTTATGAAATTTTCCATTTTTGCATGCTCATACTGAGGCCTCCTCTGTAAGAGAAGTCCATCAAATGTTTTAAATGCCACAGAATTGGAGTCTTCTTCTGAGTTCTGCAATTCAAATAATTTATTCTGTGATACTTTTACTTTTTCCTCCTCTTCTTCTTCACTTTCCTCAAATGTACTTAGTGGTGAGTAAGAAATTCCGTAGTCATTGAAATCCACTCCTGACTGTAGCAGACTTGGCTGACTTGCATCTTTCTCCACACACAGATGTTTTCCTGTTTCACTTTCTTGAGAGGATGCAAAATCAAAAAATTCAAATTTACAATGATTATCTGCTGTCTGTGGAAGCTGAAGTGTCTGCTGAGGTTTTTCAACACCTGCAAAGAAGGAAGTGCTTCCACTGATTCTATTTGGAGACTTCATTTGTGATGAATTCTGTACCATTGATGCACAATCATCGTCTGGGTCGTGCTTTATTTCAGTAGAGGGTTTCTCATTCCCTGAGGTTTCCTCTGCATAACTTGGGGAACAGCTGGGCTTTGCAGCAGTAGAACATGTCATCTTCATCTCCACGGGGGTTCCCAAAGGGTGTACAAGGTACTCCCCTGCCCTGTTTGCTGCAAGCAGAAAGTGGCTGTAACGCTTGTAGTGGGATGGAATAGTGGAGGTGCACTGCAGACCATCAGGACACTCTATGGAAAGAGTCAAACAAAGGAGCAATGTTAACACCTTTGCAAGTGCAGTTGGCACAGTTAAAATAAAAATCTCACATGACACAGCATTTTGTAGCTTTTTCTTATAAACACAGCTGCTGGAGGACAGAAGGCACAAATAAAAAGTAATTTTCAAGCCACAAAGGCCTCTTGCTCTGAGCTGAGCAATGAGAAACTTCCAGCCTAAAACCAAAACAGCTGCTGCTCACACAGCACTATGCCTGAATTATACAGCCCATTAACAAGAATACTTGACCCTGTTTCAATGACGTGCTCCTGTAATCACATGGCTTCTGGTTTAGAACTGTCTCACATTCAAGCAACAAGTTAAGAGAAACAGCCAGTGCACTTCAAATATAAGAAACAAACAAATAAACCAAATCTCAATTCTGAATTAACCTGAAATTACATTTTAAATTGCCTGATATTACACACTAAGAAAAAAAAGAAAAAACATTGTGCATTTACCTATATGAAGAAAACATTCAGTGTTGAAATGCTAGGGGGAAAAAAAAACCATACCTCTTTCCTAGGCCTTTCCCACTGACAATTTGCCAGCCTAACTTCTCAGGCTTTTAAAGTGAATGCATAAACCCACCAGAAGGATTTTTCACCTGTTAATCATGGGAGTAAGACAGATATGAGGTGTTAAAACACCTGCCTTAAATTAAAAGCACTGCCAAAATCAGCATGAAAGGACTTATATGTCAGTGTTCTGAAGAAGAAACTCAAGGAAGGTCACCAATATACAAAAAGTTGGTTGTATTACCTAAAACAGCCTTTACTCAGGTTTCCCGACTGTATGCTTTCTGTTTTACAAAAGTTATGAGGTGTATTAAGAATATAAATTGGATACCTGAATCTGTTCAGCTGTGGTATTTCCCCATGAAACTAGAATTTGGAATATGTCAGTTTTATTCTTCTTGTACAGAACTCAAAAGAAAACAGTTGTCTTATGATACAGGAATGTTAGTCTCTATTTCTATTTAAAATTTCTAAACCACAAGCTAACATTTCAAGTAAATCAGTTTATTTCAGCTTCCAAATGTCCACAGACAACTGAACAAATCACATATCAACATGAATACAAGATAATAAAATCTATACCTAAGGAGATAGAAACTTCATGTCAAAAGTAGCACCCTTGTGCCTGAAGGTTTTCTGACACTGTCATTATAACAGGTTTCATTATTTTAAATATGCACCTTCAGTTTGTTGAATGAAACCCTAAAACTTGATAAACAGCCATGAAACTTTCTCAGAGTTTTGAGATTAGATTCTGAAATTAGATTTTCATGTCAGATTTCCACATTTTTCACAAAGAAACAAAATAGGACTGATCAGTAACAACATAATAAAACATGATAAAAATCATACCAACTACCATTTCAGATTTTGAGCTCAATATAAAAACGAGGTTTACAACAACATTTCGTGAGAAGTTAGTAAGTTTTCTCTGAAAGCTTTTTTCTTACTCTATTCATACCTTTCTCGATGGGTCCTGGAGTTTCCAAACATTCATAGACGTGCCACTGAGGTGTCTGGACCAATAGCAAAGAGAAGGGCATCTGGCAGCTGGGACAGAATCCATCGTGAACAGGCTTTGTATTTTGTGAGCTCTGCTCTGCCAGGCTACCTACACTGTCCTGGGAGTGCACACTACTGTCTTCTTTACATTCATCCACCTCCTGACCTGCCCGTGAGCTCTGCTTGGCTTTCTGAGGTGTACCAGTTTTTTCTGTCGATTTATTTTTC
The DNA here is from genome assembly GCF_027477595.1 of Haemorhous mexicanus. Taxonomy (NCBI): domain Eukaryota; kingdom Metazoa; phylum Chordata; class Aves; order Passeriformes; family Fringillidae; genus Haemorhous; species Haemorhous mexicanus. The sequence continues at coordinate 34,522,308 of NC_082347.1, forward strand.
CTATTTCTCTTTCTTTTTGGCCTGCCTTTGCCAACACTTACTTCCTGCACAGGAGTGGAGATGCTCTGTGAGTTAATCTGATGTTTTCGCTTCCTAATGGATTTGTACTCCCAAATGTCCTCTTCCAATAAAGCATCTTCAGACATGTCAACACATTAAATATTCCCCTTTCTTTTAAGCAACAGTTCACAAACCTGCCTTTCCTCCCACTAATATATTTTCTCTTCCCTCCACTCTTCACTATCTGAGAAAAAGCTCCAGAAGCCCATGTTAAAAAAGCAACACTGGCCCACAAACCAAGCAGCAGTCCCTGATGGGACAGGAGCATGGTGGATCCTATCCCAAAAATAATTCAATGAGCCTCTCTTTGTCGATTTGCAATTTCTCCTGTCACACAGGGCCCGACTCTGCAAGGCCTTCCAGGGTGAGCCATTGCCTTCAGCTTGCCTCCAGCATCGTCAGCTCCACCCGGCCTCGGCGGGGGCAAGCAGACTAAAGATTCCTGCCCGAGCAGGAAAAAATCTAAAACAAAACGAGGAAGAATTCAGCTACGAGATCATCATCGGGCTGTCCCGGGATGCTCCTCCGGCGTGTCCCCCCGGAGGGCCCTGTGATGCTCCTCCAGAGCGTCCCTGTGCTGCTCCACGGTGCGTCCCAGTACCTCCGAGCGCCCGGGGTGCTCTCTGGGATGTCCCGTGCCCCGGAGTGTCCGGGTTGCTCCGTGGGATGTCCCGACGCTCTCGAATATTCCGGGATGTTCCCTGGGATGTCCCGGTGCTCCCGAATGTCCCGGGATGTTCCTTGGGATGTCCCGGCTCCCGCCGGTCCCGCGGGTGGCGCCTCCTCGGCCGTTTCCCGCCGTGGCCGCGCATTCGCTTCCGCAGGTTCGTCACAGCGGCAGTCGCTCAACTTCCCCGCTTCTCCCATAGCATGCCCCCCAAAAAGCCCCAGATCCCCCCGTTTAAAGTAATGGAGCCTGGTTTCGACTTTTTCCGGTACTGCTCAATTTTTACATATGAAAAACGGTGAAGCAGCAGGACGGGAAATACGGGCTGTGTTGAATCTGCTGCGCGGGAATCTCCACCGTGGGCTCCCTCTGGGAATGTGCTGCAGTGGAAACCAAGGATACGTAAAAACACGGAATAAGTGAGGAGTTCCGGCTTTAAGACAGACGAGTTATTGCGTGTCTGTACTTTGTGCTTTATTTTCTACTTCAGTCGCGGTTTTCCGCGCTGGCGCCGCGGGCGGTGCCGAATGTGCGGCGGTGAAGCGCCAGGCCGGTAAACAGCGCCCGGGTGAGGCGATGGCGGCGGGCGGGCTGGCGGGGCTGCTGCCCGCCCAGACACAGCTCGAGTACGCGCTGCTCGACGCCGACACTGCCCAGGAGAAGGAGAACCTGGTCTACCAGTACCTGAAGAAAATGGACAGCCGCGAGCGGGACCTGACGGTGCCCGAGCTCGGCGGAGGTGGGTGGCGCGGCCCGGGCGGGGCCGGGGGTCTCCCCGGCAGAGGCGGCGGAGCCCCGGCTCTCCCCGTGTGGGGTTTGCCTGGAGGTGCCGCTGCCTGCGAGACCGGGCAGGGCCGGCCCCGTGAGCCGCTGTTTAAATGGCACTTGAACTGCAGGAAATTTCACTCCTGGTAGCGCCAGGAGCGGAGGGCAAGGCAAAAGAACCCCTTTAAACATCCTCTCTATGGTACCGGCTGGAAAAACACGTTCTGTAAAGTCTCTCTTCTAAATCTGTTCCCATCCGTACTGTATATTTATATCTGTCGCCTGTGGTCATAGTGAGAAGCTTGCTAACTCTCCGTGCGTTCTCTGAGCTCTCTTGGTTTCCCGGAGCATCCCTGAGGATGTTCCCCAGCTCTGCTCCATGGCTTAGCCTTAGCGCTTGTCAGTTTTCATGCCCCGGGTAATACAAACTGTGCTGGAGATGTCACTCATTCTCCTGCGGTGGTTTGCCCCTCTCACACATTTCTGTCTTTCCTTGTGGCAAGGGGGAAATCAAAGGTTAAGCCTTGTAAGATCTTGCAAGTCCTGCTCAGGGTCTTTTTAACCTTTGAGAGGCTCCCTGCGGCTGTGGGAGCTCACATCACACTGCAAGACAGAGAGCTCAGGAGGTGAACTTCACGGTTAAAATCACACATATCATGGGAATGAATTACAGATTTTAACCTGTGGAGCAAAAGGAATGCTCTCTCTCTCTAGATTTGGGACCCTGAATTGAATTTTAAGTTTTGCCATCAGTATTGTTTCAGTGTTCTGTCAAGGCTAATTTTCTCCTCTAAAAAGAGCTCAAAGAAATAGCCAATATATACGAAAGGTATTTTAATTCTAATGAAAAGGGAGAAATTCTGTAAAATATATAAACTACCCTTTTCTTTTGAAAAGTGAACAGCAAACTGCCTACCCTGTGGGAATAATGCATATACTTGAATTATTCTCATTATTCTCTCCAAAGCTAAATGTATGTGCATCCATTTATGTTTATAAATATATGGAGATACAGTCCTCCTTTTAATGAAACACAAAACAAGCCTCCTGCTGACTTGAGTAGGAATAGCTTCTGCAGCTGTAAGAACTTATTTTCTGAAACTGTCAAAGTGAAAGTTCAAAAACTAGTTAGCTTTGCATTTTATCATAACTGTCATTTCCCTCGATAATTTTCAGAAATGCTAAGAGATAACACTGTCAGGCCACATTCTAGGATATTTATTCCTTATCTTGATACCTCCAATGGGGTCAGAGGAGAAAAGAATGTTTTCATGTCTCATGTCAAATGTTTAAAATAAATGACAGGAGTACTGTCGTGTGTGTCTGAAAAAGTTGTCATTCTTCCCATGTGACAGAATTAATTGATACCTTTGAAAATCAAGATCAAAGTTATAAGCACAAGAATATTCCAGTAATCTCTAAAATCAGTTCTTTACAAAACTGTTGGAAAAAATCATTAAGAGTTTAACACTTTTAAACTTTTAGTCGCCTTTATGTGAGTTTTAAATAATTGATTGTTACCCAAATGGTATTGTTGGGGGTTGAATAATGTAGAACATGTTTTAAAATGTACAAAATCTGTTCTGAGGCTTACATGTTCTTTCAATTAAAAAGTGCCTATATAAAAATACAAACTATATTTTTATATTACAGTGAATCTTATTGATAATATTTTCATTTACTAATTATGAAGAATTGCAGAACATAAGGATGAGTTGCATAAATAAAAGTCTTTTTGTTTGCTTTTCTACCTCATTTTTTTCTTTCTTTCTTTTTTTCTTTTAATATTGGTTTTTAGGTTAAAAGTACCAAGAACATTGTGTAGTGTTGGTGCCTTTCCCTGCCCTTCCCCTAACTGGCTGTCGCTGTTCTCTGAATTCCAGATCTGCAATGGTTAAACACTGAAGGTCCTATTTCTCTTCACAAAGACCTTTGTGGAAAAGTTGTGGTGTTGGATTTCTTCACTTACTGCTGCATCAATTGCTTGCACCTGCTGCCTGACCTCCATGCCTTAGAGCACCAGTACTCTGATAAAGGTAAAAGTGCTTTGGCTGCCTCAGAATAGAATTTCCTGGCAGTGTTGCAGGCTGAGGAGCTGAGTCACTTTGTTGCTGGTTACTAAACTGCTGGCTGTATTTCAGGGGTGTCTAAAAATGTCTTCTAATCTTTTAAGTAGCCTAAAAAAGGTGACAGTGTGTACTTCCATCACATTTTTAAATGGGTTAAATAAAGTGTCTGTTGTGTCTGTGTAATTAGGCAAACAGGATATGTGCTTGAAGCCCAAATCTGATATCTCTATAAATAAGGTGACTTTCAAAAAGCTACTTAAGAATGTGAGATACAGGCTCAAAATTAATACAAGTAGGTAACTTTCTTTCCTTCATTGAGGAACCAGTTCTGAGAAGAATATAGTAAAGGTGATAGAGTGGATATAGACAGGTGGTAGAATAGGATGTAGATTACTTTTTTTTTCCATTGGAACTGAAATAACAAAATATGTAAGGTTGATGTAGATTTTTTTGGTATTGGCATCATGTTGTCCACCATTAATAACCCTATATTTTAGAGAGGGAATTATGGTCTTTAAAGTCACATCTGAAATGAGATCAGTCTCTCACTCTGACTGAATAAAAATGAAGGGTAATTTCTGTTTAGAATGCAGTGTCTTGTCATGATGGCTTGTCAGAGATAAGCTGTAGTCCTGCACAGTGTGTCAGCTACTCACTTATCTGGATATTTTAATTGGCTGAACATGGAGATGAAGAACAGTATTACTTTCAGTTCTGATATATTGTATTAAATACAATATATATGTAGTAAATGACATTATAATATTTGATTCTCCATTGGTGTTTTAGATTGGTTTTAATTTTGGCAGTGTTTATTTTCATGTGTTACCTTTTTCACTAGAAAAAGGAATTGCAGTATTTTAAATTTACATAGTGCTTTAGATAGGTTACTCAGTACTTCGCAGAAGAATCTAACTAATTTTTCTACCTTGGAAAGCTTAGATGTTTGTTTTGGAGAAATTTGAGATGCAGTGTACTGTTTCAAACAATAGGAACTTTGTCTTATAAGGAAAAACCTTCGTGGCATTTTTTTGGAGGGCATCAGTTTAAGTGGAAAGTGAATGGCAGATGATAAGTGGACTGTTGTGGATCAGACATGTAGGGAAGGTCTAGATACAGATTTTGGAAGATTATTTTGGCATAAAATGAATAATACCTTTAAATGGTAACTATTTTATAGTATACTGTGAGTGTAGTAATGTAGCTGTCATATCCTTAATCTGTTTTTTAACACCTATGTGTTAAATCAGGTGATAATAAAATACTCATTTTAACAACCTCTCCCCACAATCTTTCTCCCAAAAGTGCTTGAATATCTTTATACTGGTGTAGAAGAGGCTGCAGCACTCTGAGCTAAAGGTCCACTTGCTGACATATTTTTTCCTTTGACTTGTATTAAACTTCTGTCATGGGAGTTACTACTTTATAAAGGGTGATAAATGATTTTTATATTTGAACTAGCCCTGTAAGTTTTCTTTGGATTTCAGCTATCCTGTTCCTCTAGAAACTGGAGTGAGAAAAGAGATGCTTAGGGTGAAAGTGGAGGTAAAAGGAAAGAAGAACAGGTGTGTGGAACATTAATCTTAAATTAAAGGCATTAGGAAACAGAGGTTATTAGTTGGATTCAGGAAGAGATTAAGGTGCTTGATAGTTCAAACAAAAAAAAAATTGTTTTTTTTTCACTGTAGATCTCCCTTTTGGTTCTTTTCTGCTGTTTTAATGTCATGATTGTCAACCCTTTCAGGATTACTTAATCTCTTTGCTGTGCTACGTATCTAAATTTTAACATTACAGTAATATGTATAAATATACAAGGCAGTAAGGGTGGTGTGTTTTTTAACCATGGAAGAATTTTTCAGTACATGGTCTTATATCACTGTGCATCTTTTCATTCAAAGCAAATGAGATTTACTAATTACTAGGAGAAAGGGGACAGGAGAGTTGTTGACTTGAGAAGGTTGAGAAAGATAAAAGTTGGAAGAACAAAGCATCTTGCTTGGGCAAAGCATCTGTCTCATAATGCATTTGGATAGTTAATCTCTTGTTTGAATACTTGAAGGTGTATTACCTATTTTTTCTTAGTTACAAGAACAAACCTTGATCTAGTTGATGTACATTTTGTACATACATACTCTGTACGTACATACTCTGATGATTTGTTTTAATGTGGTTCAAATGCCCTTACATGGAGCATGTTGAAACTTCAGCTGTGTGATCACCAGAGAGGAGAAGTTTAGCAGAGGAGGCTATAATGTTAGGGTGATCCTAAATCATTATAAATGTTATAGCACATGTGCCATAGCTCTGTTGTCTGGAAGTTCAGGATATCTGTTTCAAAGTGAAGACTGCTTTCCATCGGATTGAATGTCTCCCAGCATCTTTATCTGATATGCTCTCACTGCTATCTTCACTGGTGCTATTTCTGTGTTTCAAGTGGCATTCAGAAAGTTATTTTAAACCCCAGTGCATATTCAGTTCATGTTATCAGCAGTCCAGAAATTACTTCTATAAGAGGAAGTACTTTTTAATATTCAGAAATAGCTTGGCATAAATCCAGTGTTGTGCTCTGCTATAATCCTTCAAAGAAAGTTTTAAATGGAGTGTATATTGTTACTTCTGAGCATTGCATCCATCATTTCCACAGGAGTTTTCGTCATGAGGGAATGTTGTACCTTACTTGTGCTGTTCAGGTGTTGACTATAGAATTGTATTTCTAGCTTTAATGATGTTTTTGAAGGACAGATACAAGCTCAGGTGCCAATCCCTTCACAGTTAAAATCTTTGACCTGCTTTTTGGATTTCAGCAGTTAATGATTGCACAACTTCAGCTGTCTGATACTGCAACATTTTGTTCCAATGGAGTTGATAAGACTGTATCAGTTATAGTGAATTTTTAATTTTTTAATGGTGAAATGGTTATATTAAGCCTGCCTTTTTTGTAATAAGTGTTGTTCGTTGTTTTGTCATAGTTGTCAGTGCTGCCATTTTTATTCGACAGAATTCTGTATTGATTTTGGAGGCCTATTCATTATATCTCTAACTGTTTATCTAGAAGTAGTTATGTCCAGGTAATTTTGGAATTCCAAGATTTGGTGTTATTTTTGTGGCACCCAGGTAACTGTGAAAAAGAATTTTCTGAAACATTATGGTTGTGTATAGGAATCAGAAGACAAAGAGGTGTCTTAAGTATCTTTAAAATACCCCAAAGTGTCAGTTGAACAGCTACAACTTACCCACAATTATTTTGAAAGTATTTTCTAGCTTAGTATGTTGAGGTTCAGGAACTGAGAACAATTCATGTCAGCCAGCCAGGGAAGTAATGGTCCTAAAATTTGGTAATTTTACCTAATAGTTATTTCTAAATTTCAGATTTTCGATACGTAACTATCTATAGTCCTACTGAGATGTAATTGCTTTCTGTTTGTTCAAATCTTCTCTCATTCTGGGAAGCAGTCAGATTGAGAGAACTGTCGTTCATTTTTCCTTTTTCTTTTTTTTTATTTTTATTCAAATGCATTTCAGTGGCACAACTTCATTTTTCTTTGCAGATGGTCTTGTTATTGTTGGTGTCCATTCAGCGAAATTCCCAAATGAAAAAGTTCTGGATAACATTAAAAGTGCTGTTCTGAGATACAATATTGTCCACCCTGTAGTAAATGATGCAGATGCAACACTGTGGCATGAGCTGGAAGTGTCCTGCTGGCCAACTCTGGTCATTCTTGGGCCTCGTGGAAATATGCTGTTTTCTCTTGTTGGAGAGGGGCACAGAGAGAAATTGTTTTTATTTACTTCTATAACACTGAAATTCTACAAGGAAAGAGGACAAATCAAAGACAACAACATTGGAATAAAGCTGTACAGAGACTCCCTTCCACCTTCTCCTCTGCTGTTTCCTGGCAAAGTGACTGTAGATGATTCAGGAGGAAGGTTGGTCATAGCAGACACTGGGCATCACAGGATTTTGGTTACTCGTAAAAATGGACAAATTCTACACACTATTGGAGGTAAGGACATATATGTAAGTTTATTATAGCAATTTCAGTTTAGGAGTAGAGGGTGTTTGCTGTGCCTCCTGGGCTGACTCTTTTCCTACAGGACCTGGCAGTTCGTAAGCTTTGCCAGAATTTTGTTTTGTACTAAAATCACTTTTACTCAATTTGGGGGTAGTGGTGTAAGACCACCAGTGGGAGACTGTTAATGCAATTGTCAGAGATGCCTAACTTTTTCATTGCTTCATTGACTAAAGTTCACGTTTTCATGTGATGTCTAATATGAATTACAAAAATGAATTTTGTATTCCTGTGAAGGAATTGCAAATGGTTTTAGGTGTAAAAGATATACATTTGCATCAAGCAGCAAGGTAGGGAAAAGACCAGAGACTGTAATGCCTCCCTTTCCAATAGAAGTGAATTTTGAGTTGTAGTGGTGTTGGGAGAAGAGGTTTTCCATGTGTGTTTTTTTGTTTGGTTATTAAGTTTTTTTCAATGGAAGAACATTCCTGTTTAGGATCTCCTGTGGTTTCAAAAGCAGAGGAGAATTACTAAGAACAGTGGCATTCCATGAGGTACACAGGCACCTGAGAATGCACTTGCCTTAGTACTATAAAAAGACTTTCTCATCAAATCTGAGATGATAATATATAAACAAGTTGTGAAAATAGTGAAAATATTTTAAATTTAGTTACACTTGTTAAAAAGTTTATATAAGTTACATTTCAGCTTTAGAAAACTAACATCCATCGCTGCTTTTGTGAAATAACAATGTGCTTTACAATGCAAATGAAGACAATTTGCACACACTTTGTATGCTTTAGTGTTTCACAAATGAGATTGTTCTTTTTTTAAACCTATTAAAATGGTCAGTTACATCTTAGTGCAGCAAGGATGTAACTGTTAGGGCAATCAAAATAGACAGATTTAGGAAGAGGTTGAATCCTCAGATTATTGAAAACAATGGTTTGTTTGTGTCACAGAATCAGGACCTGTGTGCTGATGTGTTCTATACTAGTCTGGAATTGACTAATGCCTGCCCCAGGGCAGGATCCTACAAATCTCATAAAAATCCTCTTCTGTTTAAAGAAAGGAAGAAAAATTCTCTTGCTATTTGAAGTAACACTGCATTGTCTAGACAGGCTACTTATCCAAGTTAACCTGATTTATCATTAAGGCATTAGCCTAAATACTGTTCTCCTGTAGGATATGCAAACAGAATTTCTTACAACAAATATGAGAGAATTTGGTTTCTGCTTGATATGTGAGAAGAAGTCTCTGCCTACAAGCTACCCTTTAGTGTTCTGGGACAGTCATTAAATAGGAATTCAGGAGTGTCCTAAGCTCCAAACTGGTACCTTCCTTCCTGTGGCATTGTGTGCTATTCCCTTCCCTGGGAATGTGCACCCTCACATTTCCAAGGGGAGCTGCTGGAATCTGACACACCAGTACTTCAGTCCTGTGTGTCTGATAGGGTCTAAATTGATTTCTGACAGGAGGTTGTAAAAATTTGTGTGTTTCAGTGACTCAGTTAAATGATTCAGTGGGCAGAAAATAATGTAATGAAGTTGATAATGCAGTAATAAATGTGGGCATGCACAAAGGTTGAAATTGTTATTTGCATCATAAATCATGGTACACACGTAACTCATACCTAAATGTCTTCTGCTGACACATCCTGCTAATGCACTTTAAATGCTACCTCCTCTGAAGTACAGTGCTTACCTTCAGACTGTTGAGTTCCTTTCTATTTCCTGAATGTTGTATGCAGAAGAATGCCACTCCATCATTCTTAGTGTTCTTTTGTGTAATTAGTTCCATATCATCTTTTCCCTAATTAGTTTTCTTAATGAGAAAATGTTGCTAATCAAATATTAGTTTCATTTGTGATTACATCAGAATCTAAACCAATGAATGGAGTTAAGCTTTGGAATTTTTTTTCCTGCTGGCTTGCTTTGATGTAGTCAAGAATTAAAAAAAACCCTGTCGTTTTTTATTTTTGTCTTCCATTGTTGCTGTTGTCCTTTAGTGCAATTTAGAGCCCTGTTAGGACTCCTCTAGAACAATTTAGAACCCTATTAAGACTTCTCTTTAAAATATGAGCTTAAAAAAGCAGAGAACTTGTGCAGAATGAGTTCAGAGCTAAATAGCACCAGGCTATTTTGATTACATAGCACAGTGACTAAAATGACACTACACCAAATACTAATAATATAAAATGTACAAGGTGCTGTGAAAGCAGCTCCTGGAGTATGTAATCTCCTGGTATGTATGCACTTTAAGGTGACTTTTTTCAAAAACTACTTTTGAGTTTGCTGTGTTTTATTTATAGGTCCAAACAGTGGAAGGAGAGATGGAGGATTTTCAGAAGCAGCTTTCAACTCACCACAAGGAATCGCTATAAAAGAGAATGTTATTTATGTAGCTGACACAGAAAATCACCTAATTAGAAAGGTAAATTTTCCATAAGGAAATTCAAAGTTTAATCTCTTATACTGTATTCTACTTACACAGGTGAAAATTTACACCACATGAATTACTCTCCCAATAACATCAGAAAAGAAATTTGGTCCACTATCTTATAAAGAAACACTGTTGTGCAGGGCTTTTTTAAGAGCTACATATACTTATGTGCTTCCTCTCAAATGCAGATGAGGTGGTCTACACCTTATAGCATAACAGGTTTTTTTGTTTTAGTTTGGGGTTTTTTCCCTAGTCTCTCTTACTTTCCTGTTTTGAGAAACATCTATTTTTAGTACTGGAAGCAAAAACTGGTTTTGTTTCACTTCCAGAAGTATCAGATTCTTATCTACAGTTATTGTAGTGCTATGGTGCAGTGAATATCCAAACTTCCCTTGGCTGTTTGGGTCTCTCAAATGCAGGTAAGTGCCCAGAATTGGCTGCAAGTGTATTGTTTTTGATGAAACACTTGCAAAGTTTTAGCATATAGGAATTGAATCTTACATTGGGTTAGGTCAACTTTAGGATAATCAGAAGGAAAGTTTGGTGATGCAATCTTATTCTTTGAAGTATTGTGTGCATCTCAGAAGATCTTGAACTCGGGTCCTCACCAATATCCCATTTGTGATCAGAGGAGGTCCACTCTTAATGCATCTGAAGTGCCTTTGTACAGATTATTTTATATGGAGATGGGAAATACTGTTACAGTATGTGAGTTATGTCATATTCCTATATGAATTTAAAATTTAAAAACCACACCCATTGTTTATCTAAGTATTTATCCAGAAATTGGTGATGATTTCTTCTACAGCTGTTGAGCAAATGCTGACAGAGCAGTGATAATTTTTGTTGCACACGGAATAGAGTTCCATGTATGTGTTTTTCATACTGCCTCCTGCTTTCCCACCCCATATTCCCTGTCCATCAGCAAGCATTGTGGTAAAATTAATTATTTCCCTAAAAAAACCCCAAATGCCTGATATTTGTTAGGATTTCTCTGATTTCAATATCTATCTCAAATTATCTGTAACTTTGGTCAAGTTAATTTCATATGTTCATTTAATGTGTCATTTTGCTTCACACAGATTGACCTGGAATTGCAGGTGGTGACCACTGTAGCAGGCATTGGGGTACAAGGTGTTGATAAGGAAGGTGGAGCAAAGGGAGAAGAGCAGCCCATCAGTTCTCCGTGGGATGTGGTCTTTGGAAGTTCAAGTACTGTATCAGTTGAGCTTTAACATCTCATATTTACATGTGTGACTGTTTGCTAAATGTTTTCCTGTTTTGGTATTAATCTGAGTCAGAAGAAGTAAAGATTTACTGTCAAACTCAGTCTAAAACACAATAGTTTCTATTGCAAATGGTAACTGCAGCTGTGCTTTGGATCCTGAAATGTTACTTGATGGAAGAAAAATTCTTTTGTATCGAGTTATGTAGTTACTGGATCCAAACAGAGAAGGAAATAATGATTGCTGTTTTTAGGCCAGTGCCTTAAGCCAGGATCACTTAAGAAGCAGGTACATTTTACAGGAAGTGAGTATTGTCTAAAAGTTCCTTTCCTTGACTATACAGACATGTCCGACCACTTGTAAATATTTGAGTTTAGGAAATAAAAATAATTTTATTGGGGACCTCTGTTTATTCCTGTTTATGTAACATAAAATCATTAGGCTCAAGATCACTGTAGAGTCAGTCAAACAGGAGAGGAATACCTTAGCACAAACCATGCAAGTATCAGGAGGTAAAATGAATTTTTGCATAATAGGATGCAAGAATCACCTTCTGAGGACTTAAGTAGTTTTCTTTTCCAATTCACTTAACACACACCTGAGCCTGGTATCTCATAGCTGCCATGCTTTCAGCTATTACTGACTGGGAGTTGAAGCATGGCTTTCTCATGTTTCCATTTCAGTCCAATTTAGAAGTTGCAGATGCCAGTATATGAACAATGCCAGAACAATGCTTTGATGTGGCATCAAACCCTTAGGCTGGTATTTCAGACATGAAATACTGACTTCCAGTATTGGAGTTTCTTTTATTGGCAGAAGAATGGGGTGGGGAATGAGCATGATTTATCTCTAATATCTTGATATTAGAGGTGCTTTGCAAGTTTAGTAACATTTTGCTGACATGGAAGCATTTGTTAAAATCTTGTGTCAGTTATGAGGGAGAAAAATACACTGAAGTGTGAGGGAACTTAGAATCACAGAATGGTTTGGGTTAGAGGGGACTTTAAAGACCATTTTTCCTGCCCGGGACAGGGACATCTTCCACTAGACCAGGTTGCTCAAAGTCTCATCCAGCCTGGTCATGAACAATTCCAGGGATGGGGCATGCACAGCTTTCCTAGGCAACTGGTGCCAGTTCCTCACCATCCTCACAGTTAAGAATTGCTTCCTAATTTCTAATGTGAATCTGCCCTCTGTCAGTTTGAAGCCATTTCCCCTTGTCCTGTCACTGCATGCCCTTATCAAAAGTCCCTCTCCAGTTCTTGTTTAGCCCCTTTATGTACTGGAAGGTACTCTAAGGTCTCCTCACAGTCTTCTCTGGGCTGAACAACTCAACTCTCTCAGCCTGTCTCCATAGCAGAGGTGCTGCTCTAGCTCTCAGATCATCCTAGTGGCCTCCTCTGGTCCAACATGAAGCATCAAGTTCAAGAAGCTGCTTCAGAAATGCTCATAGTGTAGAGTCTTCTGGTACAGATACATTGTCAGTATAGACAGAGTACAACCTGCAGCCTTGGGTACTTGAGTGAGGATTGGGATATGTTTCCAGATTTAACACTTCTATTAACATATCTTGTACAGCAAAAAAGCACCTTTTTTCAAAGGTCATGTCAGCAACCCTTACAGGCTGTGTTAAGCATATGGAGTCCTCCTTGGAAGGGCAAGGAGAAGCACCTGAAAGAGAACCTCACTAATGCAGACACGAGTTTTACTGAATTTTGTACAATCTGATTTTCCTTTTGTGAACCAGGAGACCTGTGTGGCTGGATGGTGTCATTTTCACGAGATCTTGAACCAGAAAGCTGATCCCTGTGGGATGTTATTGTAGAGCTATTTCACAGATCAACAGAGGGGACTAATAACTGATCAGTGCTTCAGAAACTTGAGCTGGCTAACAGAACTATTCAAAGTATCCTATAATTTTACTTTTAATTTTTCATGATGCTTTCTTCTGCTTCTGTCAGTAGTTGAATATATGATGATTTTTTTTTTTTTTTAGTTTTGAGAGCTCTGCTTGTTAAATATTAATTGATATGATAATTGTTATCAACATGAACATAGTATTTACTGAGTTAGTCACCTGTGGAGGATTAGTCATCTGTACTGTTCAACACTGCTGAATTTTAATAACCATTTGCATAGAAATCAGATCTTCTGAATGCACTTTATTCAGACCTATGCAGTTTTTTTCATATTTAATTAGAACCTACTAGTCAGTTTGTTATTTAGATTGCCACAAAATATAATATAGGCTGTCAGTTAAGCAGAGATTAAATCAATTAATTTTTTTTTGAGAGGGTAATAAGCCTAATAGATAAAATGGGGGAAAATATACATTACTGTAATAGCAGTAGATTCTAAAATTCTTTAGAAAACTACAACTGGAGAGAGTTGTGAAAATGGAGAGTTAAATTGAACGGAATGTTAACAGGAATCTGTCTCCGACCATGAGGAACCAGGGCTGCAGTGCATGTCTAGCAAGCTTTTTTTACTGTCATAAGCTGCAGTGACTTCTTTAAGTTTGTTACCAGACATCAAAATAATTTGTCAGAAATGCAGCAGGGTTTGCCAAGGTTGCCTTGTCAAGTTGCAAATTGCAAAGTTGAGTTGCAACTTGCTTGAGCATAGTGGGATCTTCTGCTGCTCTGCAGTATAGCATAGAGTGCCTTTGTGCCTCTGAGTGCTGTCCTACAAGCTTATACCCTGCTATCAGAACATGAAAACTGCTCTGCCCGTGTTTGTTTAAGCACTTGGATGGGTGAGGTAATTTATGAGAGTTTCAAAAATAACTTTTGTTTGCACCCACACAGCAGTGTCCTTTTTTTTACATATGCTTACATCTTTCTGTGCAAGTTGTCGGAGTTAACATGTGTCTCAACAAATAGTAGGTTCACTATTACAAATTTTAAAAGTTTGATTTTTGTGTTAACTGGTGTGGCATGTGGGAAATTACACCATACCTTCCCATTTTCCTTAGTTCTATGTATCTTAAACTGCAGTTTCAGAAGATAGATTTATAGTTATTTATTTAAATATGGATTGTATAGTTTTTAAACAAGTGATACTTCTGGGAGTTTCCTTTCAGTGTCCAAAGCTGTGCTATCCAGAACATGAAAAGGAGAAAAAGGAAGTTGAAATGTTTAAGCAAGTTATGTACTGAACAGATACATATTAGTATATGATAGTATTATACATAGATAGTATTAAACAGCTTATGCTGACCTTTTTCAAAGTCTCAAAGGGGAAAGATGGCAATCTTTTAAGAGAAAGATTTTTTTCCTCTATCACTGACGTTTCTTTAGTTTACTCCTATATATGGTTTAGAGTATGTATTGATCAACTGCAAAAATTATTTTTTTCTTTAAAACCTTAATATGTAGGTGGTTGAGAAATGGAAAATACTGAGAAAAACTTTGAGGACATGAATAAGTTAATATTCAGAACTGATGCTATGTAGCATTCTTTGAAGTATCCACATAGTATTTTCCTAAGTAGGCTTTTGTTGCCCTGTTCTATACAAATGCTGAAATCTAAGACAGAGACGAAGTGAGTGTGAAACACCATTTAAACCACATTTGGCACAAATGTCTCCATTTGAGGCAGGGGAGTTAATGGAGACAAAACAGATGGTAGGATTCAGACAGTGTATTCTTCCTTGTCATCTTTTTTATTTCTTTAGTTGTGGCCACTGAGCTTGTGTTTTACCCTCCTGTTAAAATTCTTGAATGAACTCCATGGATTAAATTCTGGCTTTGCTGAGGTTGGTGCTGAAATTTGCATTGATATAGATTGTGTGGGAAGTAGAAGGGGAGGGACAGCAGCTTAAAAATACATTACAAAATTAGTGTGTGCTTTTTTAGCTTTCTCTGTTGTGCCCTTCTATTTTTATTTAGTGGGTGTTGAAAGCAAGCGATACTTTAATGCACAGTTGATTTGAGCATGAAATGTTCTTGATAGCTGCATTCTTGCTGGAAGGAGCAGGACAATGACCTGTGCTTGGTGACATAACCATGTGTTTCACATTCCAAAATCTGGTCTTAAACTGCAGGATTGGAATCTATTTTTAGAAACTCCCCAAGTAGAGTATTGACCATGCTTTCAGTAAATTTGTTGGAATTTTTTACATCAATTTAAGTATTATGTAGATAGGATTTAAATGAAAGTACCGTACCTTATCATACTGTTGCAATTTCTATAGCCCTTAAAAGGCAAAAGTATCTAAGACATTTTTCATCCTTCTCTGTGTTTCTGCTAGAGGGTTGTTTGGTACCACTGCATTCCAGAGCAAACGTGGTTTTTTTTCCTGTATTACTCATGGTGATTCTTTCATAATGTAAAAAAAAATTAAAAATCACTTAAGCAGTAAGCAATTAGCATTTCCTGCTTGAGCTCAGATCATACATGAAGTGTTTATGTCTGAACTGTCTGTATCTTGAAGGGATGATTTCTTCTACATGTCACCATTTTTCCTTCTAATCTGGTCTCATTCTGTCATTGAGGCTGTGGCTGTCATTGTCCTGTGGAAGGAATTTTCCTGGGTAATAGCTGAAAATAAAAGAGCTGCATTTGCTATCATCAGGCTTTAATTTGGAATCATTTTCCTGGACAAAGCAAAGCTAGAATTCTTCCAAAGATATGTTGTGAATATGATATGACTTCATGATGTAGCAATGTGGATTTACTTTGAATGCAAAAGGCCTGCTCATCTCTTTAGCAGTTTCCTGTGCAAACTACAAGCTCAAAGATTTCTCATTTGGTTTTGCCATTATACAAGTTCAGTTCCAAAGAAAATCATGGTAAGAGACATCACTGACACAAAGCTGCATTGTCTTTATTTTCTTGTTGAACTAGATCCTAAATTACTTGTAAATAGCTATCATTTTTCATTTTAGATTCCAGGAATTTCAAACTGGATCCTAAATTACTTGTAAATAGCCATTATTTTTTTTTTATTTTAGATTCTTGGAATTTCAAAGAAGAAGTAACTTCATTAAAGAGAGAGGTGAAGTAAAGTGAAGGTTTTATTCCTGTGTAAGAACTGTTTTAGGTGAAAAAGTCTTTAGAGAAATAAGAAAATAGGAAGTTACAGGGCAGGATTGCAGTGAAGCAGGACCTTACCCAGTCTTATTTTGGGTTTATGAGTATTGCTGAGTAGTAATAGTAACAAAATTGATTAGTATTTTGCATGTTCATTATATAAACAATTTAAGAAATTAGGTACTTATGTCAATATTTTGGTATAAACATGCCTGTGACATAACAAGGTCTGAAGTCTTGATATAAAGGTATAATGGGAGTAGTGACTGAATAGTCAACAGTAATCTTACTCAATTTAGTTTGACAGACTACTTTTCCAAATTGTACTTCTCTGTGTCTTGACAAAATGGATAATGATAGTGATTACTTTCTGCAGTAAAGAAGTAGTTGCATTAGCAGAGTTGCCATCCTAACTGGTGTCAAACTTAGAATTGTTTTGAAGTCCATGACTTGAAACTGCCTTCTGCAAAAAAAGTATTATATTTGTACATGGAGTGATGGATCTCAATCTCTTTGTTCCACAGTCTACAATCTGATTCTATTCATTAAATCTGTGTTCACAATAAAGAAGCTTAAACTACAAATCAGATTTCTAAAGAATACTTGGCATATCAGTTCTTAATTTCAGATGCAGAACTGCTGAAATTACACATCTTAGCAAGTCTTAGAGAGGCTTTGCCAGGCATGCTGGGGTCAGAAGGAGACACATTTTTTAGCTGTTACCATTTGAGGCTGGAAGTGCTTTTGAATATGGAATGCAGGTATTGGAAGTCGAGGGAGACCGTGCTGCTGAAGTACCCTCAAGTGTGTGTGTAATTGCTGTGCTTAATTAGGAATGAGTAAAACACACAGGCTTAGCTTCTTCTGTAGTTACAGTGATGTATCCCAACACCAAATAATCCAAATTATTTTCTTCATGTTTGCAAATACTGTATCTTCTGCTTGGGCTTTTTTTGGAAATATTTACTGCCATTGCAGTTAGAAGACCTGAGTTAGAAAACTTGGGAAAGAAATCAAAAAGTACTTCATTACAGTCATAATTTTTAGCTCCCTATTATCTCCACTGTATGAAACCCCCTTGGTATCTAAATCCATAATGAGAGGGAAGGTATGTTAACTAAGGAGGAAAATTCCAGAAGCATTTTGTTTCATAAAGGGTTGTGCCATTTGGGTGATGCAACAGTATGTGAAAGAGTGCCAGGTAGCAAAAATAAAAAGAAGAAAATTGATTTTTAGTCATCCAAAAAGGGTTATGTGTACTTGTAAAAGTGCAGGCTTCACTGATAAAGCATTCCTTTGGAGCTTTGCTGTTTGTGTCTCACTGACAAACACTGATTCTCTATTTTTGTGTCACATTTGCATTTAATTTGCTGAACTTCCACTGACTGAAGAGCAGGTGAGATGTGCATTCGCTGTGCATGTGCCTATCTGTGAACTGCAGGGTGTGTTGTATAGCCCCTTTTGCTTCTTGAGAATTTGCAGAGGATGAGTTTACCAGCAGACTTCTTCCTTGGTTCTTTTTATTTCTTCAAAGATAAAATTAGTAGACAGGAATAATATTTTCAGACTTTGGTCTATTTAGAAAATGTCAGTGGTGCCAGCCACAAAATGTAACTTTGATTCCCAGGCTTTTATTTCCCAGACTGGAAGTAAGCATGCAGTCCCAGATAGACAGGCTGAAAGTGTGGGTAGTCCTGGGAATGGAATCCCTTCAAACAGATACTGCTCACGACTGGTGCCCAACAAAGTAATTTCTGTGCATTCAGATTGACTCTCCAGTAATGGTCAGCAGTGTTCTGACTGAGGATGTGCCTGTGTACAGACAGGACTGTGACTTCTTAACACACAGACCCAGCAGAGGCAGATTCAGGAGCTGCAGCATTGTACAGTAACTGAGGCATCATCTGATGGGGAATGTTTGTGCACTCAGAGCTGTAGGTCACTATTAGTGAATGGGATATCCTTGTGTTATAAACATTTGCAAGCCATACCTCACTTGGATGCAGGCACAGCACAGATAAGAAAGCACATACCCTAATAAGGAGAAACTACTCTGCATTTTTAAAACAGCTCAGGAGGGGTTGGAATGTGGTGCTTAATTGAATAAATGCAAGAGAATTGTTTTTTTCTCTTATTTTGTCTTATAATAAATTCTTTAGAAATAAATACTTTCCATTCATGGATGATAAGGAATTACGAAAATTATTGCATTATCATAATTTTAGCATTCTGGCTCTCCCTGGCCCCCTTCTCCTCTGAGAACTGTACAAGGATAACAGTGGTGATGTCCTCAAACTATTCTGTTGTGAAAGAAAAAGTTTTTCTGCCTTTTGTGTCAGAACATGAAGTGTTATGAGAGGACTATTGTGTGATAAAACACCTTAGCTGTGTAGCATTAGTTTAAATTTTCTAGGTTTGTGTAGTTTTTTTTTTTATTAAAGCTCTGGCATATTTTTCACGATTTCACAAAGAGCCTGTGCTGTTTCCATGCTAGCATCCATTCTCTTTGTTCTAAAGGCCATTCACTAGAAAATATTTCTGTTGAAATTTATGGCAGTTATGGAGCTCTTACTTATTTTTACGGCCTTATTCTCTAGTTGAAGAAGAGATCTTCTCTCTATCAATCTTACATATCCAGTAAAATTTGAATTTAATATTGATGCTTTTTTCTCATATTTCATACATTTTGCTGGGTGCAGAATTAGAGTAAGAAGCCTTTTCAATTTTTCAATGTCTAACTGTCACAGGAGAGTTTTTAGTCTGTGGTATTGGAGAACTGGATAGATGAATGGAACAGATTTTTCAGCAGTACTCAGTTCAAGTCTTACTCCTTCATTTAATTGGTGGATAAAGTGAATATTAAATAATTAACAGAGCTTTCTGAGATAAATCAGAATGCATTGCATAACATAGCAAGATAAAAAAACTCACTTTCTGAATAGACCAGTGATTTTAACAGTTTTCATTCTCTGGTACTTAGAATAGTAACATCTGAATGTGCAAGATATGCATAATGGAAATAGAAAATCCTGAATCTGGGCAGTTACTGTATAGGAAGGAGTGAAATTATTTCATAATCTCTTTTCTCAATTTAAATCTCTTAGAAATGAGCTCTAATCAAAAAGGGATTGGGACAGGGAAGTGTTGTTTTTGTTTTTTATACTGGAGTGTTTTTGGCATTGTTGGAACTTTGGTAGCATTTCTGGTAATTTATAAAATGTGTGTTTTGCAACTCAATTTGCAAACCTTTTTTGATCCAGAAAAAGCTTTTAGGCACTTTGCAAGTTTGACTTTCATTTTTAGAGCTCTAGTTTATGTAAAAACATGGAGCCACAGGGAGGTGCAGAAAGAGTCACCAGAGTTACTTTGATAGCAGTCTTTGGAACTTGCATATTTATCCAAGAAACAGAAAATGCTGAAGAAAAACTCTGTTAAAATCATGCCAGTACTGTTCTGAAGAGACCTCACAGTTTAAGGAAATGAATTCTGGAGAAAGAAGAATGCCATTTTTCCCTTCTTGTGGTTTGTGTTGTAGAAAAGATTTAGAATTAGAAGAAGAATGGCAGAATCTCAGTTGGGGGAATGGTGGTAATTTCATTTTTTGGACTAACTTGTCAGATTTAAAATGATTGCAGGCATTTTGCATAACATTGCTTTTATTTTGAAACTCCAAACTATTTTGGTTGGGGAGCGGCAGGGGGGAGGAATTATCCATGAGATTGTTTTCAGGAACAGCTATGAGATGCACAAGGCTTTACAAGTTCATGTGAATACAAAGCAGTTTAAAGGTATTTTTCTGTAGAGTGTGATGGTTATTCCAGTACCTAATATATGTTTTTAGAAAAAATGTTTTGATGTTGTCTATTAATACATGGGACAGTGTTAAAAAGATAATACTGTCCTCATTTTAATGCAGTTTTTAAATGTCAACTTTTTGTTCCTTAAGATTTTCAGGAAAGACTAAGATCAGTAAGTTTCTTTTGGTTTTGGGTTGTTGGGAGTTTTTTCATTGTCTTCCACAACAATTCTTCATGCATTTTTTTACTGCTGTACTGTGATTACATTTAAAGCTACAGAGTGCAAATATATTCTTCAATTTCCACTTGTAGAATTTTCTTTGTGAAGTACTATCTGGGCAAGATTTGTGTAGTTATTTATAGATTTGGATTGTTGAATAGCAGTTTTATACTTCAAGCTGAAAAAAAGTAGATGCTTGACACATGCTTCAATACTTCTTGATCAGAAGGTCACTGTTCCACAGGTCTGAGTCTTGCATCTGTGATACCACATTTGCAGGTGCTGAGGGAGAGCAACTTGGAAATTGGGTGGTTACTTCAGGGGAAAACTGGGAAATGCCCAGGTCACATTTACTGTTTGAATAAACTGCAGTTGATGCTCTCCAGGGCAAGCATCAGTTACCCTTAGCCTAAAACATGATGTCCTTTGTGTATAATTTTACATTATACACATGATGTCCTTTGTGTATTATGTACCTTGGTATTGCCACAGTTATTTCTTTCAAAACTTGTTGACAACTCCCTGTAGTTTTTTGGAGTATCTTATTTTGTCACTAGTGAAGTAAAAAAAAATCGAGATTGCATCCCCCAAAACCATGCTTAGCAAAGATAGGTACTTGTTTGGCTGGTATGAATCAAAAATAGCATGTGAAACAGACGCAGTAGTAGAATGTTACAAACAGCAAATCTCACTTGAAACATTGCCTTTATCAGGTAGGGATATTAAACCCATGATTTTTAAACCCCTGGGAATAAAGTAGCAAGAAGAAAAGAAGAAAAATACCAAGTTTTGGTAGATGAAAAACATTCTCTCTCTGTTTTTTGGTTTGTTTTTTTTTTCCCCTATGGAGAAGATGAGTAGGGGGCTGAGGAGACAGTGGAGTTGGTTTGATGATTTCTTAGTGTTGTAAAAAATTTCCAGAGTGGTTTTTTTTTATATCTGATTTTCTCTGTCCCTTTCTGAAAGTTTCAGGGACGCAGGAAGATGATGTGTTATGGATAGCAATGGCAGGCATTCACCAGATATGGGCACTGATGTTGGAAGGGGGAAAACTACCAAAGGGAAGGTAAGCAACTGTACTAAGAGAAATGTGAAATTGCTGCTTGGCTTGATAAACAGCTTTCAAATCCCAAAGAGAGAGATAATCAAATTAAACTGAAAATAATTTAGTTTAAAGGCTAATGTGTTTAAAAGTCTACCTCCTTTTCCCACATCCGTGAAATGAAATGAAAGATGCTACTTCACCTATACTGCTATGGCTTGGTAAGGTCTATTCATATAATTGAATGTTATTTTTTCTTGCATTTGCTGAGTTACCTGGTAATGAATGATGTGCTGAGGTGATAAAAAAACACAAAGGCATTGAATAATTCCTCACTGCTGCAATACAGTTGGTTTTATAACTCACAAGTGCCTGTTCTGTAGCTTCTGTTTATGCATCTTGTCTGAGCTGTTTCAAACTCATGATTGAAATTGGGTACTCTTTGCCTTTAGTGACTTAAAGAAAGGAGTCTGCCTTCGCTTTGCTGGCAGTGGGAACGAGGAGAACAGGAACAATGCTTACCCCCACAAGGCAGGGTTTTCCCAGCCCTCGGGGCTCTCCCTGGCCCCAGAGGAGCCCTGGAGCTGCCTGTTCGTGGCCGACAGCGAGAGCAGCACCGTGAGAACCATCTCGCTCAAGGACGGAGCGGTGAAGCACCTTGTAGGAGGAGAGAGAGACCCATTGGTAATCACCTCAAACTTCCCCACACTGCCCTACTAATATTCCTCAAGCCTGACCTGGAGGAACCACTTTTGGGGTGAGAGGGTAAATCAGTTTCCGTGGCCATCAGTTTCTTAACTTCACTGCTTGGAATGCAAATGTGTGGCAGTTGTGATGCTCAGGTTGTAGTGCAGACTGTTGCTCCTTAGATAAGAAATTATTTCACTTATCCTTGAAACAACTAATTTGGTTCAGCATTGTGTGGTCATTAAATCAGCTGGATTCATATTTATAACTTAGATGTGAGAGTTTCCATTTCTGTGGTTAGCACCCACACTTCTAGGTTTCAGTATCTTTGTTTTGAAATTGTCTTCATTTTTTTTAAAGTCAGTGAATTTCCATTTAATTAAAATCATTTAAATTCATGTCCACATTGAATAACCAAATCTATTAATTAAATAAAATATTTTTTCAGAATTTGTTTGCTTTTGGTGATGTGGATGGAGCAGGCATAAATGCAAAGCTGCAGCATCCCTTGGGAGTAACATGGGACAAGAAAAGACAGCTGCTTTATGTGGCAGATTCCTATAATCATAAGGTAACTATATAGTAACTTGTTATATACAGACATGGAGATTTTTATTACTACAAAGAATTATTTTAGTAACATAGACAGATTTTGCTTGGTCTTGTTAAGCTGAGGAAATGAATTACCGGAGTTCCTTTGTAGGTTCTTTTTCTTTTCTTCCTTCCTTCCCTTCTGGGTCCTTCTCTTTACCATTGTTTTGCTGTCACATTCTTCTGTGCTGATATGATGGTCTCTTGGGGAAGGTGAAATTCAAGTGCCAAGTTTACAATTCAGACTAAAGACTTTCCGTGTGCCTTCCCAAAGATGCTGAATTACAATAAAAGAGCTAGAAGGGCTTATTCAGGAATACTTGAGGTTTGATAAAACTGAGAGGACAAGAGGACTTGTTTTTCCCTTAAGAAAGCCACCTAAGTTTGAGGTATTGTGGGTTACCTCCTTGGAACTCAGGGTTCAGAGACATTGTTTTGCATGATTGTTTTTATGTGATGTTATATAAGCATCCATGTCTAGAAGGTTTTTAACTGTACACTGACTACATGCATTAAAAGAGAAGTAACCTGTTTGATTTGAAGAGTAAGGTGTATAACACTATATGCTTGTTGGAATTTTAAGGCAAATGATATTTTGTTTCAGATCTTGTATAAAACATAAACTTTTTTGCTATTTACAAAACCCCCATCTATTTATAGAAGAAAATAAACTAGAAGTTAGCCTGCTAATTTTGTTATGCTCTCACTGTTTTGCAAATGTTTCTAGAAGGGCAGCAAACATTACAAAAGCAAGTCATCCAGAATACTTTTATAGCTGAGGGTTAGGTACCTGCCAAATCATGGAAGGGAACCCTGAATGAAGACCAAAGGAAGAAGTGATGTCCATGAGGGAGTGGGGAGAGGGAAAGATGGGACATGTCACTTGGTAAAGAGTGATAGGACAGCATCAAGGATGGACACCTGGTAGCTGAGGTACTCAGAAAGCAGTGCTGGCTACTGGAAATGTGGGACATGAGATAATCCAGAATATCTAAATCCTGCTGGGTTTTCTCAGAGAAGTTTTTTGTGTCTTTGTTGATCTTAGATTAAGGTTGTGGATCCCAAGATGAAGAACTGTGCTACCCTGGCAGGCACAGGAGAAGCAGGCAATGTTGTTGGTTCCAGCTTTACCCAGTCAACTTTCAATGAACCTGGAGGTTTGTGTGTTGAGGAGAACGGCCGCCTCATGTATGTTGCAGATACAAATAATCATCAGATTAAAGTGCTGGATTTGGAAACAAAAATTCTTTCCATGGCAAGTAATACTTATTAAACAGGCTGATAGTGGTGTTTTATGTTATAAATTACTATTTCAGACTTCAGCAAGTGTGATAAAAATGAGACAGCTAACTTTGGGTACAGTAGTTGTATCTACAGGATGTTCTGTCAGGAAAATGAGCATTGCCTGTTAGCACAGTTGTTGAAAGCCTCAGTCTTCAGAAAGACAACTTTTGCATGAAAATAGAATGTGACAGCCCTCTAGAAAAGGTTAATACAGAAACATCAGTCATTAAAATGTACCACCCAGTTTTTCAGCATGAAGGACATTTCATGAGCATTTTGTAAAAAAAGGAAGTGAAAACAATTACCAAGCCATTTAATTACTCTGTGAGAGACGATTTTGGGAGGTCAGTGACTTAAAGCAAGATGTATAAAGGGCTTTCAAGCTGTCAAATCAAAACTACTGTCAAAATTGAATACAGCTTTATTTGATTGTAAACAAATCTGTGCTCACATCCACCTTACAAGGCCACTGTATCTTAATGATTTTTTGAAATGAATATATACATGTATTTATGACATAATGATCCTAATGTTTTCTTATATGTTTCTTGCACTTAATAATACACAGTCGCCAATGTGTGTTTAAATTTTCATATCATGTAACATGTCAGTGGCTTTTCTGGGAAGTTCTCCTCTATTTTACTGTGCAATGTCCATTAGTTAAAATCCTGGATTTTATGACTGAAGCATGCAGTTTAATACCAGAATTAGGAGGAAATACATTTACAGTTTATCTAAAGCAAATGTAATCCAACTGTAAAAATTTAAGATTAAGGGATACTATAAAGTAGTTGTGGTTTTTATGGCTTTAATAGTAAATATTGCTTTTAGTTGGATTAATAAGGGTTTTTTCATTTTAAGAAAACATTTTGTCCTTTTTCTATTTTGTCATAGTACTGTTGCATGCTGAAAGTTTTAGGTCAATAGCCGTGATGTCACTTTGCAACTGTGATTGTGTTGTGAAAGCCCATTTGTAATAAAAATAAAAACAAATATTTTGTTTGATTTCTACTGATAGTTGCCTATCCTGAAGCCAGAAGCATGTGATGTTCCAGATAACCTGCCTGTGCACAAGGATAAAATAGCAAACCTGCCAAGACTGCCTAAGTCTGCACCAAATGTTGAACTTCCTTCACTGACTGTAGCTCCTGGCCAGACAATTCAGTTTTTATTAAAGCTGACTCTTCCTCTGGATTCAAAACTGAATGAGGAAGCTCCCAGTGCCTGGTTTATCACAGCAGAAGGTAAAGTCCCTGGTTAGGATGGGAAGTGGGATGGGTTAGGATGGGAAGTATCAGCACATCCTGCAGTGCAGGGGAGCTCAGTCTGATGAATCAAGATGTCCCTCCCCATCCTGTGTTCCTGTTTGACCTTGTGATGCAATAATTGATATTTAGAGTTGATGCATTTAACAGCTGGAGTGCAAAGACTGAAAAGAGTCAAACACTTGCTAGAGTGCTTTTTGCTTGAATTAATGCATGCTGCATTATTTTATGACTCAGTGCTATGAGTTAGGTATGTGTAGTGTCCAGTGGTTTTTAGTTCACATACACCCAAAAATTTAAACAAAATGAAACTCAAGTTTCATTCTAACAATCAGCCTGAGCATTGCTAAATTGCACCAACCCAGCTGTAAGACCAGCACTGCTCTTTGGAAATGCCATCATTACTTAGAGTTTAATGCATTTATCTTACCTGGTGTATTAGATCTCTGATGCAAATGTATGGTAGCCATTAATTTAAGAGGTTTTGCTTGTGCATATCAGAATAAATTTTAATATCCTTTAAAGATTGTATAGGAGAAACTGCAGTTCCATTGCATTTAAATAAGGTATACTGTGTATAGATAGATAGATAGATAGATAGATAGATAGATAGATAGATAGATAGATAGATAGATAGCTGTAGTGCTGATGCAGAGCCATGGATCTCTCCATCTTTAAATGACTAATAAAGTATTTGTAAATTACTTTCCTTCTTTTTTTTTTCTGTTCACAACTGGAATAATCAGGAAGGAAATTTCCTCTTTAAATGACTAATAAAGTATTTGTAAATTACTTTCCTTCTTTTTTTTTTCTGTTCACAACTGGAATAATCAGGAAGGAAATTTCCTCTAATGTTGCATGTGGAAAGTACTTGTTGTCCTATAGGTAGAATCAGTGTTTTCTGTAGCTTTCAGACATGGTGTTAAATACCCTAATGATAAAATCTCTTTTTCCTTTGCAGATAACACCTGGTTGCTGCAAGGACAGTGTCTGACAGGAGAAATAAAGGATGTTTCCTGTCAAACTGTCATTCCCTTTCAGTTGCCTGGGAGCTGTGTGTCAGCTGAAGCCACCCTGGCCATCAAAGCGTGCCTCTACTACTGCAGCAAAGGTAGCAGTGCCTGTATGATGGCAGGAGTCTCCTTCAGCCAGCCCTTGCAGCTCTCTGGCACTGACCAAGGCAGCTTGGCCCAAGTGGAACTGATACACACCTTTGCAACCAACTAACACAAAGCCAGCTGATTTCACACTTTATTTTGCTATCCACCATTTCTGTGGGAGAAAGTACAGATAGATAACTTGGCTCTTTTTTTTTCCTGGAGCTTATGACAAAGATAAGAAATAATTTGCTTGGTAAAATGAAGTAGTTTTTCCTACAGCTTAACAGGAAAATTTATCATTACAACCTCATTTCTTTACATTACAGTAGCGGCAGTAACTTTGTAATACTGTAGACTCTGTTGCCAATTGTGAACACACTGGATATCTGCCAGTCTTAAGAAGTGGGTAACAATTTTTAGAGTCCATTTGAAAGAGCTGGTGTTACTTTGTGATGTTACTGTAAGATCTTTGCACTGTAAATAGTGTTAGAGTAGATAATTTTGGACTAACACTTAAAAAATTCCTTTTATGCCCTTACTGCATTTTAATAGAATGTCAAAAGGAAGTTTCTTTCTCCAGTCTATCAAAGAAGTATCTTGCTTATTCTTCTGTAATGACACTTACGACATGTGTATTTTGAAAATACACCTTAAACTAGGTGCAGCTCTAGTTTTATGCAAACTGAGCATTTTGCTTTAACTCAACATCACCGCCTTACACAAAGAACAAAGGTTCATGGGAAATTTTCTGTGCAAGGAAACGTTCAAACTCCTGCAGAAGAATTTCATGCTGATTTTTAACAAAGAATGTGCCTCTCTGCAATGTGTATATGTATATAAAATAACCACCACAAAGCCATGCTGGAGCTTTTCTGATACATACCAATTTACATTTTATAGAAAGTGGTAGGTAATGGTTGAAGTTCTACACTGCAGAAATTAAATGTCATCCATTTCAAGCACAGTGATTCACTCCCATTTTTATGATTTCTCTGCAAAGTCTATTCTGAAGACTTCTGTGTTGCAGAGATGTAAGATTATAAAGAATATCACACTCTTGAAGTCTGATTCAGAGTCTTTTGAAGTCACTGTTAGTCCTTGGATTTGTTATAGTGGCCACTGAACCAGAATTGTGTACTTGATAGTGGATTATTTACATTCATGTTTAGAGTTTCTGATCTTTTGCTAGAACACTGGTAACCTAATCTTTGAGTAAGATGCTTTAAAACTCTATTGCAAAACTCTGCCCTTGGTGGTTAAATGTTTTGCAAATAAAATTCCCTCAATTTGCCATAATAAGAAGGGGCAGGGTGCTAGTGTTGGTGCAAGTTTATTATTTGAACTAGAAGAGTTTCCATCATGCTTAAGTGGTAATTGGGTTAGGCCCTGTGCTCTGTTCATAATAATCAGTTCTGAGAGGATGATTTAAAGTTGAAAGATAGTACTGTCACACATATTATAAAGTGAAGTAGGGAAAGAATTATTTATTTAGTCTTTTCTAAAACAATTACTCCTGACACCTGTCAGTAAATCCCCACTATCAGTTGTTGTTGCTTTTTCTTACTTAAAGGCTGACTGAAATGTTGGCCATGAACCCAAGAGGCTTTTGTTTTAAGGGAGTGGTGTGGTTCTTCCTTCCATTGAAATGCCAGTCTAGCTGAGAGTTCTTTGTGGCACCAGAAATGGTTGTTATCTCACCTGTCAGCAAAGCAAGGGCTGAAATGTTATTACTCTTATGTTTGTTTTTTAAGCAACTTTTCTAATTCACTGTTTCAACTCTTTTGGGTAAGCCTCTCCATTCTCACATGACATTTTGAAGAGTGAAAAAGTTTTGCTACTTTGTTCACAGATGGCAAAGGCTGTTGGAAGGAGGAAGATAAAGAAACTGATTTGGACATTTATTATTTTTTACACTTTAGTAGAACTCAGTCTTTCACAATTCCTTGTTTGTCTTTTTACCTTTGGATAGTAGCCAGGAAACCTTCAATCAGCTTCTAGGTAGTCTGCAGATTTTCTCTTGCTCTCTGAAAAAAAATGAGCATTAGGTTCAGAAGTTCAGAATAATGAACCAAACTGTCAGAGTTACCTTGAACATGGAATTCATCAGATGGATCTTTTGTCTCATTTTGTCCCATCATAGAATGGTTTGGGTTGGAAGGGAACTGAGAGATCATCTTGTTCCAACCCCCTGCCATGGACAGGGGCACCTTCCACTAGAGCATGCTCCTCAGAGCTGCATCCAGCCTGATTGTGCACACTTCCAGGGATCTGGCATCCCAGCTTCTCTGAGCAGCCTGTGCCAGTGTCTGACCACCCTCACAGTAAAGAATTCCTTCCCAATATTCAGTCCAAATCTGCCTTTTTCAGTTTGAAGTCATTCCCCAAGTCCTATCCCTACATGCCCTTGTCTAAAGTCTCTGTCCAGCTCTTGTAGCTCCTTCAGGTACTGGAAGGTGCTAGAAGGTCTCTCCAGTCTTCTCCAGGCTGAACAACCCCAGCTCAAATTTTCAGCTGAAGTGTCATTATATTTTACTATTTCAATTGGATCATATCATCAAATTCTGCCTGTACTCCAGTATTTAAAAAAAAATTAAAAATTTTTTTTGTTGTTGACACTTTCAATCGATGCTCTAGGGGAAAGACTGTATTCCTCACTTTATTTAACTATAGTGTATAATTTTTATTTGCAATATTGTTGTTATATTTAATATCTAAATGTTCTCTCCTTGCTCAGTCTCTGTGTTCACTGTGATTGGCCTTTAATCCTACAATTTAACATAAAGTTTTGCTTGTCCAAGGGATAAGGATGCACATTCCCAGGGTCACTACTTCTGTTTCACTTGTAGCAGATATACAGATATTCAAATGTTTTGTGATTAGAAAAGCACACATTTTTTTACAGCTTGTGATATTTAGGGCTACTATTTCCATTTCTTCCTCCAGGGTTTACAAGCTG
Source organism: Haemorhous mexicanus (assembly GCF_027477595.1). Classification (NCBI taxonomy): domain Eukaryota; kingdom Metazoa; phylum Chordata; class Aves; order Passeriformes; family Fringillidae; genus Haemorhous; species Haemorhous mexicanus. The sequence continues at coordinate 34,551,523 of NC_082347.1, forward strand.
CTCTTACAGTTAATAACAAGTGCCATAAATTTCACCAGACAGGCAAAATGAATAGAATATACAAACTACAAGAAATTTATTTAAGTACCTGAAAGTATCTTCCAAATATGATGCAGAACAATAGGAATTGTTACTATCCTGTGAAAAAAAGAATCAGATGTATTGATGCTACCTCTTTGTATGGGAACTAAGAATTTTGATGTTCTCTGATATAAAAATTCTAAGCAGATTGGAATGGCTCAGCACTTCCAGATTTGTGTCTCGCAGTAAAAGTTTGTCAATCAAGGCCTTTTCCAAACATGACTTTCTTTCTACTGGCTTTAACAGGTTTTGCAGCAGACCTTAAGAAAGCATTAAAAGACTATAGCAAGTCTATAAAGTGTATTGGTCATAGTTGACTTGTATAATGGAAACAAGTTCAGTGGCATTTTAAGTTTTTAGTTGCAGTGTTTGCATTTCTGGGACAGCTTTTGGTTTTGAATGGGTGTATTAATAGTTCCATGAGATGTTTTTAGTAATTTTATTCAATTGCAGTATACTATTTTTTATTAGACTAGAAAAAAAAGATAAAGTGGTTTCAAAGAGGGAGGATAATTTGTTTTAATAGCTCTTTCATGTTGTTTGAATTCAGTAATATCTTTCTGTAGTTTGCTCCCTTCTGTTGAAGGAAGGGTAGGGTTGATGACTATGTAAATCTATTGATGGGCACATATTTTATGCATATATTTTTAGTTGATTTCTTTTTGTGTTAGATTCTTACATCATTTTTAGCTTTTCTATTGGATGCAGTTCTTCACAGTTTGTGTTTGGCCTGTCATATCTTCCACCTGTAGAGCATTATAATGTTTGTATATGCTGTGGTAGTGTGGTACCAAGCAAGAGAAAGTAGTTTTATAGCATCAGGTAAATGCCTTATCTGCTTAGCCTGAGAAAAAGTGCATATGGCTTCCAGTATATTGTATATATTATTAATGCACTGATTTTATTTCAGTAGGAAAATATTGTAGCTGAAACCATGGGTAAAACTATTTTGTTGAGAGAACATCAAGAAAAATATATTCCTTACCTCTTGCTCAGAGGAGGGGGATGATGAAAATGAAGAGACTTTCCTTCTAATGTAGGGCCATGTCCTTTTGTTCCTTTAATTGTTGACTATTTATTTTAGCAAAGCTAGAGGCATTATTGACCATGAATTGTCTTGAATTTTATTCCTAACAAGGTTTTCTATGTACATGGAAGCTTTAATGTCTGACTTTGTAGAGTTATGAGTGATGGATCCTGTTTTAAATGGGTTTAGTTTAGCAGAAAATAGCAGAGATTTATGTACATTCTTAAGATTTGTAATTTTTTAAAATCACTGGTATTAATTGACTTACCTCAAAGACACACTGAGGCTACACTCTCACAGAAGTGTGAACTCAAAATTAAGTGTTCTTTGTTGTAGAATGTGTGAGATGTGCTGTGACACATTGTGTTCTCCAGGCTGCACTTGTGCTACCTAAGGAGAATTTTCCACATAGAGCAGCTCATCAGTCACCCCCAGTTATTCTCCACTGAAATCTGCCAGCTCACTTGCTCATGTAATCAATTAATGTTACTGATTTAGGTTAGCAAACATTTAGCATTCAGAATTTATTATTACAATTTTCATTGGAGTTGGTTTGTCAGGGATTAAAGGAGCTTCTCTGTCCCAAGCACACAAAGTGTAGGAATGGTGACAAGTAATTGGAGATAATTTTTGAAAATTTGAGACCTGGTTATTTTTTAATTAAATCGCAAAGTCTGTTTTTGCATTCAACAAGAGATCATTAATTTAGAAACAATACTCTAATATTCTTCAATATTCTAATGTTTTACATTCCATTATGTTCATGTAACCAAATTCGATTACTGTCTTCCATTAGAAGCAGATCTATATTTTATAGTTTTTTACTCTTACAGATAAAGTCACTGCTCTCACTTAGGATTAGGGTTCATTCCTGTTCAGGACTCATCACACCTATGACTGAGTTCCCAAGTTTATCTTAGTTTCTTTGTCATACCATTTTGGGGGATTTTGGTTCAGGTTTTGGGTCTGTCCTTCCTGTAGTTTCCACAGTGAAATGCAGCCCATATCATGTTACTGTGGAGGGATCTAAGTAGGAAGGATAATTCCCTCTACCAGCTCCTTGCCCCTCCTCTGCTTCAGGAATGGGCATGTAAACAGCAAGAAATTCTAGATAGAATAAGATTATGTCCTCAGGTCAGCTTCATCAAGATTTGCACTGATGCAGCTGCTGTCAGAAATTTTCTCTTTACCTCTGGCCCTGTCCACTGAGGTCCTGCAGTTGTTTGCAGCTGTCCCAGAGCATCCCATCAAACTTGAGTAGCCTGTGCAGGGATTCTGATGGCTCTTGCTTTCAGGAAACTTTGATGCTAGAGATTAAAAACTTTAGGTTAAATATTTTAGCTCTTAAGTAATTTGCTGTCATGTTGTAGGTTATTTAATTATTGTCAGGTAATGCACTCTTGCTGCAGATGAGAAGCTGTAAACTTGGGTGTGAGTTGAGGAATGTTTGTGTAGCTATAATTAAATATTGCTTAGTTTACCTCTTTGGTGGTCCTTTGCTTTCAAGCATACCAGAGAACTCTGTCCAATTGCAGGCTCTAGGGCTAAGCAAAAGAATTGCAAGTATTTTTAAGTCTTGCCTAGTTCCTTTGAAACATTGACAATTTTGAGCTAAAGAAATCCTGTTTGAAGAAAACCTGTTCATATATCTGCCTTAACTTAATGCTCTGTACTCAACATGCCTCGGAAGAGAGATATTCCACACTGTAATCTTTCCCATTTTGACTAAGGATTGAGAAATTCAACCCATCTGGCCATTGTCAGACTTCATAGAAAGCAAAACAGCAATTCCCAATTTGATTTTTCATCCATTTATTTAAAAAAAAAAAAAATCCTATTTTCTAAGGTTTGATTAAACTAAAATACTGGGTTTGAGCCATATGTTCAAGGAATCTGTCCTGAGAGTTGCTTGAATCATATTTCCAAATCTGGTTTCCAGATTTTAAAAATTAATTGATAGTAAAGCGGAGAAACAAATTGCTAAATGTTTTATCTATTGAATACTTAACTTCAGGAGTCTCCAATTTCACTTTTAAAATAGAGCAACTAAAATGTTTTCGTTTTGGTCATTACCGTTAATGTACCATTAATCATTGTATCATTAAAACCTGTGATTTTGTAAGAAAATCAATAAAGAAAAAGATGATGGTTGTTAAACAGTGACCGGGTGAAATCCAGGTGCTCTTAAGGTCAGTGGCAAATACCTTTAGGGCCAGGAGTTTGGCCCAATGGGACAGAAATTCTCTGGGTTTATTACATCTTGATGGCTGAAGGAAAAAATCAGTGCCTTTTTTAACAATACTTGAAAGTGTTTTCTTTACAGAAACACTGGAGTACTGATTGAAATAAGCTATTTGACCTTCATGGTTTGCAAGCTTCAGAGGGATTTAATTCTGCTAATTCTGAAACTGTGAAAAATTTTCCTTCTCCATCATGTTACTGAATTCATTTGAAATTAAGGTGCTTATTTGTCAAACTCCTTACAAAATACTTCAAAATGAGGTTGTTTCTCCATCTTGTGAGCTTAGTTCTGAAGTTATTGTTACCTCCTTTGTACACTCCAGATCAAACGTGGCAGGGAGACTTCAAACAGCTTGCTGAAGTCGTGGTTTAAGTGAGATGGAAAGCAAAACATGCACTGATCCAAAGGGGCAAAGGTGACACTTCTTGGTATTTGAGGGATGGAGAGTTGGTCTTTGTTTTGGAGTTGTTTCCATTTGTTCTACAGATCAGCGAAGATCAGCTTTACACAGCAGAGGGTTGTGTGTAGGGGCAGTGAAGAAGGCTCGGGTTATGTCACTGAAAATGTGTAACTTCATTTAGGTTCTGCTGCTGGGATATCTAAAAATCCCAGCAGTATAATGCTAGTGAGGGAAGTCACATTTGAGCACTTAACACCTTAACAAATGTCTCCAGGGGAAAGGCAGCAATTTTATTTTTTTCCTTGAGAATTTCAGTGTCGCTTTGTAGGCATTGGAAAATTTTGTCTGTTCTTTGAGATCCTAAACCTTTGTTTCTCCATTACATTTGATGCAAAGCCTTTCACAAATCTGAATATTTTAGAAATGTGGTTTACATTTGTTGTTACTAAATATGAGAAGAACTAAAACGAAAGCACTTCAAATACGACTGATCCAGGTTGTGTAAACTCTTCACTGAGTGTTGCCTGACTGTTCTTAACAATATTCATAATGATGATCCTTTTTAAATAATGGGTAAATGTCCTGTAATATTATGAGAACAAATAAATACACTGTAGAAGAAATGTCAGCCTTGGCTATCAAACCAACAGATAAACAGTGATTAAAGAATGTATGCTTTCTCCTGTGCAGCCTCTTTCTCCTTGTAAAGCTTTTTCATGGAAAAATAAAGATTAAAAAATTTTATGTTTTCTTTCATGGCTGGGTTTTTCTGTCAATCTCTGTGTGAACATAGTTCTAGAAGTTATGAAATGTCTGCTGTGAGGGGTTGCAGCTTGAATAAAAGGCTTTAATTAAGAAGTTCTGTTTGTTTCCCACTCCCTTTGCCACAGGCTCTGCAGCCGTGGGTGTCAGTCGGCCCTTCAGTGACCAGGGGTCTGCAAAACAGCGTGAGTCGTGAGGCCTCCCCCCTCCAGAGCTCTGGGAACAAGATATCTGCTTTTATTTTCATTTCTGCACATAAGAGACATTAGAAATGGTGCACTGCATGAGTCACAGGCTGCCTGATTGTGTCCTTCACTTCATTGCAGAGATCCCAGAGCAAATTTAGCTACAGGATGAGATCCCTCTGCATGGAGCTCCGCTTGACTCAGTGTTTGTTACTGTGGTTGGACTGTACCACACTTTGCAGCATGTGGGTGCCTGTTTCATTATAATTATGGCTAAACTGTATTTTAGCAGCAGCATCTAAAAAGCATAATTGTTTTACTCAGGTAACAGTTTTGCAGCTTTGACCCAGAACCTGTGGGTACAGGGCAATATTGCAGGCTCTCATGGGCTCCAGTAGAACTGGAGATGGACACCAACATGCCTGCAGAGGTGATCTATCATTTGTGCTGCTCATCATGTTTTTATTGATACAGTGGTTCCTCATTAATGAAAGCATTGTGTGACAAAATTCTGGAACATCTACTGTAGGTCAGTCTCATAAACTGTAGTGTAACTATGTTGAATTCGTGTCATTCCCACCACCCCACTGAAGATTATTCCTTGTGTTTATTCATCTATTCATATACTTAAAATATTTATACATACTACTTATAAAACCCAGCTAACTTCCTTTGATTTCCATGCAGATGCAACATATTCAGCTAAGTGTGATGCAGCAAGTCTAGATTTGACAGACACTCAAATTCGATTGTAATTTCCCTGTTTTACTAAAAAGTTCATCAGAAGCTTCTGCCAAGCTAAACTCAGCAAGTTTAGGGCAGGTCACACAATCTCTCAGCATCTTAGTGAGCAGGTCACAAAGCTAAGCCTTGACTGCCTTTCAGTTGCCACCTCTGAAATGACACCTTTACCCCCAAGTTCTGAGTGTTCTTGGAACAGAAATCCTGTGTGAGCACAGACCTGCACATTCTACATGCAAACCATCTATGCTGTTTTCATGGCTAATGGCTTTTGTGGGGCTGAGCTGGGCTGGTGCATTTTGCCAGAGCCCCAGGAGGCACTGCCTGGTGTAGATTTCTGTGGTCACAAAGCCACTGCTCTAGGAAACCATTAATTAGCTTGTTTGTCAGGGAAAGGGAAAGGAGCTTTTCATGTTAAAATCACTGACAGGGCCAAGATATTTTCTTGTTATTGCAAAGGATTCTGCCATCTCCTGCCAAGAGCAATTTATCTGGAGATTGGGTAAATGGGGCTTTAAACAGGGCTCCTCTCCCTGCCCCGTCCTTCCCATCTGAAGTAGTTTCCTGTGGCTGCTCAAACTCAGGACTCTGCTGCCCCATCTGAGTTTTATCTTTTCTGCCTGTCACCCTGGTATTTTGTGCCCACAGTCCCACCAGGAACTGCAAACAATACCTGATGGCTATTTTACATGGCACTGAGGGTAGCAAAGTTCCACCCTTGCTGTGACTGAGCTTTGTAGAGCAGGTTTGTGCTCCTCTGCCCTCTGCTTTAAGCACAGAAGTCAAAGCAGAGGTGAGGATTTCAGCCTTTGTGTGTAAAGGAGTCGCTTTCTAAAGTGTTGCTAGGGCAGCACATACTGTTTCTTTTTTTGGAAAAGCATTAGCAAGTTATAACCCTTAGTTAAATCTCTCCATAATTTTACTATCTCAGACATTCCCTTAAGCAAAGTATGTGGGAATGCCAATGCTCAGAGCTCTTAGCTCAGGCTGTAAATTCTGGGTATATTTTTCAAACACTGAACAAAGCTGTAATATTAAGGATATTAATGAAAATTTTGTTTCACTACAACCAAATACTTAGTCAAACTTAGCCTTGTGCTGCATAACTTTTGAAATGCATTCACCATGGAACTGCAGTGTTATTTTTGAAGCTATCATTGCAATTACTGTCCTTGAGAACTAAATAGTTGTTCTAACACCATCTTTATTTTCCAACAAGAAGGCAGCACATCAGGTTTAATATCCACTTTAGACTGCAGGGCTTGGGCCAGCACATTGCTTCTGGAGTGAAGTGAACCCTGTGTCTGAGATGACAGCACATAAAGTGGGACATGTTTTAATCAGAGCAAAGCAGACTCAGCAGTTTAATGGTGTTTTTATTGATACAGTGATTTATCATCGATGAGAGCATTGATGTGTGTCAGCAGCAAGCGTAAGCAGTCATTTCATCAAGGTCTGTGCACCCTCCCTCCTCCTCCTTGGGCACACTGACACACTTGACTAAAGCTGTGATGTTTCCCAAGTTATCTGGGGTTGATACTGAGACACAGAGATCACCAAGAATGAGAGATAGAACCACTTTTTTCAAAATCTTAATACATTCAGCAAGTGGAACCACAGGATAAAATAGAACATTGAAATGCACCAAGCAGTGTGTAGGTGCATCAATGCCTAAGTGGCAGTTAAATCCAAAGGAAACTTGCTGGGGGCTACTGAGAAACCCATCATTTAAATTTTTCTTTCCTTTATGCAGTTGAGTGAAGAAGATGGATTTAATTTGCATTTTTGCCATGCTCTTAGCAGTGGAAGTGCTATAAAGTGCTGCTGTTATCATAGACTCAAATCAGACGTGCATGTGGCAGAACTTCTGAGAGCTTGTGAGGAAGATGCAGAGGGTGTAATGGAGTCTCTAGCAGACAGTGACAAAAATTTGCCTCACAAATTCACTGCTAAGTGTAAAATGAAACATTTACTGAATCATAACTGGATTAGTTATGAATTTAAACTATCAGGGGATTAAAATTCTTATTTACTTGAGGCTGCTGAACAGAACAATTCTCTTTACAGGAGGCTTAGATTACATGGAAGCACATGAAATAGAGAAAAAATACAGAACTTAGCTAAGAGAAGTGAAACAGGATGGATGGCATATTTTATATAGAAATATGTCTTTTTCCAATATATAGCAAGCTTGCTGATTTTTAAATAATACTTTTGTTCAAATGTTAGTGGGTGAAGCAGCTTTGAGACCCATTTCTGGTCTATGTGAGTGCATCACCTGTAATCACAAGATTGTATGTTTTTCTTACACACTTGGTGCAGGGTCTTTCACATGCAGGGGTGGCCTGATCACCCTGACAGCCTCTGAGACCCTGAATTTCACAGCTTTTTATAAGAGGGACTGTCTTGCTACAGGCACCTGAGAGCAGGCATGCATCTGTTTTCCAAGAACAGCCTAGCTCGGGTGAACCTGTCAGAGTGACTCTTTTCCACCTTATCCTAACATGCAGAAAGCTTATGGACTACCTTGTACAGTGTCAAGCAAAAAAATCACCAGGATTTAATTCATGCTCACTTTCTCACAGTCTCACAGGAAAGCTGTATTTACAATTAAAGTGCTCCTGGGAAAGAAATAGTTTGCTGTTTGCAAAAAAACCCCTACAAGTTGACCTAGAAAACTTGTATGTTTTAAACTCAGAAATGTTTGCAGTCAAGCAAAGAAATTTTCAGAAGGAGAAATCAAGTTATCCCAAAGCAATTCTGACTTGCTACTTTAACATTGTGAGGACACAGAAAGCAATGACACATCCTGGTGGAAGGTGTCCCTGCCCATAGCAGGGGGCTGGAATGAGACAATTTTAAAGTCTCTTCCTATCCAAGTCATTCTATGATTCTATAATCCCATACTTTCTGATTTTTGTTGCTGTTGGGGCTTTGTTTGGGTTTTTTTGGTTTTGGAAATTAGTGAGGAGAATCCACTAGAATTACCTTCCAGCACAGCACTTCAGTAGCACATCTCAGCATTAAAGACTACTGACTTCTCCTCAGTTTGGGAAGGGACTCAATTCACTGGTGTGTTTTATTCTGATGTAAACCTCACGAAGGCTGAACCCTCAGGTGGAATAAATTTTCCTGCTTCTAACTGGGCAGTGGAGTTTACACATTACTCTCAGGCAGCAAATAGATGCATTTATCCCTGCATTGCTGTGCTCCTCTTGTTAATCTCTGCTGAGCTTTTATCATGTGACCCTTTTCACTCTCCATTCATCTCTGTAATTAGTTCTCCCAAGGCTTGCAGCCCAGTAACTCTCTACTTGTAGCTCCTTTCTCTCAAAATAAAAGCAATTTAATTTCTCCTGTATTGGAAAACAATTGCTAATACCCTGTACATCCCTTTCCCTTTTCTTTTCGCTCTCATGAGGTGTGTTATTTGCAAGAGGTTCTGCTTCCTCTATTTCACCTCTATACCACATCCCACTAATGTGGCTGTCTCCATGCTGAAATTGTTCCCAGCAAAGTTTCTAATTATCCAGTGCTAACCATCTTCAGTCTCCTTGGCCTGCCAGTTGCCTTCAATGTCCACAAACAGTTTTTTAGTTTTGAAATTCTTATTTTGTTTGCCTCTGTACTTCTCTTTATTCCAACTATCTGCATACTTTGGACACTGCTTCATCATGTCCTTGGTTGATAGTCCTCTTTCCCATCTCCAGTTTTTGGTGGGAATTCCTGTGGCTTGCTACCCTTCTTTCCCTGCTGCCTTTGCACATTTGGTCTCTGGATGGTACAAAGTTCCTCAACCACCCAAGTTAAGGAGTCAGAGTCCTCCCTCTCTCCTCCAGAATGGTCTCTTTCTACTAAAGGTGTCTCACCATCCTATCTTCCTTTGACTTTATAAAATATAATATACCCAAAACTCCTAATCATCTGTTCATTACTCCTTCATGTTACTCCTTTCCTTTTGCAAACAATCTTTTGCTAGATTACAATTAATCTGGTTACAGATTATTTATTATTCTGATTACAGACAAGCCTTAGAAGTTCAGTGTTCATTCAGTTTAAACATCTCACTGCATCCTTGCATTTGGACAGCATCTGAATGTTTGCAGAATTCTTTTTCCACCTTTTATCTGCTCTCTCTAATCTGAACACTTGTTTGAATTTTTCTGCCTCAAGTCTCAATTTCTATAATCTACTTTGTTAGCTACAGACTATTGGCCTGCTCCTGCCTATCCCAAATGTGCCTCTGTCAGGTGTTGATTTCCCAGTCCAAAGGCTGGTGACTGAAACATGACTTTCTAGAATCCAGTTGCCAGCTCTCCCTGCTGGTATTGGTCACATGCTGACCCTTCCCACATTTCACTGTGCCTCTCAGCCTGGTCATTTCTGATTTGTGAGATTCTATTGATTTTCAAGATGCCAGCTCCAGTCTCTGGGGTTTTTTTAATCTTTCTGCACCATTATCCACTATTATTATTATTGCAAATATTGCACAGCTAAGCTCTGAGGCTTCCCTTAATTTTTCAAAAGGATTTCCTCATCAACACTGGCAAAGCCTTTCTTACAACACTGAAATGTCATCAACTTTTAGGCTCTCCTGGACTAAGATCACTCACTCCTACACCAATAATATCTCATTGTTTGCTGTCAGACTCTGGCTCTTGGCTGTGCTGTGCCATTTGGTGCCTGCTGTAGTCCATCAGTTGTAAAATCTCAGTGTAAGCTCCCTGTGGACATGGGACTTTCTTCTCCTCGTGTGTTTACACAGCACTCAGTGCCATGGAGTTTTCCTGAGAACTGTGCTAATATAAAGGGTAATAACAGTTGTTGTGACAGGTTCATTTCCCTGGCAGTGCTTAATCTTAGCAAAACAGCTTTTAAAATTGATCTGGGAGCCAGAAGAATAAAATAGGTGACTTGTACAAAATTTTAATTTCTGCTTCCATCATTCCAATGTCTTGATTTTGCCTACTTGTTTGTAGATAAATCTCACATTGCTTGTCCCACTGAAACTTAAGCAACGTATAGGAAAATAAATTTAAAAAAAACCTTCCTGAACTGTGGGAATTTTGTCCTTAGTCCAGGAATTCCAGAAGGGCACATGGAATTCAGCTGAGCTGGATGTCTGTCCTGGTTCAAATCCTAAAGGATCCAAAGATTTTATCATGCTATTAAAGGGATGTTTAATCACATACTGAAAAAAACGTTGAAGTTGGCTAGAGATGCATCTGCCTTCATGATATTTGTTGGCTTTTTTCCTCCTCTAGTGGATGAGGAGACAATTGATTGAAACAGATAAAAACCACGGGAGCATCACACATGGGGTTTGATCTGTGATGTGACCTCTGCCTTTCTCCAAAACACAGCAGATCCCACACATGTGAGGGAAGGGATGAGCCTTCCCACTGTGGCTGCTGCAAAGGGCACTTTTGCAGATTCTTTGGGAGGGCAGCTTTGTGGCTGTGTTCAATTCCCAGAGAACTACAGCCCATGGCTTTGGAAAAGCCAGCAGGCTGTCCCCTGCCCTGCTGGTGGTTACCCTGATGTGGGGATCTGAGTGACTGACCAAGGTTTGCTCTTAACACCTCCCTGACTTTTTGGCACTGAACATCTGGAAGGTCACAAACAATTTCCTGGATTTCATTTGAAGGACTGAGATTGGGGCAGAGGGATTCAGCCTCTTCAGCCACAGACCTTCCCTTCTGTATAAGCTGTTCTTTCCACACTTCTCCACACTCAGCATCAGGAGCTACTTCCCATCATTCCCATAACTGGGAGCTGCTGTGCTCCCACTGCTCCTGCAGAGTGGCTCAGGCTCTCAGCTCCCTCTGGCAGGGAGAAGCTCTTGGCAGTCTGGAGCACAGGTTGTTTGTTCTGAGAAAAGGCAGTAGGCAAAGCCCTGTTAGCCCCAGGGAGAGGGCACTTTTCCCTGGGAGGCCTTTCCCAGAAGAGAAGGAAGATGTGCTGACCTCTCACTTGCTGCTGTCACTGCCAGGACCTTGCTGCAGTTCATGGAACAAGGGATGGTTTCACCCTCAGTGCTGCAGAGCTGCAGCCCAGGCAGCAGGAAACAAAGGCATTCCTAAGTGAGAGCAGCAATCTGCCAGGTTTGTGTCTCCTGGTCAGTGAGAGGAGGTGGAAAGCCTTGCCCTGAGATGGAGCTGTGTGATCCCTCCCTGCCAGAGAGGAATCATGGAGCATTCCAGCTGCAGCACCAGTGGAACCACCCTGGCAGATGGATGGTCAAAAGCCCTTTTTCTGGGGAAGTTCTGCAATGATACATAAATCTTATGGCCTGGTCTGGTTCATTTTTATCTTTAATCCTGAAGAATTCCTGTCTGATATGCTAACCTTCTTTTCTGATGTTTTATTAGAACTAATTTGCAAAGCCTATTTCCAGTATGTGTGGAATCCTGAGCTCAGCTCTTCAACAAAAGCTGCCTTTTTAACTCTTTCACACCTTCCCCCAGTTGATTTTTCTATTAAGGAAATAGAGTATCCAAGGAAAACATTGGAAGGAACTATGTGCTCTTTTTCCTTTCCTGTAAAATGGAGGGCTTGAAGTGTAAAGCACCTAATGCCTGACATTAATTTGGGAAAGAGGCATCAAAGACCCATGAAACTCAGCAACAAAATTTAAGATATTATCTTAGGATCTTAATTTTTTTTCCAGATATCCTAACTTTGGTTTATTTCTTTTACAGTCTGAAGAGCTGTAATATACCATACACATATATACCTTTCAAGATTAAAAAAAATAAACAACCTATAGTTAATAATATTCTAATATATAATAGTTGCTATATATAATAGCAACTAATATTCTAGTCAAGAATGTAAGGCTGCATAACCAAGGCTGTCATAAAGCACAACAGAGCCCAAGTCAGGTCTTGTCCTTTATGGCAGTGGGAGAAGAGAGTACTCAGTTCTCAGTGATTATAGATCAGTTTCAACCATAAATAAGCACTCTCCTTGTTGGTACTGGCTTACTAATACACTCCTTTGTAGTAGACTTGTCTTTCCCCTGCCCCAGAATATTTATATCCTTTCTCAGATGCCCATTATAGAAGTTTTAAAAATTCTGCACTGCCTTATTTAAAACCTTTGACTGCAGATCCCCCCCCCTCCAAGAGACCTGACAGCCTGTTATAAGCAGGCCTGTATGATGACAGATATGTGATTATATTTAAATAGCTCTGTCATAAAAAGCATTTTCTAGAGTTTTTTTTTCCTTAGGCTGATATTTAAGAGGTTGCACTACATTTTCTGTGCTGTTAATGGAAACTTTCTGCAGTGTGAAAAAGGAATTAAAAGCCCTGAATTAAGCGTGTAGGTACCACTTATCCTAAAAAATAAACATGGAAAAAATGAGGGGGGGGGGGGGAAATCTGTAATGTGTCTGCCAGAGCTTCTCATTGTGGCAAAAAAGTCCTAGTCTGCTCAAAGAAGAGATGAATTTGGATCTCACTTCCAAAGAAAGGCCCCTGCTGCTAATCTCTGGGTCCTGCTGTTTGAACTCATCAGCTTCAAGATGATAAGAATATGTTGTTATGCAAACTATCAAAGTTTATTTACACAACTTCTTAAAACAGATTCTTTCAGTGAGTGGTATGGCCAGGTGGTTCATGCTGATTGTCAGATTTTTTATGCATGCCAGTTTGGTAGTGCACATCCTCCACCCTGTAAGCAAGATATAGTCTGCTGTACAATGCTCTGTCATCCTAAATCTCAGGGGTTAACACGCTCTCATCTTCAATCTCCTGGAATTCTTCTTTTCCTTTGATTTTGAAACATTTGAACATTTTCACAGAGCAAATCCTCAATAAACACAATGAAAAAAATCAAATAACCTAAGCAGCTTTAAAGCAGTTCCAAATTAAATTATGTATCAGGCAGGAATCTGGCAATGCAGTGCTAGTCTACCATAAAGTCTTTCATCCATGCAAATCCTGTGAGCACTTTACTGCTCCCAGATTGTCAGGTGAGCTCTCTGTTCTAAATATTTTTAAGTGGCTTAAGCACTTAAGCACTCAATTCTGGGATTCCCAACTTAATGTTTCCCCAAAGGAGCTAATTTAAAGGAAGGCTGTTCATCTTCTGCTATCTATAAACTGAGGCAACAATTTAACTGCAAACCCTTTAGAACAGCTGGGAATTGTCAGGTCTTCTATATTTTAAAAAGCTTTGCTTCTGCATGGGATATAAATCACAGAATAAAATGTATGAGGGAAAATGGGAAATGGAGATACCACCTTATAGGCAAAGGAAATACTGAGGATTTATTGTCAGTGATTTTCTTAAATCTCCTTATACAGCCAGGACAATAGTTTCCAGAATGGATGTGGCTGTAGTTTTTCACATTCACGGGGCAGCACTTTGTGGGGAACCTTTGAAGAGCTCAAATTCCTACTAAAGGGCACTGGCAGAGATGAAATGTCTCCCAGTGAGCAGCAAACTCCAGGGGCTGCTGGAAATCACCCCCACAGTGAGGGTTTGGTGTCATCCTGCCCCTCACCAAAGTGCTAATGTGACAGTGGGAGCTGTGGTGAGCACTGAGAGCATCTCTGAATCAGCATCACAGGGATCAAGCTTTAACTGGAGCCCTCAGCACATCAGGGCAGCATCTGGGAAAGAAAAAATAAAAAATTCTTATGCCCAAGTCAAGTGACAGTGACTTAAAAAGATCAGTTGGACATTTTGCTGCCTGTGTCAGCAGCAGGGTTATCTGAGCAAAGGCCACAGTAAATCAGATTACTTCATGTCTGCTGTGAACTAGAAAACCCCAGCCCCAAGGGGCAGGAAATACAGAAACAGAGTCACCTGAATGCATTTGTGAATTCTAGGCACCTTGGAATACAAATTTATTTTCACTTCACTGTCTCTTTTGATATTACTTCACCTAATGATAACAAGTGCCTCAAAAACTGTATTGCTTTGCAGCTAAAGCTTGACCTTTGCTGCTTTTCTTCTTCAACAAGTGACACCAATAAAATAACACAGCAGACAAAAAAAGCAAATAAATAATCCAGCTGTGAAAGACTTATATTGGAGCTGTGGGAAAATATATATTGGATATGACATTCAGGAATTGATTAAATCACCACATTTGCAATTTTTGAGTGAAAGACTACAAGCAGGCATTCAGCAATGTCCATGAACAGTAAAATCAAAACTTCTGAGTGTGTGTGTGGCATTTGGGAGGACTGAAACACACAGAATATTAGAATAATTCAAGTTGGAAGGGATAATATAGTGAGTTTCATTCATACAGATATTATTCTCACTCAGTCTACATCTACCAAAACTCTGCTTGTTCAGAAATCAGAAATTTGTTGGCCAGAAGGTTTCCAAGTAGGGAGCAAAGAGGAATTGTCCATTTCATAGCTATATAATACCCTTTATAGGTAGTGTCAGTCTGTTTCATGCAGCCAGGTCTCTGAAATATGGCATCAAAGCTGACTGGCATTTGGCTGGGTGCAGAAAGGAGAAATACTGAGGAAATTGGGAAGGGAAGTGCCTTCCAGCAGGTCTTTCCAGAACTAATTTAAAATAAAGTGCTGGAAAGACAATAACAGACATCTTTATGCAATGCATTTCATCTGCAGATTTGGTTAATCTTGAATAGCTGCTCTCACAACTGAGGCTGTTCTGTGGATGAGAGCACTGTCCCTCTCTATTCAGAACCAGAAAGAATGTGCAGAAAGCAGAGATACACAAATTAAATCCAGCCAACATTTTCATTACTTTATTTATGTTGGGAAGGTGAAAGACAGAGCAGACTTTCTAGGCTATTTTGGTAACTGGAATGATTTAAAAACGTGGCTAGGCAACAGTGTGTACAGACCTTAGGCTGTTCTGCCAGCTCATCCAAGTCATCATCTGCAGCATCATTTGCTCTTTGGTTACTAGAAATCCTCGGGGCTGAGCACTCCAGTCATGCTGCAGCATTCCAAATAATTTCAGCTGAGTTTTTCTGTTTATCACAAGGACATATGCCCACAGATAGCATCATTGGATGAGCAACTTCATTTGCCTTTGTGCTCTGCTCTTGTGGTGGACTGAGGATGCAATGTCCAACCTGTGCTGGAGTCAGAGAGGAGTCACTGGAGGCTGAAAATGGCTTGGGTGTGCCACTGCAGGCTGAAAATCTTGGCTGCTGTGACAAGGGAATGAGCAGCAGAGAGGCAAGAGCCTGGGCTCCTGCTTCCCAAATTTCCATACACCTTGGGAAAGGCCAGTGGTACCCAAGTGGGGCCCTCTCCTCGAGCAGGGCTGGGCTGCTGGGCCAGTGCTGCTGCCCCAGGAGGAGGGGAGCTCCCTCACCTCGGTGCTGTGACCCTCACAAACACATGTGGGTGCCTAAACATCAATGGGGAGATTTCTGCAGCCAAATCTGGAGATGGTGCTCAGATTCCTCTGGGCTGGGCACTGGTTGCTCTCCAAGGCCAGACTCACACAGCACCTGGTCACAGTCTGAATTTCACCCTTAAGCACAAATCCTTATTTCAGTGTTCTCTGAAGTCCTCCTTGAGCTTTTAAACCTCTTCCCTAAAAAGATATTCTCTTGATAAGATACACGGTTTAATAACCCTTTTAAAAATAATAAGGAAGAAAAAAAAATTGAGAACCCAAGTTGTGCACAGTAAGGTCAAACACTCAGCTCCTTCTCCAAACTGAGCTCATCACACTTGGAAAATTCAGGACACAGCTGTGTTGGTCCAGCTTTCCTTTGAAGCATTTTAACCTGATGTCCAAAACAAAGCAGTAAATTAGATGAACCAGTCAGCTGAAATTCGATGTCTTTAGCTGAAACTTGGCATGCAGTTTTGCCAGCTCAGTTATAGATTTTTTGGGGTTTATGACTATTTGTCTTTTTTATCTCTGTCTATGCCTTTTTTTTTTCTTTCTCCTTCTTTTCTTCCGAAAAATATACTTTCCATTGCAAGGAGCCCAGGAAAGCACCACCTTACTAACTTCTCTAATGCAGCCATTTTATTTAAATATTCTAGACACTAAAAACATTTTCTATCAAGCTTACAGGTTTTTTTCTTTCTGTCATTGCAAGATGGTTTTAAATGTAAAAGTATTCTGTTTCTGAGGTGTATGGAAATGAGTGTAATGTGGAAATTCACTTTGCTCAAATGAAGCTAAACAAAGCATTAGAAAAGACACAAAAGAACATGATCCTGATCAATGCAGGGACATCCATTTAATTTCCATTGCTGAGTTCTGGCACCAATGAAATTAGTTTTTCTCCAGGTAGGTCTTACTTTTAACAATGAATAATACAGCATATTTTGAGGATTCAGTTTTTACCAGAGCACATTTCAGGACTCACTTCACATCACAGTTAGCCATGCATTGTTTAGGACGACCAAGGAAGGTTTTATACAGCTGGTTTGTTCCCTTTCTTTTTTTCACCTGGGCTCTGTAGTGATGATACCAGCACTTTAGAGAGCTCTGTGTGCTGTTTGTTCATAACATTTGGAATGTTACATCTTCACTTTGCCTGTGGGTCATTACCATCTTGAGAGGAATGGCATGGCCAAAGGTTCTTGGACTGTCACTCTATTCTCCATCCTCAGCTGGTTTGAGAGCAGTGCTGACTGCCAGGGATGGTCAGAGCTGCTCAGAAATTGTAAAACTGCTGCTCTTTCCCTGGCTTCTGGATTTGCTGGCTTGTTGCTAGCAATTCCAAAGAATCCATGGTTCTCCAGCCCAGACAGAAATATTTTCCTCTCTTCTTGAACTTGCCATGATTTCTTCTCAAATTTCCTTCAATGTCAGTAAGGGAAGCAGAAACAAACAGACCAAAAATATGAACTTTACAACTTTTCTTGGGAGGAAAAATCAGCTAAGGCAGCTTTCTAAGGAAGCAGAAACCAAGCTGAAATTGACTTTCTTAAATTCAGCTTTAAGGCTTGACCTTCAGTTCTCTTGGTCACATGAACACCAACAACATTTCTACAGAAAGTTGGTTCCAAATAAAACCCCAAAAGAATTACAGCATGCAAATGAATCATCATGTGGCTACAAAGGAAAGTTTGAATTTCCCAGAATCATTTGCAAGGTTTCCTGGGAGTGATATTATTCTGTTCTTATATCTCTATACCAAGTGAGTGAGAATTAGATGTTGTATCCTTCCATTCTTACAGTCATTTCTTAATCAAGATGGAATCTTAATCTTATTATTTCAGTGAAGATACAGAATAGCTCCCTAAGCAAAATAGTACCAATACTATTCCTTTTGTGTACAAAACATAGTAATCAATGCAGTAATGGTGTGTATATCTTGGTTTATATACAGATGTGTCCTTCACATCTCTTTAAATATTTCTTCAAGTATTAGTGCATCAGACTCCAGCTGTATCCTGGGTATGGCTCTCTCAGAGGGGTGTACCTTGGGCACTGAGCTGTGGAGGGAGAAAATAACTGTCTCACAAAAAGAAAGGTTTTAACAGAATTCAGAATGGAATCCTTATCTCCTTGCCAGCCCTTCCTTTCTTTGTTGCACATTTTTCTTTCCCTGACTCACAGAACAAAAGAAATATAGCTTAATGCAGATCTTATCTTCTGTAGAGTGGCTGTGAGACAGCAGCTCCACAAAGCCCCTGTCCTTTACACAGCCCAGAGTGACTCATTAGCTGTGTCAAGGGCTGTTTGCTCTTCTGATCTGCTCCTCCACAGAGCTGCATCCAGAAGCCTGTTTGCACATAGGATTCCTGCCCTCTGTGTATTGATTGCTGCCAATAAAAACACTTCCTCCCCCTTTCTCTTGCCCGCCAGAGCTGGTGTGCTCCAGCTGTGAGGTTGCTCCTGTCCCTGGTGGTGGCTCAGTGCTCCCTGAGCCTCCAGCAGGAGCAGGCAGAAGGTCCATGAAGGTGGGAGGTGCCACTTCAGAACATGAGCAGCTATGAGAGATATCTGACATCCATTTGGGAATTGGGACAGGCCCAGCCCATGGGTTTTCCATCTTGAAGCCATCTGTAGCTTTGCAGAGAGAGTTTTTGTTTTCCTGGGAGAGCATCCAGCCCATGCCCATGCCAGGGCTCATTGGCTCTGTGTGTTTGAGGGGGTGGCTGCTCCCTTCTAAAGGAGCAATCCCCCCACTGCCATCCCTGGACAACATGCAGTAAATGAAGGAGTTGAGGATAATCTACTAATTAGGAACTGACTCCATGTTTTTGCCCTATCAGTCTTTTTAGCAGAAATGTATGAGTCCACATGAGGAAAATGCTACTCTTTGTGACAGTCATAGAGGATGATTAAAATCACATTTTTTGACTAAGATGCAGCTCTATAAACATCAACAAAATGGACAAGAGCAAGTAGAGTTTGACAGGAGGAGACAGAGCTTCCTCTTTCTCTATCACACTGCAACTAAACTTAGTTGAATTGTTTCTAGTTTAGCAAAGTTCAGCCTAAGGCTTTAGAAGTTCAAACACTCATCTGATCTTTCTCCCTTCTTTGCTCTAAGTCCAGACTAGTTATTACATGCTATTTTTGTTCTTGGTCCATCTCTATAGAGCTTGAGTGGGAAACCTGCAGCAGCACCAGATGGATTATTTCTCCTTTTACAGCTTTTTTTCTGTGTATGTGTTTGGCCACTCCAAAGTTTGAAAATGAGAACTCAGCCTCCCATTACACAGCAGCAATTCCCAGTGGGCAGACTGTTAGAGATGAAATAGCAAATCACAAGCACTGTATAGAGATTTTAAAGGGAAAAATTAAAAGCTGTATCATTTGATTAACCTCTGTGTCTCACATTTGAAAATTAAAGATAATTATGTTTACTTTCATGTAAGCCTAGAAATAATTCTCTGAGAATTTGAAAGCCCAGAGCATTGTCATTTACTTGCAGCTTAGATTCCTCTATGCAGTTTTTAATATGTTATACACAAACCCATGTCTTAACTGGTTTTGGATATCTTTACAAGACAATATCTGCAATATAGATCTTTATTTTCACCATACCCTCTTCCTCCCACTCTTCTACAGCTTCACTGTTGAACAAGCCTGGGATGAAAAGCTGATGGTTTAGTCCCACACTATAATTAAGTGATGGCTAAAGTCAAGTCCCTGATTTTCCAGACAATCTCTTCTCTTTTTTTTCTTTTCTATTCTTTCCACTGACTATGAAGAATAGAAATAGAAATCAGTTCCAGGTGAACAGAATTGTCTGAAACAAATTACTTTAATGATGATGCCTTTTCCACGAATCAATGATGCACATTAAAGATTCAGAATGCACTTTAGAGCAATCCAAAATGTGGAAAATAGCAAGATACCAGTGTGATCCCCCTTTAAATTATAGATTGAGAATTAGATTCTACTTCCAACCATGCAGGTGCAAATCCATTAATTTCAGAGCAGCTTCTGCAGGTTGACTTTAAAAAATATGTGAAGCAATAGTTTAGTTCTCTTTTTCTCCCTGCATATTTATTTATTTATCTGTATGTTGGAAAATCTTCCACTTCAAGTATCTGTATAAGCTTTGACACCGTTTTCAACCTTTCTGATAGACCCCAAAGAAATTCTAGGTAGTTTTTAAATGCACACCAGCAAATCCAATCTGTGCTTAACACCCCCTTCCTGCACCCTTCTGGATCGATGAAGGATAGAATTTTTTACCTTTTATAGGCACAACAGGACACACCTAAATGATGGATTGCTGGTGAAGGAAGAGCTATAAAGAAAAATTTGGACACTTCTTTGGACAGATCCTCAGCTCTAGTAAACTGAGAAAACCAGCCAGAAGTCAACACATAGCTCAAGGGGAGATCTAAGTCACATGCTCTGCATCTGAGGAGATCAATGTACAGGGTAAAAATCCATCCTGATCTGTCATTTCAGAGGTAATAAAATTGAGTTATAAAGAATTTTGAGCATTTCCTTCCAAAATTAAAAAGTGAATAGAAGGAACAAAAGACCATGAGTTCCATTTTTATAAATTTAGAGCAATTCCTGTCATCAGAATTAACCTGGTGTGGAGTTCATAGACCTTATTTTGCCAGACCTTGCCTCCATGAGTGCACAAAGGGAGTTTTCAAACAGCTTAAGGAGGTTCCTGGCCTGCAACTCCTAAGGAAACAAAACCCATGATTTTTGTATTCCCTTATGCAGTGAATACCAAACTCCTCCATCCTCAGACAGCACAGTCTGTATTTGCAAGAATTTGCAGATAGATTTAGATAAATTTGTCTGAGTAACAAAATAACATGAGGATTAAGGATTGCCTATAAAATGTGAGCTTTGGTAATAAACCAGGATGTGTGGGAGTTCTGCTCTAAGGCAGCAGTATGTCTTGAGTCAAGGAGCCTCAGTGAATAAAACCCTCTCAGCATGGTATTAAATGAAGTTCTTGCTAATTTTGGCTTGGCTTGTGATAGATGGGAATACATTAATTTTCCATAAGCAGGAAAGCCCTGTGTGTTTTCTTTTCAGTAGTAATGGGAGTGAAAATACTTTTAGAGGGCTTTGAGGAGGCAGAGGGAGAGAGCAGAGATCTGCCAGCACTTTTTCAGTTTCCCCCTCTTACCCCAGATTGCTGCTACAGCAGGCGTAGGTGATGTCCAAGGAAAAGGATGAAGTTCACAAAAATGAATGGAAAAGACCATTACAACTGTGTTGCCTTGCACAAATTATTTTTTACCCCTGAGCTTCGTCCTTCTGCTATCAATGGAAGCATTCCAGATAATGTGATTCTACAGGGAAAAAGATGTAAACATTTTGCTTTGGTATGCCAGAGATAGGCTTAATTATCTGGAGATTTGCTGGATATGTCTGCAAACCATTACAGGCTGAATTAAATCCTTTTGAAAAGCCAGGTCTCATTCCTCTTTACTGTTCTTTGCATCTAAACACCCTGATAAAACATACATATTTGTGTTTATCAGGCAAGTTCTGCAATCTCTTTGTTCCTTTTTTCTTTGGCCCTTTGTAGTCAGGGTGTGCATGTTTGATGAAGTGATATTGCCCTGCTGATGTTCCTCCAGTGGCTCAATGGGCTTCTGAAGAGTCCAACTGAAGTAATTATTTACATCCTTTTGTGTTGCAAAGAAAACCTGAATATAATGGAGAGGGTTCCTCCTCCCCAAGATAGAAACACTGATGTGACTGAGTGCTTGATGAGAAGAAATAAAAACTGAGAAGCATGAACTGTCCCAGTCCATCCCAGCCAGGCATGGATTCTGAAGCTTAATAAAACTCCCCTTTGTGTGTGGGTGCTCTGCTGGTCACAGATGAATGGAGCTTTCTGCTCCCACCTGCTCTCTGTAGGGTGGGGGTCTGTGTTATTGGAGCTGAAGAGCTCATCCAATCATTATCCATATTTTCTTCACCATTTCTGTCTGGGAAAAAGAAAGTATGACTGGCAATAACATTTCTAAAGCCTGAGGCTGAAAAAAGTGATACTCAGGCTCAAGTGAGAAATTAACCTGGTTTCTGAAGGGCTCTTTCTGGGTTGCTCCTGCTGCTGCCTTTCTCCTGCCTTTTACAAGAAGACATTTTCTTTCAGAAGAATTCTCCCAATGATGAGCATCTGCAGAACAGATTATTTATGTCAGAAACCAGGCAAGGATGAACTTGTGCCCATCTCCCCATTTAGACCCCTATTTATGTTCTAAAGAAGTTCTCAGATCAGAAGATGAGCTTTTATCTTTTTTTCTCTTTCATTACAGAAAGCAAGAATTGAATTGAAAAGAAGGTCAATATAGAGATTAAGAAGTCAGGATCAGTCTGAGAGCTCTTCCTGAAATCTGTTTACTCCTGCATTACTCTGTATATATGAAGTGGTGTTTAAATTCCGGGCTCCTGTAAAGGCTTTTTAGAGGAAACAATGGAATTTCACAGCCTTTGGAGCTTGTGCACTCCCAGATTGCTGGAACCTGACAAATTACAGAGGTGGAACCTATTCCTGGGTTTGTAGATCTGCATTTGAAGCTGCTTTTCTATCAGCCACCAGCTTGGTGGTCTGGTTCAGGCCTGTGTGCTATCCAAGAGTCAGGAGAGTGCACACTCTGCTCTGGAAAGCTGACATCAGTTAAAAGAGACTCCTTTGGTTTCTGCTGGAGAAAGCCACACTGTCAAGTAACCACAGACTGTTCAGCTCACTGTGATTTAATTCTTCTGCTAAGAAAAACAGTTTGAACCCTCTGTGTTCCTACATAATGGACACTGGCCATGCCTAATTTTTAATTTCAGCCATGTGCTATTAATTTTAGTACCATCCTAGATTTCTTGGTCTATGACTTACTGCTCTCACTGAAATGTGACATGCACAGCAAGCCAACTAAAATGTGACTGGCACAGCCAGGCTGGCTGACTCCCAGGATTTCCCTGGCCCTGCTCTGGTCTACTCCACTGCCTTCAACTTGCAGGTTTCTCTTCATATTATTTATTGCTGCTGAGGGTTAATTAAAAGGCAATTTCTGCTTAACTCTCTGAATACACAGTTAAATCTGGGAGAAACCTTCTGAGGTAAGTTAGTAAGCTTAAAAACAACATAGAGCTTTTTACATCCCTCCCCTCCCCATGTACTTTGCAAGCCAGCTTCACAACTACAATAAGTTTTTCAGCTGTATGAAACCCCAGAGAGTGAAGCCCTCACCACTGGCTGTGTTGATTAACACTTAGCTTGTGAGGAGAAGAGAGCCCTTGCAGCCAGAGCCTCTTCTGCAGAACATTTTCCATTGCTGATCTCCCCCTGCGTGCTCCTCCTGCCAATGACACACAGCCCATCATCTTTCCAAGCCATTTTACTTTGTTTTCCTCAAACAAAATGATCTAAGAGTGGCAAGGGTGTGCTTTTGCAGTAGTCTCTAGAAAGGCTTATTGCTGCCATCTGTCTCAGCTCAGCTTAACCTCCACTCATGTTCTGTAGCACTATGGTGCCATTTACTCTGTAGGTAAATACAAAGTCTTTTCACCAAGTACCCCAGGTCTAAAAGAAAGTTAGAGGAAAGTGGTTTAATCGTGGGCAAAATAAAGTAGTAATATTTTGGGGATGCAAACTTTTTTTTCGTTTCCCTTTAAAATAATTTTTTGAAGAATTGAGTTTATTCAATTTTCACTTTTGAGACATTTAGTTTTATATACAGTTCTAGCAAAGTAGGTTTTTTAAAGGGAGGAGTTTCATTTGGAAAACATCAAAATAAAAAAATGTTTCACTATTTCCAAGAGGAAACATTTCATTTGAAAACCTGTCAAAGGAAAATCTGGTTACATTTAGTAAAAAAGCCTTGGTCAGCTTTTTCAACTGGGAGGTAAAATCTAAATCTATACAAGTTACAGTCCCCCTAAAAGTCCTCTGCTCCAGAAATAGGTGCTGCCTGTCTGATACCTCAGCCACCATCCTCCTGAAGCTTTATACCTCGTGTTTTACAGCTCTCCCAGTTGTAAGCCAGAAGTAGGGACAGACTGGACCCCTGCACCCCGTGTGATTTTTCCCTTTCCCTCCCTCCTCAGCCTTTGTAAGCACTGGCACACTCAAGGCAGGTGCCTGCCCTCCCTCAGCCTCTCTCTGTGCCACCAAGGCTCAGAGGTGCAAATTCAGTGTCTCACACTCCCAGTGGGTTGTGGAGGGAGGAAATTGGGTGCCTGCAGGTCCTGGAGGAGTGATGAGGGAACAGCCATGGAGGCACAGGGCTGCTGCTCTTGCACCTTGCTGGGATGGGACCTCCTGGCAGCCCAAACCTCCCTCCTGTCCTGTGCCTCTGTAGGTAGGTGACAGGGCACTTCAGTTTTCCTGCCCTTTTCCCTTAGCTCCTCTGCTAGAAGTGCATGGTTGATAAAAATCTTCTGTAATCCAGCCAACCAGCCATTAAGAATTAATGTAAATCCAACAAAGCCTCAGAGATGAAAACAACCCTTGACCATAGGGACAGGGGGTGGCATCCAAGCTGCTGTCCTGAGAGCACAGTCCCTGGGAAATGGGAGCCTTGCTCCCTAATGGGACTGCATGGCCACCTAATGCCTTCCTGCTGGAAGCTCCCAAGGCCTCCTGCTGCTGCACTGTTGCTGGAGGGGCAGGAGAGGGGTAAATAGGTATGATGGGAAAATGTGCTCTGAGGACCAGCAACACTGCTCCTTTTCCTCTGTGGAACAATTTTTTCAGTTAAAATGAAAAGCCTAGACTTGTTTTCTTTTTTCTTTTCTTTTTAACTAGCAAGAATCTCAACGTGCAGCAGAAAGGTTCTCACCCTGATCCCCAGTGCCATCAGCCCCTTGCCATGGGGGGCTGGGGAGGCAGACACAGCATCATTCCAGTGAATTTCTCATTAAGAAGCAGATAAATGCACCAGGTCTTCTTGAAATGCAAATTATGTCTGTGGGATTCACTGACACTGGTGACAGTTTTCTCTCAGCTCAGGTTAGGTCTTCCCACTTGTTCAACTCATACTGCAAAAACACTCAAAGTGAGCTACAGTCAGCTGAAAACATCAGAGCTGAATAAATTCTTGCAAGAAAAATAAAATAAAATAAAATAAAATAAAATAAAATAAAATAAAATAAAATAAAATAAAATAAAATAAAATAAAATAAAATATAAAAGATAAAATGGATTTTAGAAGAAGAAGTAGGGTCTACTGAGGATTTGAATTCACCCATGATCCTACCATACTGCAGAACTCACCATTTGTTCACTTCTTTTCCTTTATCTGCCTCGTGTATGTAGATGGGAAGAACTCCAAGACAGAGGGGGTGTTTAAAAGCTGGGGCTGTGGTACCTGCACAGGGGACTCAAGTCTTCACTGGTCCAGCAACTCTTGTGGGGGTGACTGCAAATTAAATCAGAAAAAGTGAGAGAAAAGAGATTGGGCATTTAAGAAAGGTGAAGTGCTGGAAAGAGCAAATGGAGTTGAGTTCTAACTTTGTTAGGCTGACTAAAAAAGCCAGTATTCAGACAGAAACACAGGGAGACAAGAGGTAGCTAAGGGCTGTAGAAGTGTTGGGAATGGTGAGTTTGTTGTTCCATGCTCTTATCCTTCACAGCACTTAAAAACCTATTCTCTGAGTTGTTTATCCATGAAATAAAACATTTTGTTCAACGAACTGATCAGATCTTGGACGACATAGAAATGTGGGTGGGGTTGGGAAACCAAAGAGTGAAATGAAGGGCTGCAAAGAGGACAGTGTTTTTTTCCACAGCACCTGATTGTGTCAGCCCAGCCCCAGCCCATCCAGGCACTTGCTGCTCACTTTGCTGGAGGTAGAAGAGCAGGACCTTACCTGTTTCTGTTTGAAGTTGCTAAGTTATGAAACCACAGGTTCCACTCAGGTATGAGTGGGCTTTGCTTCCACCTCAAAAGGTGGAATGCAATGAGCCATGGAATGAAAAAGAGCCATGCAATGGTCACAAGGAGCTGCAGCTCCACAGTGGCATTGCCAGAAAAGGTAAAGGAAAAAGAAGAATTCAACTGCACCTGGCTGACACCAACAAACCTGTGCAGCTCTGCCTGAGCAGCCTTTCTGTCAGCAGATACATTTGGGTAGAGCAGTCCAGATCAAAGAATCATGGAGACCTTAGAATCACAGAATCTTGGAATTGTTCAGGTTGGAAAAGACTTTTAAGTTCATCAGTTATTCATCTCCCTGTTCATCACTAGCCCATGTCCTCCAGTGTCACTTCCACACTTCCAGGGATGCTGACTCTGCCACTTCCTTGGGGATCCTGTTTCACTGCTTAACAACCCTTTCTGTGAAGGAATTTTTCCTAATATGCAATCTAACCCTTCTCTGGCACTACTTGAGGCCATTTCTTTACTACATGGAGAAGAGACTGAGGCCCACCTTACTACAACCTCCTCCAAGGTAGCTGTAGAGAGCAATTATGGATCCCTCAATAGAAGTGCCTGTAAGCACTGAGTCACAGAGTAGCCTTTCTGCAGTTCCCATAGTTTTCTATCACATCAATTTTTATTCAAGGTGACTTATTATTCATAATAATACATGAGAAGGAAAAAAGAAAAGGGCACACTGTGAATTTTAAAACCACTAGGAATATCAGATAGGTATTTTACACTTTTCTGGAGATTTCTGGAAAAATTCAATAGTTCTCTTTCATCTGTGGCTGTAGTTGTCCTCCTAAGAGGAATCCAGGTGCCACCTCCCAAAGAAACAGCCTAAAGATAAACCTAGCCTTATACTCACAGATTTAATAACTTTCAGTCCATTACCTTTTTAGAGGATTATTACCACCATACTTAGGCTAATTTAAAACATTTTTCAAATTAAAGTCTAATCAAAGTGTCTTTGCATCTAACCAGAATACTCTCTGCAGGAAACTTGCTGTTTCAGAACCTGGAACAATGGAAAACATTTCAACTGGTACCCTTGTTTCACAATTACACTGCTCTTAGTTCTGGTGTACAGAGACTTCTCAGGAGAGTTGTAGCACTGCTCTGGTAATAAAGAGAGAAAAACCTTGTTAAAACATCTGATGGTTCTGGGAAGAGCTGCATTACATAAGTTGTTTCCTCCAGACCATTTCAGTCTCTCCATATTTTTGAATGACTAAAGAGATTTATCATGTAAGAAAGTTTCCTGATAAGCTACTCAACAAGTTATCACATTCCTTCAGCATGCTATTAGAAATGGATGGTTCACTTCTACAGTTCACTGGCATTTGCTGTTCCTGCTGAGAGATTTCTGACAGTCTTGCAATAATAAAAGCCTCGTGTGGATGTTCAGCAAGTGTAAGATAGGGAAATAGCAACTTTTAGCTGAGACAAGCTTAATAAAGTCAGTTTTTCATGTTTCAGAGCAACTGGATATCACATTACAAACTGAAGCTGGAGTCTTATCTAAAACTGGGAATGGGGCACCTTTCTGGCAAGTTCTGCAGTAAACACTCCAGTAATTCACTGGTGCTATTCTGGTCCCTTGGTGTGAGTCACCAGGCACACTGGTCATACCTCTGTACACGAGCAAAGGTGAAGCAGAACACTGAACAACTGAGTAACTGAACAAGGTGCATGGTTAAATTTAGTAAAAGATTTCATTTCACACTGTTACTCACAACAACTCCTTTACTTTGACAGCAACCTTGGGAGGCATGTCCAGAATTTTGTGTATTGAATACCTGCAGGTGGAAAACAAGCGACCACACCTGGCAGTGCTGATTCACCTCTGTGATTCTGAGCTCTCCTTTAATTAATTTAGACATGCAAGGAAGTGCCTCATCTGCATCCAGGCAAAACAAAGGTGTTTGGACACCTACTTTTTGAGATCTGTGGGAGTTACAGCATGCTAGGTAATGCACATGAATTGGCACACATTGTCCAGGACTTTGAGTGGTCTGGATCAGGATAGGTGTCAGAGGCAGGCAGGTTAGGGGTCTCTCTTCCTTGGAAGAGCCTCTGGCTGATGATTTTTGGACAACTATTATCTTCAAATTGAGTAAGAAGGTGAAGAAATTTTGACTCATATCATGACCTTTAGAATAAAAAAGAAGAGATGTGTGAGAATAAAAAAGAAGAGATTCTAACAGGATTTATGAATTAAACCTGTCTTTTAATACCTGTGTTAACCACAAGACAGTTTCCTGGGGAACTGTTACGTCTCCTGCTTTGTGTTAAACAGTTGTTGAATTTTTTCCTTGCTAACAGAACAAGGTATTGCTGTATTTCTTACAAGAGTACAAAAGGGTTTCAGTCCCCTCTTTAGGTTTATGAATCTTTGTGTGCAATATTTATTGTTGCTAAATATAGATGTGAAAAGCACCAATCCTTTTCATGGCATTTAAGATACAATGGCCCTTCAGCCTCTTCAGTTTTCATCTTGTTTCAAGTGGGGAAAAATATTCAGTGTGCTGCATGTTTTCTGCCTCTGAAAGATGTATGTATCTACAGTAACATCATAAATGCTTGATTGCCTGAAACTGTATAAATATTGTGCTTCTGCCCAATGCAAAAGTGATTACTTCATTACCCCAAGATATACAGCTGAAATAAACATGATATACAGTGAGGTTGTTCTGATTTTGGCTGGATTCTCAGTCAGTGAGACCCTTTTTACTCTGGGAAACATAAGATATCTTTTTCTGTTTGCAGAGCTAGTGATAACTTGCTCCACAGAGAACAGAAGGCTTACGTTGAACTTGATCTCAAAACAGTGCCTAATCTTGGGGCACTATCTGGAATGGTCTCTGCTGCAGCTGAGGTTCAAGTTCACGTCCCTTTGATGCTGTAAATGGAGCAAGTTGGGCTGGCTGACGCAGTATTAAATGTTCTGTGGGCTTTTAGAAGAACAAATTAACAAATTATCTGAGGGCTAGCATGCTCTGCATCACATGCTGAAAATTCAGAGGTAATGACTTTAAAAGCTGATTTGTGTTTTCTTTCATGTCCTAAAACATCATTCACGTGCATTGTCATTCTTGTTCCTTCTGCTGATCTAGAACATCAGATTATCTCAGCAGAGTTTAGAGACAAATGGACCAGAAGGCTCAAGTGAGAAACGGGATGAAAACTCTTATGCTGGTATTAATCCCCATCACAGAAATTCACATGGCACTTGAGGCCGAGCCTGGACATGTTCCTGGACAATCTGCTCTAGGGGACTCTGTTTGAGCAGGGGAGGTTGGTCAAGGAAACCTGCAGAGTCCCCTTCCAACCCCAAACATTCTGTAATTCTGTGAAGTCCCCCTTTCCCCAAGAATCTAAGACTTGTGCTTATTCTAGTATGATTAAAAGTAGCAAGACTGCAGTGTCAAATATATTTATGTTCTGCTTTAGTAGCAAATTCTAAAGATATGAATGAATCTTTAAATTATATTTTAAAAAGAGAAGGAAAATGAATAGTATCTCTGCAGTTTTTCACTCCTTCCAATCATTCATTGGATCAGTTAAAACCTGTTTTCTTCTTTTTCCAATTATGGTATACTTTTAAATTTCAGTAGGAAAGTGTTTTTAATATTTCAGGATTTGGCTTGTTCTTTGCTGCCTACAGTTTTATTTTTTTGCCATATTTCCACATGATATCCCTTTCCAGTAAAGGAGAGGGAATGCCAAACCTTTCTGTGCTCACTGCCAGTGTCAGCGTAACTCCAGTGTGATTCCATCCCCAGTGCCAGCCAAGCAGACAAGGAGTTGTTCACATGGGACTCTGTGTTCCCAGGCTGCTTGCTTTGATACCTGCTTTTCTGTTCCTCCAAAGCTCCCTCCTTCTATCTCCAGATCTCTTTAGGCTCTGGTTCCTCTCATAGATCATCTGCAGCACTGCACATGCTGCCTTCATCCAGCAAACATCCCACTACACAAACTGAAATCCTTTCTCTATGCCCATTTATAGTGCTTCTGGAGCCATTTTATTCTATTTTATTTTTTCACATCCAAAGCATCCTAGTGACAGGCAGAAAATTGCATCAAATATCAAGGAGGTGTTGAATTTTCAGCAGTAAGCCAAACTCTGTGTGAACTTTCCTCCATGCTTCTAATGCTAAGAAGCTAAAGGTTTCCCAGTTACCACAAGAAAAGATTTGTCACCCTTTGGAGAATTTTCCCATGTGCAGCTGGTTATATATGATGCTGTGGGAGGACTAAATCACAAATTTGCTATAAATTCTCTCTTAAAGACAAGATGTACTTTTCAGTGGGCTGAAATATTAGAACCCTTGTTGGACCAATCTAGTTCTTGTATCAATGAATCCATTCCTGCCATTTATAGGAAGTTTTATTTTGTACAGTTTCAAGGTAATATTTTATCCAGGTAGGAAAACTCCTGTGGCTGAAAACAGTATCATAGATCAAGGCACATAGATGAAAAGATCTAGAAAACAACCCAGGTTATTGGCATGGTAGAAGTGTCAGAAATAAAGGTCATTTCTTTCCCATCAAAGACATCATGTAGCTGATTTGGGGTGGACTGGTTTTGGATTTCATTGCCTCATTAAAAAAAATTATGTCCCAGAAAAATACAATAACATCCAGACCAATGCAGAGTGCTGAATTGTGGGCTCCATTCCCACTCCTTTGTGGATTCTTTGTGTCATCCAGAGGAGTACCTTCATTCCTCTGCACCTTTAATTCTCCTTGAAGGAGGAGAGAATCATTCTCCATCTGAGAGGGGTCAGAGGATGACTAGAGGATGTGTTCATACAGTTATGACATGAGGACTCCCTAATGACACCCACCCCTAGAAGAAGTGCTCAGAGAACCTTAAAAAAGCAAGTTCAGCTGCATCTTCAGGAAGTTTATCTGCAGAGAACCCCATTATGATTTAAAAGCCTGCTTAAATGCCAAAGAAATCCTCAGTCTCTGGTTCCTTCCTGTTCTGGAGTAAAATGCAGTACTAGAAGAATATCATCTGTAGCCATAAGGTGTGTTGCTTTTTATGTGTCAGGTTTTTATGGAGAGGTTTAAGGAGACCAGAGGGACCTTCTTGAATTATAATGAGCAATCCAGGCAATATCAATTTGGGGTTATTTTCTATTCTTTTCTACTTCCTAATGCCTAAGCTCTACTGCTGATCTTTTTAGCAGGCAGATGCCAACATAAATTTCTATTCTTTTTTCCTTCTTTAGTTAAGTCTGACATATCAGCAATGTAATAAACTCAGCAGATTCAATATTATTAGTGCTGCCACAGAGTTGGGACCTTGCCCTGGTAGGATTACAGAGCTGCTGGGATTGACTTCCCTGTCAACCCACTTGACAAATTAATTTCTTTTTAATTGGTAAAAAGTGATTGCCTTTTAAGCCCCTAGGAGTTTGTCCTCATTAATATTACCATATGGGGAGCTGTGAGATGGTGAAGGAATTAGGACACTTGGTGGGCTTAGAGTAGTTAGGGGCAACAGCTGTTTTTCTTTTTTAATTTAGTTTACTGTATTAAACTCCTACCAAAGATGGATGGAGCAAACAGGAGAAAGAAATAACTCTCAGACAGGAAAAGCATTGAACAAATACTTCTTTGTCTAGTACAAATCCAAAGAAAACGGAATTCTGGCACCTTGGATGGCACAAGGTTTACACTGGGGGAGAGGAGGATTTGGCTCCTCTTTCCTAGGGATTTGTGTGTATAAAACATTACAAGTGCATCTGCAAACTGGAGCCTTAAATCACAAAGCTTAACACCCTGTCACTCTGACTTGGTACTGTCTTTTACCAACACAAAGTGGCAAGAAAATTACTTCTGGTCCCTGGTGAAGTCTCATGGAGAGGCACAACCTGAGCTGACAATGGCTCAACAGGAAAGCTGAGATTTTCTCTGGCATCTTGGGGTTGTACAGGACTGGTACAGCCTGAGGGGCTGGTGTGGCCTTACACAGAACCCTTGGCTGGAATTACAGCTGGTGCCAATGGATCCTCAAACATAAAGTGTCAGAGCCTCATGTGAAAATCTGTGTTGAAGTTCCTTCAAGTCTTCAGCTCTCCAGCCAGCAGAAGTCATCCCACATGTCAGCACAACTCAGTCAGTAACAAGTCCTTGGGAGGCCAAGCTGTGAAAAGTTTATGCTGAATTAAAGGATCTCACTGTGTATCTTCATATGATTTTAGTTGTGAGTAATGGTAACAAAAAGACAGCATGAAGCCAACTGCAATTAAAGGAAAGAGAAGTCAGTCTCCATGTTGCAAATGGAAAATGGAAAATGAGTACTTTGGGTGTCAGGTAGCCAGGGGTGAGAACAACTTTCTCTGTTCAGTGAAAGTGGATGAGCACAAACACATTTTCCACATATGCTTAATCATGCACTCACAGCCTCTTTTTAGTTTTATTTGGCATACAGGCAAAGAAAGAATAGAATAGAATAGAATAGAATAGAATAGAATAGAATAGAATAGAATAGAATAGAATAGAATAGAAATGTTTAGTCAGAAGGGACCTACAACAACTATCCAATCCAATTTCCTGACCTGTTTAGAGCTGACCCAGTTGAAGTGTGTTAAGGGCATTGTCCAAATGCTTCTTAAACATTGACAGGCTTGGGGCACCAACCACCTCTCTGGGGAGCCTGCTCCAGTGTTTGACCACCCTCTCTCTAAAGAAAAGCTGTCTGATGTCCAGCCTAAGCTCATCCTGATGCAGCTTTGACCCATGAAGGAGTGGGTCCCTGTCACTCCCTGTGATGTTTCCCCACAGCACAATGAGAGCTGTGTGCATTAGTCAGCTCTGATATCAAAAATGCCTTTGGAACCCTTGCAGCTGGCTCAGCAGCTGTCAGCTGTCAGATCCAGAGCTGAGGTGAGTTAATGAAAAGCTTATCCAAGGGGTGGTGAGTGGGTGAGAGGCAAACAGGGGTCCAGGGGTTTGGCACAAGGACTGCACAATACAGCAAGGCCACAGTGTCAGGCACAGGTTTCATGGTTATTATGAGTTTTCTTGAATTGATCATATTAGCCTCTAACAATACATCCTGATGCCCTGGAGACCTGGCAGCAGACCCAGGAAGCTATGGAGTGACAGCATGCCAGGCTCCCAGGCTCCTCTTTGAATGCAGAAAGAGGCCCAGGTTGCAAAAAGAATCACTGAGATGAAAATAGCTCAACTGCAATGTTATAAACTCTCTTACATCCTGTCTGCAGGATATAAGTTTTGCCCTGCACTTCAGTGAGTCATGTGAGATTTTTATAAACTCATATTAACTTTTTTTTTTTTAATTGGAGAAGGGCAATGGGTTTTGGTTCTAACTTCTCATGTCTTGCAGTTTAAACATCAAGATGGTGATATTATTGTAACTCCACAGAGACCTTCAGATTTCTCTTTGAAGAAACACTCAGGATACATGTATATTTTTAAAACAGCAGGCAGTGACATTGTAAAGCTTTGCAAAGTCAGTTATTGGTGAAATAAGTGATATTTTAACTTTGCAGAATGCGCCACCCATGCCATCAATTACAGATTAGGTGTAGCACACAGTGACTAGCTAATGAAAAGTAAAACTGCAAATTAACTTCCTTTTTTTTTGCAGTGGGAGGAGGTGAGGCAAAGACCAAAGGCATCCTCCTGATACCTTATGGGCTTTCCTGCACTGCTTTGTTTTCCTGTGCTCTTCTGAGGATTTTACCAATTCGAAGCTGTGTGGGCAACAGCCACTTGGGATCCCAATTAAGGCTTCTGAATTATGTTCTAATTTTGTTTCAGTGTTGCAAGGGTGGAAATAATTTAGCTTCCTGCAGCACCACTCCAAAGACTCACAAACCTCAGCCAGAAAGAAGAGAATCAGTCCTGTCACACTCCTACCTTCAAAATGCCCTCTTTAGTTTAAGGAAATTAGTTTTCCTCCATCATTTCCTTGGAACAAACAGCAAAGAAAAGACCAGAAGAGATTTCCCACTCCCTGCCTTCATACTCATCTATTTCACAGGGTGGAAGTGAACAGATGCAGCTTCTGGCTCACAGCATCTCTGTGGCTTGTCAGGATTGCATTTAGCTGCTGTTCACAACTTCTGGGGCAGTGTGAGAGACACAGACTTCATTTTTCACCAGCTGCTGTGTGTTTTTATAAATAGAACTGGATGGGAAAAACACACTTGCTGCTTTTCTAAGATCTACAGGTTGTTGTAACTCAGTTTCTACTGCACAATTCACAAATTCAACAGAAATTGCAAAAATGTTTCCAAGTAGACTTGTATTCTATGACCAAAAAAAACCCCTAATTGCACAGTAATTATACAGACAGCACGCAGACAAAATGTGCTGCCTGGCCCCTCACACTTTCTGCACACCAAAAATTTGACAGAAAATCAAAATGTATTTTTAGAAACCCTATATTTTGTCTTCATAGATGATGTTTTTACATTTCTCTGCGATCCAAAAAGTCACAGAAGTAGTGTTTTGGGGAAGGGCTGTGACTGCTTGTTTTTTAATGACTGTTGTGATCCTTAATACCAAAGGTTCCCAGCCATACTTTGCTGAGAATGACAGCTGAATTCAGTTCATTCTCCTCCTCCTCCTCATTGTAAGCTGTCTTAAGGCTGAAAACTATTTGGGACAGACTTTTAAAAAATTTTAGTGCACCAAAAGCATCTTGCATGATTGCCACTGCATACTTGATAAAAATGTGAGCTAAGGCTGCTAATTCTCAGCCATTAGCCCCACAGCAAGTGTGGCAGCCACTTCCTTCCCATGGAAAACACAGACCAAAAGAATATCCATGGTACTTTAGAAGTGCTTGGATCTAGATTTATAGTTAAAGATTCATGGGTTCTACTCCTTCTGCATAGAAACAGCCTTAATCCTTTGTTAATCTTCTCAATATCTCTAGACCTGGCTGTTATTCATTATTCTTATTATTGTTATATGGATCTAAATATGTGCCAGGAATTAACTCTTCATTAACAGAAGGGAGTCAGGCAGAGCTCAGCATTAGGTGGGAAGTGCTGTAAGAATGGAAAATACATAAGGGCATTCTTAGAACTTCTATGTTTGTAGACTTGGAGGGAATATAACTTCTCTCTCTGCCAAGTCCTGCTTTTGAAACTCTTTCAAACTCCTTTGTAAAGACCTGAGATTGCTGATGTTACATAAACTTGGGTAATATTTGTTTATGAAAGAAATTAAAAGCTTAGCATTATGTTGAAAACAGCTTCAAGATACCAGCAGCAAAAACCTGTTGTGAAAGGGGAATTTTTGAGTTGGATGTTTGGTGCTGGTAAAAATGTCACCACCCACATAATCATTAATAAACAACACACTTTTCAGCTTGCATAAAGTGTTGTTTATGCAAAGACAGTGTGAGTGGAGGTGAGATAACTCATTGACGAGGAATCTTGTATTTGGTGGAAGAGCTATTGAGTTTGAAAAGTTGTGTTAGCAATGACAGTCCCCAGCTGGGTCTTGTGGCCCTTTTGTTTTGGGCTTTGTGGAGACTTGTAATTGGAAGGACCTTCCAAATCTCAGTTGTGCCTCTTCATATCTGACAGCATTTATGTCCTATTCCAGTCCCCACTTTTAAATCCTATCTTTTCATCCTCCTAAGACTCTTCTAGTTTCTGGTGAGCTCTCCTTCTCCTGACTGACAGTGCAGTTGTGTTCTGCTGAAAGCACCTGGCACACTGATGGGTGTGGAGCTGCACAGCACTTAGGGCTAATGAGCTCTCAGCATCCTCTGCTGTATGTGCTGCACAGGGGAAACACCTCCACTTTGTGAGCTAACTTGAAGAAAATGTAGAGAGTGAATTGCTTTAGGGAAAAGAATCCACTTAAATGTAATGGGGCCTAAAACAGATAGCTCCTTCTGTCTGTAAACTCTCTGATACCATTTCTGCTATTCTGAGATTATGTGGATTTTATTTTTTAATGCTGTTGAAACAAATGGAAAGTGCCAAGTGTATTTTTCCCCCATTTTCTCCACACAAGTAAGCCCAGAAGTTCAGAAGAGCTGGGAAATAGAGCAGGAAATCAATGACCTGCCATTCTGTTCAGTTCCCTTTCTGTATCCCACAGCATCATTCCCCATGGGCTCTGTGAGGATGTCCCTATCCCAGAGCTCTCTGCAGCTGCTGGAAGTCCTGCCAGGAGCATGGGCTTCATGTCACACCAACTTTTGCTGGTTTGAGGAGTCTCAATTTCCTCACATCTACGCACAACATTTCACAGAAGGCTCATCACATCTCTGAACTATTCTCACACACCAGGATATCTTTGAATCATCTTTACCTTTAAGGAAAGGAAAAAAATATATGTCTGGATCACTGCAATGTCACTGTTGCCTAGGAAGAGCCATTCCTGCAGGGCTCTTTGATTTGAATTACCTGAGCAGAGCATCAACCATTGCAGGTCCCATTTCCTTGCACTCAGAAGGCAGATGGTGGTAACTTTCAGATATTAAGGAGGCTTTAGCTCCTAGGTTTATCTACAAGTGCAAATAGTAGGATTTGCCTGTATTGCTCATGTCTCAGGAGAAGTTTTGAGAGTATTTTGTTATTAAGAATTACAACAATGCTACCCAAGGAATGTGTCTGGGAATAAAAAGTTTTTCAAGCAGCTGTGACCAGTATTTAGGACAATGTCAGCTCTTTACTTGACTGGGCAATGAAAATAAGAACATGAGAAACATACCTGGATTTTGCCCTCTTGGTAATATGTTAACAGAGATATTTTTTTCCAGCCGGTGGCAAATGACCATGGTATTCACCATGAAAGCAAGTCTCTGAGTGCCCAAACAAAGTACATTTCAGAGATGCAAACTCAAGATTGCTCACTCATTAGGTAAACCAAATGTGCAATCTGTTCCATAAAGCTGAGAAATAACGAGCCTAATTTCTTAACCAAACCCTATGAGTTTTAAAAGAAACATCAGTATATTTTTTAATTAGCCCAGAAAATAAAGGTTTGATTTTCCTGTGCAAAGCCATGGTTTCTCTCTGCTTCAACTCTCTAGCCTTGTGTGAGTCGCTTCAGGGAAAGGATGATCTCCCAGCTGTGTAGGAGTAAAATGAGAGTTTCTATTCTGTGGGAGGCTATGGGGACTGCATGGCCTCTGCTTACTCATAGAATGAATTGTTTCTGGCCTTTTATTGCCTTTGAAGGGCACTGTAAGATGGAGCAGCTCTGACAGTTCAAAGGCAGCACAGGTGAACCAGCCTGACACAAGAAGCAGCAGAATCAGAGGAATATGGCAGCAATCTTCATGTAGCTCCTGTGCAAGGAAAGCTGACTTGTGTGCTAAGGATATGGACTATAAAAAAGAATTTGGCCCTTTGCTTGTGAAGCTTCATGTTATAACATTGGCACCTTAGATGAAAAGCACTAAGCCATCAGATCATTAATACCATCCACATTTTGTCAAATATGGGTGAAAACTCCAAACAGAACTCAGGGCAAAGTTCATTAAGTTGGCAAAAGTCCTGGGAACATGAGCCAGGAGCTTAAACCCAGACTCCAGTGAATTCTGTTTATCTGTATCATTGCCCAAAATGGTCAGGGAAGGAAAACAACAGTGGACACCACAGCAGGTTCAATTCCTCTGCTTTAAGGTCCTTCTGCAATACAGAGAGGAAAAAAAAAAGTTAAAAAAAGGAGCATGTTAACAAACTAAATGACCATGTTTAAAAGTGTAAATCTGTGTTTCCCCTCTTCCTGGGCAGGGAGCAGCTTAAACAGTTGTTGGACATACAATTTAACCCATTTCCCCCTTTTTCAAGATTTTGTGCTCTCTCTGCAGAGATGAACATCCCTGTTCCATTCAATTTTTGATGGTTTTTATGACACAAAAATGCCCAGGAGCATGTACAGAACACCCTTGAAGCTGTTAAAAGCTTGATACAAACTTTTATGCACTCCTGTTATATCCTCTTGCAGCTGCTGTGTGCCATGCAGGGCTTCTCACTCCCATCTGCAGGAGGTAGCTCACCCTGCAGCAGCATGGCATGAATCACAGAGCCCAGATGCCCTGGGGTTGTGAAGGGGTGATGTTCTAGGCACACCAGGCAGTTTGCTCTTTTGTACTGGCAGGTAACTGGCACCAGAAGTGTGGGTGCACGTGTGTGCACGAGTGTGCTGCAGAAGGCAAGCAGTACCAGAACCACATCCTCGTGTTCTGCTCCCTGCAAGCGCCATGGTAACCCCCAGGGGTGCCCTACATGATGTTATAAACAGCCAGGAAGGGATAAAACATTATAGATAAGTAGCTATAAACAGCTTTAAGGTTTCTCTAAAGGAGGAGAGAGTTTTATGTCATTTTAAATTTCATCAAGCCATCTGCACCTGTAAAGAGTTGCTAAACATTCCTTCTACTCAAATATCCAGAATAATAAGTTTCTGCTAACACTGTGGGGGTATTTTTGTGACAAAATGATTCATGTTCTCTTTTAAAATCATTTAATAATGAAATTGCTAATACAGATATGGGCTGCTGAGGGTTTAATCTCTCCTTTCCTGGACTAAGAAGCTGAAGGTTTTTGAATGTCTAGGAGACATTCCTTGAACAGAGAATAAGTAGTGGCATAGCTGAATTAGCCTGTGGGTAGTTCAAGCAGGTGACCCTGGAATGACACACTCCAGCAAACTGGGGCTTCTTGAGTTACAGGTTCCACACAGCCAGAAATCAGCTTTGACCACTTCACCAGCCTCTGAGTGAGACACTCCAGTGTTTCACATTTTTGGCTATGGGTTATACACCACGGCCCAAGCTCACACAGACAACCCCTGCTGAAAACACAGCAGGACAGACAGGTCTTTGGATTTCCAGAGCTCCCAGGTCTAGAAAGGTCTACACAGGGACTCCTGTCTACTGCTGCTCCTTTGTCAAGTGATACAGGCCACAGGTAGCAATATTAGAAAGGCAGGTGCCAACTGGAAAACAGTAGACCAAGCAGGTTGTCCTGGCAGGGCACAGCTGAAGGAGCCCCTCATGATGGGACCCATCAGGAGACCTGCCAGCAAACGTAAACGTTTTGTGAATTTGTCTCAGTTGTATTCAACTGTCCATGAATAACAAACCACAATAAATGGTGAAAGCTGAAATTTTTCCTCTTGGCAACTCCAGCCAGAACATTTGGTTTCCAGCTGAAAATAGGTCTTCATTTAGAAATTTCATTCCCTTTTGTTCAAGAAAATAGGTTTTAGAACATCCTACAATGCTTGAAACTGAAATGAAATGTTTTCTTTACATCAAATTCCAGAAACTTGTGTGGTAGGGAGTTGGAGAGATTTTAATAATTTTTAAAAATAAACAGAACCATCAATCATTGGAAAAGTTCTCTTCCTGGCTTTGCCTCTGAGTTCTGATGGAACTTGGGGTATCTCAGGACATTTACTAAGCCTTTGTTTTTCCATCTTAATTTGGAGTATAGCTATCCCTGCCCGTGTTTGTGTTACCCTGACCTCAGTGGGCCCTACTCTAATGAAAACTGCAAGAGTTCCTCTGCTCTCATTCTCTCCTCCCAAGGCCCCTGACCGCCTCAATTCCTCAGCCCCACTAAAACCATTGGTGAGCCATGGGCAAGGCCTGTGTGTCTTCAGACACCACATGTCTCCTGCCTCCTCCCTCCAACTATTTGCTGCTGCCTTCTGCAGAAAACTGCTCAAGGAAGAGAGTTTTCAAAGGAGAGATAAGTTGATCTGAAAGGGCAAATGGGCTTCCTGAGCTGGCCCCTTCAGTGCTGTCTCCAGAGCACCAAACCACAGCCAGGCCAGCCCTGCCAGATGGGGCTGGGTCAGCATCATCTCCCCAGCCCACAGCTCTCAAGATAACCAGTGCAAGACGAGCCAGGACAGATTGTTCTCCATGACAGACCCTTAACTCCTGCTACTCTCTAGTGCCAGCAATGCTTTTAGCCAATCATATTCAAGATTAGCCCTTTCTGTGAATATCAGTACAGTTTTCCCAGTAATCCTCAAGTTTATTTCCTCCTAAGAGTCCTGAGAAAGCTTGTGCTGGCGCAATTCATCCTGACTTCACAGAAATCAACAGAGCTCTGACAAATTTTTTTTCCAAGTCAGGTTCTTCGGCCACTGGGCAAGGAGACCCACAGGGTAACCTGAGAGGAGAATTCAGATCTTTGTCCCTGTCCCTGGACCTGCCTTACTGAGAGGGAAAGTGGAGCCCAGGGGACAAGAGTGGAAGCGCAGCACATTGTTAACAGGAGTGAGTGTCACCATAATGCCACCATCATCTGCCCCTGCAATGGGTCTGTCTCCTTGGCAAGGGACTTGCAGTCAGGACTGCATTGACTCAGTCTTGGCCTCAAAAATCCTCATCTATTTTCTGCTCATTCTGAGTAAAAACAGTGAGGAAGTAGATAGAATACTGCTTTCTTTCATTAGGTGTTTTGGGAAACGTGATTGATAGGCTGGATGGATGGTGTTAGTGCTTGTGCTGTCACAATAACTCTTCTTGCCTGATAGTGCAGGGCTGCACATCTCACCAAACTTTGTCAGAGTAATAGTAAATAGCCTTTATAAATTGAAGAAAGAGTAAAATCAAGATTAGTACCAGGAAGGATAAAAATTCTTCTTGGAAGTCGTTTCCTTAATATTTGGATATAATCTCCCTTATTCAGGAATATCCATCTGTATGCAGAAGAAAGAAATATGCTTTTGTGCCCTGCAGCAGAGTCCAACAATGAGGTAGTAAGCACTGCTTCCTGATCACACACAAATGGGGTTTTTATCTGTGCCAAGATCATAATATGGGCAGTCAAATAAAACTACAAGCAGACAAGAGAAAAAGCTAATACCTGAAAGCCTTTGGTGACTTTCCATCCCCTGAGCTTCACTAGCCTGCTCTAATGAAGCTTCACTGGAGCTTTGTTTTCTGAGAACATTTATATTCTATTAGGAAAGTGCAAACATCTCTAACAATAGCTTTGTGTCAGGCCACAATTGTAGCCCTTGATGTTAATGCAAGCTATTAAAAGACAAAGTTCAGCCAAAACCCCTCAGGTTCCAGGAGAGCTGTACACTTTGGATGTCAGATTCACTTCCAGTTTCAGAGCTTTGCTATACAGATGATTTCAAACCTCACAATTCCACCAAGAGAGACTAAAGCTGCAGACGCCACTAAACTGAGAGGGGCTGCAAATCAAACATAGTTAAAATGCCAAAATGTCTTGGCAGATAGGAAAAGAAAACCCACAAGTGTAGGAAAAAAGATAATTCTGGAGGGACTACAGCACAGTAGAAATAATTAAACTAACTGCAGAAAAGAGGGAAAACTGAATAAGAGGCTGAGTTTCATGTTGTCCCTTTGTAAAAAGGTGAGCAGCAGTTGGGGCTGCCCAGGCTGCAAACTTTGGGTCCTAAGGCTGGTGGAGTGGCACTGCTCCAGATGGGGCTGGGAACATCTGAGCTGAAGCATCAGCTGCAACATGGGAAATCCAGAGAGTAGGGAAAACCTTTTGGTTGAAGTTGTAGGGAAGCAGAGCAGCAGGTTTCTTGAGGATGCCACAGAATCTGCATGAAAAGAGGTTCTGCAAAACAAGTGGGGAATGGGTGAGAATGGCACAGGCCGAGCTGCTTCTGTCCTGGAGGAGGGGCATGGGCCAGAGGAGGCCTCCTCTCCTGCTTTCCATGGTTGCCATGCTGGAATTTGGGCCTGAGTTCTCAGAGCCAAAATGAGTTAGAGCCAATTGCATCCACACAAGATGTGCAGGATCACGGCTTGTGCAGGAGAACAGGGTGTTTTCCATGTGCTTCCTCAGAGTGTCTTCATTTTAATGCATTGCCCACAGGGCTGCTCAACAGAAAGAGGAAGGCAGCAGTCCAAGGAAAACATCCCTGAGTGACCTTCAGTGCCACCAGCTAATCCCTCTGCTCCAGGGGCCAACTCACTCCAGCCCAGTGCCAGAGCACTGCCAGCTCACATGAGCAACGAGCTTGGGTTCAGTCATGGCACTTAAGTCAAAAATGCAATAGATGCAAGCACTAATTCCACATCTTTTAGGAAATACAGATCTCCATGGGAGAGTTCTTTGCCATTTCCATGAAATTTGTAAGCCTATTAAGTGTCACACTGAGCCACATCCGCAGCCCATCTAGTCAATCAGGCTGTGATTGCTATTTGACTGCCCCTGAGTATCTGCCTCTAAATCAGTTTCTTGTTTCAAAAAAGCACCTTTGGATGTAGTCCCAGATACTGGCGAGAGTGGCAAGACTGCAGCAGGGCAAAAGAGAAATCTTGCAGTCATGAATGGTTTTGCCCAGGTAGAAGTTTTACAATCTGTACACACAGAGTTACAGGATTCCCTACAGCCATTCTGAAA
This sequence comes from Haemorhous mexicanus, assembly GCF_027477595.1. Lineage (NCBI taxonomy): Eukaryota > Metazoa > Chordata > Aves > Passeriformes > Fringillidae > Haemorhous > Haemorhous mexicanus. The sequence goes on from NC_082347.1 coordinate 34,593,604, forward strand.
GCAAAGCATCACACCTGTTTCTGAGACTGAATCTAGATGATATTCCACATCCTATCATTCCTTACAGGGCTAGGAACTAGGAAAAAGAGACCATTTTTTGCTTAGAATTCTTTCTGTTTGAAAGAGCCTGCATGAATCTTCATTTCTCCTCATCATCTGTAGGACTCTATGACACACACAGGAGGGAAACATTTTAAGTACATCCTCCCAGCTTGAGTTCAAAGGAAAGTGAGCTGGACAAGATGTGCCAAAGGGTTTAACATTTACACCATTCCTATAGAGCATTGTTTTGTCCTTCACACTGTGTGAGGAGACACCCACATGTGTTTTCCACTTTCATTGTGAAAACAGGAAACGTTTAATTAAAACCAAGCTTAACACACTTTATTTGTTCTTCATGCTGAAGTAACATCAGCTGCTAGGAGGGAGGATCTGTGAGTCCTGGAACACAAATGGCCTCACCCAGCAGAGGGAGAGATCTGAACAGATCTGCTGGGATGATGTGTGTGTCCCTGGGGCACGGGAACAAGTTAGGTTATGTACCTGAAGGGGCAGGACTTGTGGTGGGCTGGAGAAATTCAACCCAGATAGTTGTACTGGGCCAAACTCCGTTGCATTTATACAAAATTACAGAAAATAGGGATGGCAGGGAAGTCACCATAAGACACAATCCACCTGCCTTACTCTGTTCTGTCACCCTGGTGAGCTGCAGTGGCTGGGAGTCAGGAGAGCTGAGGTGAGGACAGCTGCAGGTACTGCACCCCAGCATCCTCCCAAACCTGGCAGCTGTGGGTGGAGGCACCAAATCAGTTAAAGAAACTCAAAGCTATGACTGTGGGTTACCTCCCAAACCCAGCAGCTGTGGAAGTACCAAATCAGTTAAAGAAACTCAGAGCCATGACTGATTCATATCCTCACTGGATCAGGCCAAAGGAAGGGCACTCCATCTGTCTTAATCTTAAATACAGACTTTGTTGTGTGTCCCCTTTCACTTGACAGAGTCTGAAAGACTTTTCAGTCCCCTTTTGGTGGCCATAAAGAAACACAAATCTTTGTGTTCTGTTTAGTAATGCAGGAAACAGTCCTATGGTCATGAGTGGTTTGGGAGGAAGGTTAAATCTGAATATTCTTTTCCCAGGGATAACTCCACTTCCAATTACATTTCATTATGTGTCAAGCACAACTTCATTTTTCCATGGAAGGTGGTCTCAAGTGCTTTTTGCTATGGCACTTCAAGTGCCAGGAGAGGCACTAGTTCTCTCAGGAAAAAAAGTATAATTGTGTAACAGGAACTTTCCATGCAATGATTACAAGTAAAGTCCTTGGAGACATCCATCAGACCACTTTGGAGAATTTTATAGCATCACTAAATATATTCAAAAGAATATAATTATTTCCAGTAACATTTTCACCAACTCAGATGCTCTTGAAATGGAAGTATTCTTCAAATAATTCAGTGTTTTGGGTCAAATCTCTCTGTGCAATTTTCTTGTAGATGATGAGTGATCCAAGTCAAGCTAGAGGCAAATTAACGTTTGCAATTTTAATAAATTTCCCAGCCAGGTGTTAACTTTCTCATTTGCAAGGAAATTTTGAGGCAGCTTGTCAAAGCTGTGAAGTGCTATTTAAAACCCTTTGGGATTGTCCTATTTATCAACATAATCACTGGCATTTTTCTATAATTTAGATGGGGTCTTTAGTGCTTAGAAGAACACCAGCCAGAATATAGGGCTAGCCAGGATCCCATTATCAGAAGACAACCTCTGCCCATAGAAGCATAATCCCTGTCTCAAACACCATATTAAAGTAGGCTAAAATTGCTTCCTCAGCTACCCTTGGAGAATCTGAAGATAAGAAACATAAAAGTCACTCAAAAAGTAGGATTCCTTTCTTCCATGAAATTTTAATGTCTTGCAGCAAAGGGAAGGCTGAAAGACAATTGATTTAGCCAAACATATTGTTGAGTTTATGAATTCAAAGTGGGAAGAGGATGGGAGGAATTATCCTGTATATAAGTGCTACAGCAGAAGAGGTTTGTCTCCAGCTTTAATCTCACTTCTTGTTTTCTCTTCATTTCCCCTTTGGCCCATCCTGACATCACCCATGCTTTAGCAGTTTGGCCCCTCCCTCCTGTTTTCCTTAGAGCAAGGCAGGTAAGCAGAAGTTTAAACAAGCTCAGGGCAGAACAAGAGCATAAAGTACTGGGGCTCACAGGGCTGAAGTACAGCAGTGCTGTTTCCTCAGCTTTAGAGCTATAAAATGACAAGCAGCAGCACACAAACGTGTTGTCATGACAATGAGTGGGATAAAAAATGGGGGTTTCTTTGCATGGCTGATGCAGTGAAGGAAAGGTAACCAGGACAGCAACAAACACTTGAGAGAGTTCACTGGTTGAGGAGCAAGGCAGCACAGAGTTTGAAACATAATTAGAGACAAATAATTTGTTTTTGATGAGATGATCCAGACTTTCCTATCTGCATTGAGGGACAGGAGTACAGGGTAAGCTATTCCAGCCTGACCCTAACACCTGCAAACTGACTCTTCTGCATGGCTGCAACATCACACTCAACCCATCCAACCTAGAAAGGTGCAAGGAGAACCTGAGGGTCAAACATTTCGTACAGTCTAATGCCTTGAGAATGTAAAAGAGGGGAGAATTTGAGAGATGTAGAAGAGAACGTGTTAAAAGTGCTAATAATTGCACATGCTAAGTGTGAGCCACAGCACAGTGCTCTCCATCCACTCGGGCTGGGTTAGTTGAAGGGACAGTGGACAAATCCAACAGTCACAGCTTGAAGACCCTGTGTGCTCATCACTGCAAGGCTGTGTCTTCAAAAAATCTGAGCTCATTCATTTTTTTAAACCTTTTTCCCCCGTTTAAGCCTTTTTCCCTGTCACTGTTCAGATCAGTGACATAGGAATGCCATGCCATGACCTGACAACAGGCTGCCTCAAAATGTGCTGTTCTCTTGCTAAAGGATCCTTTCTTCCTTCTCTCTTGTGTTCATGAATTATTTACCTTTGATCCTAAGGAAGCAGATAATGGCTCATTTCAGACAAAAGACAAACTGATAGTAATAGATCTCTCAGTTCCTAGGAGGGTTTTCTTTGTTTTCAAGTCAAAACCCAGTGGCTCAGATCCAGCCAGCTGCCTGAATTTTTGGATGTGGCTCTTGAGCAAGGTTTTAAAACTCCATCCAGCATTTTTAAATTGGTGAAGAGCCATAGTTTTGAGCTTCTAGGGAAGAGGTATCAACAACAAGGACTAATGGAGTCCAGTCTGACATATTTAGTGAACTGTGTGGATCAGCCCATCCATGGGTCTTCTGTTTACACAAAATAAAATCTCTAGTCTTTTCTAGTCTTAGTGTCATTTCTCTCTTGAAGGAGATAGTCCTTTGTATGTGGAATTCCAAAGACAGGAATAGTCTGAACATTTCTGCTTGAGCACATCTTCTGGTTTGTGATCTGTCCAGGATATCTCTTCTCTTCTCTTCTCTTCTCTTCTCTTCTCTTCTCTTCTCTTCTCTTCTCTTCTCTTCTCTTCTCTTCTCTTCTCTTCTCTTCTCTTCTCTTCTCTTCTCTTCTCTTCTCTTCTCTTCTCTTCTCTTCTCTTCTCTTCTCTTCTCTTCTCTTCTCTTCTCCTCTCTTCTCCTCTCCTCTCCTCTCCTCTCCTCTCCTCTCCTCTCCTCTCCTCTCCTCTCCTCTCCTCTCCTCTCCTCTCCTCTCCTCTCCTCTCCTCTCCTCTCCTCTCCTCTCCTCTCCTCTCCTCTCCTCTCCTCTCCTCTCCTCTCCTCTCCTCTCTTCTCTCCACAGCCAACTAGATCACACTAGCAGGGAGTTTTTCTTGATACTCCTCCTTCTTTTCAGCTGCTATGTTCAAGTGTCTTGTCCAAAGCCATTCTTCAGGACATCATCCCCCAGTATGTGCTAAGCACACTCCCTTGCACAGAAGTTCTTCCCCATCCATGTTCACACCAATCCTTTCAGCAGCACACCAGGTTTGTTACCTGTCTCACAGTGCTTATTTTCTTTTCCCTCACAGCTCACCTTAGCCTGTTTCCTTCCTGCAATCACCTTCCTGTGAAATGCAGCCAATTAAAATTTCAAAACCAGGTCCTCCCTTGAAAGCACACCTGCTTCCAAGCCCAGCAGGGCAAACCATAGTTCACAAGCTGAGATTCTTGGGAATGGCTCCTGCTGGGCATCAACTCCCTGTGGGGTGGGCAGCACCCACAGACAGACCGTCTCCATTTCACTCACCAAACCAACAAATGTGGGAACTGCTTAGCTAAGAAACTACTGCTTTATGTTGCATCCAGGGAAGAAAAACAGCATATAATTTTGTATTGGAGCTACACTGTGCCATAAGCAGCTCATGGCACTGGGACTAAAAATATCCCAGTTATTGGCTTCCCACTCGCACTGGAGGGACAAATCTTGCACAGAAAAAGCTCTACTTCTTCCTATTCTGTCACACATATGAGGAAAATGCTGGGGAAGTTTTTGTTCCTCTTTCCTAAGTATCTGCCTGTTTGGTATATACGTTGTTTTTAAAGGTATCAAAGTTCACTGCTTAGAGAAGAGGCCACATAAGGGTTAAATGTCCAAGGCTGGGAGCACATAACCAAGTGGGGATTGTAACTAAGGGGCAACCAGGCTCCCTTCCTGCTCAGCCACACTGCTGTCTGCACTGCAATGATTTCATTCACCAAAACACGGCCATGGACAAAGAACGGACTCTGCAAAAACAGCCCCTTATCTGCTCCTGCCTGCCTCTTGTCCAAGTCATGTGTGATTAGTTCAGTGACACAAACACCCCTCTGGAGCCAAGGCAGCTGCAGGAGCAAGCTGTGCTCTGATACAGCTCATGCCTTTACAGCAGAGTGAGAGCAGTAGCTGAGCCCAAGATCTTCGCTGTTTGTAGAGCTGGAAGAAAAACAGTGTTTGATTATAAGGGATCGAAACAGACCTGGCTGAGCTGGCAATCAAAATTAAAAAGTCAGTCCTGATTTGTAACAATAACTGCAGTGAGTATGAAGTAAAGATTGGCTGTGGAGAACAAACAACAAACACAAGACTGAGAAATGTAATTCCCAGGTGGTGTTTAAACTTTTCTTTAGATTTAATTTGTTGATAGGAATCAAAGGGGTTCAAAGTACTTGGGGCTGGGGGATGAGGAGGAGGTGGCAATAGAGCAATTGAGTCTCTAAGTGCCATAATTCCAGCCACATATTGCTTCAGCAATTACTCCTCTGGAAATTAAAACTGTGGGGAGCTTCATTTCAAATATACTTCTGCCTTGTGGGTTCTTGGATATCTGCTGTGAAAGCAGCTCTGCAGCTGCCTTTCTGTGAGTGAGGCACTGGTAGCCTTTCTTCACTCCACCCAAATACTATTTTCAGTAACATTGATAGGAGATTATTCTACTGGAGATCTTTTGTCCTTTGTCAGCCCTGGTTGAAATTAGACAACAGGAGGAAAGACTTGAGAAGACAGAATCATCATCATCATCATCATCCTCATTCTTTGCAGTCATTCCACCAGCATTCAGTCCTGCCATGAATGGACCATGGAAGCATGGCTATAATGTATGCCATGTAGCAGACTTTCTGTCTTGCTGCACAAGCTTTTCCAATGCAAGTGTTTTGATTCCAGTTTGAAATATCAAATCCATGCTTTTTTTCAGTTTCAGCTCCACAAAGTTCATTGAAGACCTTCACCTGTTATTTTTTTGCAGGCTTACAACAAGAAAAGCAAAGCGAGCGCACCCTAAAAGGTCAAGGGAAACAAACAAGCAAAAACCAAGCAGAACATAGAGCATTTAAGAAGGACCTCAGTTTTTCTAAATGTAAAACCTCAAGAGTTTTAGGCCAGTATGATTTTTCTGAGGAGGGCATCTTTGCCACAAGGCAGTGTTTGGTGTTAAATAACCAAGAGGATGACTCAATACTTCCTTAGTTCACAGTAATGAGGTTATAGATAAACTTTTGTTAGTGCTACATATTCTGACCTGGTAGGACAGTCAGGTTATTATGCTGTTGCTATGGCATCTTTTTCTATTTTTTTTAATGCTACTTCATGGTTTTTCTAAAGAATCTTTGAAAACTGAGACTAAAACCTCTTTTTCCTCATCTGCTTTTTAGGACTTACAGTGGAATACAACCCAGTAGGCAAAATGTTACTCATTATCAATTATTCTAGAAGGAAAATGCTTTAGCTGATAAAGCCTTTAGAACCATGTTCATATTTTCAAAGGGCAAATAATTAAAGAGTTTGGCAAAGTAAACAAATGCTTAACTTTTCTGAAGAACAGAAAATATGTGGGATGTTAAGGTTGTTCGAGCTTTTGCGAAGCAAAGATTCACTGCATCAAAGAAGTTGAAAGGCAATGGTGAAAGCAGAAACTGGAGACCATGACACGGGACCCACAGGGTCTGAGGATGAGCCACAGGCTAAAGGCCAGTCACTGAGGCTCAGATTCATCCCATTTAACCTCAGGCACTTCAATGAATTGGCTAATGTAGGAAGCTGGGCTCCCTCATTAGACAATGTAGAGAAAAAAGCTTCTTCAAAGAGAATTGAAGCACAGCCAGAACTCACATTTCTCTTTACTACATGTAAGAGAAGTTTAAACCCTAAAATTCAGTGATGCTTCTAACCTGAGACCTCGCTTAATTGCATGAAGTTACTTCCCAGCCATGCCAGACTCGAGTCCAGCTGTCTCCACTGCAGCCTAAATGGCTCTTGCTGCAATGTGTGTCCATTCCTTTTTCTCCTGTATCCAGCAGAGAACAGTTTATTCCTCTCTTCTTTGCAGGAACATTTTACACTGCCATTGTGTCCCCTTAGTGATGTCTCTGGAGTAAACAAACCCAGTTCTTTCAGCCTCTCCACTCCAGTTACAGTGTCAAGGCCTCTGGTTGTTCTCACTGCTTGCTTTTGGGATCATGCCACTGGGCTCACATATTTCTAAAAGTTGGCACCTAAACCTGGACACAGGCTCTGCCAGTGGGCCAGTGCCAGGTGTTTATTTGCTACTCTATTTTCAATAGAGCAGAGGGATTACTTTATGTCTTGCATGTATCTCCTGCTCCTGGTGGTTGTGCAAGCGCAGCCATGGCTCCCCAGAGGCCTTGCAGCACGTCAGGATTATCAGACCTTTTCACTGAGACACAAACAAGGGCCCTGCCCCCTTAGTCCTGCTCCCACAAGAATGTCTTTTCATGGCATGGTAACTGCTGCCAAGAGTAATAACAGCAGGAAATGGGCATAAAGAGGAAAAGACAAGTTCATTGCAACCAGAGGCACCAATCCCACAGGCCAAACACCAATGGAGGAGCTGAAGTTGCCTGTAACAATCCAACCTTGCAATGTTCCTTCTGGGAAATGTCATTTCTCCTGTCTGTCTCTTTGCATCCCTTCCTAAATTTCACCTAATGAATGTGATTAAGTCTGCAGGAGGGCACTCCTGTACCACAGGTCAGATTCAGTCATTCTCCCACCTCACTCATAATACCAACTCCTCTGCAGGACAACTGCAAGTAGCAGCTAAGTAAAAAGTTGACAGTAGTGCTAGCTGCCCAACCCAGTCTCCAAAAACATGTGATTTCAGAAACAGTTGGATGAAAGGTGCCTAGGATTGGGGAACTGTGAGATGCCCTAATATTCACACCAGAAATCCTCCTGTGTTCCTGCCAGAAGTGCCTCTCATGGGTTGGAGACTCATCCTTTGGGGAACAAAAGCAATGCCACATGATATGGTTTGCAGTGATCCACGGGTCCTGTGGACAGTGCATGAGGAACAGCAAGTGCACAAAAACATCAGGAAAGCAAAGAGTTCAGAAAGAGTCTGTGGCCTAAAATGTGTTTGCCTAAACAATCTCCCTGAATTATTATGCATAATTAATGTGTGAAAAGTTCCAAACTCATTCCTGGACAGTGTGCAGAATAGAAGGATAAATAAATCATAAGGAACAAGGTGTTTGCTAAGTGACAACAGCTAAGCTAACTACAATCTTAGCAGTTTCAGATTGCAAGGCTGCAGTGAGCAGCCTGTGGTTACTGTCAAGAACAGCTTGAACACAGGGGTGCCTCAATAACAGCTTTTCTATTTAAAATAGTCATAATATTCTGTCTATAGGAGACCTTTCAGATGAGGACTGCAAAGTGCTTCACAGCTATTCAGACTCACAAAAGCCCAGTGAGAGCAAAGAGAGTATTTATTAGATACAATTATGGCTTTGTTACTAATGCATTACAAATTTGTTGGCAGATGCAAGATTTTGCTACTCAGATATGAGGGAGTTATGTGCATTAAGTCTAACAGCTAATAGAGAAAACTTTAAAAAAAGGGGAAAAAAAAGGTTAATCTCCTTTTTTATCCAAAAACATTGTATCTAAAAAACAGGCATATCAAGAATTTCTTGCAAACATCCTTTATGTTACTTGGTCATGAATGAATTTAGCTTGAAGCCATAGTGAGGTATTTGTATATTACTAAATGTCTGGTTGATTGAAGAGGATGAGGCAAAGGGAGGTCTGGTTAAACTGACTTCATAATTAGGTTCTTACAATAAAAATTGAGATAAGACTCAATATTAACTTTGCTTCATCAGTCATTGAACAAAACCAGAGAGGAATATGACAGGAAGGCTCACTGATTAAAGGGTCATTGCAGCTTGCTTTTTTTTTTTTCCCTAGTTGAAACTACATTTTAAGACCATAATTATTTTACTGAAAGATGTAGATATATAGCTTTAAATTCTGACCAGATTTCCAAAAAACCACGTTTATCCACTTCACCTCCAGGAAAGAGAGGAATGCTGAGCACTTCACCTTACCATACCAGGTGTCTGTTACCAAATGCCAACTGATCAGACATTTCCCAACAGGTGGTACCTAAAAGGGGATTTTCCATCAGAAATGTTACTTGTAGAGCTGGAGTATCATAATTTAATTTGTAATTAAAAATTGATAAGCAAACAAGTGAAAAGTGAGAGAATTTATAGCCATCTTACAATGATTTTATGATAGACTGAATAAATAAAAAAGGTGCATGCCCTGGTCCACAATTACTGAAAAGCAAAAGATGCAGAGGTGACATAAAGCTTAGTCTAAAGAATCCAGTTCCACCAAGAAATGGTCAGCAGAGGGGTCTCATAGCCAGTCAGAAGAGGTTATTAGCAGCAGATGTGTCACTGTAAGCATTGCTTTAAACACTGGGAATGTGTTTAGAAGGAGGCACCACAGCATTCCAGCACTTTTCCTTCCCCATTTGCCAGAGGCTCAGCTGGTCTGCAAGTCTGTCAGGGCAGTGCATTGACTGGTAAGGGGTGAACTCACCCATGTGCAAGGTCAGTGCAAGTCAACCATTTATTCTGTGATTATTGAAGCCCAGCAGTTTTCACTCCGTGACAGGCATTGACTACATCTGAGGTTGATGTTAAGGAGGTTTAAACATTTTCAGCAGTTTCCAGAAGCAAGTATCAATGACATTTATCAGAGAGGAAAAGAGCAACAGGTTAAGGAAAAAAGGAACAACACAGAATTAAAGTTGTGAGAATATATTTTTCCAAGATTATTTTTAATATTTGTGGGGTTTTATGCTACTTGATAGCAGCCTTGCATGGCTCTGCAAGACCCCCATCTAATTCTGATGCATCCTACTATTTCTTCCTCTTTTAGCTAATCCTGTATTTATTTGCACCAAATAAAAGCAGTTACTGAAAAAAAACCTGTCACTGAATATTTTAAACTGCCAAAAAGATAGCTTTGAAACTTAAAATTTGCAATTCAGAATCTCCCAAACCTTCTAAAGGCACTCTTAATGCTACAGAAAAAGGAACTATTTAACTTTTCCACATGTGGTGACACAATCTCAGCTCTTCAGAGATCTTTCCCATGGCACTGCCCTAAGTTAGCATGAACCATAACTGACTTTTCTTGCTTAAAAAATCCAGAATGTATTTTCTCGCAGTGGGAGCCCAAACCCATGTCCCCACAGAATCCAAGCCTCAGTGTTACATCTGGAGACACTCAGCCAACAGCACTGGGCTGACCAGACCTCTAAATCAGCCTCAACCATCACCCACCATCAGAGCCAGCTGGAGCTGACCCTCAGCCATGCTGCTCAAGTCAGGCTTTTGCCTTTCAGAACAGAGACACAGATTTCTCACACGTCCAAAAGCACTGAATGAGTCTTTTTGAGCATTCCAGTCACTCACGTGCTCTAGTTAACCATGATGTGAAGGGGAAAGAAATGATCTCTGAATTCCACATTTCAGCACCCAGCATGGACACCCAAATGCAGCTGCTGTGCATTTTCATCAAGCCCACACATCAAGGTGTGGTTTTAAAGCACCAGGTTTTTTCCAGGTAAAATGTGAGGTGGAGTTTCCCCAACCATGCTACTCTCATCCTATGGAGGGGTAAGCATCAAGACAGAGAAATAAGGCAACTTCTTGCAGCCAGTATGCATTGAAGCAAGAATAGACTAACACAAAACCTCAGAGGACTCAGTCATCACTCCTCTGCTATCATCTCTGACCACAATCTCTCTGTATAAACAAAGGCTCTGGCCACTGCAGGGTTTTCTGGCCTGCTGTAAAATGTTTTGCCACCTTTCTCACAGGAATTGCTGATGCTTAAAAAAGAGGCAGCCTTTTCTCACAGTGCCAGTGTCTCTGTAGAGGAGTGGGGATGTCAAGAAAGTACAGGGGGATGTAGACAGGAATACCCAGAAACTTGAGCAATTACAGTCAGTTGTAGTCTGGATTAATGAGCACATAATTATTGCTCCAGATTAATATTAGTCCAGATTACAAATAAAGTCTGTTCTGGGAGAATTGAATGGTGTCGGTCAAACTCAGCCTTCTGCTGAATTTTGACTTTTTAGCAACAATGAAACACAGATTTCAGGAGACAAGAAACATGACTCGGCTGCTCTTCAGCATTGTTTTGCTCAGTGTGTGAGAGAAAGACATATTGCTTCTCTTTTATCACCTGAAGGAAATTAATGAATCAGCATGATTGTAAGACAGTCTTCTGATGACAAAAATACTCTGAACAATGGCTGAGTTGCTGTGACAGGGTCTTCCAGAGCATCAGGATTTATTTATATGTGTTCACATTGGTTTGGGGCTTTTCAAAACATTGATATGCTCAGTCCTGTACATGCTAACCATCACACCAGCCACAGCCCCTGAGTGAACAGGAATTAATAAGCATTCACTGCTTGGGACCCCCAAAGTCAAACTCAGGGTGTACCTCATTCCAAGGTAGCTCACACTTGTACACAGCATCCCCATGGAATTATAGTGTCACACACACAGCATAGGGCTGGAACTTCTGTTCTTTGATACCTTTGCTTTATATTTTTCTGATATTTTTTAACAGAAATCAACGACATGCAGTATTTGGAGCACTGTCACACGTGCTCAGGAGAGAATGTCAATGGAATTGCGTGTTGTCACAGGATAACAGCCTCCTGCTGCTGCTGAAATGCCAAATTGAAGCCGAGGCATTTATGGAAAATAAACGTCAAGTCAAAGCCAAGATGTTTATTTTAAAAGCAAGAGACATGGATCTTGTGGCAATGTTCCATCATGTCTCTATTTCTCTAATAACAAATGTCCAGTGCGAATAGAGCCAAGTGGTGACTTCTTTCTGGGCCAGCAGGGAGAGGGTGAAGCCTGATCACTTCACATGAGGATTCTCAGAGTTGTTTCTCACCTGCTTTCCTGCAGGTTTTAGTCAGCTGTCCAGGTAAAAAACACAAAATGATTTACCAGATGCATGCTAAGTTTGCTAAGAGATTAAGGAAGACAGCAGGAAGAAAAATGGACAGCAAATGCATTTTTAATTTGCTTTTAGGTGGTTCTTTTTCTCCAGAGAAGGAATGACAACATGAGGCTCACTGAAATCAATGGGAGGATTTCCAGGCTTTTCAGTGGACTTTGATAAATGCCCTTAGACAACAAATAGCTCATGTTTTTAGAGGGAATTATGTTAATAATAGTGGTCCCTGAATTGGATTCATCAAGGCACAGCTGGACCAAGACTGGGCAAGGAAGACAAGATCCTTGTCTAAGGGGCATCATGAGGCACACAGAGCTCAGAGCAGCCCTGGAGATTCAGAGATGGCTTACAGCAGCAAGTCAGAGTGGCAACAGCAAATCCACTGCCCTAGCTACTGCTATGATGGAGGAAGGGATTAGTCCCAGTGTCCAGCACCATTCCCAGTCTCCAGCCTCACTGCTCATGCTGCTGGTAGGGACAGAACCCATTCAGCAGGACCCTCCTCTTGCAATCTGTTTTGCATGGAGGGAGGGGCACGAAGATAAGCTGGAAGCTGTGCAAAGCATCTCAAAGGACTGGGTTTAAAAAACACCCACATAGCTCACTTCAGTTCCTGAAATGCTGAGGTTTCACAGCTCACGCCAATAGTGTTCCTCCACTGCAATACATTTTGGTTCTCATCAGATCTACCTGTTGCTCATTAAAAACTGTGATTTGGAGAGCAAGGAGAAACAAACCATTTCCCTGCTGTAAGGTCTTCTCTTGACCTAACAGAATATCCTTAAATAATATGCAAATGAATGGAAGCAATTAAATCATGTTAAAGAACTGTCTGAAATGAAAAAAAAAAAAAAAAAAAAAAAAACAAACCAAGAAAATTTGGAGTCAGAGGAGATTTGCAAAAGGTAATGCTCTGAAAGGGGTTAAGCCCACAGTGAACAGTTGGCTGCTCTGTGCTGCAAGGGCCAGAGGGATGTTCTGTACAGAATTCGTAAATTTGCTTATTTTTTCCTTTGGAGATGCATTGTTTCCCAAAGACATTCTGGCTCCAGCTCCGATCTGGCATTCCAGATTGATGTGTGTGGAACCAACAAAGACACAGAGAAGCAACACACAATTATGTGTCTTCTGCTTTATTGCATACTTGTTAATAATTTCCTTTAGTCCTCCAACCTTTAAGCTAATCTTCTCTTATAGTGGGAAGAGACCTCCTGCTGGAGATCTGATAGGATAGCTTGATAGACAAAGAGCTGGCATTTTATTAGTTTGTGGTATTTATTAACTGTGTAAAGATATTACAGCAATAATGGATCTGGACAGATGACAGATGGATGGTGCTCCAGAAATAGCAAGTAAAACAGCTGCAGGGTATCCCCACCACTGCTTCAGTGTCATCTTGGGAAAAATATGTAAAAGATTTAATCTGAATTTTTTTCTGGCTGATTTTATGCTAAAATGGACTGTACACATTCACAAAATTCATCCAAGCATCTCATCTGTGAAGGTTTTGGTGCAATGATGCACCACGGGCCTCGTACTTACTTTAAGTGCTCCAGCTAAATGTGGAAAAGAAAAAATTGTTTCTATCCCACAGCTCCACTAACCCGGTTTCATATTATTACTTTTTTTTTTTTTTTTAGATCAGAATTACAGATACCAGACCTGGGCAAATACTCCTGGAAACAACCCTTCTGCTTTTCATTTGGCATAAATGTTCTTGAAGATGCCATTCCTCCTTCCCTTCCCACTAAAGAGGGTCATGCTTTGGTCCAGCAGATGACGAGCAGCAAAGCAAAGTCCATGGGAACATGAGGGAATGGTTTGCCAAGCAGCAGGTCCATGCTGGTGTGTGGCCTTTAGTCAGGGTTAAATAAACAGTGTGTAAATAAATAAATAATTTTTTTCCCAGGTTGTGACCTTGTAAATCAAGCCTAAGCCTAGAAGGGATTTTTATGGGCCAGCTGGAACAGCAGAGCAGTCTTAGCAGAATAAATATATAGGGGGAAGAAAATAACTGTGACTTCCAGTTGCTCCCAGAGTGCTGTGGGGAACATTTGGTGCTGCTGTAAAGACATGCCAATGATTTAAAAGGCAGGAGAGAGGGGACATTGTTCTCATTTACTCAGTGCTTGCTTCACATTATTTTAAGAAGTTTAAAACAGTAAAATGCAGTAAAATGCAGTCTTAAAGCTTCAGAGCAGAACAGAGAGCCAAGCAGGTAGATGGAAATATAACCAAATAAGTTCCTAGCAGCAGGTTTCACAGAAGGAGGGGGGACCTGGGCAGGGATTTGCTCAGTTGGTTATCTGGGAATTTCAGCCTCCTGATGTTTCACGTACTTTGCTGCTCATTACCAAACAATGGTACAGACAGCATTAATACTTAGAGCAGTCCCTAGATTTCGTGGGTTTGACCAGACTGTGTAAAAGCTTCTTCAGGCATTTTTAAGAGTCCAGAGAGATCTGTTCAACAAAGCAGAGAAAAGCCAGAAAAGGGAGCTGGGGCTCCCACCTCGAAACCCTGCAGTGGTTTGGTCTGGCAGGGCTGGAGGAGAAGGGGAAAAGAGGATTCGCAATGGGGAGATGCAGGGGACGAGCGGCAGCCGCAGTCCCTGCACGGAGCTGGCAGCATCATCCCTGTAAGCGGGTTTTACATGGGGGCTCCGCGGCTGCCCAGCCTGGGAGAGGAGGCACTGAGGACAGAGGGCTTGGGAGCGCGAATCTTGTCCCTGATGGGGACATCCAATGGGAGGGGACGGCAATTACTTTCCAGTGGAGAATGATGCCGACAGTGCTGGCACTTTGCTTTTCCCCGGGCTAAAGAGAATTAACTTCTGCTCCAGAAGCCGGTAGGAACCCACCCTGCCCGTATCCCCTGCCTGCCCTGCGGCTGCCGGGCACAGACACGCCTTGCCCAGCACATCCCCGCTGCCGTGCGGGAAGGGGGCTCTGTGCCCGGCAGCTGCGGGGCACGCAGAGCGTAGCCAGAGCAAACACGGGGGTCCGGGCGGGGTATCGGCAGGGACAGAGGCAGGGATAGGGGCAGGAATAGGGGCAGGAACAGGGGTAGGGATAGGGGCAGGGATAGAGGCAGGGATAGGGGCAGGAACAGGGGCAGGGATAGGGGCAGGGATAGGGGCAGGAACAGGGCCAGGAACAGGGGCAGCGGTACCGCCGGTGAGCGGGCGGGGCGCTTCAGTCTCGCTCGCTCGGTGCCGATTGGCGGCGGGCGGTGCAGGGGAGGTACCAGGGCGGTACCGGGGAGGTAACGGGGCGGTGCTGGGGCGGTACCAGGGCGGTACCGGGGCGGTGCCAGGGCGGTGTCGGGGCGGGCCCGTCCGGCGGCGCGGCGCGGGGCCATGCGGCAGCCCCCGGGCGGTGGCAGCGGCGGCGGCGCCGCCTTCCTGCCCGCGGCGCGGTGCGGAGCGGCGGCCGGAGCGCCCCGCACAGCCATGGGCGATGGGTGGCTGCCTCCGGACTGCGGCCCCCAGAACCGCTCCGTGGCCGGGGTGACGGCCGTGCCGCCCGGGAGCCGGCAGCTACCCGCCGCCGAGCTGTCGCAGCAGTGGGCTGTGGGCATGAGCCTGCTGATGGCCCTGGTGGTGCTGCTCATCGTGGCCGGGAACGTGCTGGTGATCGCGGCCATCGGGAGGACGCAGCGGCTGCAGACCCTCACCAACCTGTTTATCACCTCGCTGGCCTGCGCCGACCTGGTGATGGGGCTGCTGGTGGTGCCCTTCGGGGCCACGCTGGTGGTGCGGGGCACCTGGCTCTGGGGGTCCTTCCTCTGCGAGTGCTGGACCTCCCTGGACGTGCTCTGCGTGACCGCCAGCATCGAGACCCTGTGCGTCATCGCCATCGACCGCTACCTGGCCATCACCTCGCCTTTCCGCTACCAGAGCCTCATGACCAAGGGTCGGGCCAAGGGCATCATCTGCACCGTCTGGGCCATCTCTGCCCTGGTCTCCTTCTTGCCCATCATGATGCACTGGTGGCGGGATGACGACCCCCAGGCGCTGGAGTGCTACCAGGATCCGGGCTGCTGCGACTTCGTCACCAACAGGGCTTACGCCATCGCCTCGTCCATCATTTCTTTCTACATCCCTCTTCTCATCATGATCTTTGTGTATCTGCGGGTGTACAGAGAGGCCAAGGAGCAGATGAGGAAGATCGATAGGTGCGAGGGCAGGTTCTACGGCAGCCAGGAGCAGCCGCAGACGCCCCTGCCCGCTCACCCTCACCACCAGCCCATCCTCGGCAACGGCCGGGCCAGCAAGCGAAAGACCTCCCGCATCATGGCCATGAAGGAGCAGAAAGCCCTCAAGACTTTGGGCATCATCATGGGGGTGTTCACCCTCTGCTGGCTCCCTTTCTTCCTGGTGAACATCGTCAACGTCTTCAACAGGGACCTGGTGCCGGACTGGCTCTTCGTTTTCTTCAACTGGCTGGGCTACGCCAACTCCGCGTTCAACCCCATCATCTACTGCCGCAGCCCCGACTTTCGTAAGGCCTTCAAGAGGCTGCTGTGCTGCCGCCGGAAAGCCGACCGGTGGCTGCACGGCGGCGGCGGGGAGCTGGCCCGGCTGCCCGGGGGCTTCATCAGCACCGTGGGCTCCCCGGAGCGCAGCCTGGCAGGGACCTGGTCCGACTGCAACGGGGGCACACGGGGCGGCAGCGAGTCCAGCCTGGAGGAGAGACATAGCAAAGCCTCCGACTCGGAGTCCAAGGTATAGGGGGGGCGTGGGGGCCGCGTCGGAGCCGGGACAGGAGGGAAAGGCAGGCAGGGAGACACGCAGGAGCGGAGGAAGCCCCGGCAGCTGCCTGGCAGTAATGCTATTGCCGAGCGAAACGATCCCTGCCTTGGCAGGGGGAGTGCGGGTGTTTACTTAGGAATAAAAGCAGGTGAACTGGTGTACGACATACCTCATCCTAAACTACAGAAAACAGGAAACCCACTGAGCGGACAACAAAGGAAACAAGCAGCCCATCCCAGAGGCGGCCGCCGTGTCTTTAGGAGACGCGCTGTCGCGGGGACTGTGGCGGCAGCGCCCGCGCTCGGGTGGCTGTCCCAGGACCGTGCTGGTGGCCGAACCGGCGGGTGGTGCTGGCCCTTGGCGGCCGAGTTCGGCTTCAGCTGGGGTCCGGCCACCCCCGCCCGGCCCCGGGGCTCATCCCCTCTCCCAGGGCACCGGGATTTTTTGGGAGGCGCGGGGTCGGTGCTGCAGGTGCTCCGAGCACAGAGCGCGGCCGGCGAGACGGAGACCTGCTGGCAAGATGAGTTTTAAGCTCGGAGTAGCCGTGCTCTCCTCGTCTGCAGAGTAGCGAGAGAGAAAATAATGAGCAGTGAGGCGCACTGGTATATTTTGGAAGGGGGTAAAACAACCCAACCCACACTCTTGTGCTTATTCCCTCTGCACCAGCCAGCAGTGAGTTACTGTGCTTATCTCCTTCGGCCAGACAATAGCAGTCAGGCTGAGAAACTTCTACCTCAAACTGTGCATATTGTACAGGGGAATGAACGGACCATGTTTATATTAAACAGCATATTTACATACCACTAATAGGGTTTTAGGACAAGGGCCGGGGAGGGGGGGGAGAGGAACCTTCTGCAGCTTGTTCATTGTAATTACAGATGAACGGGGGGAGGGGGGAGAATCCTGGCAACAAAAATTTACTGCACATTTTTTTTTAAAAATGGCGACAAAGTCGTTTTTTGCACAGTGTTAAAGAGTTGTAAAGTTATTTGAAGATATTACTTGCACACACATACACACATGCAGATTGAAAAGGAAAAGGAGGTTTGCGTAACACCGACCCTGAACCTGATTTCTGGTTTTGTCTGATCTGTTATAGTTTTATTGAGAGAGTGACTTTTTTTAATATTATTTTTGAAGGTACTGTAAATATATCCATATTATAAATTAAAATATCTTAAGAGACTTTATTATTTTTATTTTTATTTCCAAATGCCCACGTGAATCTGCTGTTATTTTAGCACTTGTGTGTCATTTCCATTTTTCTCTCTGTGTGTGTTTTATAACATATTTATACTTTGGTGCAATTTACTACTGTGTAAGTAATTGGTCTATGTGCAATAAATACCATTGCAGCACAAGCAAGTGTGTCTCTATAGGTTTTGAAACAATACCAGCCTATAATGGGAAGAACAGCATTTGTTTTTCTCCAAAGATGGCTCAGATTACCAATACAACTTGATCTAATGGCTTTTCCTGACACAGTGTTGTAAAAAACCTGTTTGAAACCCAGTATGGTTGTGTTCCTGTTGCAGTGAGGTCCACTGACTTCCCTTATTAATGGGAAAAAATTAATGGCTAATGACAAGGTGTTTCCACTCTGATAATGAATACTTATTTTCTTGAACTATTCCTTTCTGGAATATATTCCTCTCTTTTTTTTTTACTTTTTTTCTTTTTTTTTCATTTGTTGTTGTTGTTGTTGGAGTACATGGCTGGGAGTCAGGAGACCAGAGTATTTAAGATTACAGAGGACGCTTAATTTGAAAGCTTAAAATGGTCTTGAGTAGAAAGAAATCTCTGTAAGCATTACATGCCACCCCACAAGTGGGTCCACCTCATGCTGACAGCAGGCCTGATCCTGCCCAAGCAGGTCCTGATAACTGAATGTTGTGTTTTTCATTGATCAAAGTAAGGAGTTCCAGTGAGCAGAAGTGCTGCAGCTTTGTGCCCCAGCTCCGAAAGGTTGTCTTCCTTTATTGCTTTATGAAGGTGTGCTCTGTCCTTGTAGTTTCATAAAGTTTTTCATTGCTGAAATGAATAAACGGCAGACAGAGAAACAAAAAGACAGTGCAGAATAAAAGTGAAGTATTTTTTGGCTTTATTAAACTCAGGAGTATAGTTTAATTAAATATTAGCTCCCAGGAACGGCGCTTCCCAAAGCGAGTTCTTCAGGGTGGTGGCTCTCAGTTTGTTTTGGAAACCAGTTGTTCATTTTCCTTTGTTTTCAAAGTTAAGGAATTTGTCCTTTGCAATTTCTAATGTTGAATTTTCAGGGGGGAAAAAAAAGTTACTCTTTTTATGCAAATACAAAATAAAGGGACTGGAGAAGTAAATAATACTTTTCCATTGATGTCACTGGAGTTTGATGTGAGCTGCAGTTAATGGTGTCTTCCTTGATAAGAGTGAAATGGGCTCCTTAAAACGCTGGGGTGACATCAGATCAGGAGCTAAGTGAAGTGGGCTCTGCCATCAAATGATTAAAAAAAAAATCTGGTTTTGTCTTTGATTATAGGAAACACAACAGGACCAAAAGGGTGCCCTGGAGGGTGATGTCTGATGCCAGCAACTGCAGCGAGATGTTGGCTGTGCATGTCTGGGATGGGATGGGATGGGATGGGATGGGATGGGATGGGATGGGATGGGATGGGATGGGATGGGATGGGATGGGATGGGATGGGATGGGATGGGATGGGATGGGATGGGGAGACAGCGCTGCTCTCCTTGTGCATGTTGTGGATCACAGAGCCAGGCAGGGCCAGGTCCCTGCCTGCTGGGGAGATCAGGACAGATTCCCAGCACCTGGCTGGGAACTGAAGTCACTGTCAAGCCCTCATCCTCAGCAGGGTGCTAGATCCTGGAGAAGCACAGGGCCTACTGCATGGAGCAGGACAGCCTGATGGACTTGGCTCTTCATGTCATAAATCAGTTCACACACTCAGTTTTAACTATCCAAACACTCCTGTCCTTAGACTTTAAAAAGTAGTGACATTTTTGCCTCAACAGGGTCCAGCTTAGGTGGGAAATTTATGGCCAGAACTTGCTCTGCTTGCCCTGCTGAAGAACTGTACTGGGTGATGCATCTCCTGGACAAGTGTAATGGCACTGAGGTAGAACGAGTTTGGCCAACTGACCTCAGAAGGGCCAGCTGTGTCAGCAAAGCAGTCAGGATTTGTCTGCTGTTGAATTTTTGCCAGTTGAGGACCTGCTGGAAGAGTCTGGAGGCTGACACGTTGAGTGCCTTCATAGACAGCTGAAGTAATCCCACTGGCAGCCTGCACAGGGCATGCCAGTCCATCTTGCATGGCGTGGAAAAGGCAGTGGTACAGTAACAGTGAGGACAGAGCAGGACATATGGCACACACGTGTGCGAGGAAAAGGGAAGGCTGCTGGCCAGCAGTCTGCTGTGGATCACACTCAGAACAGGCTGTTCTCTGCTGCAGGGAAGAAGGATACTCTGAGAAGCATTGTGGGGCAGCTGAAATACTCTGGAGGCAGTGAGTCAAACACTCAGGATGAATATTTTTTTCTGACAAAAACCAGACATGGATTAGCAGTTGGAGCTGCAAGTCAGAAAGAAAAGGTGGTAGGCATGCAGCTGCACACGTACGTGGGCAGGAAAGCAACAGCAAAGAGCTGCAGGCCTGCAGGGAAGGGAGACACAGGTAAACCAGAAATCCACTCCGAGAAAAGGTCCTGCAGCTGCCAGGACCAGAATTGTTTGGCGAGGATGCCTGGAGACTTCCACATGGAAGGCACCTGATTCTCCAAGGCGCCGGCCACACTCCGTGCAGTGTTTGCTCAGCACTTCTGAAAAGAAGGCTGCCTCTCTCCACGTGTTTGACTGGGAATAGATCAGCTTGAAGGACTGGATTCAGTTTTGCGTGTGCTCAGGGAAGCTGAGGCTGTTTCAAACCTGCAGCAGGCTCTGCAGAAGGACTCCCCACCAGTGAGAGCTGCACAGAAGCCCTCCTGCAAGCCCGCTGCACTCTGATACTGCAGCCCTCAGCATCCACTGTCTATAGCTCCAAGCAGCATGGAACTACATGCAAAAAAGATGGATTACGATCTGAACTGTGCATTTGACAGCATCAGCTGGGGGTTTGAGTTGCTGCATGCACTGGCCCTTATGCAGATGCTGCTTTCCCTCCTGGCTATCCATGTGTTGTCGACTATAAGGACAACTTCTTTATCAGCTTCTTTATTTTCCTAAACACTATCTGAGGCTGTGGATTTTATTAACAACCTTGAAGTGGCTATTTTGCAAACCTTCCTTGTGCTGCACACTTTCCTAATTTATTGTAATTTCCCCTCTGGTGGAGTGCACTTACTTCCTTTATGTAATGTATCAGCTGCAGGCCTGGAAATTGGGCAGCTATGAACTGAAAAGAGCAGACTTTCGTGAGGTCAAATGTGGTCAGGCATCATTGCCACTGGGAGCAGAATTTGACCTGATAATCTAATCTCGTACGAGAGACTATCTCCAGAAAAGTATTGTTACCAACAGCAAATGACCTCTGCTAATGAAGCTGGAGCAATTAGTCCTATTTAAAGATGTCGAGAAAATGTTAACTGCTAAACAACAGTTAGTGCTGGATAGTTCAAATAATGAGTGTTTTGTTTGCTGGTGTGTGTTAGGTGATGTGTTGGGAAATAATTATCCTTTGACTAGCAGCCAGCTTTGTACTAATCAGAAAGGAGAAGTCATGTTCTGTTTGAAGGATTATACCTAAAAATAGTTCTGTTACCACCACATCAACGAGCCAGATGAAGCAAATTCACAGCGATGTACACACCTTGCTAACGTTTCACTTTTTGTCCTAAAAACTCATTGTTCAGCTGGGACTTTCTGTTTGGTTGTGTCAAGAGCACTAATGTGATCTCCTGCAATAGCACTGAGCACATTCTCCCCATGGAGCATTACCCTATGCACCAGTGACTCGCTTTCAGACCCTGCCAAATTCCCAAACAGCCCAGAAGGAAGTAAGGAGTCTTTCTCTTCATATAAACAATCACGCATAATGTAAGATCAACAATATTTTTTGATAATCATGTGGCAGAAGAAATCGATCTGCTTTTTCTCTGAGATGTTTGTGTGCCTGCCCATCCGCCAGGAGCTGCTGCCCATGGTAACAGCAGGTGATTTATCCCTGCAGTTCAGTAACTTCAGCCTGCCAAACTCTGCTGGGAAAAGTGACCAAGATGGGAACAGGATAAAAAAGGTGATGCTGGTGAGCAAACTCAGGATTGTCAATGCAACAAGGAAAACTTTGGCCATGCTGTAGGTGTTGCCTTTTACTGGTAATGTGTGATTGGTTTGGAGAGGAATACACAGGCAGAGGCACTGTGGAAACACAGGTTAAGAAGTGTGCTAGGTCAGACATTCCATGTAGGACCATGCCACCAAAGGACTGGCAGCTGAAATATGCCCAAAACATTCCTAGAAGTTTTTCTTATTCTTTGTGGATAACAGCAGCAGACTAAAGCACACCTGAGCAGCTTTCAGCTGATGCAAAGCCACGCAGCTCCCTGGCCAGCCACGGACACATGGGACCCCCTCAGCATCTCCTCCTCCTCTCCAAGTGGCTCCAGCTGAGTTTTGTGGGACCTGGAGCCATCCCCCAGCCTGGACCCATCCTCCTGTTCCTTGGTGCCAAACAGGAGGTGCCCCATGGCCTCGGGGGCTGGCAGTGCTGTGAGCAGGTGCTGTGGGGTGCAGGGTGTGCCCATGCTGCCCCAGGCATGCTGGCACTGGCTGCCAGCCATGCCCCTGCCCTGACTCATCCTCTGTCCTCCCAACCAGCCACAGAATCGGGCCTGCTGTGCTGGAAATGGAGCAGAGTTTGGGTTTGTTATGTAAACTGGCAATCAGCTTCCTGGTTCACCAAAACCAGCAGCTTGGTACTCACATTCACTTCACAAGCTAACTTTTTTTCCTTCCCTGCCCCACTCAGCTTCCAAACATTACCATGAAAAACTCAGGTTTTTCATGATAATGTTTGCCTGCTTGGCCTTACCACCCAGAAGCACAAGTTTTTTTTGTCTCTGCCCTGGCTGCTGTTTGAATCCAGATATGAACTGTACCAGGTGCTGGGTAGTGTCTAGCTTTGGTTGTACTCATTCCTTTCAGGACTGATGCTCAGAGTTATTAATACTGGCTGCACCAGAGTTTAAAACTCCCAGAAAAATAGGAAATGAGTCCTGACCTCCAGGTTCACAACCTAAAGAAGAAAACAGAAACTTACCATTTGCAGACTTTAGCTATTGGCATGATTAGCAGAGCATCTCAGATGTAATGGTGTACCCTTCCCATCTGATCCTGTGTAATGCACCAAATCCTGTTGTCCTTAATGAGATTAAATGAGGATTTTTTTACTAGTTCAGTGCCTTAGCCATTAGCAACTGTTGGGTGTCTCTAGGCAGTGATGTACCTTTTTGCAAGCCTGGCCCAGTGTCTCTCTCAAAGCCACGATATTTGGCTTCTTTCTACTAAAATTATTTTGATAATTGCTCTTAAGCTTATTGGCACAATGCTTTGAAAGGCAGATCTAAGTGTATACACCAAAGAGGCAAACAGAGACACTAAAGAGCTCAAAATCTCAACAGCTTCTACATGTATAAGTATTTCAGCTACCAACAAGCCATTTTTCAGGGCCAGGTGAGTGCTGCAGCCCCCTTAAAACCTGCAAGCTGCCCTCCCTCAGAGGGGGACCCCGCCACTGTAAGGAACAATTGCAGGTGCAGCACAATAGCTCATCACAAAAGGTGGTAAAATTTGAACAGTGTTTTGCTGCCAAAATGTAGATACCTCTTGATGTTAAGAAGGAAAGCAATTCCTAGTGGGGAAGGTAGAACAGTGCTCATGGTTAAAGTTTCCATGTGCAGATGGAGAGCCCCACACTGACTGGTCCAGAGAGGGTTACAGACACCCTGGTGATGGACAAATGCCATCCACCACAGCCTCCCCAGGGACACTCTCTGTGCCCCATCACCTCCCTGTGCTGCCGTTTGAGTGTACAATGTGTGCCCCTCTCACCTGCCCGGTGTCAGAAGGGCCCTCTCAGAATCTCTGCTGGTCAGAGTGACTCTGAGATACATACAAGTCTCTTTTCCCAGCTCGGCAGTTGAAGAAGGAGTCAGGATTCTTCTGTTCTCGTTCTCAAGGTTGTTTGTTATTTCTTATCCATAAAATTCTTTCTCTGACCTGCCGAGGTCTGTCTGGCAGGTCAGATTCAGGCACACTGCCCGCCTCAGAGGTGGTGTTATCCTTTTATACTAAAAACTACGTGTACATTATTTCCAATAACTTCCTAATACCTATCACCTATGTTAGACAGTGAGTTTCTACCTTAAACCAATCCAAAAGTGCCAGCATCACCCAGAAGATGGAGGCTAGGAAGAAGAAAGACAAAGGACAGGGTATGCCAAAATTCCTCCATCTTGGGACCCCTGCCCCCATTCTAAAAACCTCAAAAATTTATTTTTCACTCCGTGACCAACTATTATTCTACTTAAGCTCTCTTGGCTCGTAATTCTTCATATGAAGGTGGTAATTTGCTCCATGGGTCAAAATCAAAGTCACAGGTGTCTTGGGCTCGGTGCCAAGGTCTCTGAGCCCCCTGGCAGGGGCTCAAGCCATCCAGGACAGCCAGAGAGATGTCCTGGCTTCCGACAGGGACCCAGAGGTGTCCCGAGACACGAAGGTGAGTGTCAGCCTGCGCCACCTCTCATTGTGCAGCGCAGGGAGGAGCGCTTCCTCTTGGATTGCAGCAGGTGAACTGGGAGATGTCCCGCAGAGCTCCCATTGTTCCACAGCCCGCCTTCAGCCAGGGGTGGTGTGTTTGTCTGTTCTTCCCCGAAATGCTCACTTGGGAGCCGTCAAATGAAATCTCAATTAGCTGACTTAGGAGGCGGTGTGGGATGTGCTGGCTGGCAGGCAGCGCTCCCTGGCAGGCAGCGATCCTCGATCCTCGATCCTCGCCGGGGAGGCAGGAGGGCGATGTGGGACCCGCTGCTCACACACAGCCCCGCTCGAGCATCGCTGCTACCCCGGCGGGTTCCCGTCACCAGACTGGAACACCACCAGTGCACCCAGGCTGGATCTGACACGGGAGCACCTGTGGGGATGCTCACAAAACAGCTTGTGTCCAATACTCGGGCTTTTTGCGGCTTTTATCTCACATGCAGCACAAGGCAGGTGCTGCAGCATTGCCAGTCACAACAGGTGTTGTAGCAGCGCTCTGAATCACCTTGAGAGCATCCACGGGAGAGGTTTTGTTCCTGTTTCACTGCCAGGCAGTTACCAGCTGTCTGGCAGCAGGGTAGATGCCTGTCTGTGGTTTTCAACATCAGCTTTTCCAGGCCAGGGCTAGTGCTTGTCCCCTCTCCTCCCCAGCCTTCAAGTCCCATTCCACGTCCTGCTCCCCAGCCTGGCTCTGCTGCCTGTGCTGCTGCAGGCAGTGGGCTCCTTGGCTGGAAACCAGCCCTTTCAGACAAGGCTTGTTTCAGCTCATCCAGCAGGTTACACAAACAGGGGTAACAATTGGCACACGAAGATGCAGTGATGGGTTAGGGATCATCTGGTTTAGTAGCAGCCTTGATTTCAATCCATCACTGTGATCACCAATCTCATGTCCAGCGGTGATGCTGCAGAAGCTGAAACCCAAACCAGCCCTCCCTGACCCATTGTTTTGCTTGACTGGTGCTGAAAAAAGAGGGCTTGCCACCCAAACCTTCCCTCCCTTTCAGAAGCTGCTCTGAATATTCTAGTCAGAGGCATAGTGACTAAGCCATTAAGCTTCTCACTATATGTGAAAAGTCAAAATATTTTATTATTTTTTTTACAAATACTGGTAAAATAGAAAAAAAAATTATTTAAGTCTGATTATTTCCAGGACCAGAGCATGGGGCATGGGACAAACTTTTGACAGAGACTGGGACCAGAGCAGCTAAAAGAGTAACTCTTGTGGGTCACAGCCCTAAACTGTCCTCAAATGCAAGAGGGCGATATGGCCACAAGCCAGGAACAGTGGAAAAATAATTCCCCAGGAAGAGCAGCTCTGTTTGCCCAGAGTGTATGTATGAATCCCAACACTCCTGGGCACCACTGAGCTGTTAGGGGCTTGTGAGCAAACCCCATAATGTGTGTCTGCTGGTGAATGATGTTTAGCAGCTTTTATTCCTGCACACTTCACTTATGTGGGAGCAAGGAATGTGGTGATAAAAAGGCTGGAATGATTTCAGTGCTGGATAGTTTCCATTAATATATTTCTTGTTATACAACGCTGCCATCACAGTACAAAATCCAGTAAGGTGCCTTTAGGAAGGTGGAACTTTTCTCCATAGCTGCAATTAGGGAAGTGGGGCTGTAGAGCAGGCTGGGCTTTCATCAGACCAATTTTAATTGCACCGGATGTGTTTGGGCTATTACATGGTATGAATTTCTTTGCCTTTAGGTTACAAGGCACCTCATAAATTAAAAGGTTGATGTTGTCAAATGCATGCCATTAACACTCCAAGCAGATAATCCTTCCCGTGGCCTCATCAGAGTCTATCTCAGAGCCTGTCTCCAGATAATGGCCTGGAAGAAGAACAATGGTGCTCCCAGCTCCCAGGGGCCTCCACTCCTCTGTTCTGTGCTTCAGAGAAGAAAAATTATCATTATCTGCATGGCTCAAGCTCTCTTTGAAATGCAGTTATTTTTTACTCATACACTCCCAAGTATTTTTTACGTGATATCAGTGAGAAACTTGAAACCCCCTTTGAGAAGAGAAAGATTTCCTGCAGCCCTACTACTAAAGAAAATGGATAGATCAAGTAGTAAAGTTCAATGACTTACTTAGCGTTAAATAAGAAAGAGAATAATGAATTGGATTTTGTGTGCCTGGTTTTCCTCTGCAGGGAGCAGCCAGGCTAATGGATTTTCATTGCCTTGTGCTTCTGTTCATCAGCCTAGGTGAGTTGAAAACACTCTTGCCTTTTTATGTTCTCCTTTCCCTGCCCACTTGTCACAACTTCAAGTATTTGGAGATCAGCAAACACATAGATTTGATGCCATCAGCACCATCTTGATTGGGGAGGAAAACACAGGGTTAACCCCCTGCACCCAGTGATGACTTTTGGCTGCATGGGCATCTGTATTTTATGCCTGGTAGCTGCAAGTAGACAATTCCTTACCTAGGGTGGACACTGATTTCCTACTATTATGAATTCAGGCTGTAACGTCCTTCAAAAAAGACATTATTTCCCCACTGGGTTCACCAAATATTTGTTGGGTCTCCAAACCCTCCTCTTTGTTTAGAGGATTTGCCAAACATGCTGTAGGGCTTTTATTGGGGAAGGAAGGGAGGCGGCGGAGGAGGAAACTACTACAAAGCAATTTAACATAAACAACTTTCCCCTGTAAACTCCAGACACAGCCTGGCAGGGAAGAGGTTAAAGCCAGGGGGTGGATGGGGAGACTCATTAGGGCAAAGTAATAAATGGCAAATTGAAAAGCCCGGGGAGAGACACAGGGGAAGAGATGAGCTGACCCTACATGGGACCCTAAAGGGGTCTCTGGCTTGCTGGAAGCCCTCTCCTGCTCTGACCTCGGGGTTTGGACCTGGTTCCTCCCTCAGCATGCCAAAGCTGGGGGATGCTCAGACAGAAATTCTGCAGAACTGATTGGGAGTCATATTTCAAAGGTGAACCTGAAAGGTTTCTACGGAGCCAGAAATTGCTACTTCCTGCC
Organism: Haemorhous mexicanus; assembly: GCF_027477595.1. Taxonomy (NCBI): domain Eukaryota; kingdom Metazoa; phylum Chordata; class Aves; order Passeriformes; family Fringillidae; genus Haemorhous; species Haemorhous mexicanus. Next base: position 34,620,888 of record NC_082347.1, read on the forward strand.
CCAAACCTTTGCTGGGTCTGCCAGGGAGCTGCTCTCTGCCCACTTGGAGCAGGATTTCCGTTTTCCTACCAGCCTTGGTGCCTCAGGCTTTGTGGTCTGTTTTTGTCTGAGTGGGAAATGCATAATGACAAACAGTTTAAACAACTTATGGTACAAGGAAACTTGCTGGAGTAAAGTACAGGGCTCTAGTTTGTTTCCAAGGAAGTGATGCACCCTCCAAAAGCACTCCACTCAAGCACTGATATTCCAAGTGCAGGGTAATTGTGGCCATCCTCAGTGCTGCCCTCAGCCCTCAGCTAGGCTGGTACTCAGGCACAGCTGGATGCCGGAGGTTCAGGGAAGGTCTGGCTGTGGGAGCTGTCCTGACTCTTGGTTTGCTTGTGTGGGAAATTCTGGCCATCCTGGTGCTGGGGAAGGAAAGCCCAGGAGCCACAAAAGCCACAGAGGAATTCTCTTGTTCTATTTCCAGCCCTGCTTTTTAAGACACAAAGGTTTTCAGAGCAGATGCATTTCTGAAGCTTATCTGTGTGAATATTTGACTGCTTATCCAAGCAGAACAAAAACCTTCAAACCTTCTGAGGTCTATCCATCAAGAACCTTATCTCCCCATGTCACAATTTGGCTCCTGGCTGCTGCTGCTTGGAGCCTCCTCCTTGGAGCTTCCCATCTTCCCCCTCTGTGCTGCTCCACAGCATTCTGCACAGCCACCCTGTGGTCACAGCCTCCCTGCCACTTCACTGATGGTCTCTGCACTGCATGCAGGGGCAGCTGTGCTGCTGCATGCTCTGCAGCCAGCCAGCATCCTGATGGGCTGCATTTGTGCTGCTGGGTCACAGCCCATGGTCTGCATCCCCCCCACACACACAGAGTCTGGGACATGGCCAGAGCAGAGCACACTGGCTCTGCCTGGCCCCAAGAATGAGGAACATTTGCCTTTTTTTTTAGGGGATATCAATGGAGCTTGGATAAAGGAATGCTGTCTCCTCTATCTGAGGTTCCAAGACTGAAATATCCAAGGAGAATACTTCTGATCTTCTCCCACCTGGAAGCTCCTGATCCCTTCTGGCAGAGGCACCACTGGCGTGGGGCTGCTAAGAGATCTCAAGGAGCACCTTAAAAACCCAGGCAAGCTCTCCTCTTGTAGCTGAGCATGGTACCTGAGCCACTGGGAAGCACCAGGAGCATGGCAGGAACACAGGAGAGGCATCAGCATCATCAGCCATGTGGGAATTCCTGGCCAAACAAAACAGCTGCACAGTCAGACTCAGTGCCCAGTTTGTACCCTGAGTCACTGGGCTGTGCCAGGAGAGTCTCTGCAGTGCCTTGGGACCAGGGCCACAGGACTTTTCTTGCTTTGAAGCTGAGCTGGCACAAGAAGTTGTCTGCAGCCATCCTGTCAAAGCCATGGCCAAAAACAACAGGGTGAAGGCTTTGGAAAGAGCCACCCATGCATAGTGTCACTGATTTAAGCTGGGGACCTGGCTGGCCCAGGACTTGAGAACAGCTTTCATGAGGGTCAGAGGCTGAGATCCTGTGCACCACGGTGGGGATCAGAGACCCCTGCTGCTTGGTGCTGCCTGGACTCAGCCCAGCTGTAGACAAGCTTCAGCCTCAGGGTGGCCTTTCCACCAGGGACCATTTTCCTATGGCCCTTTTCACAGGAGGCTCTGATGTGGGGGTTGGTTTTGCTCTCCTCCCTGTGGTTTTAATTTTTTTCTCTGTTTTGATGGTCAGGGGGGTAAAGCTAATTCCCATCTCACATAAAACAATGAATTAGTCTCAATAACAAGAGGCTAAATGTGCTTTTTATACTGTGGTGCATGATAAGCTATTTATAAATTTCATATCACTGCTGGAACGTAGTCAGGGTTTAAAATAAAGTTTTAATTTAACCATAGTTTTCCAGTGCTGACAGATATGATAAATACATTTTTTCTCTATAAAACCTAATGTCATCAGTGTTTTGCAAAAATCATTAGAAGCTAAGGATAATTTCCGTGGGTTTTTTTTTTTTGCTTTGTTTTTCTCCATGTTCCAGTGTTTAGTTTAATGTTACATTCCATTATAGAAAAAAAAATTGCCTGTGGTAATTTGTTCTCCAAGGCCTCTGCTTAAGAGATGGAAGGATTTTGCTTGAGAAGACCAATGGAAAGAGGTGCCAGCTCATGTCACAGAGGTCTTGGGGCAGTTGCAGCATCTCTCTGAGGTAGAACCAGCCCTCAGGGCACTGCTGCAAAGCCCATTGGCAATTTCACAGTGATTGAGCAAATCTTGGTATCTCAGGTGACCCCACAGGAGAGCCAAGAGGGCACAGTGGGGCAGGTTTCATGTCTGGAAGGTGAGTTTGAGACCCAAGCTCTCCATCTACAGGTGGGTTGCATTCCTGTTGCATCCACCCATGAGCTGAGTCCCTTCAAAATTTTTCTGGACCCTCTCCAGATTTCCTGCTTGCCCATGTAAACAGCTTTTAGGAAGATGCCTCTTTCTGCAATCAGTCATTTTCATTCTGCAGTAAATAGCTCTTACATCAGCTACCCTTGTACTGTTGGTGTAAAGGCAGCACACCAGAGCCCTACCATGTTGTGAGGTGAGGGGTTCAGAGACTGTGCTGGAACAACAAAAACACAGGGAATGTTGAGCAGGAAAAAAAGCTTGTTTTTAAAGTGTTTTAAAGCTGCTGTCTGTCTTCTCAGCCCTGCAGTTTACAGCCCATACTTCTCACGCTGCCTCCCTGACAGACAAACGAGAGATGAAGCTATTTGGAGAGCAAGTCTGTGCTCTGCAGACATGAAAACGCTGACACTTGTTTCTATCTAGGCTGGCCTTTGTCTGTGAGGAGCTTCCAGAAGCTGAAAATACCCAGGAAAGGGGCATGCAGAAGGGGAGAGGGATCTCTTCTGGTGGGCTGCCATGTCACTCAGGCTGCCTTCATGGTGATACCCAGGGGATGTCATTGGTGCAGCCAGCTATGATAATCCTTTCAGTGGAACAGGTGCTGGGGGATAATCCTGCTGTTTTTCTTGGTTATGGCTCTCTTCAGTCACTAAGACAGAGCAAACAGGATTATCACAGCAGTGATTCAGGAGGTGAAGGTTTTGGTGCTGCGTGCCTGGGCTCTGGGGACATTTGTTTCCCAGGGAGGTGCTGGCTCTGCAGAGCTGCCTGTCCTGCTGAGGGCAGCCAGGTGGGCTTGGCTGGCTGCTCCCGAGGCTCTCACTCAGACTGGCCCTCAGGGATGAGGGCTGAATCCCAGAAGCAAAGCTCCTGCTCTCTACAGCTCTCCCAGGAAGATGCCTTCCCCAGAATCCCAGACAATGTGGGATGGAGATTGCCCAGCTGTGCATTGTCCCAAACCCTAGCAGGAGCTGGGGGATGACAAGGGGTGTCAGCTCTGCCTGGGCTGACAGATTTTCTCTAGCCAGGAAGGTTTGAGGCACTACAGACCCCCTGGGGGTTCACAGGGACCCAGCCTGTCCTGACCCTGTGAAATTTCAGAGCAACTCTGTGCCCGAAGCTGTAAGTGCAGGCTCGTCCTCCAGCAGACTTGAATGTATTGTCAGGTTTTGTTTCAAATCCCTGGAGTGCTGCACTCATCCATCCCCTCTCAGCCCAGCTCCACTGCTCTTAGACCAGCCTGCACCCTGGTGACTGTGCTTGCCATGCAAAGCCAATGCCTCTCTGCTCCTATTTCACCACCTTTTGCCCTGCTGATAACAACCTCTGACCCCCCCTGTGATTCCCTTCTCCAGCAGTGGAGGAAGGGCACGTGAGGTTCTTGGAATCAGCCTTCACAGCCTCTGTGCACAAACAGCTGCTCCCCACTGCTGGTTGGCTTCAGGACTTCCCTGACCCCTGATTTCAGTATCAGCACAGCAATTGATCTTGGCTTCATGGTTCTGTGGCAATCTGGGCCCCAGGCTGTTTTAAATGGAGAGCTACAAAATAAACATATGTGTACAGCATATAGACACTGAACTGCAGGAGGAGGAGTCAGGGACGTGCAGGGCTGTTAAAGCTCCAGCTTGCACTTGTGCTGATAAGGCAGTTTCCAAGAAATTGCCCAGCCCTTAAATTCTAGAAGCTCTCTCTTCCCAGGTCAACAACCCTCTATGGACTGAATCCTGGTGTCACTCTACAAGCAAACACGGGCCAGGCTGGACCTTCTGCAGATGGCACAAAAAAGAGACCCTGTGTTGCTAAGAAGGGGTCCAGGCACCCTCTGGCACAGGAAACCAAAACACACAATGAGAAGCACATTGGTAACTCTGGTGGTTTGGGAAAACATAAGAAAATGTTCTTCAACTTCATTCTTCTTTAGCCAAGCCTCCTCCTTGCCTGAGAGGGGGTGAAGGTGGTGCTGGCTGAGCTGCTGCTCTCCCTGTGCCAGCAGTGGGCTGCAGTGCTGCCCCACCTGGGCTCCCCCCAAGGTCTCCCCTCTTCTGGAGGAGCACTCCCTCAGCTCTGCACCCAGGCTGCTCCAGCTCCTGCTCCCCTGCAGCTGCACACCCTGCTTTTGGCCAGCCTTCACTTCAGACAGGAGCAAAGGCTCTTTGGAGAGCAGATTTTCCACAGCATCCCACAGCTCCATGAGCAAGAATGTTCATTGTGGCTCCAGTGGGAACACAGGCAGGGCTGACTGGAGCCAGTTGTTTGGCTCCCTCCTTTCACAGGGATATTTTAAAATGTCTTATGCAGGTGCAGGAGTTGACACAACAGAGCATGCACCTGTTAGAGTCTGTCCAGCTTGTGTGTAAACACCACCATCCCCTTTTCAAACTCTTAGGAGCTGTTTCATAAACACCAAGTACTTCACCTAATTTCCAAACCACGTGGGGTTTCCTCAGCAGGGCTGGTGGTGGAGGACACAGCACCAGCCCCAGGGCTGGCAGCAGAGCCAGGCAGAGGGTACCACCTGCTGGGCCCTCCTTGGTGAGTGCTGCTCAGCCCCTCTGCACGGTGCTGCCTGGCAGAGCACTGTGTGCATGGCACAGACCCTCTGTGAGTGCTGCTCAGCCCCTCTGCACGGTGCTGCCTGGCAGAGCACTGTGTGCATGGCACAGACCCTCTGTGAGTGCTGCTCAGCCCCTCTGCACAGTGCTGCCTGGCAGAGCACTGTGTGCATGGCACAGACCCTCTGTGAGTGCTGCTCAGCCCCTCTGCACGGTGCTGCCTGGCAGAGCACTGTGTGCATGGCACAGACCCTCTGTGAGTGCTGCTCAGCCCCTCTGCACAGTGCCCTTGCTGCCTGGCAGAGCACTGTGTGCATGGCACAAACCCTCTGTGAGTGCTGCTCAGCCCCTCTGCACGGTGCCCTTGCTGCCTGGCAGAGCACTGTGTGCATGGCACAAACCCTCTGTGAATGCTGCTCTGCCCCTCTGCATAGTGCTGCCTGGCAGAGCACTGTGTGCATGGCACAGACCCTCTGTGAATGCTGCTCTGCCCCTCTGCATAGTGCTGCCTGGCAGAGCACTGTGTGCATGGCACAGACCCTCTGTGAGTGCTGCTCTGCCCCTCTGCACGGTGCTGCCTGGCAGAGCACTGTGTGCATGGCACAAACCCTCTGTGAGTGCTGCTCAGCCCCTCTGCACAGTGCCCTTGCTGCCTGGCAGAGCACTGTGTGCATGGCACAGACCCTCTGTGAGTGCTGCTCTGCCCCTCTGCACAGTGCTGCCTGGCAGAGCACTGTGTGCATGGCACAGACCCTCTGTGAGTGCTGCTCTGCCCCTCTGCACGGTGCCCTTGCTGCCTGGCAGAGCACTGTGTGCATGGCACAGACCCCTCTGGCCAGCCCTGTGCCACCGACAGCTCTGGGCATGTAAGCCTTGTCCACAGTGAGGATGCTTACTCAGTAGCTTTGGGCACCTGACCTGTTTCTTGCTCATTTTATATCTTCCAGAGTCTGTTTCTCTTCCTCACTGACCCCACAGAACAGGGTCATCTTTCTGAGCTGAGGGAAATTGTTAGAATTTTACTGAATTGGGGAACCTGTTATTTCCCCATCGAAATTTGCTCCTACCAAACACCAAAATGACTCCTCCAGCAGTCCACAGAAAGGGGGAATAAAATTCATGTTTATGGGATGGGCACACGCCTGAATTTGTGTGGGAGCCCACACTTGCACCGGGAGTCTGGAAATCTTCATGGGGAACACCCTTGCACGTTCAGGGATGGTGGCAGAGCGTGGCCTCAGCTCTGCTGTGTAGTGTCACCATACAGTGTCACCTGCAGTGTCACCATGCAATGTCACCGTGCAGTGTTACCATACAGTGTCACCCTTCAGTGCCACCCTGCAGTGTCACCATGCAATGTCACCATGTAGTGTCACCTTGCAGTGTCACTGTGCAGTGTCACCCCGCAGTGTCACCATTTAAGCAGCACTCACAAGCAGCCAGGTCAGGTCACAGGGCTGCTGCATTTGTGAGGGTGCAGAGCCTGGGCAATCCAGGAAACCCAGGGTCATGTTTGTCCCACTCAGATGAGTTCTGTGGCTGACCCTGACTCCTGAAGCCTTGAGGTTAAGGGACTTGGCACCTTTTCTGGATGGGCACTTTGTGGCTCTTGCAGTGCTGAACTCTCACTGCTGCCAGCTTCTCCAAGGGGCTCATGATGTTGCAGCATGTGCTTTTCTGGGGCAGAGACTCTGGTTTTGCACCAAGCTCACTGAATGCTATTGACACAGTTTCTTGATTGAGCTTTTTTTGTTTGAGCTGCTCTGCCAAGCTGCCCTGAGCCTCCACAGGGCATGCTGACTTGCACCTACAATGCATCAGGCTTCATCTTCCCAGTCAGCCAGGCTCTGGGAAAGTCACTGGAAGGAGTCCAGTGGCTTTGAAATAGGAGTTGACTCATGCCCTATGAGATCAAAACAAAATGTCTCTGCATATGAAAAAATATTATGGAAACTGTATCATTCATGCCTGAAAGCCTCGCTTCAAGTTTATCATATAAAATACATAATATTGTAAATGGAAAGAAAAGATTACACAAGGCCTGGTGTGCATGAAAATTATTGGCATGTGAAAATGTCTCTTCCCATAAACACAGCTGCGGTCTGGTACACAAGTAGGCATCCAAAATGGGGAATCTTGGTCCCTTGCTGCTCTTCTTCAAAACTCTCCCTTTCTGTAGCAGTAATTACTTCCTAGACTCATCCCTTGTACTGTTCAGAGTGACCCAGAGAAAAGGCTTAGGATGGAGTGACCATCATGGGGCAGTGTGGCAGTGTGGCAGTGTGACAGGTACTTCAGGAGCTCACAGACACAGCAGCAGCACCTGAGAGCACTGCCTGGGACAGAGGTGGTGCTCAGAGCACCCCACAGCCAGCTGCAGCACTTGGCTCACCCAGCTCTTTGTGGGATCTGAGTCTGGGGTCAAATCCTGCCCCACTGGAGCTGGCTGGGATGTGGCTGTGGTGCTCAGCAGTGCAGTCCCTGCGATTCCCTCAGCCCACACCTGCAGCTTGATCACATTCCAGCAAGAGCTGAGTGCCACGGTCCAGGGAGCAGGATTTAGCATATCACCTTGAGGAAACGAGCAGAGGATGGTTCTGCAGGCACAGCAAAAGTAACTCTGAGGGGAAAAATGAATTAATGTGGGTATTAACCATCAATTTGTCATACAGCCTCCAGAGTCAGCTTCTGATGCTGTGAAGTGTGCTGTGAAAAGCAGTGGATGCTTCTGCACCTCCTCAGGCTTCTCTGAAGCTCTTCAGCACTGGGAGCAGATGGATACCACCAAGCCTGTTCACTGCTCAGCAATGGGAGAAGCCAGGATGAACACTACAGCTGCTGCTGCTGTCCCACCTCTGTTCAGGGGCCATGGGGCAGACTGCAGCTCAGCCTTTCCCTCTGTGCCACACTTCCCTCCCTGGCTGGGAGCACCAGGAGCTGGCTGAGGGCACTGCAGAGCTGCTGTCTGTCCCCTCCTGGGCTGGACCTGACACACTTCCCATTTATCACTCTGCAGTGCCTCAGTGTCCCCTCCCTGTGACACCCCTGTGGCAGAAAGATCCCACCACACACCCTCCAGCAGCAGGGCTGAATGTAAACACAGTCAAGCCCAGAGAGCCAAGTGAAATGACCCACCTGTCCCCTTGGTCCACTATTGCCACCAAGTGACCCATTTGCTCCCCAAAGCACAGGCAGTTCAGCACAGCTGGCTGCTCTGTGCAAGCCCATCACTGATCCCCTTGGCTACAGAGAGGAGCTGTGGGATGGCTCAGAGGACTTCTGGCTCTCATGGTCTCCTGCCTCAGCGTTATGGGGTGACCGTGGAATGTTCCTCAGCTAACTGGGCTGTACTGGTTCCCAGGCTGACTGACCCCAGCTGACATCAGGAGACATCCAGCTGCATGACTAAACTCTTCTTACATTCCAGAACTCCGACAAATAAATGTTTATTGACAATAAGCTGGTGTTTTGTTTTGGGAAACAAGCAAACCACCTTCCTGGTAGCTGGTGTGCAGAGGGCAGAGCCTCACAAGGACCTGCAGGGCACCAAGCAGTAACAGGAGCATCTTGCCTGCCCGCCCTCCCAGCTCTCCTCTCCTCCTTGGATGGGTTTGGAATGAGCTCTGGAGATCTAACTGCCGAGAGTAATGATGTGTGAAAGCTCACTTTCATTTTTCACTCTACTTTTTTGGAAGGTGGAACATTTTAGAGTTGACAGTACCATGCTAAAGCCATATGAGGCAAGTAACTATTTTTAACCAGATGGAGACTATCTGAGAGCCTACTGCTGAATCATTTCAAACAAGGAAGAAATCATGGGATCCAAATGTAGGCGTGGGAGGGATGGGGCAGGAAGGCTTTTATCATACACTTCTCCCAATAACTGTCCAACTGCTTCAAAACTTAAGACCACTTTACTGAAAATGCCTGTGGGGTCACTTCAGGCAGTGGCTGCATTTTACAAAATGCTCCTGCTCTGAGAGAGAGGCAGATCCTCAGGTCAGAGCAGCTTGAGAGGCTCCCTGTGCTCACCAACCTCCTGTGCATCCATGCTCTGAGCTGTGCCACATGGCAGAAGACACTTGCCCATCTTGGCACTGCCCTTCTCTGGACCCCCATCACCAGGTACCTGATGGCTGCAATGTGCTCAGCTCTTCTGGGGCCACAGCCTGGGGTCAGAGGAGAAGGAGTGGTCTCAGCCCTGCTCTGGGTGTCCTTCCACTGCTTCTGCCTCCCCTGCCCATTCCAGCACCGAGGTGACTCTCCAAATAAGCAGAGTTTGCCAGGTGAAATTGGCCTGGTGGATAAACTGAGGGATTTTTGTCACATTTCCTTTATCTGACACACCTCAGACTTGCAACAACAGGCCTTTCTCCCTGGCAGCCATGGGCTGAGGCAGTGCCTCACTCAAGGAAAGGAAGTGCCACTGAGTTACAGAAGCCTGACAGGCCATGACCCAAAAGCCTGTCACTGATTGTGGGAATTTGTGCACAGCCTAATTATAGGCACTCAGAGCACAGGGGTGGAACCCCACACATGATGTTTGTCTTTGTGCTAAGTCTGTTTAACTCCATTGCAGGTGCAGCACTGACTGGCTCCCTGCAGGAATGGGCTCTGCTTGGGCACACCATGGTGCCAACACAAGGGCTGGGAGGAACATTTCTGCTCTATTCTGAGGCTTGGTGGTCTGCAATGTTTTCCCATTTTGCACTGGGAAATCAAACCTCCTTCCCTGACCTAGTTTGGTACTTGGCCACTAGCCTGTCTTCTCAGTATCATTGAAATCAATGAGTGGGACAGATGCTCTTAGCCCCCTTTAGACAAATCTCTTGGCTCTGATTTCTCCCAAAATCTGCTGTTCCTGGGATCCTCTGCACTGAGAACAAAAGTCAAACCCTGCCCTGGCTTTGCACTTCAGCATGGGTGGGGCAGAGTGAGCAGAGATGACACCAAGGCATTTGTGAAGTCCCTTGTCTGCTTGTCACAACGAAACATAGCCTCTTATTCTGTGGAGACAGAAAAGTTCAAATTAACTTTCTCTTCCAAGCCACCAGTATCATCTACAGAAGGAACCTTGCACATTAAGAGTACTTTTAGCTCCCAACTCAGTGGCACCTCCAATGAGGAGCATATTGGCCATGGCAGGTATGCTGCAGCTCTCTCCAGTGTCTGCTGCACTGCAGCTGTGTCTGCAAACATCCTAAATGTGAGCTATGAGACCAGGTGGGCACTCTGGCTGCAAGGACTCAAGCAGATTTAACAAAAGGGGTGGGATACATCCCCTTTAAAAGGGATCAGGGTCAGTGTCTGCAGCTTGGAGAGTGACGTTCAGGATAAATGATACAGAAACTCAAGGTTTTTGAGAGCAGCTGTGAAGTGAGAGGGACACAGCAGGGTCTGCTGCCACCTCCAAACGCCTCTGCACAACACCCAGGGCACGGCACACCCCGGCTCCAGCCTGGCTGGTCACTGCAGCTGTCACCTTGTGGCTTTGCTCTCTCACTCTGCAGTGAGCAGCAAGGCTTGCATTGCTCCCTGTTATGTTGAAGGCAGCACAAGCTGCTGAGCTCACGTGTGGGCTGTGGGGCTGTGGGGAGAAGGCTTGCATCTCCCATGGGACTTGGCCTTCACTTGGGATCCCCATCCATGGAAAAGCTCAGAAGTTCCCTTGCAGACCTTCTCCTTCTTTCTGGCTGTTTCTGACCTCAGCCCTCCTCTGGAGGCAGGGCTGTGGGCAGGTGATGGCTCCCTGCTCCGTGTCAGCCCTCCCAGGCTGGGCTGTGCCCTGCTGACCTGGGCTTTGGCTTGAGGAAACGCCTGGTTCAGCTGATGTCACCAGCCTGGCATCCAGCATACTCACCCACCACGTGTGGCTTGTCCCATCCCTGCCCCTGCAATCTTGAGTAATGGGGACTGACACATGTTTTTTCCAGAAAGCAATCTCTTCAGATCAAATTAATTCTGTGATTTCCAGGTGCTTCCTCCTCTGCACAACTGATGAAACTTCCTGCAGCCAACGGCCAAGGCTGCTCCAAGCCAGGACATTTAAATTAATCTTTTGTTCTTGGGGACTTTCTGTAGCTTGGTGACTCTGGGTGCTGCCTCTTTCTCTCTCACAGACCTGGGTCCTAAAGCTGCCAGCCAGCAAAGAGGCATTTTAAGGGCAAGAGGAGGTCAGGGTGGCAAGTGGCTTATCTGGGGGTCTGAGACTTTGAGGAGGCAGGTTTTCCCCTGAAAGCTCCTTGCAGAGCCTCCCTGTAGAGCTGTCTGGGTGTGGGGTGAGGCTGTGAGTGCAGCCTGGGGTCCACCACAAACTGCCTCGAATGACCCTGCTGCTGCATCCCACTGTCTGAGGTCACCAGGAGACCCTGAGGATGTGGTGACTGAAGGCTGTGTTTAAAGGCACCAGATAACCTCTTCTTCCCAATTTGAGGGCTTCTTGAGTAGGATGTTTGCTTTTGAGCAACACTGTGTCCTGTAGGTTCTCTGTGCATTAAGAGGAACTGAGATTTTGATGGGAGCACCTTGTGTTGTGCATCTATTTCCTCTCTCTCACTTACCAGGGGTTGGATCATGTTGCTTATGTTAAAGTCCAAAATACAGATGAAGCTGTGAAGCATGAACAATAAATGCTCCTCATCAGTAGATACCCCAGAAGCACATCCCATGAATAAGGGGTGATGAGTCAATAAAATGCCTTTTACTCCCTGATGGAGAAATTTTTATTCACTTCTCCTTAGCACAATTTAGTGTTGGGTCTGAGCCAGAATGTTTTTATTTTTGTGTGGATCTAGATTTGCATTTTCTCATGGCTATTCTATCACCTGGCTGCATTGCTAGTATACATAGTGCTGGCATCACAACATTTTCAGAGCCTGTAAAAGACATGGGGCAGAAATCTAGAGAACATACCCCACACCTGTGTCCTACCTGCAGTGCAACCACCAGTCCACATCTCACAGGTACAACCCTTCCTGACACAGATCTCAAAGATCCATTGGTAAAGTGTATTTCTTCTTTTTTAAAAAAATGTTAAGCATTTCCTTATCCAGCTTTTTATTTGAGCAAGAGGCAGTGTCCTGGTGCTGAGCTGCAGCTTTCTTGCCTTGCCTTGCCCTCCTCATCAGGCAGGTCTGTCCTAGTAGGGGTTTTAAATGTGGTGGATTTTAAACTAACCAGTTTAAAATGTGCAAACCTGAACATGAAGTTTTTGTGGTAACTGCAGGATTACCCCTCAGGGACAGGATTACCCCTTTCAGCAAGGTCAAGTCCCTCTTGTTAATTCTGGTTTTACTTGTGCCTGCCCTTGTGCCCTGGCCTGGCTGCCAGCTGGGAGGGCGACACCCCTGTTACACAAGCGAATGTCGTCGGTGTTTTCCTTCTTGATTGTTCTGCGTGTAATTTGGATTCCACGAGCGGCGCTCAGCTTATGTCACTGCACCCTTTTAATGGTGTTTTTCTTGGCTGCAGCTTTGGTTTTCTTGGCCTTGCAGTCGGGGCATCTCTGCAGACACGGACACTCCATGGCTGCACACGGCGCTTCCCCTCCCGCGCACCAGCCCAGACTGCACAGGACTGGCTTTGCCATTCCTGCCTTGCCTGCTCACTGTGCCAGCACACTCCTCTGCCCCTTTCTTTTGCATCTAGCAGTACCTGGAAAAGTTGTACTATGTGAAATCTTTGAAGTTTTCATTATGACAGCAGTGTCTAGAAGATGCCTGCAAGGATCAGGAGGAATTTCAGGCAAAACCCAGCACTCCTGGTTGTCAAGTGCTTCTGCTCTGACCTTCCCATGGGACAGCAAAGGGATAAGGACAGGAAAATAGGATCATCAGGAAATGATGATGCAATGTTACCCACCATGATAGGTGGCTTGGCATCACTCATTTTTGACCTTTGTCAGCAGCTGTGCAAAGGGTTTTCAGAGGAACTTGGAAGGATATCTAAGTACTTTTGAGTGGTCACATTTGGCTTGTCCTTTTCTGGATGCACATCTTCCCAATAGAATGAGTTTGGGATTATATTTTTTTTCCTGGGCTGTTTAACAAAGCCATTCCTTATTCCTGGTAGTTCTGCTTTCAAGATATCTCCAGCAACACAGGTATCCTAAATCAGTAGTACAGGGCTCTTGATGGATTCATGCAAATCCTCACATTTTTTTATTCCCAGCAGTGTTATAACACAATTTGCCCTTCCTTGCATGAGTTGACAGTCAAATCATACATGTGTGTTTTGCCAGTTAAGAATTGTGGTTTTTTATATATTACCAATTATATTTCTTGCCTGTGCTGTTTGTAAAACAAAAACAAAACAATCAGTTCCCCCCAAAACAACCTCTTTCTTCTCTAAACCCATCAAAATTTGAACAGGGAAGTTGTGGATGCCCCATCCATGGATATGTTCAAGGCCAGGCTGGATGGGGCTTGGAGCAACCTGGTCTAGTGGGAGGTGCTCCCGTGGCAGTGGGCTTGGGAATAGATGGCTTTTAAAGCCCTTTCCAATCAAATGATCCTGTGATTCTGTGATATGAGGGATCAGAACCCCAGCTGACCTCCCTGGCAGGGGAGGAAGGCTCTGAGGAAGGCTCCTCACCAGCCCCAAGGCATCCACACAGAGGGCGGTGGCCAGACAGGAGCTACTCCTCTGTGTCTCCTCCAGCACAGTGGTGACAGGGCATCAGTGCAGGAGCCTGTGAGCCTGCTCTGAATCATCCTCTGGAAGGACTTCACTTCCTTGCTCTCTGATCCAAGGCTGCTGTCTTGGCAGAGGCCTCCCCCCAGCAGTCAGTGGCAAACTCGCTGCTTTGGTTGGTTGGTGTTTTTCCAGTGTTTGCTCTGACACACAATTAATGAAACGTAAGTACCTCCATTTATTGCTCTCTAGAGAATCCCCTGGATTGCAAGTCCTGGCCTTTGGGGACATTTCTATTGTTTCAGCTGCCACCAAAGCCAAGGGAAGCTAAATCACACTCTCTTCTGTGTGATGGGAGGGAGCTCACCTGCCACTGGGCCCTGGCATTGTCTTTAATGAGAGACAGGCCACAGTGGCTCTGGCATTACAAGGTGACAACTACCTTCGAGGTCTGGGCTCTGTCACCGGCCCAGGCAAGGTCAAATCACTTTGAAATAGTTGACTGCTCTTTCAGCATCAACAAGCAGCCTTGGAAAACTGCAAGGAAGTTCTGAGAGAGGGAAATAGTTTGACATAATTGAGGCAAACAAAAAAAAGCAATCTGCCAGCCTCGTGCTACACACCTACTGCCAAATCTGCCACGTCCCCTTTCCAAGGGCTTCACCTGCCTGAGGAGCAAAGGTGACTCCATCCACCCTGTGTTTGGCCAGGTCCTGGTTTAGAGGTGTGCCTGTATTTTTGAAGTGCCTGTATAGGGTAGTCATGCCCTGCTGGCAGGAGATTTTCTCAATGCATTTGGTTTTGGGGTTAGACAGCCTAAGAAAGACCACGAGGGCTCCCAAGCACAGTGTCCAAGGTCACAGGTACCTGCAGTGATGGCTGCTCTCCTCAGCAGGTTGGTTTATGCAGCAGAGGCTTTCCTCTGCCAATCCTTGCTGAGGGAAAACACCTGCTTGGCACTAGCTGGGTCTTTCTAGATCCCAGAAATGTCTGATTAAAGCCAAGCAAAACAAGGGGCTGTGGATTCTGGGGGAGGTTTGACCTGGATCTGCGGATGGGTCTCACTGCCAGCTGTCCTGCCTCGCTCAAGGCACTCTGGCTGCACAGCACAGGGGGTGTGGGAGCTGTGCATCCACCTCAGACAACCTGCAGGTCACAGAGCAGCATTGCCAGGGAAAACAAATATCCTTGTTTGCCTCAAAAGGCTGAGCCATTACCTGCAGTGCACCAGGGGCTGCTTGGACAGCTTTGGGAGGCAAAGACCTCACTGTGGGACAGTCCTGCTCCCTGTGCTAGCCACCCCCAGGGGTTTGAGAGAGCCCTGGGTCAAAGCAGACACATGGAAAGGGGAAGGGACCAGGGGAAGGGACCCAGGAAAGGGACCAGGGTAAGAGCATCACAGGTCTGGTTGTCAGCAGCCTGTGTCACCCCACATGTTAAGCCCATGAGAAGCTGACAGCAGCTTGTTCTGATTTCTCATTTTATCTCATGGATGAAGATCCCTTCCCCAGAGGGGTGAAGCCCTTAAATATCTTCAAGAGTCCATCTAATCACTATTGCTCTGATAACCTAATTACTAAGGTGAAGCCAGGGCAGTTGATTAGTACAAGCCACTTACAGCATGAACAGGTCAGAGCTCTAAGACCAAGTTTGGTTTTTTCAACCTCTTTGAAGGCTGAACTTAAAAAGTTTTCAGAGAATTTGCAGGACCACAACACAGGTCTAGGCTGGCCAGCACAAGGTCTGTTTTTTCAGACATATGCTGCTTTTACCCACAGTGTTGAGATGAGTAATTCTCACCTTCTTCCTCTCCCCTGTGCTAGGTACTGACTAGAGTTAAAATAATTTAAGATCTATCGTTTTCAGAGTATTTTTAACCACTTCCTTTCACAGTGCAGCCTCACAAACCCTTCTGTCTGGCTGCAGATCGCAGCTTGAATAAACTGCCTTGCATTTGCACCCTGCTTCAATCCATCTCCAAAGGCAGCAGCAGTTCCCAAAGAACTGCAGGTTGGATGGCCCAGGGCAGTGTTTAAGGACACACCAGCCACCCCAGAGAGAGCAGCAGTGCCTGCTAGGCTGTGCTCACCTACCTTGTGTCAAACACCAGTGCGCTTTGGTCAGAGCTCACAGACTTTGTGCTTTCATTTGCTGCTCTTCCTTATTCCACACACATGGGATTATTTTAAAATAGAAACTTCTTAAGAAGCTCTTAGACCTTCATAGGACTCAGCCTGTTAGTGAGGCAGGTGCTTCCCTTGAGGCATTTGGGCATCCCTGCTGAGATCAGTGGGCAGCTGCACATGGTCAAGAGCCCAGAGAAACCCAAGGGCCAGAGGATTTCCTGACTAGAGGGCATCCACTGGAGCAGAACAGCAACAAACACACAAATATCTAACAGCATATTTAGACACAGTTAGATGAGAACAACTTGTTCAGCAGCACTCTGCTACTGCAACAGTTACATTTATGCATGCAAAAAATCTCACAGAATCTGGCACAGACCCACTGTGGTTTGATGCAAAATAGCCTAAAAACAACCGCAGCAACAAAACCTCCAGCAGAGCTCACTATTAAAAATCCCCTTAAAATAAAGCAGAGAGAGAGAGAAAAAAAATAGCAGTGATGATTTCCTCATTCACAATCAGCCAGAGGAGAGAACTGCTAGCATTTAGTTAGATATTTATCACACAGTAGCTGCAGTGTCAGCCTGGCTGACTTCAGCACTGAGCATTTAACACGTGCCACGAGAGCCCTTCCTCTGCACACAGAGCTCAGCTGGGTCAGGCTCAGACACTGACCTAAAACAGG
The DNA here is from genome assembly GCF_027477595.1 of Haemorhous mexicanus. NCBI lineage: Eukaryota > Metazoa > Chordata > Aves > Passeriformes > Fringillidae > Haemorhous > Haemorhous mexicanus. Next base: position 34,637,279 of record NC_082347.1, read on the forward strand.
GCTGGGAAGTTGGTTGCCAAATGGCCACTTGCAAATTGCACCAAAGCCAAAATTAGTATTTGAGGAAGTTTAGCTTCAGGCTGTTGTTTCCAAGCACAGCATTAAATACCCAGGAAGCACAAATAAACCTGATTTTTGGTCACATCTGTCACCAACAACTGTACCTGCTATCAGTGGGAAAAGCTGGAAGAAAAGCTGTGAGCTGCAAAACAATTTCAGCATAGGGTCATGCAGGTAACTGTAACCAGAAAAATCACTGGGAGCCCTTGGCCTGGTCCTGGGAAGCTTGAGGCTCTTTACCATTAAATTTCAGCAAAATATAGGACAGCCCCCTCTCTCATTTAAGGTGCTCTGGGAGATACTAGAATGCACTCCATAAATTATCACCTTCACAGTATTCTTTTTCCCTTTTTCTGGCTCCCTGCAAGGACAGGACAACCCACATCAATCCATTCCCAGGTTTTTAATAGAAGCACTGCCAGCAACCAGACACGATCACTTACTGCTTTTATTAAAAAATACTGTCATGGCTAAAAAACAAACTGTTACATCTCTACAAGAGAATAAATAAATCAGAAGAGCAAATGTGGAGCTACAGCCAAGGAACCAGTCCTTGCTGCTGGGATTGTGGGATTCCCAAAATTCAGGTTATGGAAGGGAAAAGCACCGAGGGCACTGGCAGGGACTGCAGTCCTTAACTGCAGCACAGCTGTCGCCTGTCCAGCGCAATTCCCAAGGGATGAATACCGTGGGAAAGGTGTTTTCCCTGGCTCTGCTTCCTCCCACCGGCAGTACCGGAGAAGAGGCACTGCCACCTCCTGTTTAGCGGGCGCAATAGGCAGGCAGGGGCTGGCAGCGAGCACGGGAGGGGCAGAACCCGCAGCACCGCTCGGATTTTCTGTGTTCAGTCAGACCCACTCGAGGGGAACAAGAAGGGCTTCGGGGGTGCGGGCAGCCCAGAGTGTTTATTGACAGGCACCACGAGCTTCCACTGCCCAGGGATGAGCACACAGCACAGACCCTGCTGCCACTCCACTCTGAGAGCTGCCAGCACAACTGGAGCCAGGCAGCAGCAAAGAGTGTGTGAGAAATAGTAAAGGTAAGAAGATTTTTAGAAAGTTGGGAAAGCAGGTCTTAGAAATAGAAAGAACAGAGAACTCAGAACTAGAAGCAGTTGCAAAGTCTGAAAGTAGAAAAAGTTACAATAGTAGAATGAAACAATAGCTTGAGTTTAGGCTTAGCTAAGATAGACCTTAAGACTGCAGAAAAATATGCTTAGTAAGACAGTAGAATGTTTTAAGCTTAATAATGAAGTATTGTATATTGTCAATAGAAAGAAGACAAGTAAGCATTGTGTGAAGCAGGTGTAGGTGTGCTTTTAGTAACTGCCTGGAACAACTGTCTGTAAGCTTTAGCAATGTGCTTTCTTTGGTTAGAAAGTTTTTAAAATGCTCCATAACAAAGAAATCTTCAGCTGTTGCTGGTTGTACGTGAGCTTTTGCCCTCTTTCTGCTGTCTCAACTATGTAACGAGGCTGATGCTGCAATAAAAGCTCACGGAACATATTCCAGCAATCCCATTCTGTTAGTAAAAACACCTCCAAACACCACAGTGGGACAAATCAGACCCAAAGCAGGCTTTCATACATTTGTATGTTTATTATTTCAAAGTACAGTATATACATAAGGTATAGCAATACCTTTGAAAACTTTATACAGAAACAGGTATCTACAAAATGAAATCAACAAGACATTCTGTGTATAGGACTTACCCACATAGATTGGAAGAATCAACTGTTTCAGTTAGAACACAAAAATGGGAAGGAAACACCCATCCATCTTAGAAAAGCTCTAAATACCACCCAGCTCCCTCTGCAACACAGGCAGTTGTCCCTGGACAGGTGAGACAGGTACCCCTGATTCCTTGTGCCACCTACTGCTGGCATTCACCATCACAGTGACTGGCACAGGAAGGGTGAAGGCTCCTTGCCCTCTGAACCCCTCCCTAGATTCAGGCCTCTGCAGCATGTGGACACTCAGGTTTACACTTGATGTACTGGAAGCCAGACAGTGTTTTTAAATTTTTCTTTTTTTAGTTATGAACCAAAATGTTGCAATTGAAAATGTTTTAAGAGAGATACTACAGGTGTTGCCAGCAACAAGTGAAGACAATGAGAAAATGTTCAAGGAAGAAATCAGTTTCCAGTTTTCTGGACACTACAATTAAAAATATTGCACAAGTCTGTATGGCAGCAAGCCAGTGATTTCTGTAGCACAAAACCATATTCTTCAGGTCAGAGGGTCTGGCTTCTGACAATGACAGTGCTGGATTTTACAGAGGGGAAAAGCATAGGCAGCTTTCTTGTAGGGCCTCTAACAACATCTGTTTGTGCGATGTGTGAATGAAAAGAGCACCCTGAGTATTTAAGAAACAGATGTTTAAGCTTGTAAGACACAACCAGCCACAAGCTTGGAATTTACAAAAGCAGCCTGTGGCAATTCCACATCTAATGGGCACTGAATTTCAGTGACAGGCATGTAGCTACATGCTCCAGGCTGCCTTCATGATTAGTTTATGGATTCACCAGTTTGTCTCTAAAATTCAGTTTATCTGAGGACAGTTTTCAGTTTCAGGTCCAGAGTACAATTTCCAAAACAAGCATAGTGAGATGAGATTGCTACACAAGGCTCACACCCACCCCTGCACCAGCTGGTGATCACCTGTGTGAGCCACCCCACAGAAACACCTTTCCACAGAAAGTGTTCTCAGTGCTGCACCAGAAGCATCACACTCCTGACAAGCCACCCCATGGGAACAGGGCCAGCAACATTTCATGGCTGATACATCACTGCCTCTCAAAAAGGAGGAACATCCTTATGCCAAGTTGCTGGCTGACCCCATCAGGTACTCATCACAGCCCAGGCTGACTGGAGAGTCCCTTGCCAATGTGCAAGCCAGAATGACTTTTCCATCTCTAACAGATATGTTTAAAGTAACACCTGTGGATGAAGCTTTGGTCCATGAAAACACCGTGCACAAAAAACAACGTGGTATTTTGGCTGCTTTGTGTGTCTCCATAACCAAGGGAAAAAAAAAAGTCTGAGAAGTTATTAGTGCTACAAAGAGCCAGCAGCATTTCAGCAGGGCAGGAGGACAGCTAACTAGGTTTCTCAACTTAAAAGGAGAACAACCATGCCAAAAAGAAATAAGAATTTCCACAAAGCCATTGCACTGATTCCATCTGCACCACACTCCTCCTTCATTCACACTGTACACCTGGAGAACATACATTAAAAGATTACAATATTAACATGGTATCTAAAATACTGGAATCATTCAGCTGAATGCCTGAAAACATCCAGAGATCTGGTACATTAAAGCATGAAAACACAAACATACAAGAGCTAAGCTATGTTTTAGCATGCAAATTGTTCTAAAAGTACTTTATCTCAGCAGAAGGTCCAAGCTCAGTCATGAACAACTGTCTGTTTGCTTCCTGGAAGCTGTGACAAATCTGTTTCAGCAGAGCCAGGTATTTGCCTCTTCACATCACTTAAACGATAGTAAAGCAGAAGTAGTCCCATGACTGGACTGGCCCAAATTTCCTAACATTTCAGATAACCACTGCTCTCAGGAATTAGAAAAATAGATGTATAAAACCCCACCCAGCTTAAAGGCTCGCAGTTTCTATATAATACTTGCTCAGGATTTAAACTATATGCTCCCATTCTCCCTTTCCAAAGGAACACTTTATCCTCTGACACTGAAGGGACCTGCCATCCCAGACTCTTGAAGCTCTCTGGACCACAAACCAGGTCTTGATCCCACAAGGACTTTCAGAGATGCCTATCTTTAAACTAACAAGGAAGTCCCACTGTCTTGAACTAAACTATTCAAATCAAATTGGGCTCTTTTGCTCAATTTGTTTTATTACAAAGCTCAGTGGCATGTGAAAATGGTGCTCACATCCCTAAGTCACCCAGATGTCTGATCAATTATCCTCCTCTGTGCTGCCAAATTCAGGTCCCTCGTTTGGTGTACGATGCAGACAGTATCTGCAGCAAGACAGATTTTCCCCACACCCCCCCTTTTTGATTAAAGTAGCTAAAGCATTGCTATTGTAAATGTACACTGACTCTTTTCATGGCAATAGGAAGTTCAAGTATTTAATAAAAACCTGATGTATGTATTTACATGCTGATCTGATCAATTGATTTTGGTCAAAAGGTGGCAGATACAGAAACTATGGATTTACTGCTGGAATAGAGATATTTCAGATCCTATATTACTTATCCTGGAATTAAAATGTGACCATGATGTTGTGACTAACCCAAATCTTGTCATCTTGATACTCTTCCTCCATCACCCTCTCAGCCACTGAAGGATTAAGTAATAGCTTTCAGTTATTTTCACCAACTTCTTCACAACAGTAAAATCAAGCAGTTGCACGGATTTCTGTGTCACTTTCACAGTCCAACAAATATACTAAAATCCCATTTAGATCTATTTCTTACCATTATTGTCACTAGTTGGTCTAGCCACGGCTAACGAGAAAATTTACTGGCTTCCATTTGTCTTTGAAAACAGATGCAATCACCATGTCTACAGGTACTTACACAGATTTACAATGGGCAGCTTAAACTCCTTAAATGCTGTTAGCTATGCAGAAGCCCACAGAACTTTATTAACCAATTATCAGATATCAGACTTCTTTTGAACTGTATATCTATGGATCAAGTGTTTACAAAATTTGCTGAACTGACATTGGTTTCAACTACATGAACTCAGGAACTGAATCAGAACACTTTCTAATTCCTTAGTTTTACTGTTGTTTCACTCCTCTGGAATAAAGAAATTGACTGGTTGAATGTTAATCTAAAGCAGAAAATATGCAATATCATGGTCACCACTTAAACCCCAAAATTTTGTAACAAAGCATTATTCCATGCATATGTCAAAAATGCTTAATCAACCCAAAGATCAGAAATAATATGCAAGAAAGGAAATAAAAGTCTTAAAGCCCTTAAAGCTCAGTAACACTGGATATGCTCAATAGCAACTAAGACAGAATTGGCTTTATTTTTTTTCAAGCTCCATCATTAAGAGACTGATAAATTACACAGTGCAGAAATTAAAATCTCATGACAACTCACTCCAAACAGTCTGCACTGCAAAGCATCTGTATTTCAAATAGAAGCTTCAGATAAATGTAGTGTGCAGTGAATTTCAGCAGTGCCTCAGGCTGGTCCTGGGTAGACAGAACCACACAGATGCCAAACCCTGTTGATCTCTCACACGAGTGAGCCTGTGTGGCCAAAGGCTTCTTCTGCAAAAACCCAGATGCTTGTGCTGGCAGGCAGAATGTAAAACAGTGGTCTGCAACACCTGCCTTTTCTGCATCTTCAGGTTGCTTAGTCCCCAGAAGTTTTAGTTATGTCTGCTTTATTCTCTGTTCCAGTTCATGCTTGTGTTTAATAAGCCGTTCTATTTCTGTTCCTAGAGTCTGCAGGTTCTCCTTTGGGGGGGAGAAAATTATAAGGTAAGTTATACAGGGAAGTGGGTCCATCAGCACAAAATGCACTAATAAGTCAAAATTACTGTTTATGTCAGCAGGTTGATACTTTCAAGTATCCAGAACAAATGCAAATGATTAGAGTCAGAAAAAAACAAACTCATTTCAGTAAGAAACTTAAAGCTCTTGGCAAATCCTTTTTTGCAGTTACCAGTATTCTACAGGACACCTAGAAGGTAGAATTTTAGTTCCCCTAGCATTCCAGGGGAATGATGATTATAGGAAGAGATCTCCAGCTTGTGCAGAGCCCTGCGGCCCAGCTGGCAGCCTGCACACCATTTTCCTGCCACCAGCCTGCCACCTCTCCCTGGCAGCAGATGTGCTGCCCCGGGAGCAGAGCCTGCACTCCTGCCCCACATATCCAGGGGAGAGCATGGAGAGACCCTGCCCTGCTGAAGGCAGGCACTCCAGAACTTATTTCAAGCAGCAGCTCATTGGTGCAGCATACTCCGAGGGTCTAAACTGGAGGTACATGGCATCATGTCACATAACTCCCTGGTTAACCCCAATGCTACCAGTGGCACCACATCACAATGAGCTGACTTCTGAAAAGCCTTTAACAGCATGCAGTGAAGGGAGCATCTGAGAACCACAAGAATGTGCAGAAGAACTGGCACAGCTACTCACTTTCAATGTAATATTCTTCAGTAATGTATCTTCTAACACAGCCTGAAGCTTCCTGTTTATCTCCAAGGAGAGTTCCAAGGTAAGCCCACTGTCTGCAGGGTGAGATGTATACAGAGATGCCATGATCCCCCCACGCCTGCTCAAGTGTACTTTGTTGAAGTCAGAGGCCTCTGATGACAATGTTCCAGCTTCTTCCCGCAAAATGTAACTCTGAATAATTCTGGAGTGAAAAATAAACCAGCAACATCACAGCATTACAAGGCAGAGAAGAGTCAGATGCTGCAGTAACTTCAGATTCCTGACGTGAGTAATTTTATTTTCAAGCAGTACTTGTATTACCAAAAAAGCAGTAAAAATTTACTCCTGCAATTTCTATGTCAGAGGAAAACCTGAGGTACCAATACTGACATAGGAAATGCTGGTAAGCCAAGAGACTACAATGTGCAGGGTTTACTTATTTAAAAGTATTTTGAAAAGCTACTGGGACAGGAAAGGTAATTTTAAAAGTCTAATTTATTTTGCTGAAGGACTCCAGACATGGAACCTTAAGCTTTCTACAGGTGAGAAAAAAAAATTACAAAGCCACTTCTCAAGAGTCTTCCCAAGCTGTGATCATGTTCTGTGAAATGGCACCAGCTGGGCATAAATGTATGGACTCATCAAGCAAGGGCTGTTCCTAAAAGGCAACTGCACCTTGCAGAAGCAGTTTTATGCCAGAATTTCTTACTGTCCTGACTGAAGTTCCAGACATTACCCTGTAAGATGAGATTTTCATTGAAGTGGAATCTTGTCTCACACATTAACCACTGACCACCTTTGGCTCAGACACATCATTTGTTTGATGTGTATACCAGAGTACCATCTGGAATAATGCAGATTCTCTTTCCAAAACAAACACAATCAGCACCCTTTTAAGCACATGAGGAGAATGGACTCTTCTGTTAACCAGTGGCAGCAGTCCACCACAAATCAGCCACCTGCTGACCATTTTGCTACCAAAAACCCACTTGTGCCAGTTTATTCCTCCTGAAAAAAATCAATAATAGCACTAATTGCCAAAAACTTGGCAATTATTATAACTGCTGGGAAAAGAGAAGGGAAAAAAACCCACAAAACTAATTCCATCTTCAAAATCTACTGTCATTGCAATATTCTTACTGTTTTAAACATTTCCACCAAGACAATTTGTTTCCTTACTTGTCTGGTGCATCAGCTCAACACTGAAAACCTGCATGAACAGAACACAGAACATACTTGGTTTTTTTCCTGATTTCCTCCACCAGCTGTTTGATGTGATCCTCCATAAACTCCATCTTCTCATTTTTTCGAGCATGTGCCTTCTGCAGCCTTAGTATTCTTTCAACCAAGACAGCCTTGTCCACCTCGGGGAAGCTGTCCACAGCCACTGCAGAGCCAGTGTTCTCAGGGGAGCGATCCTCGGTGCTGCTGCGCGCGTTCAGGGACCCTGCCAACACCACAGTCCTTGTAAAAGCTCCTTCGGAGCTTACATCAGGTGAAGTGCCCCCAGCAGGGCAGAGCATGCACTCACTACCTGTCAGGAGCTGAGGATACTTTCCCCAGAATGCCAGCTTCCCTTTCTGTTAGTGGGGTTTTCTCTAAAGGATCCTTGCAGTGTTTAAATGAGACAGGCTGGGACAGCGGTGCAGTCTCCTCCTGTGGGTGCACTGCCTCTGGTGTAAGTGGGCTCCCTTCAGGAATGCTTATCCCCACTTAAACACCTTCATGTTCATTTACTTTCCACAAGACTGAGCTGATTTTAAATGTGTATTTTAGAGTAAACTAAAATTACAATACTATGAGAACTGTACAGAGTTACAAAAGCCCTACATATGCAGCACTGATCACTCTGAGCTCACAATATTTACTTTCTGCTGTTCTTTCTAAGCATTTGTCTCTCTCACACAGAGTAATTACAGGACATCTGGACAGAACTAAACCAACTTAAAACCTGAAGATATCAAGGAAGGAAACATGCTGTTTTCAGTGGTAAAGATCACTCCCTTACTTCTACTGGATAGAAAGTAATGAATATTACATAAACCCACTGATGTCTCTAACGGTGCTAATTGATTTCTCATTTATACAGTCACAACTGTCAATAGGGCAATTAAACAACGTTGGAAGGCACTGCTCATTTTCATTTTGCCTCGAGCAGCATGTAAAAGGAGCATGTATAAACTGGAGTCCTCTTGAGCTTCCTCTAAACAAAATCAATGAAATAAAAAGGCAGGTATTTAAAAAGAACCAAAATATATAAACATCATAAACATTACACTTTAATCTCATAATAAGCACCTACAACTGCAGTCAGTCAAGTGCATTTTGGTGCTTAGAGGCTATTCTGTCAGTTTTAATGGGAGGCTGCCCACACACTGGATATGCACAAACCACATAAAGAGCAAGCACAGTGTGGCAACCTTGTTAAGACTGAAGGGCTGTTTGGCAGCCCTGCTATGTGCTCTATTACCTGATGAACTGGAACGGCTCCCCATGCTGCTGACTTCTTTGTCATAATTACCATTTTCCATCTGATCCAATTTCCTCCGTGCTAAAAGTATTAACAAAATGATGATTACCAACAGCAGAGTAAGAACTAAAAATTACAGTGTTACCCAACATACAGAACCTGTAATCATCTCTGACCTGCACTAATTTAACATGATGTGACAACTGGAAGACAATGGTAGCAACTAAATGTAAATCCCAAACAGCCACACAGCACCTGGAGGTAGCACCCACCATGATCCCTACACACTGCTGCATTTGCCAGTTGAAGGGATAGTGTCATAAATCGGATTAACTGGGACCAGTAAGACTTCCATTTCATTTTACTTTTGATTAGGTCTGCCATGTAAATCACTGCTGATGTTGCCAACTCTGTTCCAGCATCTCATAACTGTGTCACTACAGCAGTACTTGTGCCAGAAGCACCACTCACTCAGTAGGGATCAAGAGGGATAGCACACAGCTGTTCTTATATGCACAAAAAGGGACATGGAACTTGTCTTGCAAAGTGCCAATAGGATCTCTTCTTTCAAACGCACTTCAAACACATTTGATTATCTTCAAATCTATTTTCTATTCATGCATTGCTGGGCATTTGAAGAATTCTATTTGTAGACAAAATTAGTCATCAGTCTCTCCATACCCAGCTTTAAAAACTGAAGTGTTCTGTTTAAAAAAATAACCAGCAATTCCTGATACAGTCAGCAACCAGGAAACCTCTGGCAGCTTCTGAATATACTCCTACACAGACCAGGATCCATATATACCTGTGGTGACATTTCAGTAGTCAGATATATCATAACAAACACTAAGCTCTTTCAAAATAAATATTTCATTTTAACTCTAAACCCACTTCAAAAGTTACAATTTGGACTGAAAATTAACACAAAGGCCTGAAACTGCAGCTTCCACAAGGTCTAACTTGCTCACTCTCATTGTCTTCAGGGACAGGGAGAGCTTGAAGGGTGACACTCAAGCAGTGAGCACACACAGAACCTGAATCTCTACCAGACACTGAGGGGGTCATAGATAGGGCTGTCTCCTAAGTGAAAATAATCTCTACCTAGCTGAAGTTGTTTTGTGAGGTCCTTCAGGTTTGCTGCGTGCTTGCGCTTCTGGGTAGCGAGGTCATCCTTCAGCTCATCCACGTGGGTCTTCAGGGCTGACACTTCTTCTTGCTCTGAGGCCAGTTGAGCCTGCAGGGCCTCAACCTCTGACCTTCTCTGATCCTCCTCCTTCTGTAACTTGGTGGCCTGAAATAGGGGTTTTATTTTCAGTCATACACAAAAAAATTCTAGCCTAACCATAGTGCATGCTCAACGTCCCTATCTGCACTTTTCACCTGGAAATCACTGACACTTTACAGTAATTACTTAGGCTGAACACTAGCATTTCACACGAACAGTAAGATTCCTCAACTACCTCCAAAACTTCTACATGATACAGTACAAAGTCACATTAGTTTCCATGACACACTAAGTTTATTTAAAATGACATTTATCTCATAGTACAAACAGGATCTGAGGAACAATTTACAAATTTCACAGGCAAATTAGAACCTTTTGTCTGTTTCACTTCATCTGAAAGTGAACAACTCCCTGCTCCCAAAAAGCAGAAAGAGCAACACAGTGACACCTCCTCATTCCAGTGCAGTGTGTCTCAAAAGTTTCTTTCAGCCTGGGAACATGAGGTCTCCATATCCCACTGCTACTAATGGCAAACTCAAGGAGAAATTGCAGTCAGGTAAATGAAGACATAAGGTGGTATTCATGTGCTACATCTTTATCTGCATCAGACATCTTACCAGAGCAAAAACAAAAAGCCCACTGTACTCACCAGATCATCTTTAGTCTGTTGAGCACACTCCAGCTGATTCTGCAGCTCTCTTTCACTGTAAGAAAGCTTATCCAACTGGCTCTGTAAGGAATTGTTTTCAGACTGAAGCTGTGCATTCTTACTGGTTAATTTCTCAGTGAATACCAATAGCTCAGATTCTCTTTTCCGACTACCTTCAATGTCCTTCTGAAGATCAGCAACCAGAGAATTGAAACCATCTATTTCTTCCTTTAAAGCACTGATTTCCTGTTCATCTCTGTCAAAACAATTGTGTCACATTAGGGATAATTTGAGCTTAAAGATAAGAAGTTTATTGCAACAAAAGCATTCCAGTCAAGTCCAAATTAGGCAGGGGAACAATTAGTGACCCTGGGGTATCTGTTAGTCACTGGATCATTTCAAATGTCAAGGGAGTTTTCACTTTGTTTCACAACACGCTGCAGTGCTGAAATGACAGATTTCTGCAGCCCACAGAGGACACCCAGGCATTAGCTCCTCAAGGAAGGCCAGCTCTCCATTTTCAACTTCTCCATATGACCTTCAGATCAGGGCACAAACAAAACCCTCAAAACCAGACCTAGTGGGTGAGAGGAAGGTTTGCAAACCCAACAAAGTGGCCAATCTGTAAGAGGCCTTCTCTTTAGGAAACAGAGAAATAATCCAGATTGGATTTCTCTAGGACTGCAGTATGGTGATTCCTTACATGTCCTTACCCAAGCCCTGAAGCTCTGAATCAAAGGGTCTGTCCTACTCCACTCCTCCCCCCCAAAACAAATCCTTCCCCTCTACAAAACAAGTTTTTGTTTCTACTGAAAGACTCTCACATCCAATCCATCTGAATAAAAAATGCTGCATCTTCAGTTATCACCAACATTCTACAGAAAGTGTTTGAAATTATTTCCCAAATTTAACAGCTGTTAAAAATGTTATAGACTAAAAACCTCCCTCTTATTTGCTCTTGCAATATTAGTTCATTAACTCTTCCATCATTGAATTTGATACACCTTTTCTAAAACTTTACTTTCAAACATCAGCAGAAAAAAAACCTCACCTTTCTCACAGGGAGTGTGTATATTCAAATTTAAAACTCAAATTAAAATTACACAAAGCAAGAGGACATATTTCATTTAATTTCCTGACAGACAGTGTAATTATGAGGAAGATCAATTCACTTTAAATCAGCAATCCTGTACTATTTGCTTCTCCAAGAAGAGCTAAGACCAGGTCATTTGTGCTGCAAAGTATCTCACCTGCAGCTCCCATTTAAAAACCTGTGCCAGAAGGTTGCATGTATGCTTGTATTTTACATTTTCAAATATCCTGTTTCATCATGACAGGAGAAATCTCTGCCAGGGGTTGGATCAGACAAAATTAAAGGTTTAGACCATTCTAAAAGAGATGTCTAGACTATCCTTAAATTTTGCAAATGAAGGAGACCAGGGAACACTGGAGGTGATCAGTATCCACTTCAGCCATGAAGTTCTTCCCAGCATTCAACCTAAAATCATATTCCTCCAGCGAACAAACATAGCTGAACATTCAACATAATATAGCCTTTATACATTTTGGGATGTCTGCACTGAAATTGAAATAAAAGACAATGTGAAATTTAATGTAGGGATAATAAATGCTGTCTGGGAAGGATACTGAAAAATATCCAAATTGAATAGGAATGAGAGACATATTTAAGCATGTCTCAATTACTGACAGGAAAAGATAAGTGGAAACACACATTTGTAGTTTCACACTTTGATCACAGTCACTTTAATTCATTTGGCAAAATTCCAAGTGAAAAATAACTGTTACTGATCCAAGTGCAGGCTCCAGTAGTTTCCAGCACACAGCAGCTTCCCTAGAAAGGCTGAGGACACCATGACAATACAGGTGACAGGCACACAGCAAATGGAAAGTGGCTGATTTGCTAAGCCCTGAGGAAGGCCTATAATTATGGAAATACTTTACACTGATAAATAAAAACTGTTTACCAGAGCGAGAGGGACAGACACATGGGTGGTTCTGCCTATCTGACATTTATCCATTTCCATTTATGCTGCACCACTGGAACCAGCAGAGTGGCCAGCATTTATATATCCTAGTCCATGTGTACCCCACAGACACAGGACCATGCTCAGACACTCCTGAATCGTGCATGAGCCCAGCCCTCCCCTGAGATTACTTCCCTCACAATCTTAAATGAGTGAACTTCCACACAGCAGAATGAATTCCAGCCCATTAGAAAGACAAATGCCTCACACTGCCTGAATGCAGCATCTCTCAAGTAAGTAAAATTCTTTCCATTAAATACTTCCACTCATCCATCACAATTTTAAAGCAACTTATCTTTCCAGTTTAATTGCTCCCCTCCATCTTTCAATAAAACAAGCACTGAGCAGACACCTAGAAGACAATTTCCTGTAGAGTATGCTGGAAATCAGGCAGTTGTTATTCTAATAATGAGCGACACTAAATTAGATTTATCTGTCTCAATCCCCTTGTTTTGTAAGAGGCCACCAGGTTATCTTCAATATTAGCAACACAGATGTAAATCAAGACAGGCATTCTTCAAATTACAATACATATAAAGCATCAATAACTTCAATAAAACAAAGCCTTCCTCATCTCAGATAATCTTTTCAATCATTACTCAAAATGCACAGCTGTACCTCTGATGCTGATCCTGCAGCTGATCTACAGTTTTGACTCTGTCCAGCAAATTCTGAATTTCACTTTTCTGTCTATTTATTATTTCTTTATACTTGGATAACTCATCTTCTGTTCTTAAGCGCTCATCCTCTAGACACTTTACCTAAATGAAAAAACAAAAATAAATAAAACCAGAAACTATTTAGTTTAACAAACTTCAGAGCAAATTATTCTGACCATATGTCTAGACTGTAGTACAAAGTTCATGTGTTAATTTTTTGGTGGTTCCAAGTAACTTAGACCAATATCCCAAAGTATTTCAGATCAAACAGAGTCAGAGAAACAAACAAACAAAATTAAATTCAACAAGTTCAATTAACATTAGTTTTGCCCAAAGGCTCAAACTTATCAGCCTAATGGATCAAGGTCCTCAGATATGACACTTCCCCAGTTACAAAGGTAACCCCTTACTCTGTCTCCCTCCCTTTTTCCACAGTCCTACTGAGCTGCTCTGGAGAGAGGGACTGGCATGCTAGTCTACAGACTGTCCACAAGTTAGGGACAGCATTACCCCCTTACCAGAGGTCAAAACTTATTTCACAGGTAGGAGAAGCTTACAAGTATTTTATTTATACTAAATTTAGAAGATTTAAAATACTTGCAAGACTAAAAATCTAAAATGCTCCTCAACTTTTCAGCCAAACGAGGTGCACACAATGAAGCAAAATACTGTTGTGTTAGAGATCAGCTCCTACTTTCTAAAAAAAGTCAATAATTAGAGATCCTTTCTAGTCTTATGCCAACCAATCTCTAATCACACTGTTTATTCCTGAAGAAATAAAAGTGTAATTAGGAATGGAACGTATTCTTGTTCCAAAGACCCAGCACTGTGCTTTCAGCCCCATCCCAATCCAACTCAGCACACTTCACCTTTGTTCTCAGTGTTCGAAGCTCATCCATGCCTTCCTTAAATGTTCTCTTCAAGTCTTCCACTTCTTTTATTTTTGCATGATGCACCTTTTTAGAGGGTAAAAAGCTCATTAAGAAAACTAAATTAACAGTGGCACCACAAAAAAAAAAAAAAAAAAAAAAAAAAAAAAAAAAAAAAAAAAAAATAGGCCATCCCAACAGCTGAGAGGGCTTGAGGCAGAACAGGTACCCCAAAGGCTGGGCTTACTTCTTCAGAAAGGAAAGCAAACCCTTAAAGCTTCTTTATTCCCAGGAGAACTGAGAAGAAAGCTGAGACTGCACACTCTAGTTTTAGGTACACAAATCCATGGCACAACAGGCCCAAGGAAAGCTCTGAGCAAACTGGCACTTGGTCACCTCTGAAGAGGGCACGTGCACAGATGAGCTGTGAGCAGACACATCATTAGAGAGTTTCACTCTGGGGATAGCAAATCTCTACAAAGAACAGAGGTTGGTGCTTGTCTCTCCTTGCCATACATCTTAGCAAAATACTGGTCAGAGAAAGGCCTGATTCAACTGGATTTGTGCTTTTAATTATAGCAGCATTCATGTTTATAAATTAAAGAGAAGTTATTTCACCTTCACTGTATCATATTTCCCCCTAACTTTGTTTTTAAAAAGTGAATCCAAGGTAGTACCCGAAGATATCCTCCAAAAAAGCAATGCTGGAGGGCAGACACCTGGGATTTAGTATCACACCACCAAAAAAGACAAAACCCAAAGAATGTGACATAACTGTAAGCAGCTTAAAATAAGATTCTCAAAATTATAATTTCATGGAATTCTTAACCAGAAAGTGGACTCCACACAACACATATTTACCTCCAGGTTATCAGACTTCTCCTGAATTTGTTTCTCTAGTTCTCCTTTAGTTACTCGGAATTTTGCATCCAATTCATTTGATTTGATTTCTTCTGACTCCTGAAGGGATTGAACAAATTTAAGTAGAGTTTTAGAGTTTTATCTTTCCCTTTCTATTCTATGAGTGCACAGACAGCTTTTCACATCACTGAGTCTTTCCTCTAAGTACACCTCTGATAATCCTGACCATGCCAAGAAAGACCCCCACATTGCATGCCAATCAAGATAAACATTTTCCCTTTTATTTAACAACTTTTCAGTAAAGCAAAAAACCCATCCCTATTCATCTCAGCTTTGGAGCTTGCACAGGATAATTCTTTCCTGCTACAGCTTAAGCTAGAAAGAAATGAAAAAGAAGACTCAGGCACTAAACAATAATTTGACCTCTTGAGAAAATGTGCCTACTTGATATGATTTAATCATTTCTTGACAGTTTTTCCTTATCTGATCTCCTTCTTCTTTTGCTTCAGTTAATTTTGCCATTGCATCTTTGAGGCGTTCTTTGGTTTCCTACAAAAACAGTAATTAAAATAACAGGTTAAACCTAGCAAAATCCATTTACTTCATCTGAGAAGCACATTACTCATAATAAAACTGCCTTTCAGTCTGAAAAGAATTAACAAACCAAAAAGTCCAACACTATTTTTCCCCTTGCTTCCATTCAGCCGTTAACTTATGTAATTCCATTTGACCCAACACTGAAGGCACAACAAAAGGATCTCTTGTTTATGTGCCATGCACATTTTCAGACAGCAGATTTAACTCTATCACTTAAAAACTATTATAACACCTATTTCAAATAAATAACACCCCCCCCAAACATAAACTTAACAACAAATTAAAATTTGATGACCAAATTAAAGAGAATGCCCCAATACATCTTCCCTTCACATTCTTTCAACATTTCCATTTCAGTATCACTATTTGAGAGCACTATTCTGACTTTTGCTGCAGGTATTCAAATTAAACAGAAACACCACATTAGGAACAATACATAAAAAGTAAATACTGTAACAACTACTCTGACTATATTTTCATATAATGATATCAAATCACTTCACCCACCTTGTGTGAATCCATTTCTGTTTTCAATTTGTTCTGAGCCCATTTTACTTTGATAACATGAGAATTGATTTCTTCTTTCAATTTTTCTATTTCTCTGTTGAGTCGAGTGGCTTCACCATCCTGAGAAAATTTCATAGGTTTTTTATAAAATTAAACCATCTAGTGTTTCTAGAATAAAACTTCTGTCCAGTTAACAAGTTGGGTTTTTTTCTTAATGTCTGGGTTTTGGAAAATCATGCACATATTTCAGAATGCCTAATAATGCTTAAATCCAGTGGAAAAAAAAAACCCATTAGTGTTATGGTTTGAATAGCAAGGTAAGGCTGCATTATTTTTAGTATATGTTAATATTATATATCAGTGAAAAGCACCACAGAAGCAATTTTTGTTTCAGAAGCATGGTTTCTAGTCATTTCTTGATTTTTGAAACTTCCACAAGAATTGCAAAACAGCTGTGAAGGACTACCAAAAAACTCGGATCATTTAATAATAATCTTACTGCTTTCTAAAAATGAGTGGCAAAATTTTGGATGAAAAATTCTCTTGCTTTATTATCAGTTTTTAGTAGTAAAAAGAGGAAATACAGAGTGAAAAAAGAAAACAAAACCAAAAAAAGACTGCAATAATTCAATGCCACTGCAGCCTTTAAGAAAAATCTGAAGCTAGAAATTACTTTAAAATCTAGACAACTGAAACAAACTGTCTTCTCAATTTTGTCAAAAAACCAAAAAAAAATCCCTAATGTTTCACAAATTAATATTCAGGGAAATATTAAAAGGAACTTCAAAAAGATTGCAATGAGAACTGAATAACTTTTTCTCCTTCCCTTGGAAGGAAGACACTTTCTCAGCTGCGCAGCAGAAAGTAAATGAGAACAAGTTTCTTTTACCAAGTACAACAGCAAACAAGTGATCAGGTTGTTCTGACAGTGCTTTTAATCAAGTCACATAGCAGTACTTGGAGTACCTTTGTTTCATAGAGCTGGTGCAATCTTCCTTTTTCCTGCGAAAGCTGTTTGATTTTATTTGTAAGCTTTTCTATTTCTTTGTTTGCATCTCTCAGTCTTCTCTCCAGGCCCTCCTTTTCCTTTCGGAGGTCAAGCGACTCCTTCTCCCCACGGACGTATTTCATCACCATCGTCTCCTTCTCGTGCCGAGCTTCCTCACACTTCTTGTTTGCCTTGACAAACACCAAAACACAAGGAATCAAACCTTTATTTCATAATTAACCAGATATTTTTAGTATTGCAGTAGAGCAGCATGAGGCAGGACTAAAAAGCTCCAGTTTGACAAAGACTAACACTCAATTCCTCTTAAGCACTGAAATTACTCCTACTTCTAACAATGAATATTGTAACAGCTGCATCTTCACAGCTGAGCATCTCAAATGAGTTATCAATACGTGAGTAATTTGGTTTGTAGAAGGAAAGAAGTATAATATTCAGGAAAAAAATTTTGCAAATACTCAGTACTGGTATTCTGTCTTCCTTCATCCACATGCCAACTGCACAATCATTATCCAGTGGCTTGTTTTTCACTTGGATCACTTCCAGTGGCTTACTTTTACAGACTCCCCTCACCCCAGCACTGACAAGTTCTATCTCAAATAAGGAAAAAAAAAAATAAAAATCAGACACTGAACTTTAGAATACATGCAACTGAGGAAATACTTGGTATAGTATGATATTAAAAAGGAAAAAAAAATCCCAGATTACAGTAATACATAAAGATAAAATAAAAGCTTTGTGCTGGAATTGAGAAAAATATTATTTTTTGACAGCCTGTCTGAAAACAGCTACTGCCAGCTTTTAGCTCCTTTTGAGTCAAGTTCAGCTTACAGGTAAAGAAAATGAGATTTCCATGAGAGCTGGATTCAATACATATAAAAATAAGTATTTTTTAAAAGAGTCATCAGGCACTCTGAAGTGTTAACAGCTATTTGGAAATTCACTGCTGACAGTTATTCAAAATGCATATATAACTGCATACTAGCAGTTCCAATTTTGGAAAATTCTGTCTTACTTAGTGATCCAATATGTGTTCTACAAGAACCAAGTTTGTTCAGCAATGCAGATGTTTAATAGTTTAAGTTTTTCCATATTACCTGTTCCATTCGAATGGCCATCTCTTTATGCAACTGCTGAATAGTATTTTTGGCTGCTGCATCTTGAGTTACAAGTCTGTCTTTGCTAGCTTTCACTTCTTTATTAAGCTCTTCTATTCTTGCTTCCAGCTAAAATACAACATCACTATATAATTATTGGGAAAATAACTCTTTGATCATGTTTTATACAGGCAGGCATATTTCACACAAAATTAGATGCTTCAACAGATATTTACCTGCATTTTTCACTTGTCAGGCTGCAACCACCCATATCAACATCTAGCTTTGCATGAGTAGCAAAAGCATGAAAGATGTCAATTCCCATCTTCAGTGAGAGTGAAGATGCTTCAAACCAAGTAAAACACCAGGCACAATAATTTACTACACAAAATAACAGACTGACAGCAAGTCAGAGAGCTGCCAGCGAAGAGCTGGCTGCTATCTGAGGTTGCTTCACCTTCCATCCTTTTGTTCCTATCCTTGTGTCATATCCTTCCCCATGCCAGCAAAGCAGCCATGCATCCTTACTGAAATGGACTGGGACTCAATTCATAGAAAATATCACTCAGCAAATAAAGATGAGCTTAGTCATCATGCTGGCACTTTTTTTAGCCACCTAGTGAACAAAGTCAGAGACCTGATCCAGCTGAAGAATAATCCCCAGTGTTAACTGGAACACTTCCCAGAGTGTGCTCCCTGCCAAGTCATGCAAGTCCAGCAGGAGCAGCGTGGTGGCTGCAAAGGCTGTGACACTGCCCAAACCTTGTTCAAGTGGTGGCTCACAACTCTCCTCTTGTCCCAGGGGAAAGACAATTCACCCAAGCTGAGGGTTTAGCTTGCTTTGGAGGAGAAGGGGCAGGGTCTGAGCATTGGTACTGTACCCTCTGTGCAATCCCAAGCTGCTGTGTAAAAGCCAAGAACCACCCAATTTGCTTCTGCTACCACACCATGACTTGACCACACTTTGTTCAGCTCTGCAAATGCATCATGTGCCAAAGAAAAAGCTTCACATGTACAAGCAGGCAGGTACAGTTTGTCTAGAGCTATGAGTGCAGCCAAGCTTTCATTTACACAGAAATTACCATAAAGCACTAATACCAAAATTCCAACAATAAAACACTACCTTCACACATGAAAAAATGCAAGTGATTCACTGCAACGTCTCTTACAGCTCAAGTGCTATCAACAGCCATATAAAACTAGTATAGTCCAAAATAATATTTTCTGAAATCACTTGCAAGCATGTAGTATCACAAACACCCTCACAAATACTTTTTTCAGAATGGAATAAAGCAATTGCTGCATGATAGAGCTTCAAGAAATCATACATGACTCATGACAGAGCTATCATGGAAATACAGGCAAGAAAGAACAAGGAAGCTGCTCATACTGGATTATTCAGGCACAAGCAATTCCAATTTGTAGCCTAAAAATAACACTTTTCAATCACATCATGGATTTTCAGATATTCTCTGAAATCAACCATGAATATATGAATATATTACATGAATATATTCCTCTAGAACACTTCAAGCCTGACACCCTGCTCTGTGAACAGGTTTCTGTGTGATGCAGACACCAACAAAGAAACCTGACAACCAGGATAGTCACCAGCACTTGGACAAACAGAAATTAGTATTTTAAATGTTTTTCTTGCCAGATTTCCAAGATATAACCTGTAATCAGTTTATAAAGCTGGCCAGCCAGCTGCAGGGACATCAGCAGATAGCTGATAAAAGCCAAGCAGTGACACCTGGCATGAAACCTTTTCCTCCCACACTAAAACCAGCCTACACCATGCACACACTGTAGTCCTCCTTGGTCTGCTGTGGTTCTAACAAGCCCCTGAGAAAAGGCCTGTATTTAGTGCCTGCTACTACCACAGCAGAGATTTCCACATACAGAACATTTAAGAGATGGGGATCCAGAAAGTCTGTTTATCCAAATTCACTAAAGGCATTTAGACAATTTCTTGGAATACAAGAGTAGATTTAGCCTCTTAAAAAGCTTAAGATAATAAGCATGGGAATCACCAGTGGCAACACTGACATTATACAGAGGTGAAATACTAACCAGCACTTCTGTTTTGTTATCTGTACCTGTTTAATAATGCTGAGGTGCTGCTTTTCTGTTTCTGTTCGTTTTTTCAATTCATCTTTTAAGTTGTCCTTTTCTGAGCAAATTTCCAAAATCAGTTCCTGATGCTTTTTATTTTCTTTAATCAATCTGTAAAGAAAAAAAAATTAAAAAAGGTACATTAGCACTGGGGTTTTTTCGTTGCTTGTTTTCAATGTTTCTTGACGTGGTTTTTGCTCATCGATCTGCAAGCTTTATTGGAAGCCAGAAACCCTAAAAAAATCCAAGAAAAAATAAAAGAAGAATGTTGTGCATGGGGAACTTAACTCCAAAAGAGCAAGCAGCAGCCTCCTTGTGAGGAAACTGTATTTTAGGGTTCCAGCATTTTAGGGTTGCTGTGGTCCATAATGACATGGGACATTTGGTAACCCTATGAAACTAGGCAACTGTAAATGCTAGTAATTTTAAGGTAATGTAATACAGTAACCTCCAGTCAGACAGTCTCACCAGTCATCTGTCTGAAAACACTGAGATTTGATTAATTTCATGGATTTCTCAGAGTACCCATGAAGTTCACAACCTGGTAAGAAACAGAATCCTGATTATTTTAAGTCCTAAGTAGGTAACAAATATCTGTGCCCAAGCTCTTTATAAAGTTCAATTTTCATCAATAGTTCCAGTTCAGCTGTTTGAAGCCAATTTAGACCTAATTTGACATTCTAACATAAAACTCAGAAGCTACATTGTCAGAACTGCTAAATGACTAGTCTCACGTGTATTGACATGTTTGCAGATAGTATTACATGGTGGGTATTTTAGGCCACTGAATGCATGAATTTGTGGGAGGCATGCATTTACCTGAAAAAGATACTTCATTATCCATTTATCTCTCCCCTTTGTTGAAAAAAAGATCTCTGAACAAACTGGTCTCCTAAATTATAACGAATTCAAAACCATCAGTTAACAAAGAGCTTAGCACTTGTGATCTGTTTTTTAATCTATTAATGAATATTCCAGGAGTACAAATTCTTAATTCATGCCACAGCTGCTGACATATATATTTAGATCTGATCACAGGAGACAACTGGGCTATTTTCAGAATGATGTTACAAGAAATTCTGTTGATCACCAAGTAAGGGACAAAACAAACTCAACCCAGAATATCCTTTGGACCAAACACAAAATGTTCCACAGCAGTTTCACACTCTTAAGGTGAGTTCCCAAGTGTCAAATGGTTGCAGCTGGCCAAAAGAAAGAGACATGTTTTTACATAAAGCCTTCTGTATGTATATATAACATACACACATATAAAAACACTCCTCTCTGAGGAACTAACTAGTCCGTGGCTGAAAATGCTGCCCTGCCTCTGAGTTTACCACGGATAAGTAAAACTCTTTTCCTCATGATCTCCTGGATTTACCTCTCTCTACACACCCACTACTTCAGATTCCCACTACTCCTCTGTAACTTCTGAATGTCTAACTGTGCAGTCTCGAGCTTTCCTGTCATCAGCTGACTTTCCTCACATGGATGTTTCTGTCAGAGGTTAACTGGTGAAGTGCAACAGAACATTTTCCCTACTGGGACTCTCTCCCCCTGTGTGGTTTCCCTTCCTTTGATGTCCTCCTATATCATGGTACTGGAGAGCCTTATTGAAAAGTAGGACTCTCATTTCCAGCTCCGCAAAAAGGAATAAATATAAAGTTAGAGGCTACATTTTGTTAGCAAAAAAAAATTTTTTTAAGAGGCAACAGAGTATTAAATGCCAAGTAAGGAATCAAGAAATCAAGCAATGAACTGGCTTTTGATGAACAGAAATATTCATGTTGAATACTGCCTGGTAGAACTATTAAGACCAGTTAATTATAACCACACTTAGAAGCCATGCATTTCAGAAGTCCTCCTAAAAAAATGTGCAGAGTAGCTTATTTATATACACCACTTCCAACTCAAACAATCCTCTCATCTGATTAACAACTTTGCTGGATGACAACAGGAGACTGAATACTACTGAAAAAAGAAACAAGCAGTTCTGAACATAAATAAAATGCCCATTGTGGGAGTTAGTACTTTCAAAGATTCATTTCTCCACAGACACATATGGACTGAATGAATCCTGGACTATTTTTAAATCACCATTACTGCTGCAGTATTTAAGTAATTCTAGACATTGGCAAGCTATTCAATGACACAGTTGGCTATTCAGTTCCTGCCAAATCCTGCAACAATTCAGACATCTAAGCACACAATTTTATTTGCAAGTACATGCCACAAGTAAAAATTATTCCTTGCATAAAAGTTTTTAAAAATCTCATTAACTATCTTCATAGCAACTCAAGACAACTTGCTTCATACCCAAAATGTTTTATGCAGGTGCACACAACATGCAGCCAAAATTGTTCAGCACACATCTCCAACTGTGAAGCACATACTCAAATACTCACTTTGTAATAGTTTGTTCTTGCTGTAGGTATTTATCTTGAACACATTTTTCAAACACAGCCAAGGCATGTTCACCCTTCTGCACACCGTTAGGGAGCTTTGGTTCTTTTGAAAAATCTGTGGATAACAGTTCAGATTCTATTTCCTTCAGCAAATCCTCCTGTGAGGAAGCCTGATGTATTGTGGAAATAAGTTTCTTTGTGCAATCTGTGTCATAAGGGCTTTCTGAATAGATTTTATCACTTGATTTTTTCACAAAGTCAGACTCCTCCCTTAGACCCTGTAGTATTTCCATTAACGATTGTTCTGTCTGGTTACTTTTTGGATCAGGTTGTTCAGGTTCTTCACTAGGTAGATGCTGTGGTTTTGTGGAGCCTTCTGCCTTTCTTTCACAGTAGGCACTGACAGAGGAGTCTGCTCCTCCACACTGCTGCTGTTCTTCTGCTGGAGCCCCACTGCTGCTGGTGCCAACAGCTGCTGCATCCTGATCCGAGGGCAAGGAACTCAATTCCCTCCCCAAGACACCAGCATCACCTCCAGTGCAACTGATGCTTGGGCATTCCTCCATTCCAGGTGTTTTATCAGCCTTCTCATTATCTGGGGACTTGAAAGAGGCATCATCTGACAGATTGACTGGCTCCAATGTGCTCTGCATTTCTGGTAAATGTTCCTCCATAATCTTCCTTTGGAAATCTAGATGGAGAATTCATATTTTGACATGTTATATACAGTATCGAAAGAGATTAAGATAGGACAATATCAAAAGAGATTAAGATAGGTGAAATAAAGGCTACTAGAAAGTAAAATTCAAAGTGCAAAAATATTTAGATACATGTTATACAGAGTTTGTTGATCTTTCAGCCCAACCTTTAAGTAAATGCTCCAATACAAGTTTTTTCTAAGAGAAGGTGAGAAATGAGAAATAGCAAACAGGAAGCAGAGAGATAGTAAATGCCAAGACAATAAAAAAGCAGAACTTTTTAGAATTAATAATTCTACCATTTAAATCCACAAAAATTCCAAGTAATCACTTCTAAAAAATACTTCATGACAATAAATAACCCGAAAAGATTAAGCATCCAGGGTCTTACAGGTTTCACTTCCCTACACATGATTTGAAAGCAACAATATGTCTTGACTTACTCATTTTTACAACATAGGGTGACTCCCTGGTCCAGCCAGAATATCCAATTTCCTCAGTGTCATGTCCTCACTGAGCATCCATACAGCAAAATGCATCTGTACCCAGGAAACTAAGGGAAGGGGCTGGGGGAGGATGGGGGTGAGATTCTCTTTTCCCATCTGTTTTCAAGCAACCAAAATCCCTTGGGGAAGAGCACAGATGGTCTGTGGCAGATCTGCTCTCTCAAACAGTAGCTTGCAGAGAAAGGACTTGAAAAGCTCAGTAGAAGCACTCTAGAAGGACACCACAGTGAGAACCAAATAGCCAGAATAATTATGGAAGAGCCTGGGTATAATACTTTTTGACTTATAATACTTTTTCAGGAATCCCAGATGGTCCAGTATCTGAAAAGACTACTAGCATTTTTAGCAAGCACAGGAAGCCCTTATTTCCATTGGGAGAAATTCATGACAGCAGTCCTAACTTTTATATGCAACCCTATCCTCCTACACTGGATAATTTAGGCTATTTATAAACAAGGCAACCTTTTAATTTATCAATCCAACTCTGCTATTCCAAGAGCTATCTCAAAGGAAGTGCTTACTTGCCACATCAAACTTGTTTCCATCCTTCCTTTCTGACTTGTTCAGCTCTCCCTTACACAGCCAGACCATCTGAGCCACTCAGGTACTTGCTCCATGCTCCTCCCTTTCCCCCAGCCTGAAATTGAAACCCCTTTGTGCTGTTTGGCTTCACTCCACTCCCCCAGAGTGCTGCCTTATTAACCAACACGTCCTACTGAGGCTCACATTGTTAAAACAGAGGGGTTTATGAGTCCCATTAGGCCTGTCACCAACTGCTACCACTGTCACCTTTCACTGTTAGGCACAAAAAGCTCCAGCCCAGCTCTTTCTACCAGGAAATAGCATCCCACAAAACACCTCCCACACGTACCTGAAACCTACAGCTGGGCTACAAGAGGCATTCAATCAACAAGAGGGAAGCACATGGAAAACTGAGTATTCAGCTGAGAGAATGGAAGGAAACATATCACCACTGGACAAGAGTCACAAATCAGCAAATGAGAATTTCACATTTTTTAAGCAACAAGCAAACAACTTTTCCTGTTTTTGGTTTCCAAGCAAAAAAAAATCCCCAATTTTAGAGGCTACAGCCTCTAACTCAGTACAAATCAGCAGGAACCAGAACACACCTGGTAAGGGAAAGGTACAAACGAGCACAGAGATGGGAAATGAGAGAGTCTATACAATGTGACAAGGATTCCCCATTCTACAAACAGATCTTCTCTGGTATTAATAAAATCCCTGATTGCCCTTAGCTTCAAAAGATTTATGTTTAGGTCAACACTGGAAGCAGCAAATCCCACCACACTTGATTTGTGCAGTCCAAACAAATGCTCTTGGAACCCATCTATCCTTTGATAACTTCTACTAGTAATTAAAGTTCACAATGTACTACTATTATTCTCAAACAAAACAAACCCAACTGACAGTCTCAATGTGAAAGTAAAAGTGAACATAACTGCAAGAAAAAGTATTCTGTTTGAAAGTTGCAGAACACATTCGTTCCTACTTAATTAAAATGCTGTTAAAAACCAATGCTTACAGACTAGTGCACTTTAAATAATCAATAACAAGATAATTTGCCAATTATGCAGTTAAGACACAAGAAAAATTCACCTTCTAGTATCTGTTTCCTCTTGTCAAAAGAAGTTTATAATCCACTTCACATTCAGCTGTAAAAGATACTGTATTAGCATAAAGCTGAGGAACTGTTTTTTTCTCTAGTAGTTACTCTAGTCAAAGTTCTTGATGATGCTTCTCAGAATGATCAGAGGGGGTTTTTTACCTCGTTTTAAGCCTTTTTAAGGTACTTCTGAAGTATTACAGAACATCCCAAAATGTGCAGTTGTTTGATCTACTACTGCCTCAAACCCGCTTGTGACTGCTCAGCTGCTACAGTTCACCTTTACCACAAGAAAGAGAGTGGTAAGATTGGATAGATGAACCTTCATATTGGCTGTTACACATAAAATTTCCAGTCCAGTCAGCAAGCTGGAGGGTATTTATCTCCACATGGAAGCAACAAGTGAAAAATAAAGCCCTGTTAAAGAGCACATTAGGAAGGTCACTCAGTTTTCTTTTTATTGTGTTACTTCCTTCTTTAAATAATACTGTGAATTAGCATTACAAAGACTAATCTACATGGAAGCAGAAATACAATTATTTGCACAACTCAGTCACAGAGAAAAAAAGAGCCACTGACTCCATATCCAAATAAATTAGTTATTATTAATCATAAATAAAGTGTAGGTTTTATATCAAACACATGAGGAATTTGAGTAATGATTATACAAATCAGTTAAAGCATGAAAAGTAAATTATGATGATTCAGTGCTCCCTGCAGTCGTACTTCAATTTTCAGTGGTACCTAGATTATAATTTACCACATTATGTTCACAGTCTTTATGATTCCAATACTCTGGATTTAGCCTTATCTGCCCAAAACTACCTCCACCTACCTGAACCTGCTCATGACATACATAGATTTTCCCCCCTTACTGTCAATGAATAATATTAGCTTTTACCTTCTAATTACTAACTCTTAAACAGAAATTCAATATTGATCACGGGATCACAGTTTATTTTCACACCAGAAACGTGCAGGCAAAGAACTCGTGGAGTAGCTCTCAATGCAAATTCATATTCTGATATTCAAAAGTCTCTTGAATATTCAAAGTTTGTTCTGCCTACCTCAGGCAACTGAATATAACAGCTACTTCCTATATAATGCCAGAGACAGAAAACTGCAGTGATGTCACTAGAGAAAAAGTTCATGGTTTGCAAGTAAAACATTTTGTGTGACAGAAGAATCAATCAGTCTAGCAGCAGCCAGTTGAGATGAAATATGCTAATATTTGACTGTTTCACATCAAACACACAATTCCATCAAGCTCCAGATAGTATTTGGACACCACCTGATAGGAGCTCCATGCTTTCCCAGGTTTAATAACTATCTTGTATTACCCTACTCATCCTTACAAATTACTTTTTCAAAATTAGGGATGTACTAAGGTTATGTATACTGCATTAAGGAAACAAAACAGTTCAGTGGCTCTTATGATGCCTTCAGAAGGCATCAAAAGCAATCAAAACAGGCAAATCTTGACTGAAGTAATGATGTAATTATATGCTTAAATATCAAACAAGCACACAGTGTGTTGAGTGACAGCAAAGTGCTCGATTCTTGCACTGTTTTGCAAAGCTTCTATCTTCCACCAGCTGCTCTGCTCCTTCCTTAGGCCTGACCATCATCCTGACAACAGGGCAGAAATGTGATGTTCGTCTCACCCTGAAGTGTAAGTCCTTTCTGCTGCCTGTGCCACAGGAACTTCTCAAAGCAGGACTCAGAGTGGCCCAGCCCAAGCCTGCTTGCCCACATGCCACGAATGACTGCCATGAGAAAAGCTCTGTCACTGCCCTGTGACACTTTCTGCAGCTGTGACAGGACTCTGCCTGACTGGACTCGTGTAACTGGTCTGAGCAGCTGGCCTCTGTTTTACAGCTCACAATTAGTCTGACACTGGAACACATCTTCCCCATGCTCCTGTTCCACAGCAGAGGAGGCAGCTGGCTGTGCTTTCTCCCAGTGCAGTGACACAAAGCCATGCAAGTAGAAATACATCAGTTCAGATCCTGGTGATGAGAGCAGCAGGAATGAGGAACAGGAGCGCAGCTCAGCCACGTTTGCAAAACATCTCCCTACACAACAGAATACAGGCAAGTTGTACCCTTCAAAAACAAAACTGCCTTTTCTTTAAACAGCCACTGCTTCTTCTCATCACAGACATGTTCTTCAAAGATGCAGAGAGCATACATACTTTTCATCATTACTCACAAAACTAAGTTTAAATCTGCACCAGCACAGATGATCTCCAAGTTCCAATATAACATCTCAAATGAGTAAACAGGTAAATAGCTGGCACAGGACACACAACATTAAAGGCTGGTACTGGCAAGGGTTACAGCCATTTATCACACTACTAAAACTAAGATGTGCTTATCTGCTAAATTGCTGACTGGAATCAGAGGCAGGGAGCAGAGAGCCTGCCAAGGGAGCACGTGAACAGCACACCAGCTTTTGAATACAAATGTCTCCCAGGTCCAGCAGTGAATACAAAGACTCAGGAAAAAGCAATGTTTTATTTTGCTTTCTGTTACCCAACAGAAATGTCTTCTATTAACTGCTAATCAAATGATAAAAATAAGAACAAATACAACAGTGAGTCATTTAAGCTCTTCGAGGGAGTATCTGACACAATATAAGTATTGATTATCCTGGGAGAACATCAAAAATCTCAATACACACTCCTGTCACATGCCAACAAAAGGAAGAAAAAAATTTCCTGTAGCTACCTTCAGCAGCAGTCCAGAGAAGCTTATGCTGTAACAGCAAATTCTCACTTCAGAGTCCGTCCACTAGCAACGAGAAAAGCAGTTTCTGTAACACTCAGTCCTCCTCTTTGCTGAGAGTACTTACACTCCTAACTTTTTAAGGAAGCTGTTGGCACCTTCATTCCTTGGCTGGTCATCCACTGTACTGGTTGAAAATCCTTCCTACCATGGCAGTACTGCTAATTCTGATTAGGAACACCACCTTTCCCAGCTCCAGCGTGCTATTCAGCGAGCACAGGCACGTGCCAAGGTTCTGGTCTGTTTTAATTCAATATTATGCCATTTCAAAATGCTTGTCTTTTCAATCTTCCTACTGATTGTGATTCTTTTAAATCCCTGACTACAAAGGCCTTTCCTAAGCAGATGCAATACTAATGCTGGAATTTAATTTCATAAAATGGGCACCCAAACTCTCAATACTTATGTTGTAAATATTCAAGAAAGAGGAATAATACTTTGTTTCAGCCAATTTCAAAACAGCTGTGAGATGACAGCTAAAGAAACACATTAAATGATAGCTATAGGAAACTTTCTCTGAGGTGTGGCTGTCTAGAAGACTTCACTAAAAACAAGGAGAAAAAGGAAGTGTGCCTTGTCACCTAGTAACTATCTCAATGGGGTTCTTTACAACAAACAGATTAAAGAATGATAGAAGTGTGTGCCTGGGGTGGTTCTGTAAGCAAACTTAAGGTCAAGGTCCTGAGAAACAAAAATCACTGCTTAAAGAGAAAAAAAATATACTTACACCTCAATGCCTTAAATACTGCAGAGAGGGAGGCAAAAAAGGGCAAGAACAAATAATGCTTCACAGGTGTGTGCGTATACAATCCCTTGTTCAACCCAGGCTTGAAATGTTAGTGAAGAGCATTGAGCTAAGAGACTCTGAGGCAGAAAACCTCCTGAAAGGGGAGTAATAAAAACTTAATACAGCAAATGCAGTTTACTGGACACCAGACACATTCAACTATATACATTACATAACATAATGGCCAGTAGCAGTCAATTCTTTTAGTTTCTTTCAACAAGAAAGGGTTTTGCATCATCTTTGGGCAGATGCTTTCCACTCCTGGCTGTGCTCAGGAATCATCTACTCTCCAAAAAATACACGTGCAATCCACAAAATTGTGAAAAGGCATTTCTCACACCAGCTCAGACCGTACTTGCTGTTTACCTCTAGATATGTAAAAAGCATAGACAGGTTTTATAGGGCATGAAATAAGCTCATTTTTAAACAGAAGTACAAGGTAGCTTTCTTCTTTCCATTTCACATCAGTCACAGCAGAGCATTTAAATTTCCTTTAGTAATGGACTGAAGTATCAAAACTACTCAGAGATGCCATAGAGTTGTGATGCATTTCAGAGAGTAGGTGGGGGACAAGGAAAGGAGTGATGCAGTGGTCCAGCAGACACAGGCAGATGACTCCAACACTCAGCAGTGTCCTAAGTACCATGACATGGCCTGGCAAGCAGTTCAGTGACAGAAAAACTTGGTGACACCAACACAAGCAGCCCAAGTTCCCAGAAGTCCTTACTGCTCTTATTCTGATGTCACATCAGGACTCAAAGCTGCTTTGTCACTGCCCTGTGTGCTGTAAACTTGCTAAGGAATCACTGCACACCTCTAAACAAAGTCCATGTACTTACAGGAAAAACCTATCTAGAAAATAAGGCCCTTGAAATTGCTTCAGAGCAATTCTCTTCATGCTGTAATTTGTGATCCATACTTCCTGGTTCTTTCTCAAGAACTGGATGATAACTCACAAAATTCCTGCTGTTACTCTTTATTTTCTTTTCCAAGATGGCCCATTCTGAAGATAAGTTCTGCTGGAAACTCATCATAAAAATCCAAGCAAACATCCTTAAGCAGCAGTCTCTTCAAATGCTCTGTAACACTCACTATCCTTCCATATTGGCTCTGGTTCCTGAACTCTGCAGTTCAGGTTTAGAGTCCAGTGGCAGCAACCAGGAGAAGGGATGCTTGTTCTTTGGAGAGTTTCTTAAGGAGACAGCTAGAAAAGGAGTTTATTCTTAACATTCTCAGGCTCCCCAGCGAGAGCTAATAATGACTTTTCCCTAGTACCACACCAAAAGACCAGGCAGCAACACATAGCTGAAATAACCAGCTGTCTGTCCCAGGCACTGTTACTGCTCTTTAACACATTCCAACTGATTTTACAAACAGCTCTGCTCTTCTGCATCCTTCTCTCCAATTCAACCAAAAATGCCTGTTTATGGGTTTACAGAGATTTTTGTTTGCTAGCTGATCCCAATTTTGTGGGAGCAAGAAGGGTAAAAATAGCTCCATTTTGATATTGAAGGTGCTGGATGCAGACATCTATGAATCACTCCACTTTTGGCAAAACTGAATTTAGGAAAGCAGACATACAGCCTGCCTACAGATACAGAAAGTTGTGGGGTTTCTCTCTGCAGAGCCCAGTACTAGGCTAACAGAAACTGCTACACCCCAGCTAAACCAGGTAGAAATGTAATGCTTTCACAATGACCGCCCTGTTGTTCACCTGCAATACTTCAGAAACCAAAGTAGAGCACTGAAGCACCTGAAACTGTAGCTGGTCTAAAGAGATACCAGGAACTGTTCACTTTTATTACTCTGGCTTTATAACAGCCCTCCAATCAAGAGGCCTGTTCATTGATACGTGGGATACCTGAAAAAGAAATACTTTTAACTTAGTTGTACAATCGTTCAAAGATTACCCAATAATAAAATAATAAAGATTAAAAAGCCAAGATACACACCTCAAAAGGCTACTAAAAAACTCCAAACTACCAGCTAAATCTAGAACTGGGAGGTCTGGAAGACAGATTTATTTTTTTTTTTTTTAAACAATGAAAAGCATTATCCTCATAAAATTTTAACTGCAAAGAAAACATTGACTTTTTTTTCCAGTATCACTCAATAGCAAATTAAAATGCAGTCAAGTGAGTTTGCAAGAGGAAGTTATGTGTATTTTACAGCTATTGTAAAGATTCACATTTACACCTCAAGTCACTTTGTAAATCACTCTCCCATTACTCCAGCCCTCCAAGTACCAGTTAAAGCTCTCAGCAACCTGCCCAGACACATCCATGGACTGGACTCAGCTACAAATAAAACATCCACTATGTCTTACAGTGTTCTGTGTCTTGACCTGTAAAAGCACTGAGCACAAGTAGTTCCCCATCTTAGCAACAACTTGGAGGTGAACTGAGATTCAGCTCTTTCTCCTGGAATGGAATCTAACATTTACTTCACATGCAAGGAAGGACTGCCTTTTATTCAGTAATACTGAGCAGTGTTTCAAAACATACCTTTTTGCTGACATGATCTTCAAAAATTCTTACAAGGATCAGCAATGCCCTAAACCTAACCTGAGATGAGTTTTACATTTAACCCTTGGAAGTTGTTATTCAACAATATTGTGATTTTATAAAAGGAATCTAGTGTACATGCCAACTCAGAATCAATATATACTTCACCATTTAAACTACTCTGCCTCCTACTCATTCACATTAAAGAATACATAATATTAAATTCCAATCCACAGATTGATTTTTATACATGGTTCATTACACTCAAGAATCCCATCTTGGAAGCACCTCTCTTCATGTAAGCAGCTACTGAAGCTCATGAAGCAAAGATAAATACATAACTTTACTAAAAGCACATTTATCATTTATAGTGCAATAACAGGTTACTTCTTTTCCCAATCACTGCAGTACAGACTAAAGGCTCTGCTGAAGAGATTTTTTATACTGCCTAACATTTCCACTCATGCATTCATGAAATGAAGTGACATATGACTGAAATGTCAACAATCAAAAGACTTTCATGATAAAGCTCTGATGCTCATCAGAAGACCCCACTAAAAGCAAAAGCTGCACATGAGCACCATTTACACAGTTCAGTTACAGACCCACTTCCCTCTTGCAGGTTCCTGAGCAACAAAAAGACAGAGTACAAGTGCTTTAGCCAGTTCAACTGCAAATTCAAGAGTTAATGTGAGATGCAGTATAATCCAGTCTAACACCAGAGATGGACTTTGTATCTCAAAGACTTAACTAGGATTTATTGGCTGAAGAATACTGAAGAGAACAATAATGATTTGTAGAGTTTTCTTGACAAGTCACACACATATGAAGCAACCATCAACCCAATGTAAAAAAAGCTTCACAAATGCCCCAGCATTTATTAGAAAGAACAAAACTTGCCTGAACAGTTTGCTCCACAAAGGTCTCTTTGTTTCCTTTAGCTATCATGCTATAAAATATTCCATTAGAAACACAATCTTAGATGAATCACAACAGAAAAATAAAGTACTTTCTATTATCTTTAAAGACATTTTCCTAAGCCAGAGACACTAAAGCAACCATTAACAGCCAGACAACTGTTAGAATCAGTTGCCATTTTAATTCAATTTCCAACCTATGACACTCAGGTAAAAGATGAACCTGTTAGACAGTTTATGTGCTACCATGTGTATAATGGCAACCCAGCAAGATTGCTAAAGAATAATTTTGGGGTAGGAAAACATTTCTAGCTTCTTACAGTTGTGTTATTCATTGCAAAACCCAAAATGCCTCTCTTCAAGAACTTTTCACATCTTTATTACACAATAATCATTACTTAAGCAAACTAAAATGCTTTTCCAAGTCAGGGCCAACTTGTTATTGCACCAGAACTCTTGGTAAGAATTTTAAATGACAGTAAGACTAAAAACAAAACTGAAGAGAAATTTTACAGTTTGTTTTAGCTCACTGTAATCCTAATAATACTTCTACCTAAACTAATCTAGACAGACTGACTACACCTTTTCACTTGTTGGGTGAAGCTTTTGGTTTCTTTTTCCTAAGGCTACTTTTTCCATAGCTAATACTAGTCAACACAGTGATCAGCAAAACATACTTTCCTATTGTTTCCAGTTAATACCCAGCTTACCTGTGCTTTGCATGATATCTTTCACAAAAACTCTGTCACAAATGGCTTTCTCAGACTAAGCATTACATCACCAGGTAACACTGCAAAACAGGGAAGCTCAAATACTAGAGATAACTCTGTTTTCAACTGAAGTTTGTTTAAAAAATAAGGATTCTGCTAAAGAAGTTCTGGTTTACATAAGATAAAAAATGCAGCTCTACTGTACAGCAGCTGTGGAGAGAGACAAAACAAAGGTTTGAACTAAATTGAAAGGCACTAAGGTAAAAAGATCCAAAAAAACAGATATTTTACATAATCTGAGATGAATTTCAAACTCCTTCTGGCTTCAGGTTTACATATTTGCTTACAATTCCACAGCCAACATTAATCAGAGCAGCAAGTCACACAAGTTATGAAACACACTAAAAGGAGATGAACTGGACTGGAAAGATCACACAGCCTAAGAAAACGACAGAATTCTTAAGCTGAAGAAGAGATGATGCTGATCACCACTGCTTGTACTCCAAACAAAAAAGAGGGTGTCCATAGGCCTCACACACTCCCAGCCATCCTGTATTTACAGACAGCACATATAGGAAGCAAAAGAAACACACCAGAGTCCCACCCACACTAGGTGTCCCAATATTAATTCACTTTTGCCCAAGAGCAAATAGAAGTGAAGAGCTGGCTGTACACTGGGACACTGAGTCCTCTAGCCCAGGCAGAAATTGACGCAGCTTCTGACTCAACTCACACAAAGACCTGCTTTGATGCATGTGCTTGAAGGGAAGGAGTGGAACAGTGAATATACACAGTGGTACTTGCAGGATTTCCTTGTTTTTATCAGTTTAACACTTCAATTCAATTATTCTTCTCAGGTTTTTAATGTGACTTCATTAAACACCAATGGCAGTGCCAAGGTGCAAAGCTCAGCATTTCTATCAATTCTTTGAACATAGACAAGTACTTTAGCAGACAAGGTTTACTCAAACTTTGTATTTACTTTCCTTTGCTTACATCACAAGTTATATAGTTGAACAGAAATATACAATTCCTTCAAGACTGCACCAGGTTTTCTATCAAACTCATGCACATGGTTAATACTATGGTCATATTAACTCCATGTCTGGAGTTAACAACTCCAAAATAAAGTTCATCAGTTAAGGTTTAACAAGTGAGGCTAGATTTGCTCCCATCATAACACAAGTCATGGCGTACACCTTGAGAGTGTTATTTTTTGTCACAGGAGCCCCAACATTGGAAGCTCATGTATCAGGGAAAAACAACACCCTAGCAACAGCATCCTTTTACTGTGAACATCACATGAGGCTTGGATACTTCAGGGTTTACACACAGACTTGCCATCTTCTGTGTGACCTCAGCACAGAACAACTCTTACTCTTCCAAGTCAGTAAAATGAGTCTCTACTTCAGCAACCAATGAATTCAATGCTACCAACAGCACTACTGTCACCTTTCAGCTTCCAGCACCCTGCCTTTAGCTCTGCTTATAACAAGGCCAGGAGCAGCTCTGTCCTCACTAGAACCCTGTTTTCATTCACCTTCTGACACTGATAACATCACCTGTGAAAAGAAGAATGTCTTAAGGGAGGGGAAGAAATCAAATTTACGACTGAGTACACAACCTGGACAAAGCACACATTCTATGACAGCTCTTCCACACCTGTAACAGAGCCGTAACTCTTGCTCACACTACAGAAGCCAGAGCTCTGGCAAACCTTCTCACAAACCTGTAGTGCCATGGCACTGGTAAGATATGGATCTTGACATATTTGGCACTGGAGATTGCAGCAAGTTTGCTTTCAATGGCTCTTTTAAAATGTTTTTTCCAGAACATGCCAAAAGCTGTAAAATTCCAGCCATGGAATTACCGTCTGTATGGTCACAACATACTGAAAAACACCACTGGGGGGACAGTAGAGTTCTACTGTTTTCAAACCTGACTTTTACTGACTTTCCTAGTTTCTCCAGT
The DNA here is from genome assembly GCF_027477595.1 of Haemorhous mexicanus. NCBI lineage: Eukaryota > Metazoa > Chordata > Aves > Passeriformes > Fringillidae > Haemorhous > Haemorhous mexicanus. Next base: position 34,672,504 of record NC_082347.1, read on the forward strand.
ATCCCCAAAAACAAATAAGTAAACACTTCAATCCTTCAGGACGTGAAAAAGTCAACTGTGAAGACTGACTGAAAAGTCAACAGAAGACTGTAGGTTAATTAACTTCTGTTAATTAATCTAAGTTGTAGTATTATAGACAATATTGTTATAGTATCAGTATTCCCATGATTTTCCCCTCTATTCTGACATTGATTTCTTTCTGATGAGGTTTTTTTCATGCTCAATTTGAGGAGCAGGTCTTGGACTATAACTGGAAGGTAAGTATTATCCATGAGGCTATCCAGTATTGTCTTTGGCAACAGGAAAATAAGTTCAGAACAGTTCAGCCCAGAACTAAGTACAGGATACTGCTTCCTGGACCCCACATCTACTAATTTAACATGCTTAATAACATAATTAAATCCAGAAAAACACTGCCTTTCTATTTTTCATAGCTCCTTTAAAAGCCAGCTTCAGGAAGTTCAGCAATAGCTCCATATAGCATTAAGCAACAAAGCTGCTAATTAAAACCAAATTAACCACTCTCTGGATGTGGTTCTTCAGTCCTTTTCTCAACAGTTTGAAAGAGTGAACCTCACAATGCCAATAAACATCTGTCAACAACTCCAAATCAAGTCTTATAAAATGACAGAAAAATACTGTTTTAAAACCAGAAAAGAACAGATGACTGAAGATTTTCAGAAAGAGCTCAAGGCAATATACAACTAGTCCTTTATTTAAAATAAAACAAATGACATTTCAAGAGTCATCTAACACCCTCCTGAAACATCCTCATACTTTCAGTTTCTCATATCTCCAGAGCTTAACCATCTCCTCCCTAAAGTCAAGTGCAACATAAGCATTCAGCGCAGCCAGTGACTACGTTAGAGAAACACAGAGAGAAACACAGCTGTGGCTCACAGGTTCAATCATTTCCTTATACAACAAAACATACTGGGATAGGAGCCATACCTGGATTTTTAGTGTATTCTGCTTGCAACATTTTAACTTCTGAAAAGCAGTTCTACAATAAGATAAAGCAAAGCAGCACTAAAGATGGAATGCCATACTTCTCCTCTTCACACGTTTCAATTCCCAATGAAATCCTCTTTTGGTCTGCACAGAGTCTTGCTGGAAGTATACACGTAACAGACTCACCTGTGCAGACTGTTTTCCGGGATAAGAGCCAAAATGTGCAAGCCTACATCACAATCATTTTGCTGAAGTCCTTTCAAACCTAGAAGGGCAGGCAGCTTTTACAAATACCTTCTGCGAAAACAAGGACACGTACCCTACCGCAACACCGCAGCCAGCTCTGAAAAATAACCTTCCCGACAGCTGCTGGGCTTTGTTATCTAATTATTTACCCATACAGAAAATCAACACGCAGTCAATGAAACAGCACAACGTAATTAACACCACGGAAAAGAAAGCTGTACAGAAACAAAGAGATTGCGAGCCAGCACAGGAGCCTGCGCTCCCCGCTCGGAGGTCCTGACCGGGAAGGTGTTGCTACGGCAGGAGCTCAGCCCCAGCCCTGTTGTCACCTCGCTCCCTCCTCCTGCGCCTCGCCCACGGCCCCGGCACAACCTCTGCCAGCCCAGCGCCCCCACCTGCACAGGGAGAGCCCCCGCCGCCCGGGGGGATTCTGCCTCCCGCCCGTCCTTCCCCCGCCCCCGCGGCCGCGTCCCCAGGATTTATCTGCCGCTGACACTGAAGAGGATCAGCGGCCCCGCGGCCCCTCCCGAGCCCGCCGGACAGCGCCCGTCCCGTCCAGCGCCGGAGACCTCGGCCGCTCCGCGCCAGGCGTTCGAGGAGCCCGGCAATGCCCGCGCTGCTGGGGGACGCCGGTAGTGCCAAGGCGCCTGCTCCGAGCATACACCCATTCACCCACCCACCCACCCGCCCGCCCGCCCGCCCGCCCGCCCTTGCTGTGGCTCGGCCCTCACCCGGTCGCTATTCGGGCGGCAGGAGCGGCGGCAGCGCGGCCATGGCGAGCGCAGCGCAGTCCCGCTCCCCGCCGGCCGCCCGGCCCGGCGCGCTGACACATCAACAAAGATGGCGGCGGCGGGCGGGGCCCCGCGGCGGCGGGGAGGGATCGGGATCGGGCTGGGGACAGCCCCGGGCGGCGGGGCCGGCCCAGCCCCGCGGGGCCGGGGTTCCCGTGATTCCTGCGGGTCGTGCTGTCCCTGCGGTGCCGCTTGGGATGGGCCGGGGGCGAACGGGCGATCGCGGCAGCCACCGGGACCAGCAGGTGACGCGGGACCCATCTCTCCGCCTTCCCTCGTGCCGTGCCGCCGAAAGCCCGCGATTCACTGACGGTGCTAAAAGCTCCGAGCGGCTGGATGTAGGACGTAATGCTGCGGTATTAGTGCACTCGGCGCCAGGGGACGTTCAGGGTGGTCATTAGGAAGAATTTCTTCACGGGTAGGGCGAACAGACACTGGAACGGACGGCCCAGGGAGGTGGTGGAGTCACCGTCCGTGAGGTGTTTAAGGAAAGCCCGGCCGTGGCACTCAGTGCCCTGGTGGTGTTGGGTCACAGGCGGGACTCGGTGATCTCAGAAGTGTTTTCCAACCTAATTGAGTCTCTGATTTCACACAAGACAATTTCAGGCACGCGTCTATAAGTTGTTTCAATTTGGATGGGGTTTTTTTCTCTTATTTAAACATATGATTATGTTATCAAGGGATCTTACGTCAGACATTCCATGGCACTATCTAAACCCACAGCCCTGAGCAGCTGCCTTAAAGGAGGGATTCTTCACCCCAGCAGTTTTCCCGGAGATGGTTACGAAGATGCCTCTCCTTTTGCAAGATCCAGTGTACGAGTAATGACTAATAGAATCTTCTCCCTTAAGTACACAGCATCTCATTCTCCATAACCAACCCCTGCACATTATGTCAAAACCTTCTGCACCCACATACCATGGAAGAGTCAATCCAGTAGTGTTAATAAACAGCTTCACTTAGCACCTGTTGGGACTTCATTCTGATTGGATTTAAAAGAAAAAAACGTGAAAATGTTGCTGGGCATCAAAAATCTGGACTGCGTTTCAGTGCTGGCATCAGCAGTTTTTCAGTGGAACACAAAGGTTTTTGGAATCCAGAGCACAGCATAAATGCCATTTTATATAAAAAAGAAATTGAAAAAATACCTTAGCAGAGAAGCTACTAAGTGAAAGCAGTTGTATTTGCTATAGCAGCTCAGCTAAAATGAGCATTGGCACCTCTCCTGAAGTAACATCTTAAACATAACAATAAAAAAGCAAGTTAGAATTACTGAATAATTCAGGTTGGAAGACCTCAGTAAATTATCTAGTCCAATCCCCTACTCATAGCAAGGCTAACTATGATGTTATATCAGATTCTTGCTTTATTTTGGCTAGTTTATATATGTATAAAAGCATACACATACCTACAATATGAAAACATCACCTACTCAATGATGCAGTGATGATTTCTTCACTTTGTATCATGGATGACCTTCAAAGTAGAATGTGCTGCATAACTTCAGTTACAAACATTAATTAAGAAAGTTATTTCAGAACAAGTTCTTTTTCTCCATATTCTTTCTAGGCATTTGGAATTTCAGAGCTGCAACTGCAAATTTGGAGGTCCTAGAAAATGCTCCTTAAAACCTGTAGTTTAACCCCAGCCAGCAACTAGGCCCCACAAAGCTGCTGGCTCACTCCCCTCTCCAGCAGGGCAGGACAGAGAACTGGAAGACTCAAACTTGTGGGTCAAGATAAAAACAGTTCAATGTGACAGAAAATAAAATAATAATCATGACAATATATACAAACCCAGTGATACACAATGCAATTTTTCACCACTTACTGACTGATGCCTAGACAGTTCCCAAACTATTCCCTGGTCAGCTATTCCTCAGTTTATGTACTGAGGGTGATGCCATTTGGTATGGAAAAATCTTTGGCCAGCTGGGATCAGCTGTCCCAGCTGTGTTTCCCCCCATCTCCCGTCCCAGCTTCTTGCTGGTAGGGTATGAGAAGCTGAAAGGTCCTTGACAATAGTGTAAACACTATTTAGAAACAACTGAAAACATTAGTGTGTTATCAACATTGTTTTACATCCATCCTAAATCCAAAGCACAGCTCTGTACCAGCTACTAGGAAGAAAATTAACTCTGTCCCAGCTGAGACCAGGACAAAATATTTTAACCAATCCTTAAAAAGAACAGTGGGATCTTAAAAAAATCAATCTGTAAACCTTTTGGTGCTATAATAACTATAAATCTTTCAATGTCCATTGTTCTGGGAAATATAATACTGCTTCAGGTAATTAAGCAATGTCCTAGCCATCACCTCTAAGCAGCAAAGAAGTCAGTCATGTGTCTTTAAAAACATGAATTTGAAAGCACAAATGGAAGTAGGTTGCAGAGAACACTCATGCCCTCAACTTTAACCTCCAAATAACACTTTAAAGGCAAATGTCTAGCCCTTGCTTTGCTCAAATTACACTGCATTCCATCTTTATAAAAATACATAAAAATCAGGTGTGGAACAGAGATCAGTAAAAATTGTCTCCTTTCAGAAAGCAGTGCCATGCAACACTCACTTGCTAATTGCCATGCAGCACGAGTCTAAGCTTTGCTTTCAGAAAGGGTTCTTTGCCACTACTGCTGCTGTTCTGCAGCTGAGCTGCAAAGTTCACACTGCTGCTCTGTAACACAGTCACTTCAATGCCCAAATGTTTCTTTTCTTATTTGGTCTTCTAGTTGTTTAAAGACAACTGCAGAGATATCAGCATACTATTCTGGCCCCAGTCTTTTTAAGATGTGTGCTTTTACCTTGTTGTACACTTTGTATGCAGTCCCACTGATGTTACCTGTATGTGTTTAGTGTGTTCCAACAGACCTGGCAGAATTTAATCTGATTTTTGCCTTTTATTCTGGGCATTTTTCAGAGAAGGATTAAAATCAGGTTAAGAAAATAGAGCCTGGTTAGTGCAGTTCTTCCTTAAAGGCAGAAGAAAAGAACTTTTTTGTACTCAGTGGACTACCCATAGCTCTAGAACTGATGCTGACAGTTCTGACTCTTATAATATCTGTGCTTAAGCCACATTTTCATGTGAAGAGTATATCCCCAGGAGGTGGCCACAGATACTTAGGGAATGATAATGACAGGTCACAGAGAAAGTCCTCCCCCAAACCACTTGCATGGTGTTAAATCAAAATTACTGTACTTTTTAATTAGCCAGCCATAGCTCTTATTTGGCATGTACAAATGCTGAGGAAAACAATTCCAGAGTGAGAGAACTTGCCATCTGAAAGACAGACAGTCCTCCACAAGGCTTGTCTGCTGCAGACAAGCTCTGCATTGCAGAGGCAGAAGCAGAATTTGGCCCACATATTCAAAAGGTTGTAGTTCTGGCTGTTGACTTATGCTTTATTATATAAGAAAAAGGAAAGGAAGTGTTCATCTGATTGCTCAGTTTCCAGATTTGTTAATTATCCAGAGTATTTCTATAGCTTTGCCCACTGAAAGGGCTTACAAAGCTATTTTTTCTCCTTCAACTAAAGAAATGTTAGCAACTCCACTTTAAGGGACAACAGTGAGGTGGCTCAAACAGCAGATGTGCTGAGCGATACCCCACACTCCTCTGAGACCACTGGTGTCAAAGGACCAAAGTAGTAAAAAAGTTTCACAATAAGAAAAAGCAGCTATTGGAATAATCTCCCCAAGGAAGCGGTGGATTCCCAATGCTGGACAGTTTTAAGATTCAGCTGGACAGGGTGCTGGATCATCTTGTCTAGATGTTTTAAGTGATATAGAAAGCCTAATTTTTTTTTAAAGATGTGTGAATGACTGAGAAGTATTTCTTAGTGCCTTACTGGTATTAGTTCTTCCTAGGCAGGAGGATTACTGGGCTAATCTTAGGGACAGAGGAACAAGGGGCAGGGAGATGATGAAGGCTGTATAATGATTGCCTTGTCTCCCCTCAGTCTCCCACATACAGGTGTATGTGCGCTCTGATATGAAATGCTGAGCAATTTAACATGTGGGTTTCCTGAAATCCCACAAAAATCCACCTAATTTTCCTTCTTATTGTAAGAGCAGCCTCTGATCCACGCAGCTTTGCTCAGGCTGGAGCTGGGGGCCGGCGGTTCATGTGAGCTAGGAAGAGCCTTTCCTCTGACTTCAGTAGGTGGTATCTTAAACCATCTTAAAACTCAGCAGCCCTCAGATGTGTTGTTCACTTCTCTTTTGAGAATGCTTAGTTTGGCAGACAGGATCCTAGACTTAAATACAGATAATTTAGACTGAAACACTGTCACAGCCAGATGCCAAATGACTTAAGGCAAAATAGCTATGCTTCAGCTACTTCTCTATGAACAGAGATAATTATTCCCTGCTGTACAGAACATGTAACAATAAAATCCATCACTGATTTTATACACTTTAATAATAAGTACAACAATGTAGGCACTAAAATAGATCAGATTAATTTATTTTTTGGTGAAAGCTTAATTGAACAGCACTGAGAACACCTGAGATCATGTATGAGTAGTAGCATAAAACTGCAGCAGTCTTGAGGAGGAAGTATATTTTCTAATGAAGACAGAGATGGAGGTGGGAGACAAAAGTTGAAAAAGGGAAAACACCTTGTATAGAAAAGAAAGAGGAAAAAGGACAAAGGAAAATGAGAATAGGTTGGAAATGGAAAATGACGTGATTGATGTTCTTGGCTGCAGGGTGAAATTAAAATACTTTAAAATACAAATGCATCCATTTTATGTATCAAATTTCAGCTTTTTGCATAGCTCTCACAGCCATTTTCTGAATTTGCATGAAATAAATTGGGGTTACTGCTTCAACCACGAGTAATTATGTCCACAAAGATGCTCAGAGGCCTGGAGCACCTCTGCTATGAGGTCAGGCTGGGAACTGGGGCTGTTCATCCTGGAGAAGTCTCCGCGGAGGCCTCAGAGCACCTTCCAGTAGCTAAAGGTACAAGAGAGCTGAAGAGGGACTTTTTCAAGGGCATGTAGTGATCCGACTTGGGGAATGGCTTCAAACTGAGAGAGGATGGGTTTAGATTAGGTATTGGGAAGAAATCCTTTGCGGTGCGGGTAGTCAGGCCCTGACACAAGGCCGGGATGAATGGGGCTTGGAAAAACCCGGACTAGTGGAAGGCTCCTCTGGCCGCGATGGCCGCACCGCGGTCTGCCAGCGGCCGGGCAGCAGCACATGCCCTGCTCCGCCCCTGAGGGCCGGGGTCCCTCCTGGGCGGGGCGGAATAAGCGGCACGGAGCCGCCGGGAGCGCCTGGAGGCGTCGCTGGCCTGCGGGGGGAGCTGCTTCCCCTCTTGCCGCCGACGGCCCTCGAGTGAGAGCCCGGCCCTGCTTCCCGCGTGGGGCACTGCCGACGGCGGGGAGGCGGCCCGGGGTGAGCGGTGCTCTGAGGGGCGACAGGGGCAAGGGACGGCCTGGGGTGAGCGTTGCTCTGAGGGGCGACAGGGGAAAGGGACAGCCCGGGGTGAGCGCTGCTCTTAGGGGCGACAGGGGCAAGGGACGGCCCGGGGTGAGCGCTGCTCTGAGGGGCGACAGGGGCAAGAGTGGCCCGGGATGAGCGCTGCTCTGAGGGGCGACAGGGGCAAGGGACGGCCCGGGGTGAGCGCTGCTCTGAGGGGCGACAGGGGCAAGGGACGGCCCGGGGTGAGCGCTGCTCTCGGGGGAGAGAGAGGCAGGGGGTGGGTGAGAGCGTCGCTTTCCCCCGGCAAAGGAGTCGGGCGCGGCCTGGAGCGAGCGCTTTGCTGGGGGGAGAGAGGGCTGGAGGTGGCGGGGTTGGCTGCGAGCTTGGGCGCCGGCGCTGGGACGGGGCTGTCTAATTTTATTCTGAGTTACTTAAAATCACTTAATTTTAATCACTTAAAAATCACTTCAGAATCAGTTAATTTTAATAACACCTCTTTAATTGCTGTTGTTGAAAGCACTTTTCTGGTGGAGTTGGTTTGTAGTGTCACTTAGACTACTCTGTTTTATTCACAGGTTCATTTTAGTTTGTTTTCACCTATACTTGTCATTTAAAACAATTATATTGCATCTTAGCGTTTGGAAAGCAGGTGCTGAAAATGCATTTCGGCAGAGCCCAGGGCTTTGCTTCCTCTCAGGCAGCCACTGTGGGGCAGTGGTTCCCCTCAGGGCATGAGGAACCCAGGAGTGCAGCCTGTGCTTTTTATCACTACAAACTTTTTAAACGAAAGTACAGTGAGGTCTCTTCCAGAGACACAGCGAGCTTCACGTGCAGGTGTTGATGGCTGCTCCCATTTGTCAGTGTGTTCCTCTTCTAAAGGAATTTTCATTATTTAATCTGCAGTGTTCGTTGTTGAGTTCTTTAGCGCAGAAAGTTTTGCTGTGCAAACAAAAGAAATAGATGGTAGAGAATTAGCCCTCCAAAATGAATGCTTAAATATATCTTCAGAATATGACCAGAAATACTTTCATTTGTGTGCCTGCCTGAATTAATCTTTAAATCCATGCTTTTGCAGTTACCTGGCCCACAGCCACCTTTGGTCAAACTCTAATGTCAACCTTTACATGATGGCAGAACCACTTAATCTTCAACATAATGAAGTTGCAGATGCAGATTTAAGCAACAGGGTCACAGGTACAAACTTACTATTGAAAAGCTTATAGTTCTGAGGCTGAGTTTCTGAAATATTTAACAAAATCCGATATTTTGTAAGCAAACAATACAGGGTATTTTTTAACAAATGTAGAAACAGTACAGAAAGTTTTAACAACAGCAGAGGTGCAATAAGAGAGACTTTGTCCTAAGCTTGACAGAGGTATCTTGACTTTATTCTTCTATGATTGTGGATATGCATTATTATTGATACACATGATCAGAATGAGTATGGCTTGTGAATATAATCCTAATTATCCAAACTTGTGCCTGCTGAAATGCCTCAAAATCTAAAAAACCCACCAGGATTATTGAAGTGTTAGGGAATTTGAACTAATACATGGGAGTTGGAGTTTCTTCAGCAATGCTTCTTGCCTCTTGAGTACCTTGGTACTGTCTGATCCATGTTCTCTTACTCCAAATTGGGGAGAGGGGAAGGCTTCATTTTGGGAGATCTGAACTAGCTTTATGTGCAAATATCTTGAGTCTGGAGAGTTCATGTAATTTGATTTTTTTGTTAGGCAAGAGTTTTAGTTCAGGCAGAGTTTACAAGATTTACTTGCTTCCAGATGGGGAAAAAAGGCCATGTAATCTTTATGTTGTCTCAGTGGAGACCTTGGACAGGCCTGCCAGACTGGAACAAGATTTGAGTGGCATATGTAGTCTAGCAAAGAAACAAATTCTTTGTAGGTGGATAAGTTGCCCCTCTCTTATAAAAACAGAGTTCCTGCTATATTGATATGCAGGCTTAGCTGAATGTCTTCTAAGAGTTGTTTGGTAAAGAAAAACTCACAGGAAAGACCACAAGTTTATAAGGCACTCACTGGAAAGTCAGAGTCTCTCGTTTCAGTGTGTTTTGTTTCTCAGTATTGAGTGATAAGCACAGAAGGTGAAAGTGTTGTTTTAATAATACCACTGATTGCATGATTGACTAAATGTGGTATCAGAATGAAAACAAGTGACTTCCAGAGCGTGTCATGGTCTAAGCATCTCCATTTGCTCAAACGGGCTGGCAAAATAGTAGGAGTAGCCAAGAGCCTTGTTTCTTCCTGCAAATATTCCATAACATAGGCATGTGTTGGTGTTGTTAATCAGATCCCTTTGCAAATACTTCTGCTTCTAGGAAGTTCTATGGAAGACAAAACTGGTAGAGAGAACTGCATAGCTGCAGCTGATAAAGAAAATACTGTGAGTTATTTCACTTTATAGTTGCCCCAAGTATTCTGAGCATTTCTAGGTAGCAGGAATTATCAGCATGTATTTCTCCTTCTAGAACTTAAAAGTTTTGTCTCCTTTTGTTGTCATGTTTTTGTATATTAGAATATCTCTACCCTAATGGGCAGATTTTTTCCAGTAAGAATGACTTCGGGTTTTTCTTCCACAGGTGTCACATTCTAATTGGATTAATGGGAAGCCAAAGAAATTGCAATGTTCGTCTAAGAGTGCTTTTTCTATTTGCTATGATAAGAGTTTCTTGAGTTTGTTAGTACCACCCCCTAAAGGGGGCACTTGCCATCGTTGTGGTCTGTTTGGTAAGTGCCTGCTGTCCTGTAGCCTGTGACACACAGTACATCTATCAGTGAAACCAGACCAGGTTTGCTCAGAAATGTCTTTAAGTGGATGAATATTTTTAACTCTCAGACACAAGTTTATTCTATTCAGAAAATAGTTGGAGTAACAGAACTGACAAACAGAAGAGAGCATTTCTTTATCAAAAGTGGTGGGTTTTTTTCCCTTAAATGTAGAAGGAATTTGGGACATTTGGGCAGCAGTGTCTGATAGCTGTATGTCAATACAAAGACCTATTTGTGTGTGCTTAGAATTGCAGGGGAGCTGTTTTGTAAAGCAGTTATTTAAACAGTTGTTGTTCCTTCCGATACATGTTCTGCTCAGACTTCTCTTGTCTTTTTTTTTGGTTTGTTTTAGGAAAGCTCAGATGCTCACAGTGTCTGCAAACATACTATTGCTCTGCAGATTGTCAGAAAAAAGACTGGCCAGCACATCGAGTAGTTTGTGATCCCCTCAAACAGAAGTAAGTTTGTTTAAAGTTCTGCCAAATAATCTACACAGAAGGACAATGTCCTTCCCACTACAACATAAATTACCGTGGGAAGGCACTATTACAGTAAAATATGTTCCTTATTCTTAAGGAACTGCATTATCTTCTGCTTGTCATTATTACATATTACCATATTTGTAATTCTGCATTTTAGTTGGTGAGCTGTAAGGGTTGGCAAAAATCACATACTGTGAACACAGCTTTTTATCTGTTTGCAAGTAGATTGTATTATTAATGCTACTTAGCAGTCTTTGGTTCTTCAAACTGACATATTTTTCTTTGATTACAGTTTAAGTCATAGCAAAACCAAGACGGGAGTTTATCTTAAGGTATGTCATACAATTTGGACTATATCTTGACTGGATCTGCTGTGAGTGAGTGACAGTGTGCTTCATTTAACCTGTACAGGAAAGGAACAAGTTGGAGAGATCAGTGCTTCAAATGAAAAGCTACTGGGAGAAGCATTCAGAAAATTGTTACTTCTAGAGCTCTTAGAAGCACTGTCAGACAACCCTGCTTTTATTTGAAAAAAACTTTAGTGAAAAAAGTTAAAAACTAAGACATGTATGATGTTGCTAGAGAAATAGTCTGGGAAGGAAACAGATGCAGTGTGTCCAATTCAGAAAAATTCTGGTGTCTTGTTTCTGTGAAAAAATCATTAGCTGACTTTTAGAGCCTTGGAAATTTATTAACAAAACACATTTAATGTGGTATACAGTAACAGATGCAGATAAGCTGTTGTTTCTTTGCTGTAGAAGGAGCTAAAGATCACACAGTTCTCCTCTGTAATGTGTTGAAGCCTCTCTTGATCTTACTTTGAGCCAAACATTTCTTCCAGTCTTCCTATGAACTCTTTTGCAGGAGTTGATTTTTCTGTCTTTGTGGTTTCTTGGGATCACATCTACGAAGGTGAATAAGTTTGCATGCCTCCAGCTAGCCTCTTGCTTGCACTGCAGAACTCCTTTGTCATATACTTCTTTGAAGTAGCTTATTCATCTGTTTAACTTTTTGAAGGAATGTAGAAAGGAGGCTTCATGTCACAAGACTTCTGTTAGCTCATCCTGTTTGTTCCTGTGTGTACTTGTGACTGGGTTCTAATGAAACTGATCAACTGATGGTGAGGGCCCTTTATACCAAAAGGTTGTACAGTATGAATAAAACATTTGCAGTCACTTGATTTTCAAAGAACAGAAGGGGTTTTGTTATCTTGTTCACCTTTTGAAGCTCTCATAAGTTCTGCAGAAGTAAGAGATTGCGTGTTGAAGGGTATTAAGGTGGGTTACATTAACTTACTACTTTTTAAAAATGGATGCCAGCAGATGAAGCAGGAGTTCTAATCTACTCTGATGTGTTAAGGTTATGAGGAAGAAGGTGGAATTCGATTCTTCTTATTTATGAGAGCATTGTAAGTGGGAATTTTATCTGAGCTGTCCTGTAAAACAGGTGAGGGCGTAAATGTGTGAGTCTTCAGCACTTGTTCTTTGTTGATGTTCAGCATGTCTCTGCAGTGTTTCTTGAACTTTGTTACTACAAGCTTCATATTAAACATAATTTGTACCTGTTTTAAATAGGGTACTTCTTGGGAGTCTTTATTTTTACCTTAATTTCCCAATTCTTTAGAAGAGAGTGCAGTGCAGAAGTTAGTTGAATTGATAGCACCTCAAGCCCCAGCAGCAGCTTTAATATGTAAGGTTATATTTTTGAAGGCCTTTATTATTCACTTAGATGGGAGAAAATAATCTGCTATCCCCTCTTGTTCTAATTACATTATTTCCAAGCCATTGTGTTTCTTTGTCCATTGTGATCCAAAAGGAAAAAGATGGAATGGAGGCATTGCCAGCTTTTTCTCTCAGCTCATAGGAAAGCACTGTTCACTAACTGGTGTTGATATATTGCAGGAGGAAGTGAGGTTGAGTTTTGCTGTAGATGTTGTACTTCCAGATTCTGGTGAGTGCTTGGTTGTGTGGGTAAAATAACTCACCATAATTAAGGCTTTTATGTTCACACCCCTCCCTAACACCTGTAAAAGATAACCCCTGTTTTTTTCTTTTGCCCTCCTCCCTCTTGTCACTTTCCCAACCTCTCCCTTGACTCCTTTTTTTTTTTTTAATTCTACTTTTTCACCTTTCCATAAAATGTCAGTGCCTGAAATACCTTGCTAAGCTTAATAACCTTAAATTTTAGTAAGGTTACTTTTCCAATAGAATTGTATTAACTTCGGTGTGTTCTGGATCATCTTGTCTATTTTTCTGTTTTAAAATTTGGTACCATTTTGTTTCTTTTTCATGCATTTTTAACTCTTTAAAAATTACAGTGTCAATTCTAGTTCCATGTAGGATTTTACCAGCTTTCATTATATTTAATACATGCTCACTAAGTATTCCAAAGAAAGAACAATCATTGGATATTGCTGTATCCAGTTGGAGAACTCTATAAGCATGTTCATATTTCTAACTTAGCAAGCTTCAGTGGGAGACAAGCCAAGCCACAAGACCTTTGAGGAGTCAGAATTCAGATTTTCAGTTGAGCTGGGTTTGATTGTCAAAGCAGATCAATACATACAAGGTGTACCTTTTGTCATGTGGAAGATTATTGTTTAGATTTTCCTCGGGCTGCAGACAGGAACAATGTAGTGCCAAGATCATATTCATTTAATTGATCTGCAGCCCACAGAAACATTCAGGGATGTGGTGGTTGATGCTCCTAGCTTGCTAAACTTGCTCATGTGCAGGAAGCTTATCTCCATGTAATACTGTGCAGTCTGTCAAAGGATGGTTCACTTTAGTCCCCTGTAAATTCAACTGATTAAGGATTGTGCTGGGCATATTTCACATTTGGTTGCTTCACAGCATACTAGTGGTGAAGTGATGTGTAACCCGCCAGCCTTTTGGAGAGAAGATCACTTAAATGTCACTGCATTCTTGAAATGTTCCGTGCATTCATTCCAGACTTTATAAGCAACTGAAACACCTGTATTGAGGTTTTAATTTGAAAATAAAGGTATTGAAAGTTTGGAATGCTGCTTCATGCCTCAGAAATGGAGTATGTAACAGCTGAGAAACCAAGATTTACAAAGACATCTTGACTAAATCATTACATACTCAGTGTTGTAAATAATGAGGTAAGTTATGAATCCTTGTGTCTAAAAAGCAATAATCGGTTTTTCAGCTCGCAGTCTTTAGTGACTGCAAGTAAATGTTGATTGTTACTGCTTTGCTCATTTTATGAAGTCAGACAGTCTTGGAGCTCTGAATGTGCTCAGAGAACTCAAGTAGCTGAGCTACTCTGAAATTACCTTTGTTTTGCATTTTAACCATTAAGTGCTGAACAAATAAGTAGAATATGCTCACCTTGTGATAGGAATATAGATCTGGCTCAGAGGATGTTTCTGAAGTGAAACTAGCTGATGGCTGTTTTGTGTGATAAATCATTTATTCTTGATCTGTATTTTAGAAGACTGCCTAAATAAAATTCCCTTAGAAATGAAGCCTCATTTAACTTCAGGAAGTGATGCCAAAGTAGAGTCTCCAAGAGGTAAGCAAGCAAGCCAAACTAAACTTTGGGAAATTTAGATCCTCCTGTGCTGCATGATATTCTAGCTGCTCACTAGCATCACCTCAAAGTTTAAAATGTTGGCTAATGGAGATTCAGATCACTGCTGGCATTAGCTCTTTGACATTTTAATAGTATAAAACATTTGTATAGTGATTATTATGTGAGCATTAATTTCATAATATGATAGCAGCCTTCCAAGTCCAAAGCATCAATAAAAATAATAAACTATTTCAGTATGTTTATATTTTCAAATTCAGCTAGCTTTTGATTGGCAACCTTTTTTCTTTTTTATGTGCAGTGTCAGAAAACTATTCAAAGGGAGGTGAAAAAAAAATACCTGAGGATGAAGACTCTTCTGACTGTGTTAATTCAATTACTAAGTTTGTCTCTTTAAGTATTGGAGACGAATTTTCTGGTGTGGTTTGTCACATTCGAAGTCCAGACACCTTTTTTTGTCAGCGGATGCAAAATGCCCGTAAGTGATGGGTTGGAAATGGGATGTAGAATGCTGGTATGGCATTTTTCTCTTTGGTAGGAGGTGGCTGGAGGAAGGTGAATTTTTCTTCTGTGTCCATGTGCAGCCTTTTAATTCTGAGTAATCAGTAGCAAAGTGTGTTCTTTGGGAAGAAGTGGCCTACCTCATCATCTGCCTGTTGTTGGAAGAGCAGTCTTCCTTGTTTTCTTCTTGGCATGCCTCCACTAGCTTGATTTTAATTTGCACTGGCTTCAGCTTAGTCTCTTTGCTGAAAAAAATCCGTCACTGGTTTTCCCAGTCTGTTCACTGCTGCTGTGATTCCTCAGACGCATGTGAGGACTGTCTTGGATGTTAATGATTGAAGAGCCCTAGTCTGATCATTTGAAATAATCTCCATTAGACTACAAGATGTTCTTCCAGGCTTTGAGTTTAATTATTTTGTAATAATTGCAAGACAGGTTATGTTCCAAAACCTATGTATTTTAACATCAGGTCAACTTGCTGAGCTTGAAGCATCTCTTAATGAATACTGTGGCAAAATTCCCAGTAGTCCGTCTTTCCATCCTGCTGCTGGCAATGTGTGCTGTGCCCAGTTCACAGGTAAAAATTGAGTGAAAATACTAAGTTATGTCACTTAAATTTATTACCAAAAAAGATACATCTTGCAATCATGTTTAGAAATGTTTTATGTAGAGTTTTTTTATCTCAGATTTTTAGCTATGGGTATTGCTTGGTAGTGGTCTGAAAAATTGTATCTGTAAAATACCAATTTTAAAATGTCCCTTTATTGACCAAACTCTTAACATTGGTTTCAGATTATTTAAAATAGCTTATTAAGAGATCATGGAACGTTTGAGGTTTTTTTTATGTTGCTAAGTTCTATTTCCCCAGGGCTGGAAATAAGTATGTATTTGAAATTTTAGCCCCAAAAGAAGCACAGAAGAAACGGGATTATTTGGAATGATGCTGCTCTGATAGACTGCTTCTCAAAATGCTACTTTAACCAACACCTGGTAGTCCTGAGCTGTACTGAGATGGATGTATTTTTATATTGGTCTGTCAAAAAAAAATAATTCATTCTCTTCTCAGACAAAGCATCTGTATCTTTCTTTCTAGAAGACAACCTTTGGTATCGTGCTGCTGTTACAGCTTATGCTTCTGAAGACACTGTTTTGGTGGACTATATGGATTATGGTAATTCTGACTCTCTTCCACTGACCAGACTTCGTCCTATAATTCCAAGCTTAATGGACTTGCCAGCTCAAGCCATAAGATGTAGCCTGGCAGGTATGAAGTAAATGATTAGCAGTTTCAAACTAGATAGGGGGAGAACAAGTGGTATTATATAACCACCACACCGGTAACATCTCACATTAAAACATGGGAAAGGATGGAGGTAATGGTTGGCATTATTTCCAGAATTCTTAACTGTCATGGCATATCTACAAAATGTGACAAATATTTCAGAATGTACTTGCAGTTGTTGTACCTGTCCACACATTGGTGAGAGTTGGACTGACCTCAGAACCTTTCCATACTATGTGACTTTTTAGGTGTAAAGCCACCGTTAGGAGCATGGACCTCAGAAGGTATTTCTTACATGAAAAAACTGGTGAAAGACAAAGTGTTGACAGTAAAAGTAGTGGATAAAGAGAGTTCTAAATCTGTGGTGGAGCTTACAGATGCCTCAGGTACTCCAGTAATAAATGTATCAAGTCTTCTCATTGAGGAGGGCTTTGCAGCTGAGGAACTGAGCATGGCCTTACCAGCAGCCAGAGGGAGTGATGTTGAGCGAGGCAACGGTGAGTATGAACACATCTTGCTGCCCTGGCATTGTTCACCTCCTGCTGGAGTGGGTACAGAGAATGCAAGCTCATATCTCTAAGAGCTTTTCAGTCTGGCTTATGAAGTTTAGCCTTCACAAGTCCAAAGTTGAGCCATGGCAACTTAACTGTAAAGAATTGTGTGTCTATGTGTATGTCCAGGTGTGCACGCTTAACGAAGTTGTTATTGCCTGCTTTTGGAAGTTGGTACTTTTGTTTAGAAGTCTTACAATTTCCAGTTGAAGTAGGCTATGACTAGTTATTACCTACTTACTCCTCCATCCTCATCCATTAGTGCAACTAATATTTGCTCTATTGTCATCTTCATTGTCCTATACTTTACACATAAACCCACATACAAATTTGAAAATTTGACTGTAGTAGCTTATAAAGCTTCAAGTCTATGCTTAAATTGCCTTGTTTGAATTTAGTGACCAAAGCTTCAATCCAAGAGATTTTTGCTACATTACATTAAAGTTACATTAAATTTCTTGGGAATCTTGGGGAAGATTCCTGGCTTCTCTCTTAAGAAGCATACTAAGTTCCTTTTTTTTCCATCCTGTGTCTGGCAAATGTATGTATTCTCTTCTGATCCATTGGTATTGAAAACTTTTTGTCAAGTCTATGTTCAAATAATTTCATTCTCACTAAAGGCCTTGTGGCCAGGACACAGTTATTCCTTTTCTTTGTTCAGAAGAGTAAGGAATCTTACAAAAAATGAGAATAAAAAGTACTTTCCTGGCTGTATATAAACACATTTTGATCTGTGGCCCTCATCAAGGGTCTGTTTTGTACTTCCTTGGTTTATTGGTTACCTCTCACCTTTTTGTCATTTCCCTCACTGAGCCGGAGCTGTTGAATGCAGGTTTTAAAGAGAATGTGTTATCCAGTGCCACGATTTAGTGTTCCCATTATGTGTTCTACAACTTGTGTTAAATAAAAAGTTTCTTTCAGGTACCTGAGTGTAATATTCAGTGCAAATTTCTGCCTCCAGTCTTTCTAGTAATCTTTTTTGCTCTTCCTCCTTAGATTGTGTCCAGTAGTCTTGGTGACAGATGTTTCCCTCTTCTATGCTCCCTACCCTGTTTCCAGGAACCAAAGTTTTCCGGTGTCCCTCTTGCCCAGGCTGTTGCCAGCTAGCCTTTACCTCTGTGTGTAATTACTCTTCCCTGCTATCTATGGCTTCTCTTTTTGATGATGTAGAATTACATTAAAGAACTGGCATATTTGTCTTACTTGGTTTTACTCTGCAAAGAGGCTCTCACTGGTAATTAGTCTGTTGGACAGTTTATAACAAGAAATTCAAGGATGTGAATGATCATTCAGGATGGTTTTTTTTTGTCTGTAAAAGTTACTTTCTTTTCATTCTGTGCTTTTTTCTGTCCTCTCTAGAGGACACAACGAACAAAAGAATGTGCAAGTGGATTAAATTAAGTCTTAACCAAACACTCACTGTCATAGTATGTACAGTGTACAATCCTGGAGAATTCTACTGTCAGATTTCAAACAGCCATGGTAAGTTTATTCAGCTTAATTCTTTCTGATAGTTTCTTTGCTTCCTGGTTTGTCATTTATTATAGTTCTAATGAACTACTGTGTCAAGTAAGCTTACAGCACAAAGACTTACCTCTGAGGTTTTTATCTAAGAATACAAGTGGAGTGGCCATGAAATTGGGTCATGGTACTGAAATCTGAAAATGTTGAAGATAAGGAGTAGAGGAAAGGGAAAGAGTTGCCATAACCTAGCCAAAGGATATCTTAATTTTATTTCACTGGAGGAGTGGCCAGGCGTTGGAATAAGTTGTTCAGGAAGGTGGTAGAGTCATTGTCTCTGGAAGTGTGCAAGAGGCATCTGGATGTGGTACTTAGGGGTGCCTATGGTGGTGCTGGGTTGATGGTTGGATTAAATGATCTTGAAGGGTCTTTTCCACCCTTCATGATTTTGTGATTCTGTTAATAAAAGCAAGTAAGAGACATGTTCCCTGTGCCAAGACAGTATTTACTGCAGCTCTCTTCTAGTATGCTCTCATAATTTATAAAAACTTAAAGAGATGTAATAATTGTAACACAGAAATGAGAAAATGCAGCTATTGGGATGTGACTTCCTGTTGGATTCGTTAAAAGGTAATTTCTTGTTTCTCTACCAGAAGTCTCTATAAAGACTTCTGATAGCCATTGGCGTTTTAAATGCTAGAAAAAGAATGTGACAAAATTCAGTGGCTGAAGAGGGAGGTAAAGGCATTCAAACAAAAAATATGGGGCAGCTCTTAAAAAGTGAGGGGTGTTAGTTCCTTGACTTATGTAGTCAGGGAGTAAATTAGAAGGTTTACAAGTAAACTGTGGAGTGAACAGCATTGATAAAGTTGAAGTCAGCTCATTTCATTGATCTCATCTTTGGTTGTTTTCTGATTTTCAGAGTTACTTGCTCTAAACTCACTTAACAAATCATTATCTGAATACTGTCAGAAAATACCACCAGATGCTTTTGAGCCTGAGAATGGAGACCCTTGCTGTGCTTTTTACTCTGGCAAGTAACAGACTAAAATAGTTTCGTTTTTATAGTATGAACATGAAAAATTAGCTGATAGTTCACATTAGTAGAGGACAGCAAAGAATTATATTTATTTACTAACAAGTGAAAGCTGGTAGACTTAGCAAATGTGTTAAGTAATTATTAATTTTTCTTTTAATCTTCTTTAAAATTAGAGGATGGTAACTGGTACCGTGCTGTGGTGCAAAATGTCACTTCAGATGGGAGTGTTCGAGTGAGCTTTGTGGACTATGGGAACACTGAGGATGTATCACGGGATAATCTCCGACAGATCTCACCCTCATTCCTAAAACTTCCATTTCAAGCAATTAAATGCTGGCTCTCAGGTGAATCTTGTTTTCTCTTAAAAGAGCTCTTGCATTTGGAGACTTGTGCTTTGGGGGAAGGAGGTGATGACAGGGAGTACTGTGCAGACCTCTGTTCTTTTGGGTTTGTTTGTTTGCTTTCTCTTCTCTGCACTGCTGCCAGTTCTCTGGAGTGATCTTCATGGGCTTTGCTTACTGCTTTACTGGTCAAAAGGGAGCTTGTTTAGTTCTGCTTCATCTGTAATGCTTACTGGTTTTTGGTTGTTGCCTTGCTAAGAATAAAAGTGCTTTTGTGCAACTTAATTTCTCAAAGCTTTTGCAGGCAATGGAGCTAATCTGTTTTAAGTGAAGCAAGTTGGCCTTTCAGTTCTCTTTCATTTGACTCCTGAAGAGTTTGGCACTGTACTGCTGTTTCTTAATGTTCTGCGAATTCCTTTTCCACACCATTCAAAATTCTTCTCTTTCTTTCTGGTGTAGTCTGCTTGGTTTAAAAATGAAAAATGTGGAAACAGGAAAAAGCTCAAAACCTCAGTTTGTTCAAGTGTCTTGTGCAGTTCCCCTGCCCACCCTCCCTTAAAACACTTAGTTTTTGTCTGCTCCTTTGATAAAAAGGCCTGATTACACTGATCCAAAACCAGTTTTAATATTGTTGTTTGTGCTGAGGCAAAGGATTTACTTGGTTGAATCATAAAATACAAAAGATGAAACTTGGGAGTCCTGAGAAAATACGGGCATTTAGAAAAAAGGAGGAAGAGGGAGAGCAGTTAACAAGATGAAGGACAATGTGTTGCCCTAGCATAGTAAAAGTGGTCTTGATATTTCAGGGTATGCTCTAAAGAATTTTTTTAAAGTATTTTTTAAAGGAAATTTTAATGTTGAGGAAAGTCAGTATTAGTGAATGGAGATATTTTAATGGTTTCTTACTTCCCAGGTATAAAGCCTGGAAATAGCAAATGGAATCCAGAAGATACAAGAAGATTTCATATGTACACTTCAGGCTTAGAGCTTCAAGCCACAGTAACTTCCCTTTCTGAAGATGGGGCGGGTGTAGTGCTTACTGATAATTCCACAGATTGTCCAACAGTTATCAATGAGATACTAACTTCGGAAAAACTGGTTGTAAAGGAAGTTCTACAAGATAAAAATGACTTTCCAAACACATCTTTTGACCAGAAAGGTAATTAGAGGAATGGTAACTTTTAGGTTTAACAAGAATTTTCAGTATTCTAGCATTTAACTGTTACTTTCTTGTTTAACTACAGTTAATATCAATGCATGGTTTTGGGTATATTGTCAGTTCTTACAGTTGAACACCAGCTGCCCTGCAGGTGGCATTACAGACAAAAAGAGAAAGTTAAAAATCACTGTCTTTGTCTTAAATGAATGTTGTTTGACTCTGTGGGCATCAGGGAATTAGAAGTTTTCTATGACTGAAACTTTTCTCATGTTTGCTTTTCAAGGTATTATTTTTTCTGAACTGTTTTTTACTTTAGCTACTTTTATATGCCAACAGTTTATGAACAGTAAAGTAAGCATCATTTATATTGATTTAGATTTGTCTTCCTGAAGGGAAGGCATGTAGTTGTGTCTGAAATACAAAAATACTATTATAAATATCAAATAAAATAACAGTTCCTTAAAATATATGTATATTTGGAGGACAGGTAACACTGCATTTTCTTACAATTTCTATTAGCAACCTCACTTGGGCACTGGAAGTCAATTGAATTGGCTGTAGATGAAACCATGTCTGTCTGTGTAACTGAAGTTGTAAGCCCAGACTTGTTCTATGCTGTACCATTTCCAAATAAAGGTAAGGAAAAGTGTTCATTGTTCCCAATACCAGTAAGAAGTCACTGTTGCAAGCTAGTTAATAAAATCAATGTGTGTAGTGAACTGAACTGTGTTGAAATGTATCTTGGGCAGTAGGAAAATATAAAAATGTCAAAGGTGGGAGCAGGGGGCTTCAGTATGCTCTTCATTGTACCCAGATGTGGTTAGTGAATGTGGCTTTTTTCCTGCAGGTCAAAAGAAGCTCCTTAAGGAGCTGATTTCACTGGAAGACTATTGTAGATCTTGCAACAAGCAGCCCTTCCAACCAAAACTGGGTGAAGCCTGTTGTGCTCAGTTTTCAGGTGAGACAATGGTTTTTCCTTCCATTTCCTTGGCCGGTGTAAGACACAGCTTTCATTTTTGCTGTAGACAAAGGAAAAACACCAGCTTGAAAGTCCCTATGGATCCCTTAATTGTGCTCCTTGTCAATTGGCCTTTTATATATCCACCACAGTATTTAAAAATTCTTTTAAAACTCTACAGTGTCTTGTTCTCAGGATAAATGGTATTTATAAGATGATTCTTCACAAGTGACCCTTCTTGTTCCAATTTTTTCAGGTAATGGCAATTGGTACAGAGCTGTTGTTCTGGAAGCTTCCCAGTCTTCAGTGAAAGTTCTGTATGGAGACTATGGCAACACAGAAACTTTACCCCTTTCAAAGGTGCTGCCAATCACCAATTCCTATTTAAAGCTGCCTTTTCAGACTATTACATGTTCACTTGCAGGTAAGGAAACCACCCCAAAATAACAAAAAAAAAAAACAAAAAAAAAAAACAACCAAAAACCCCACCCCAAAAACCCCTGACTGGTTTTCTTGAACATTATAATTTTTACCTGTTCTGTAGTAGTGTTCATTCTTTAATACTGGTAAACAACATGATGATCTTCTGAAACACTGTATTGGTAAGCACGGTAAAAGCTGGTTTAGAAAACATGGTTTTAGTTCATTATCTCTAGAATTTAAGCTATTTATATTAGGAAAATTTAGCATCATATTTTCCAAAGCATGTATGTACGATTCAAGTTATAGCTTAAAGGAATTATTTATATAACAGACTTGATTTTCCTTTTTTCACAGGAATAGAGAAAGCTGAGTGGTCTCCATTAGCACTTGACACATTGAAAAAACTGTTATTGAAGCAACATGTCACAATTACAGTGAAAGGGATTAATGGAAATGTTAATTTAGTAACAGTGGAGAAACACTTGGACAATGGTTATTTGAATGTAGCTGACAAACTGCTGAAGGAGGGTTTGGTCACATCCTGCAGTGCTGAAAACTCACATAGTGAATGTCAAGGTACAAACTTTGGCTTGATTACTTCAGTTTGTTTATTCTGAAGAACTTGTAAGCACACGGGGTGGCTAAATGACTTTTCCTTCTAAAAATCCTGGAGAATGCCACCTGTCACCTGTCCTCTTAAATTAGGGAAGGAATGTGTGTGTGTATTTTGCTCATTCACTTTGGTTTTTGTAGGTAATGAAGGTGAGACCAACTGCTGCTGCAAGGAATTAAAAGTGCAAGTAAGATTCACCCCAAGCAATACTTCCTTTTTTATATTTCCAAAATTCAAAAGAAACCCTATGTAGGAAGCAAATGGGAGTAGGGGGAATAATAGCTTCTGAAACATGGAAGTTTAGTGAAATGTATCCTGACACTTGTTCTCAGGTTTTTTATATATATGGTAATAATTAGAGCACCCTGAAGCTAAGGGAGGATGGTGATTAGAGCACACAGACTTCATTAGTCTGGACTTAGCCCCACAGACAGCTCTTATTTAATTTTTCAAGTGTTTGAAGTCTCAGGGGTGGCACTTTTCTCTGTATTTAATGTAAGATGGTGATCTCAATCTTAATTTGAGTATTTAATCAATTTGGTTTGAGGTAGCTGCTTCAGGGAAAAAAAAAGGAGGGGAGTGACACATACATGGACAGGGGAAAGTCAGCTACAGTTCTGTTTGTTTTTTCCCCCTCCAGAAGATCAGAAAGGAAACTAAATCTATTTATTGAATTAATATGGTATTTAGCTGAGTTTGTCATATTAGCATCTACCCTCATCTGAAATCAGCAATTAAAAACCCCCAGAATTGTATACTTCTAACTCTTTCTGCTTATTCCACAGCTTGAAAAGCATAAACAAGTCCTACTCTTCCTTTTAAACAAGTTTGGCAATCCAGATGGATTCACTGATATGAAAAATCTGTTGAAGCACTAAGTCTCTGACATGCACCATTTCATTTTCATGACCACCAAGTTGCTGCAGTTCCTTTTTTAGAAGATCAAGAGCATCAGCTTAAAAAATGAGGGTCACTTTGTAGAAACTGTGCTGTTTAAGTACCTGCATTTATCTGTATGCTTGATTGTTACTGTGACACAAGTATGTAACTTGGAGGATTGCAAAGCTGCAAGCTAAAATTTCTGTTCTGTTCTTGTTTTATGCTACCATGTGCTACTGAACATTTTGCTTGTATTTTCTTGTTAAATGCACAGAAGTTTATGGAATGGCCGTTACATTGTGAGTCTGTTCTGCAGACTTGCATTTGAAATGATTGCAATTGTAAGGCTCACTTAACTTTGGTACCATTTATATTACTTGAAAAACTCTGTATCTTCTTTTGATTACTGATCTTTCAGCCTAATTTCTGGTCTGAAGTTAGACCGCCATTTGTTCTTCATAACCTTGATTTCAGTACCATTAAAGGTTGAATGTTGTCTTGGACTGCATACAGGTAGATCTCTCTAAAATCAGTAAACACTTTAATGTGCACAGTTCCTTTTATACACTTAATGCTGTATAATATGCATTTCTGAATGTTATTTTGAAGTGAATTGTATTGAAGCTGTGTTTTTTGTGTAGCTACATCATCAGGATTTCTACCCCATCAAGTCTTCACGTCATAATAAAAAAGACCCAGTCTCGGTTATGACAAAAATACTGAATCAAATTATTAAGGGATTATCAGTATTTCAGTATTAAGAGATTATCAGTAATTTCTGACTAATTCAGGAATGTCAGATTACTGTGTTCCACAAAAAGTAGACATTTGCTGATTGAAACTGCAGGGTCAGCCTTTTTGTCCGCTTACACATGCTTCAAGTTTGGGCTTTTGCAGATTGGAAGAATCTTGAGATTAAAATTGTTGCAAAATATTTTCCTTTGACTTAATGTTTTATTACACTCAAATTGCCTCAGTTTTTTTTTTCCTGCCTCTTAGTTTTTGTTGCATCATATTCTTGCAGTAACTAGTAATTAGATGAATGCTTGCAGTTGAATTTCTGGAGTTCTGTTCATGCCCCTGGTTCTGAACCAAGACTATGGCTTTGTCAAGTATCCTTTGACTCCCTGGGAGCAGAGTGACTTGCACAAGCATTTGCTCTCATGCAAAGCACCTCACTGATGATTTAGTACTCCCACACCTCTTGTTCACTTGTCCACATCCTCCCTCAAAAGTGAACTGGAAATCTAGAATAACAGCACTTTTGAAAGAGAAGTAATATGAAATTAATAAAAACTACCTAGCACTGCAAAGCAACAAGGCTTTTTTTATCCTTATAATTTTAATTTATGAAGCACTGTTGGAGGAACTTGAGTATACTTTGCTTACTGGGTTTGGCTGAAATTATTATTTAGCAGTTTGTATGTTCCTAAATCTACATACTGTGAGGAAGACACAAGGGTGTGTTTTGCCTGTATAATTCAAAAATTGATCATTGTTTAGGTTTTGCCTGGGAAGAGGTGTGCAAGCTCTTCATTGACTGAAAGAGCTCAGTTCTGTGCAACTGCTACTACTGGCACAGAAAAATAATAATAATAATAATAATAGCAAAATAACAAAACATAATTTTTAAAACAGGCCCCTACATCATTCGTCCCTCCTGGTGTAGTAGGTGTTGATATGGTACTTCTGCTCACAGGTCAAGAATAGTTTTCTGTGGAAAAGAAAGCATTAGAAAAAACATTCAAAAAGCCTGATTCCTACATGAAGCTCCTTTGGGGCTGCTGTGAGCACAGCGACTGTGTGTCTGTTCTGCTCGGTGCTGCTGCCAGGCCTGCTGGCTGTGCTCCAGGGCTGCTGACAGTTTTGGCTGTCCGGAGCCTATCGGAGGAGCGGATACACCAATGTTCCTCCTAAATGTAACCTACAGCAATGTGGGTGTTCCTGGCGTTGTTTCCCCACCCCCCCTAGTTCGTACTTATAGGTTTAGGCTGTGGGGGATGTGGAGGAGAAGCTGTCAGACCTGGGCACGGTGTAAATGCAGGTGGGGAGAAGGCTGCTCATAAGCCCCGCAGGTGCACTGGGGCCGCGCAGTCTGCCGAGGAAAGGTAAAGTGCGGCTCGGAGAGCTTTTTTCCCATCCTTTTAAACTGAGAACATCCTAAACCTCCGGCTGGGAGGGTAGGGGCCGTGTGGGGCTCAGAGGTGCCGGGCGTTCGCTGGCTCGGCGGAGTCGGGTGTGCGGCGGGGCTCGGGGGCAGCCCAGGGCGGAGCAGGACGGGGGCGATGGGGCCCGGGAGAGCCTTCCCGGGGGGGCGATGGGGTCCGGGAGAGCCTTCTGGGGTGGGCTGGGGCTGTCCCGGCGGGGACACCTTGCTGTCCCATGGGCGAGGTGCGCAGTGGGGCAGTGGGGATGCGGCGGCCGGCTCCGAGCCCCGGGAGGAGGGACAGGAGGCACACAAAGGGCCGTTCCGCAGCCCAGGTCCTGTCCCGGCTCTGGAGGAGCCCCGGCCGCTGTGCCTCTGGTCCCCCAGCAGGGAATGGCGAGCTCCGTGCGGGGATTGCCGCAGCTCGGCAGCAACACGGCGCCAATCTCTTCAATAAATAAACAGGGCCATGCTGCGTTAGTAAAATAAAAATAATCCCCACCACCCAGGAAACCAGACTCAGCCCGTGCTCTCGTGCTTTAATTATTTTGTTTCTAGCACTTTTGGGGTGCGGCCAGAGCAAAGTACTGAGCCTGCCAGGGCTGGCTTTCCGACAGGTTGTGTCTCATGTCTGTAATAGACATCTTTCTGCAAAAGACAAAATAACAACTTGATCACGACTTAATAATAAAGGAAAGACTGATATCTCTAATGGGTCCGGATACTTCATGAAAGAAATGAGAGTAGCCTCTTTCTTTATTTTGCATGGTAAAGATGAGGCGTCGCTGTGAGATAAATTGTCCACGCAACCAGATTTCCCCATTTATTCAGCAAGGGCTGTGCTGGACAGGCAGTGTGTGTTCTGACCCACTTCTCATCTGTGTGTTGGGGTATCAACCATGTCATCTTCAGTGTGTGCTCTAGCCACAGGCAAAGTCAGTAGCATAAGCACTTCTGTCAGAATAAACTGCGCAGTAAGTTTAGCAAAAGCCCTCAGGTCAGAAAAGTGTCTTTTATTCTGTAACTTATGGGTCATACAGGATCTGATCTGATCTGCAGCATGCTGATTTTGACAGTGCCCCATGTGAGCAGTGCTGCGAGATCAAGGTCTCTTTATGGACAGGAGCCTTTACTGCACAGGGGAAAAGAGCCTCTCAAAACTCCCTCGCTGCAGAACTGGGTGGAGGAGAACAAATAAACTGGTTTTGCAGTGTCTTCTGGAAATTTAATCCTGTTTATCCCTTGGAGAAAAACGTTGTCAAAACTTTTAGACTGAAATTTGTGATGTTTGTTTTAAGGAGAAGTTAAATGTTTCCCCTGTTGTCTTCCTCCTCACCCTTCAGTTTCAGATCCCACTGTGAGCTGCCCCCAAGCAATGCCTGGGGCTGGGCAGCGGGGACGCCTGGCGCTCCTAACAGAAGTTGCTTACTGCCTCCAAACCTTGGCAAGAAGAAAAAAGTAAAATTTAGTATGGAAAATGAGCTGAGAGAAACTGAAAAAGGAGACAGGAGGATTGGTTCCCTCTCTCCCTCCCTACATCTGAGCATCAGTTGAGCACGTAGCAGTGAGCTCCCCTCAGCAAGCTGGGGCCATTCCTCAGCACTGACAGGAGGTTGCTTGGCTTGTTAAGAATATGTTTTAATGAATATGCAGTGTCATCTTTCCTGCTTTCTCCCTGATTAAAATGAGTGATGTTTTACAATGTTGAAAGACATGTTGGGATGGTACTTGTCAAGAGGAGCTTTTCTCCCCTTTACCTCTCTCTCTCATCTCTGGTGTCACTCCTCCAAACACAGTACACATGGTTACAACTCTTACTTAGCAAGAGTAAGTTGCTGTTGTATTCATCCAAGTGAGAATCTGGGTACAAAGATAGGAGTTTTGACTTAGTGTGGTTTAAAAAATACATATTTTGGACTCATTATTGAGGTAGACATTATTAAAATTCCCTATCTTGATGGCTGAGACAATAAAATGAAAATGTTCTTCACTCACCACCCCACCCCCCCAGCAAAGCTGCTAAGGTTGCTGCTGCTAATCCTGGGCTAATGCTGATGAGCAGCAGGTGATGATGAAGCTTTCTTTCAATTCCTCTTGCTGAGAGTCTGGCAGGGCTAAAAGGCAAAGAATTCATCCTGCAGATTGGTTGATTTAAACCCAAGATAAAACCAAGTTGGCAAAACATCTTGACCTGTCAGTGTTTTGTGTGAAAACAATGTGAAATCCCCAGCACCTGTCACATCTGGCTGCAAGCAGAGGCCTGTCCAGCCCTGGGTGATGTGCACCCTGGAAATAGCTCCTAGGAAGAATGTCCTTGAGGCATGGCAGAAGAATGACCTTTCCTCTGTGGAATTTGCAGGGCTTGAAGCTCCTAGGGGACACCCAGTGGGGCTTCCCCAGTGAAGTTGTGTTTTGTGTTGATCTCCCTTTACCTAGCCAAGCCTGGGATCTATCCATTTGGTGGGGGCAGTCTGCTGAAGGGGGATGCTTGATGCACCTGGCACTGCAGGACAGGGTTATTGTGTCTGTAATAACGGTGGGGTGGTGCCAGAGGGGATTTCTTAATCCCCTCTTCATTTTGCACCTGTGCAGGTAACTGAGCATCGCCTGCTTTAGGTATCTTGCCTTATCTGATGTGAGGGTTATATAATTTACTGCAGAGACAAGTATTTCCTGAGAAAAATCCACCCATTTTCTGGAAAAACAACTAATGGAGCTGGTTATCCAGAAACATACTTACTTGTCTTTAACTACATAAAGAAAATCTGCTTGTGCAATGACAGGGGCAGAGACTCATCAGGAATCTGGTCTAGTGAGTGCTTTTAATCTGGAGAAAAAATAAATATACATGTTTAAAATAGAAAGCCAAGAGCTCTACCAGATACTTTTGGTCTAAATCTGGGCATGCTTGGAAGTGTCACTGAAATCTACCTACGATGTGACGGCAGCCTCGCTGATTTCAAAGGAAAAATGAGCAGAAAATTGAATTTGCTGGACAGCTATGCATAAAAACAGCTCCCCAGAAAGCCAGGCCTTGTAAAACACGAGGCAAGGAGGAGCCTGGGGCTGAGTGTTGTTGGAGCCCCGGGACGGGGATAGGGATGGGGATGGGCATAGGGATGGGGATGGGGATGGGGACGGGGACGGGTGGAGCCCCGAGCAGCTCTCTTGGGCTCTCCACCTTTCTCAGCTGAGAAAGGGAGGTGCACAGGAGAGGGAGGAGAGGAGAGGGGATGTCTGCGTGGGCATGGAGAGGAGGGCAGGCAGGGCTGGCTGTCCCTCCCTCCCTGCCAGGGCTGCTCTCTCTGGATATGATGGGAAAAGAGAGGAGTATGTTGAGAGATTTCCTTTTCTATTATTCCTTATTTTTCATGGTTTTTCCTTCTATCTGTTCCCCACCATTCTCCCCAGGGCAGGAGTTACTTTTGCCCCCCAGACAAAATGTTTCTGAGCTCATCCCCTGAGACACCCAGGAAGAAGATGATCAGCTGCAGGCAAAGAAATTGGCTTTGGGAATTGGATTTCTATTCCTCTCCTCTTTTGTTTCTTTTGGTTTGTTTTTTCCTTCCAGATTTGTCACCATGAACTTCTTGGCATTTGAGTCCATCTGCATTTTCCTGCTTTCCCAAGGTATGTTTAAAGCTGCCATTTCCATCAGTGGTTTTTGTCTTGGGTGCTTCCCTATCTCCAGCTGGGGTTCTTCACTCTGAGGAATGAGAGCCAAGTCAGTGCCTCTCCAGGAGGTTTAGGGATAAACTTCTGAAACATGGTCTCACACAAAAGGGGAGAAAATAATACCTGGAGAAAAAACTCTTCTGAGAATTTGAACATGTGACTGATCTGTGTGTAAAGTGTCTAACTGATGTGAGAAAAGCTGATATTATATTAAAAGTGCATGGCTGTAATCTCAGAAGCCTAAGGCTGGCCTAGCTATCATTCTTGCCCTGTGTCCCCCTGCATGCAGTGGGCAGAGAGACTGTCCTTTGTGCTGGAGTCATGTCCTTGTCATTTTTCGTGCTCTCTGTTCCTACCAGAAGGAATTTCCTGTCACCATATTATGTTTTGCAGCTGTGAAACCTATGCAGCAATCCTGCAATTTTGCAGTATTGTCTTGTTCATGGGTGGTTGTCTGTTTGATCCCACAGCTTTGCTGGCATTGGGTATACAACAAATCCACGTTGGCCAGGAGATGATTGGCAAGATCTCAGCTGCTGGCCAGTGTAAGTTTGTTTTATAAAGCATTTTCTATATCTGAATTCCCTCTTTCTTTGGTTGCTTTGTGTGTTTTGTTTTGGCGGTTTAAAAGTTTTTTGTTGTTGTAGTTTTTTTACATTTATCAGCCCCTCTTCAGTCTGTAAAGTCCCCAGCAATGCTCTGGCAGTCACATCACTGAGGCTGCCTCTACCCTAGCCTGGCTTTCTTCCCCACTGGTGTTAGCTCTCCTGGGATGTGAGCTGCTCTGGTTTTCCCCAGATTGGCTATTTGCCAACTGGATGGTGTTTCTGTCAGCTCTTCAGAGCCTGCTCCAAGCAATCCTGATTTGCAGAGCTGTGTTTAATTACAGCCTTGATCAGACCTCCCACGTGGGTGTTTTTTTGGGCTGTAAAGCCAGCACAGCCAGCTTGCTGTGAGCAGGGCTGATGGGGCTCTGGCTGGCCCATGTTCACCTGCAGCTCCCTTGTTGTACTTGCACTCAGTTACTGATAAACTCTGCTGTGAATTCTCTCCTGATCCCCATTTTTTTCTATTGCCTGTCAAGGGACAGAGTGCATTCATTCCTATGCCAGGCATGCCCTCCAGTTCTACCCTGCAGTACCATGTGTTCAGCTCAGACTTCCCATCCCAGGGATGGGTGTTTGGGTGTTTCTCCCTGCTGCACAGTCCCTTGGTGGGCTGCAGACATCCTGCTCACCAGTCCCTGTGGAGGAGCTGCCTGGCACCCTCAGCTGCAGAGCCCCCTGAGGGGTGTTTCTCCATGCTGAGCCCAATCTGGGGGCTCTGCAGTTGGCTCTGTGTGTGCTTAGGCAGGGTAAGAGCCCTGTTGCAGCTCCAGGTTCAGCCCAGCTCCCAGGGCAAGGCTGACAAGCCAGGACAGGGCTGGCAGGGAGGCTGTGCTCCAGCTTGTCCTCAGCACAGAGCCCCAGGGCGAGGCTGGGTGCCCCCTTAGGAGAGCCAGTGACCCAGAAGGGAATGCCTCACAACTTTCAATCCCTGTAATCTGGCATTAGAAAACCCTAATTGTAAATTCAGGTTTCAGCTAGCAGGAAGGAATTGGAAAAAGTAGTGACAATAAAAAGATTATAATAATGGGGATAGAGTAAAATCACTGGCCAAAACAGCTCTTAAGGGGTCCGTGTGCTTGATCTCTATTGAACTTCTGGATTCTTTTTCCCTTGCAGTTGATTCTGGCAAATGCTGCAGAGGAGACTTGAAAATTTCCCTTTAAATGCTTTGAAAATTATTCTTCATAGTTTGCAATCTGCCATTTATTTATTTCAGTGAATGAAATTAAATGTGAATGTCAGTGAACTTGTGGGTTTCCACTGCAGCAAAAGCACCTCAAAAACTTCTGCCTGGGAGCAGTTATGTTCATGCAGAGAGGGATGATACAAAGACATATCTCTGAAGAGGAGATAAAAGGCAGATTTTCATGAAAAGTGTTTCTGGGAGCTGTTCAGTGAGTTTGTGTTTAGGAAAAGAAGGGCCTGTTTTGAAAAATGTGCTGCAGATGAAACATGCTGGGCTCTGTGGGACTCGAGAGGCTTTGCAAATGCCTCCTGGATTTATGTCTGCCTTGGTCTGGGAGAGCCTGCAGGTCCCACTGGGCTGGGCTCCCTTTCCCTGCTGCTCACGGCTCCTCTGTGTCCTCTCAGAGGAGAGAGCACCTCTCCCTGTATTTGCTGATAGTTCACTGCACTGGCTGCTCTGTGCTGTCCCTGAGACCAGGCTGAGCTCTGAGCTGAGTCTGGCAGACTGAGAGCTGAGCTGGAGCTGCTGCAGGCCAGAGCAGGGGTGCATCTGGGCTTTGGGTTGTGAGCACTGACTGCTCCTGTCCATCATCTGCAATTGTCTGGATTTTCAGCTCTTGGCTGCCTGCTTCCAGAGCAGGGCTCACCAAGTGCAGTTTCACAGTGTATATATTTTTTCTCCTAGTGTTGCAGTGCTCTGCCTCATTAGATGTCCTTTTCCTCCTGGATGGCTCCTACAGCATTGGCAAAGGAAGCTTTGAAAGGTCCAAGCACTTTGCAAGCAAGCTCTGTGATGCCTTGGACATCCATCCAGACAGAGTGAGTGTCAGGAATATCTCCTCTAATTTTCAAACAGCTTGGCAGGGTGTCTAAAGGCCAGTGGTAACGTGCTGAGTGAAATTGCAAAATTCAACCTTCCAGCTGCCATGGGGGCAGAGTATTTATTTTTATCAGAAAGATGTGGTTTGTGAAGCAGTAGGATGGTGGAATGCTTCTTGATTCTTCAGATTTTAAGCAGTTCCTTTTGTTGAGAAAAGACATAGTACTTTAGGTTAAAGATTATGATTTGGATTTTATTTTTACTGATTTTATTTTGGTTTGGAAGCTCATAGTTGGATCTTTCTCTTGCTTTTCCTTGGAAAGCTGCAGAATTAATCACTGGGAAGTTAGCTACCTTTCTGTACAGATGTAAAAGATGTATTCTGCTTGCTCTGCTTCCCCCAGAAGGAGATGGGTGCTGCTGTGCTGCTGTAGTCTCAGGTTTTGCTCCCTGGAGTCAGCCTTGAGGCACCTCTGGGCCTGAATGAAACATCCTGGGGCTCATCTGAGGGGACTTAAACCAGACTGGCTGTGGTTCCAGGTGTGCATCAGTCCCACAACACCACCTCAGCTGGGGGCCTTGGAGAGGCTGGGATGGTTGCTGGACTTGATTCCATGACAGAGCCTTTCCAAATAAATGCCAGGTCTTTGGGAAGGTTGTGTCAGTGAATATTTAATATTTGCAGATTTGGTGGTGTGTTTTATTTTTTAAATACTATCTTTCCTCTAGTCTTTCACTTAATCCTCACATAAACTGGACTGAAAATTGGTAGTTTTTTCACCTTTGGAGTTGTCCCATTCCATAATACTTCTTGTAAGGCTTCAGTGAGGTATTCTGGATGTATTGCCCAGTACAGACCATTTAATCCATTTGCATTTTCAACTAGAGAAAATGGTTTTAGAGGAACTATTAGAAAAAGTGTTGTTTTGTGTTGCCTGCTGTGCTCAGTGCCTGGGGGAGCTACTCTCAGTGATGGGAAGGTTTCCTGCCCAGTGTATAAATGGCTTGGTGTAGAAGGTGTTATTTATAAACTTACTGCCCCTGAGGCTGTGAGCTGCTCTGAGTGGATAAATATAGATCCTGAGCTGCCTCTAATTGCAGCAGAGGCTTCTGTTGCTTCCAGGTAAACTTTTTTGCCTTGTTTATAGTCTGTATAGATAATACTGGACTTCCTGCTCTATTTCTAAGTTCATTTAGAGTGCCCATGGCTCAACAGCACAAACAGTTTGCCTCCATACAATTTAGTCTTCCCAAGTTTGTAAACTGATCAAAAGAGTAAAACTTGCACAGACACCTTTCATAGCCTTCCATAACCTTTTCTTTTAGGTCCGTGTGGGAATGATACAGTTTAGCTCAACTCCCCACCTTGAATTCCCACTGGATTCTTATCTCACCAAACAAGAAGTGAAAGAGAGAATCAAGAGGACTGTGTTCAGGTCAGCTTATTTTACAGCTCTTCTCTTTCTGGGCTATGAATATTCTCTGGACTGAGGTTTTTTTTTTAGGTTTAGAAATCTCTGCTTCTGCTGTGCTTACACCAGTGTGATGTCCCCAGGGAGGGAGGTGAATGAACACTGTGCTCCATGATCCACAATCCACAAAAAATGTGAAACCTGGTCTGTCTTAGTGAAAGCTGATAGGAGACCAAGTTTTCAGTGCCCTATTATGACATGGTAAATAGAGAGTTTTCCAGGGTTTTTCTGTCTGTTTGAGCCAGGCAGTGGGTTACATCCTCCGTGGAAGAGCAAGCATGTTGTTCCCTCATGGCTGAGCTAAGACAGCACAGTGTGTTGCTTCATTTTTTGGAGGTTACAATTTCCTTTGTCCTGTGAGTCAGTGATGAACTGCTGCTCTGTAGATATCGATGTGTGCCTGCTGAATTCAAGAGGATCAGGTTTTCAGATGGAAGCCTTTTTTCTTCCTGAATGTTAAGACTTGGATGTCTTCCCATGACCCCAGGCAATGGAGCCAGAAGTCCAAAGAGCTGTCCTTAGAGCCTCTCAAAATCCAAACTTTCAGTCTTGGAGGAATACATTTGAATCTACTAAGGATCTGACAATCACCCCAAAACAGCACTTGTTTTGATGATAGATGAGGTATTGGTAAGGCCTCTGGATGTCTACTCTTTTAGCTGATCTACTTTAGGACTAAGGGTTAGATCAACATTTCCCATGGATATCTGCTCCTCTCAGGATGTTGCACATATTGCAAGCAAATGTGATCAGTTTTGCATTTTTCAGGCACAGCCAGTTGGCTGGATTTTGTTATATATTTTTTTTTTTAATGAGTTTAGCAAATCAAGAAAACTTCTTGTGTAATGTTACAGGAAAAACTTACAGAAAACAAAAATGCATTCCCCCCTCTCTGCTTGCTGTTGAAAGTCTGTGAGAGCAGAGAAAGTGAAGCAGCATTTGCTGGCTGGCACTGCATTTCCTTGATGACAACAGAGGGATGCTGACAGATCAAACAGAAATAATTACTTTTTGCCTGGCTATTTCATCTAGTTTAAATGAAAAGCTGACATTTTGAGGTTGATAAAATAATTATGTGTGGATTCCAGTTGGCTTCTGAAAAATAATGGGTGCTTGACATCTTGGTTGAGAGGTTCCTTGATTTGTTTCTGATGAGCCTTTGGCCAGTGAGGCATTTCCTGACTTCAGCCCAGAGCTGACAGCACTTGGAAGGAGGCAGCACCAGACTAAAGTGAAGCTTTTGTGATTTTTTTGGAGACTGATGGTCTCTCTGTGAATGCTGTCCAAATAACTTTGGAATTTGTTGGCCAGTTCCAGCCATTCTCAGTGGTAATCTCAAGCTAAATTTCGTATGAATTTCTTTCATATCAGTCAGCAGCTGATTACTGGAGAGAAACCTTAGTGCTGTGCCTGAAGAAAGACATCAGGTAAAGTCCAGATCTCCTTGTACTTCAGAAAATCCTTATTGGAGTGATGCCTCAAACACATTTCCACTGTGACAAACCCCACTGAAGCTCCAAATGCAAATTAAGCAATTTAATGAGTTCTTTATTAACTTTTTCTAATCCTCAGGGCTCACATGGGCACAGTGTACTGAGTTCATCAAGATTTAGTCACTACACTGACTATGCACAGTGTGTTTTTCCTCATGCAAAGCACTATTCAGTGGAACATCTCACAGACATCTGGTCAGAAAAAGGCAAATTTGGACTTGCTATGAACACCTTGTCACTGAGTATGCTTGGAAATGGTAGGGGTGTCTGGGGGCACAGCATGAGGGGGATATGGGGCTGTTAGAATGAGTTCAGAGGAGAGCAACTGGGATCCTCAGAGGGTTGGAGAACCTCTGCTTTGAGGAACAGTCTGGACAGAGACAGTGTTTTAGGGAGAGATGCCTCTGATGGAATGAAGGCAAATGAGACTATATGATGGCAACATACAGATTTTATTTAACATGAATTTTATTTACGAGAAATGAGAGGGAGAGAGAAATAGGAAACAGGTCTCAGAGAGAGAGAAGAGCAGAAGAGAATCTGTTGGAACTAGATGATCTCTGAGGTCCCAAACTAAACCATTCTGTGATGCTAGAGGATGTGTAGATGTGTATTTTAACTTGATATTACTGTTATAATAAGAAGAATTTATTGCTACCACTATTTTATCTTCATCATCATAATCTTATTGTTATATTCCCTATTGTTCTTCTCCTTCTCCTTCCTAGTATTTACTTCTATTTCTTCTACATCAATTTATTCTTGTCCTTATTCCTTTTCTTATTCCTTCTTATTCTAATTCTTATTCTTTGTTTTCTTATTATTTTTTCTTGTTTAAATTCTTATTCCTTTTCCTATTCTTATTCTTTTTTTTCTTATTATCATTCTTATTCCTTTTTCTATTTGTATTCTTTTTCTCATTCTTATTCCTTTTTTTTCTTTTTCTTATTCCTATACTTAATCCTTTTATTATTCCTATTCTTGTACTTATTATTTTTTCTTTTTCTTATTCTCATTGTTATTATTATTCTTGCTCTTGTTTTTCTTGTTCGTATGCTTAATTATTTTCTTATTTACTACTACTACTTATTCATCTTAACCTTCTTCATATTATTATTAGTCCTACTATTCTTTTTCTCTGTATTTTTTTTTGTTGTGTTTTGGTGATTTTTTGTGTTTTGGTTTTGTTTAGTTTTTATTTATACTGCTACTATTTCTAAAACCCAACTTCTGTCTGTTTTGTGTTTGGCGAAGTCATGCAGTGTGCAGTGGAGTCATGCAGTGTGCAAAACACCTGTCTGTGCTCATTCCTCATGGATAAAATCCCAAAGGATCAGCATGTAATCCTTTCAGGATGAGAGAAAATGTCCTTGGATTCCACCAGGGGAGGTCCCAATGAAATATTGGAAACAATTTTTCCCTGACAGAGTGGTCAGGCATTGGTTGCAAGGAGTTCCTCCGGGAGGTGGTGGAGTCTCTATCTTTGAGAGTGTTCAAGGATCACCTGGCTGTGGCACTTGGGGACGTGGTTTCAGGGTGATGAAGGTGGTGCCAGGGTGATGGTGGGACTGGATGACCTTCTCTTTCCACCCTGATGAGCCTGTGGTCTTCACCACTGAGTCCCACGGCACCAAGTGTCCCCCATGGGTGCTGGGGCTGGCCACATGGGTGATACTTGAATTGGGGAGACCAGCTTGGGGATTGATGGGGCTGCAGGGCCATGTCTGGGCAAGGGCAGCCCCAGGACACGGGGGGCAGGCTGCGGGCCAGCTGCCACCCACAGGGCCCGGGCTGGTGCTGCCAGCCAGCCCTAATCCTCGGGCCGTGGGGCCAGGCAGGGGAAGAACCTCCGCAGCGCCCGCAGTGCCCGGTACAGGCAGGAGTGACGTTTCTTGGATGCCTCTCTGCCAATGGACTCTTCCCAATCAGACACTTCTTGGTAGCTACTGACATCTCCATGGGCCAGCCTGTGCTCGCTGTATTCTTCCCAGTCAGAGAGATTCTGGGAGATAGTGACTTTTCCTTGGGAGAGGCCTTGCTCCTTGCCTTCTTCCCAGTCTGAAATTTCGTGGTCGCTACCGACATCCCCATGGGACAACTCTTCCCCAATGCATTCATCCCAGTCGGAGAGCTCGTGGTGGCTTTGGGCTTCTTCTAAGGAGAGCTTCTGCTCATTGCCTTGCTCTGTGCCTTCTTCCCAGTCTGAAATTTCTTCGTAGCTTCCAGCATCTCCATGGGACAGCTCTTCCCCGATGTATTCATCCCAGTCAGAGAGCTCGTGGTGGCTTTGAGCTTTTTCTAAGGACAGATCCTGCTCTGTGCCTTCTTCCCAGTCTGAAATTTCCTGGTAGTTTTCAACATCCCCATGGGACAGCTGTTCCCCAGTGCATTCATCCCAGTCAGAGAGCTCGTGGTGGCTTTGGGCTTCTTCTAAAGAGAGCTCCTGCTCCGTGCCTTCTTCCCAGTCTGAAATTTCCTGGTAGTTTTCAACATCCCCATGGGACAGCTGTTCCCCAGTGCATTCATCCCAGTCAGAGAGCTCGTGGTGGCTTTGGGCTTCTTCTAAAGAGAGCTCCTGCTCATTGCTGGCTTCCCCTTGGGACCCTTCCTGGTACCTACTTGCTTCTTCCAGGGACAGCTCCTGCTCATTGCTGGCTTCCCCTTGGGACACTTCCTGACGGCTAGCAGTTTCTTCTAGGGACAGCTCCTCCTCAGGGCAGGCTTCCTCTTGGGACACTTCCTGGTAGATTCTGGATTCTATTTGGGCCAGCTCTTCCTCACTGTAGTCTTCCCCTTGGGACCCTTCCTGGTACCTGCCAGCTTCATCTGGGGACAGCTCCTGCTCAAAGCTGTCTTCCCCTTGGGACTCTTCCTGGTGGCTACCAGTTTCTTCTAGGGACAGCTCCTCCTCAGAGCTGGCTCCCCCCTGGGAGACATCCTGGTACCTACTGGCATCTTCTAGGGACAGCTCCTGCTCAGGGAAGGCCTCCTCTTGGGATACTTCCTGGTGTATACCAGCTTCATCTAGGGACAGCTCCTGCTCAGTTAAGGCTTCTCCTTGGGACCCCTCTTGATATTTGTTGATTTCTCCTTGGGACAGCTCTGTGTGTTCCTCATCTTCACACTGAGAATGCTCAAGCTCCCCAACCAAGGCCCCCTCCTCAGGCTCTTGCTCTGCCAGGACTGATCCCTTGTCTGCCTTCACCTGCTCCTCACTGGAGGCTCCCAGTGGGCTAAGCAAGGGGCTGGGGGTGCAGCAGGGGCTGTGGGGGGCAGAGACTGGGCTCTCTTCCCTTTCTCCTCCTTCAATTGCTGCTTCTAGTTCAGCAGCCGAGCTTTGCTCCAGGTCCCTCTGTTCCTCTAGCTGCTGGCCAGATTCCTGGATAACAAGCACAGCATTCTCCACGATCTCACAGCTGATGCGCCTCGCTAAATCCAGCACAGCCTGGCTGCACTCTGGGGAGTAGCATGGGCTCTCTGCTGCTGCTGGTGGCACCTCCCCCCTGAGGGCAAGAGAACCTGGTGCCTTTTCCACAAGGGTGGGGTCTTTCTCCTCAGCACCTCCTGCCAGAGCAGCAGTGGCTGCCAGCTCATCCTCCGTGGAACTCCACAGGGCAGCAGAGATGCTGGGCCGCTCACGGGCTGCCTCTGCTGCCACCTCAGTGCCCATACTGCTGGGAGAGGTGCAGCCCTCCTGAGCATCCTCGTCCTTCTCTGGGAGCAAGGGTTTGTCCCATATCCTGTAATCAGTGCCCTCTGCCCAGGATGGCCCCTGGCTGCTGACACTTCCTTCCTGTTGGGGCAGCTTTTGGTTGCTCCCATCTTTTTCCCATTGGGGCAGCTCCTGGACATTGTAGTCTTTTCCTTGTGATAGGTCCTTGTCCCTGTTTCCTCCCACCTGGGACAACTCTGGGTCTCTCTCATCTCCTTGGAACGTGTGTGGATGGCCTTGCACTTCTTCCAAAGGAGATGGTTCCTGGTGTGTCTCCCCTTCCCACTGGGACAGCTCTTGCTGTGTTCTATCTCCCCACTGGATTCTCACAGTTGCCCCTCTCTCACACTCGCACCTCTGTTGGTGTCTCACCACTGCCCATGGAGGGACTTCCTGGACCATCACATCTTGGTGTAGTTGGTAATACTCTTGGACTGTCATTTCTTCCCAAAGGCAGAGCTCTCGTCTGGCAATGTCTCTCCAGGGGGAGAGCTCTTGATCCGAGTCATATTCCCAGTCTTCGTCCATGTGGGCAAAGGCCCCCTCAGTGTCCTACAGGGGGAGGCCTGAGCTGCCCCCTGCCCCCAGCCACTGCCCCCTGAGGGCTGGTTTTCCATCCATCCAGCCAGGCAAGGGGCTGGGGGCTGAGAGTTGGGGTTCACCT
Source organism: Haemorhous mexicanus (assembly GCF_027477595.1). Lineage (NCBI taxonomy): Eukaryota > Metazoa > Chordata > Aves > Passeriformes > Fringillidae > Haemorhous > Haemorhous mexicanus. The sequence continues at coordinate 34,711,723 of NC_082347.1, forward strand.
CCTCCTCCTCCTCATCTGACGTGGTCGAGGCACAGGGATCCCGGGAGCTGCTTCCTCCTGAGAGAGGGGCTCTCACAGGAATGGGCTCCTGGGGCTCTGTGCCCTTAGGTACCCCTGACGGGGCAGGGTGGGGCTCTGCCATGTCACAAGGGCCACTGGGCACCACAAGTGTCCCACATCACCCAGGGCCCTGACACAACACACCTGTGTCACAAAGGGCCACACCCGGCACCCCCTCAACGGCTGGAATGACCACAATGTTCACATGGAAAAACAGAAGCTGTAGAGACATTTGTAGAAGATGGAAATAAAGTTCAAATATCCATGAGTTCTGGTTGCTGCACCATTTGCAGAAACACTCTGCTGTAGAGACCACTCTGAGTTGGAGAGGAGGGACATAAGGGTGAATAGATGGGACCAGTGGGTAGGAAGATGAGAAGAATGACAGGATTAGACATTCCCATTTATCTATTGTGTGACAATAAGCAGAAATAGGCTACATTTCCCATTACCAGTGGGTAAATTTTGAAACCCAAATGGTAAATTCAATAGCAGGGGAGGAATTTTGATTTTTTCTTTTCTGATTATATCTCCCTGCTTTCTAGAGGTGGGAGCACAGAGACAGGTCAGGCTCTGAAGTACATTCTCCACAAGGGTTTCCCTGGTGGCAGAAACTCAAGTGTCCCTGAAGTCCTGATCATCATTTCGGATGGAAAGTCCCAGGGCAGCACTGCAATGCCTGCAATGCAGGTGAAGGAGAGACACATCACAGTTTTTGCTGTGGGAATCAAGTTTCCAAGGTAGGAAACTCTCCAGAGTGGGAAGTAGACACCCAGCTAGCCAAATGGCCAGTCCTGGTGAGTGAGGGGTCATCTCAGGCTAGATAAAAGTTTTAAAAAGAGAAAAAGTGTCTTAGTTTTTGCCAGAGCAGGCTTGATTTTTTTTATTTTCTGTGGCTGTGGGTGTATCTAGGAGATAATCCATACTGCTTTTTCATTGCCAGGGATGGGGGACAAGGGACTTTCTTCCTTCAGAGAGGAAGGGCCTTCCTTCCTTCCAAGGGGGGGGAGAAAGTGTGGTGGACATAACAGTCAGTGTTGAAACAGACTTTCCAAGTAAATTGATTTTGTCCTATATATTTTATTCATATTTTTATTGCTGCTGTTACTGCTTGATTTCTCATTTTGTTTCTGTTCTCAGTAAATTTTTCTTATCTCAGTCCATGAAATATTTTTGCCTTTCGTATTTCCAGCTGGAGGAGGTGAGAGGGGAAGCAAGTGTGGGCCTGGTTTCAGTGAGAGCATTAAATTGGGGAATACCATACTTAAACCACGACAAAAAGGAATTTGCAGGGTAATGCAGGCACAGGGGAAACACTTACTTGGTAGCTGATGTAGAAGGAGCACCAGAGCTGATGAAGGAAACTTTTCCACTTGGTAGAGCTATGCTGCTGCCTGAGACTAAACACACCAGGATCTTGGAAACTGAGGAGTGTCGTGGTTTTGCATCAACTCTCTATTTGTTGCACAGGGTTGGTTTTGACTCTTAATTCTTTGTGGGGGAGGCTGACCTGTGCCTTGCTTGGCAGGTGGGAGGAGCTGCAGGTGCTGGCCAGCGAGCCCCCTGAGCGGCACCTGCTCTTTGCTGGAGATGCTGAGGATGCTGCCAACGGCCTGTACAGCACCTTGAGTGACCCTCTCTGCACTGCCACTGCTCCAGGTGACCCTGCTGGCCACACCTCCCTGCCCATGCTTTAGCTTGGACATGGCACTGAGTGAGGAAGATAAGGCAGTGTCAGGAAGCACACAGGGGAATTAGCAGGTGTTGCACTTTGAGGTAATCTGCTTCTGGTGCCTAAACAGGATGGCATGCTCTCCAAATACCTCCAAGCTGCAGAATCATAAATCTTTCTGCATCCTGATTCACCTCTGAAAATGGGAACAGGGGATAGAGGGATAAAAGCAGTTGTGTTAAATTTTCTAATGGACTTGGCTGTGTGTTAAGGGGAGGTGCCCAGCGCTTGCAGGAGTTAGAAAGGATAGAACTAGAGTGGTCCAGAGGTAGCAGAAAATCAAACCCATGAATGATAAAAGCACCAAAGGGGCTGAAAAGCTCTCACTGAACCATGAACTCAGCAGTGTGAGATTTATAGCAAAGCAAAGGAGGCTGAATATTTAGGTTCCCAGAAAGCAGAGTAAGCTGGTGATCTTTTCTACAGGAAATCTCTCCTCTGGGGTCTCACAGAGGCTCTTGGAAGCTCTGCCCAGTCTGTTGTTGTCAGGTAGTTGAAAACAGTTGTCTGCTCTTACAGCCTTTGTGTTTGCAGGCAGTTGATGCTAGTTTGCCTTTTACTTTGCTGCAGGCTGCAAAGTTGAGTCCCACCCGTGTGAGCGCAGGACCCTGGAGACTGTGAAAGAGCTGGCTGGCAATTATGTGTGTTGGAAAGGCTCAAAGCAGCCCAATGCAGTGCAGGCTTCACTGTGCCCTCTCACCAGGTAAGATGGGCGCCCACAGCTCTAAAAATGAGTGGGGCTGAGAGATAACAAATACAGTAATGAGGCTTTTATCAGACCTTGACTCTTTACTGGGATAAAGATCCCTCAGAAGACTGATGCAAACAGTCTCTAGTTCTAGGAAGAGTCTCTGCTCTGATCATTGGCTGAGAAGCAAGCAAACAAAATAAATTTTTGAGTCTTAAAAATATGTCCATAATTTTAAAATGTAAAGACTACAGTTGAATTTTTAAAGAAAAGGTAGATTAAATGAAATTATGCTTTTCCTTTTGCCATCTCATTTAGAATGGGCTATATTTTAAAAATACTTGTTTTGAAAGCCTGTGTTTTCAGAGGAATATTTGTTCAATTGAAAACACAGTAAGGGCCACCTTGAAGGCACCCTGTTAATATTTAAATTCATGACAGGTCCTATTTTTCCTGTTTCAGATGGAAGCGAGTCTTGATAAAACACCCATCCAGATGCTTCCGAACTGTATGTCCAGGTGGGATTTTGCTCTTCCAAAACTTTAATTTATGAAGCAGGAAAGGTGATAACTAAACAAAAAAAGACAAGGGTTTGCTTTCACTTCTCAAAAATTGTGCTCAGAGTGAGAGACTGTGATCAGTAGATATTTAATCCATTTTTTCTTTCTCATGGGTATCTATGACCAGAGTTCTTTTGGATTAAAATGTTTCCCAGTAATTTCTCCTCCACTTGAGGAGCCAGTGAATTCTCATGTGTTTATGTCCTGGGGGCAGAGTCTTACATGGCTTCCCAGTGCCTGCAGGGAGTCACTGTTCTCCAGCCAGGGGAGCATGCAGAGATGCCTCCAGGCATACTTTATACCATAAGCACATCAGGTCAGTGGGGACCCTGACCCATGCTGATCACCAGCCTATTTTTGTGGCTGTTGAAGTAGCTGTGCTCCTTCAGTCCTTTTTGCAATGTCAGGTGACAGCATCTTCATTTTCTTTACCAGTACAGCACTGTCCAAGCAGCAGGCCAGACCCTGACCTCTTCATTGCTGCTGAAAATCTGTCAGGGCTGCAGGACCTTTAGCAATTCTCTGTTTATACAAATATGGTGTCACTGGCATTGTTCCACATCAAATGAAATCAGAATCTGGTTTGCTTTCTTGTCACAGCCTGCTGGAGAGCCATCCCAAATGGAAATTACCATGGAGGTGAGGTGGCCCTGTGTTAGTTCAAACTCTGTAGCAAGAGGGGCAGAGCTGTGACCCTTTTTCTGCTAACAGTGCTGCTCATGCTGGCAGAGGATGGGGAGGGGCAGGCTCCCTGCTGACGACCTGTCTTTCTCTTCCCTGTCCTGTTCAGACCCTTGTGACTCCCAGCCCTGCCAGAATGGTGGCACGTGTGTCCCAGAGGGACTGGACAGATACCACTGCCTCTGCCTGCTGGGCTATGGAGGAGACATCCACTGTGGTAGGTGTGAGCCTGTGCTCTGTCTCCTTCCCTCTCAGCTGGGTCCTGCCTTGGTGACACCCTCTGTGCCACCCTGGGGACCTTGGGCTTTTCTCCAAAAGGCAGGCTGAGTTCACTCTCATGCTGATCATGCTGTGTCAGGCCCAGTGGCTGGGTCCTGCTGTTCAGACACGTGTGGTATGAAGAGCACCAGTATTGACAGTCTCACCCTGGCATGGTTGCCTTTGTGCCTAAATGCAGGTGCCATGGGATCAGGAGAGCAGAGTCACTGGGAGAGACATGGACATGCCTGTTGGTCCCCTCCCCACACACATGGGTGCAGCAGAGCTCCTGGTTTTGGTTCAATGTAAGAAAGCCCAAAGCTCCTGATCATTAGAAAACACCTTGTACTTTCCCCAGAACCAAGGTTCCAGCTTCAAACTGTCTCAGGGTGTCATAGGTGAGGGTCTGGTGCTTGGACTCTCTCCTTTCTCCTGTATGTGATTGTGTCATTCAGAGTGTTCTGCCCACAGCACTAAGAGAGTGGAGCTGTAATTTCTGATTTGAAGTTTGCCATCCAAAAGTTCATGCATTTCCATAGATATTTCTTGTCTCAAAAGGCTTATATGGCATCCAACCAAAACAAAGCCTGCTCCTGGCTCATTTGTCCTCCAGCTCATGATATGATTGGCAAAATGTTTGGGTTGCTGGACACAATGTCCTCTCTCCACAAGGCTTCCAGCAGGCCCCTGGGTTTGCCCTGCAGATGACTGATTGCCTTCTCCCTTTCCAGCAGCAAAGCTGAGCCTCGAGTGCAGCGTGGATCTCCTTTTCCTGATGGACAGCTCAGCAGGGGTCACACTGGAAGGGTTCCTGCGCTTCAAGGCCTTCCTCAAGAGATTCCTCCAAGCCATGGTGGGCCAGGACTCGCCAATGAGCATGGGGGTGGCCCAGTATGATGACAGTGTCAAGGTACCCATTGAACTGGGCCAGCACAAGGACGCTGTCAGTCTCATGGAGAGTATTGATGCCTTGGATTTCAGTGGAGGGAGAACCCTGACAGGCAGGGCCCTGCAGTACGTTGCACAGCACGGTTTTAGGAGTACCCCAGTCTTTGCAGATGTGCAGGATGATCTCCCACGTGTGGTTGTCCTGCTCACTGACTCCAAGTCCCAGGATTCGGTGGCAGAAGCTGCTAAGTATGCAAAGGATCAAAATATCTTCTTGATTGGCATAGGGAGCAGCTTCATGAGAGCAGAGCTGACCACGGTGACTGGCAATCCACAGCAGACCATTGTCTACTCAGACCCTCAGGACCTCTTCAACCGGATGCCAGAGCTGCAGAGAAAAATCTGCAGTGTGGGCAATCCCGAAGGTAAGACTGTGGTACGGGCAAGGTGGGGCAAGTTTGCCAAACCATGCAGAGGTGTCCTGAATTCCAGCAGGGAGGAGGGAAGGACAGAAGGATGAATGTCCTTGTTTTTGTTTGTCAGTCACAGATCCAGGGACTAACCTTCCATGAGTGATTTTTGTGATGGATCTTGTGAAAGAGACATAGATCACCCTTCACAATTGGTGATCAGCAGAGTTGAATTTGGCCCACGATTTCCTCTCACTGCTGTTTTTCAGTCAGAAAGGAGCAGATATATAATCTGAGAGACACCATCTTTGTGCTCCTTTCCACAGGCTGCCAGGCCCAGTCTCTTGATTTGGCCTTTGCTGTGGATGCCTCGTCTGGAGTTGGCCTGGAGAACTTTCTGCGTCTGAGGCACTTTGTCAGGAGCAGCTGCTTGCACTTCATCATCAACCGGGACGTCACCCAAATTGCCCTGGTGACCTATGGCAGCAGAGCTCACACTGTGTTTGCCTTGGACACCCACACAAGCAGCTCTGCTCTCCTGCAGGCCATCGACCAGGTGCCCTTCCTTGGGGACTCAGCCTCTGCTGGCAGGGCCTTGCAGCATGTTCACAGTGACATAATGACTGTGCAGAAGGGAGCAAGACCTGGTGTCAACAAGGTGGTGGTGCTGCTCTCCAACGGAGGGGGCATGCAGGATGCAGCTGCCCCAGCTCAGCAGCTGAGGCACAATGGCATCTTGGTGTTTGTGGTTGTCATTGGGGACACAGAGAGGGACACGCTGCTGAGAGTTGCTGGGTCCCCCAGCTACCTGGTCCACATCTCCTCCTATGAAGACCTGCAGTATTACCAAGGCCTTATCATTGAGAGGATCTGTGAAGGTAGGAGAGCCTCCAGCCATCACTCTCTGTCAGTGCCACCAGCTGCTGCTGTTGTAGGATTTTGGATGTTTTACTGACTGGATTTGATACTATCTTTTGCATTTTATGGAGGGGGAAACTATGACACAGAAATCTGATGGCTGCCCAAAGCAATCCTGCAGGAATTACTAACCAGCTTTCCTAAGATTCAGTCCAGAGGGTGAGAGTGGCCATAGTGTGACTGGCTCTTTCCAGCCCTGCTAGAACTAGGTTCTGCTTTCTCTGAAGGAAAAAGTTTTCTCTTTTTCTTATGTTCCACCTTGTTTCTCTCATTCTGATGTAGAATTTGCTGTGTTACTGAACCCCTTCAGTGTTTCTTGGAAGGGGGAGCTTAATGGGCCCCTTTTTTGTGCTGGTCCCTGAGTGAGGTCTCTGCTCTCTCATTCAACTGGTTTGTTACCAGGTGTTTGTAAAATGAGTCTCCTCATTCTACAATCATCACTCCTGTTCATCCTCAATACCACACTACTGAAATTATCATACAGGCTTTTGAGATTTTGTGTTACCCTACATTTAATCTTAAAATCAGAATCTGTCCATTTTGAAGCCTTCAGACTGTTAAACTAAACTTCACACAAATTGTGCTTTTTCTTATTTGTAGGACCAAATCCTTATCCTCAAAGTGGAAGGGAAGAATTTTCAAATATTTGTGTAAAAACTCATGTTTGGGGGTTGAAAAAAATAGGTGAAGTTTCTTCAAAACTTTGAGTCATGAGTGCCAGTCCTCAGCTGGGGAAAAATATGGCTCTAATACTAAATTTGAAACACTTGCATGTTGTCTAGAAATCAGCTTTTCAGAAAGGACAGCAGCCCTAATTTTCAGACAGTGACAATGAAATTCCACCTAGTTAAAATACCATGCCTTTTTTTCTGATTCAAAATAGCCTAAGTTTAACATCTATCCGTTTGCTTTGTTTTAACATGTCCATATGATCAAAAGAAGCATGTTTGAGCTGCAGCACAGAGGTCCTTTTCATCTCTGGGCACACCTGTGTCTCTTTCAGGCTTAGAAAGAGCAGCAGCATCATCTCTTTGGGGTGAGGAGCTGCTCTGCTGGCAGGCTCTGCAGATGGTTTCTGCCTGAACTTTTCAGTGTGTTTCTGTTGCAGTAGTACTTTCAGCTGTGTTATTACAAAAACAATGTAGTGTACCTTGAAATTAGCCAAAATGCCAGGGGTGAAGGGGAAGAGACAGCAGGGTTCAATGAGTCAGGGTTATAACATATCATTTCCTGAGAGTGAATTGCTGCTTTCATTTCATCTGCAGGTAAATCACAGTTTGTACTAGATAGGCTGGGACCAAGGGCAGTGTAAAGATAAGCCCTTCACTCAGTCTTCTACTCCCAAATCCAAGGCTTAATAACAGAATCATTGTCTGTGAAAGGACTTTAAAAAATTTAGGATTCATTATAAAAGTATTTAAGAAACAGACCCTGCCTCTGTATACCTGGAATGTGGTATTACTTTTGAGGCTCATCTGAAAAGAGTCCAGAAAAAAAGGACCTAGGGTTTAGGAGAAAAGTTCCCAAGCATTAAATAGATATGAATCAGATTAATGGAAATATGAGTTATTAGGATCATCAAAGTGCAAGATCCTCATTTAAGGTATGTAAACAGCAGGCTTGAGTTCAGAGAAATGGTGTTGTGGCAGAATGATTCCCCACAGCAGGGACTGTGAGGTTATGCTGTGGAGCATCCCTGGAGGGATGAGGTAGACACATGACCTGTAGAACAGAGCACCATGGAACAGCTCTCTGGGGAACAGCAGCACATGGAAGATGAGTGATGTGTCCAAGAGATCCAGTTTTCATTGCCAGTGGCTTTTCCAGCCCAATGAAAGCAAAAGTGTCAATCCCTGGGAATACACTCTCAGGCAGGAGCCCAGCTCAGAAATCCCATGACGACAAAAATGTTTTTGAACCTGGCTTGGTTCCCTATGAAATGAACTGGAGCTAAAGACTGATATGTCTCAGGTCTAGGAATGTCAAAAAAAAACCAGTTATAATTTTGTCAGTGTTAGGTGTGGGTTGAGACTTGAAGTCAGAGGGAGAATGAGCACAACATCTATTAAGCTGTAGGGAGCTCCCTGACAGATAGGGGATAAGATTTGTATTCCTTTTCCTTCCCCTTTTTCTATTTCCTCTGTGATTTTTCTACCCTGGAGCAAAGGGTAAGGCAAGCAGCTCTACACCATGTCTTGTTGAGCAGAGGAATTTCACACCCTCACCAACACAGCAGTGGTGTTGCCAGCAGACTGGAAGCAAATTCCTCTGGGATGCTGCTACTTAACCTAATGTATTGGCAGCAAGGCAGTGTGGAACACTGCCAGCCCTGCTGACAGCTGGGCTCTGTTGTGTTGAGAGGGTTGGGAAAGCTGTCACATACTTCATAACAACAGGGCTAATAACTTGGGCTGTGCTTGCAGGCTTCTCTCAAGCCCTGTAGAAAAGAAACCCAGAAATTTTCCCTGTTTTGTTTTCCATTCATGCCATCCTTGCTTCCCAGCTGGCAACTTCTTATTCCTCTCCAGTGGAAACTTTTATCCTCTCTGGGGCAAAGTGAGGTTTGAACTCCAGTGGCATTTGGGATTGTGAACCTGTTAGGGCAGGGCATGTGTCTTGCTCTGTGTTGTCCATGTCTGGTGTGGGGAGTTTGGGGGTGCTCACAGCTCTGCAGATGCTCTATTTTGCTTTTCTGGGATATGCAGCCTATCAGTAAGTTACTCTTTTAAGCTTTACTAGGAATATTCTCCAGATTGAAACACCTAGAAAAGCTATTTTGTTCTCTAGGTTAAAGTATCAAGACAGAGTTGTGGCTTGCACCCTCTGCCATGTTTAAATGTTCCTCCAGTCCCATTGGCCCCTGATGACAATTTTTGCAGCATTCCTGATGGATGTGGGTTTTAGCCAGTAAAGATGCAGATGTGCCTGAGCCTGCTCTGTGCTTGTGTCTGTTGCAGAAGCGAGAAGCCCTGTGAACCTGTGCAAGCCCAACCCCTGCATGAACCAGGGCGTGTGCATCCTCGGGCCGGGGAGCTACCGCTGCCAGTGCCACGGCTGGGAGGGACCCCACTGCGAGAGCAGTAAGGACCAGCAGCCCCTCCCAACTCATCCCACCTCTCCCTGGAGCACAGAAATCGCTGTAACTCCTGCACAGATGTTTGGTGGGCAGGCCTTGGCGCTGGTGTGGTCTCTATCTTATGGAAAGTGGAGAGGTTTAGGCTGCTGAGGGGAGCAAGGGCTTCTCTGGAGAAGCTGTGCATTTTTATATTCACTGAGCGAGTTGACTGTGGGGGGAGCCCAAGGAGGTCTAGTAATTTTGGTAATCTTCCACTCTGTTCTGTTCCCCTTTTCCTTCTTCCCTGCTAGAAGAAAAAATCTTTCCTAGGTTCCCCAGGTGGAAAGATTTGACTCTCTTTTAATGGGAGGGAGCTGTTTCTGTTAGAGCAGACATCCTTTCAGTGCTGTCCATCGTGTAAAACCTCTCCATTGCCTTCCTTCTCTTCAGCAGGGGAGCAATGCCCACAAGGTGGGGAGTCTCTGGCTCCCTAGAGGTGGCCTTGTGCCCATAGCATGAAGTTCTCAAGTGCATTTTCCCCTTGCCCAGTATTCTGCTTTTTACCTGAATTATTCTGACTTCCAGCCTGTGGCCTCTAATATCTGTCATCTAAGGGATGGTTGGTTGGTTGGTTGGTTGGTTGGTTGGTTGGTTGGTTGGTTGGTTGGTTGGTTGGTTGGTGTGGACTGAGTGTGACCTTGTCCCTTGGTCCTAAAGCCCTCATCCCACATCTGTGCTTCTCCTCTGCCACAGGAGTTCTCCGGGGTGACTCTCCGAGATCTCCAGCCCTTCCTCCACGTTCCCATGTGCAGTGGAGTCCAAGGGGTTTGCAGTACTTCTCCAGAGCCCTCCAGCACAGCAAAAGGCATATGGATCAGAGGCATTGACACAGATGTGCTGAGTGCTCCAGCTCTCCATCCAGGAACACTTCCTGCCACTCACAGGCACTTGGCAGTGATGGAGTTGCTCCAGCACAGGCACAGGCCATTCCCAATTCCTGCATTGCACAAACTGGGCTTCCCAGCGCTCTCTTTCTTTTATAACTGAAGTAAATATTTGTGTTTAAGTATTTCCTTCTGGCATTTTGCATTTCCTCATCCTGATCTTAAGGTTGTGATTGTTTTGGAGTGTTTTTGAACAGATTTTGAGAGATCTGTGAGTTAGTCTAAAAATAGGCAGAAGTCTGAGCAATTCTGGGACTCTTGCTGAAGGGGTATAACACAGATGATGCACTTGCAGCCAGCTGCTGGAGTGAATAGCTCATTACATGCAGGAAGACAGAGGAAGAGGAAGGAGAACTGATTACAAGTCTTTATTCTGTTTCTGTTTAGGTTGTTCATGCTGCTTTCTTTGAATTTATTGGGCTGTGATGGTTCCTGTCTCCAAATACAGTTTGGCCACATGCCTGCATCCTTTAGAGCATCAGCCTCACCTCATCACTAGATCAATTTGCCCCCAAACCTGTAAAATTTACAGAACTGCTCCCCCAAAGTGCGTGGTTCCCAGTGTTGTGTTGTTGTCTGTTGACTTTCCCATGGTGACTGTCACCTCAGGAGAGCACCACCAGGTCTGCAGAGAGCCAAGGCAGAGACATTAACTGTGGCTGCCAGTGCTCATGAGAATAGAGTCTATTGTTCCCAGCAGAAGAAAAATCCCTTCACTCAGATGTCCTGGCCCCATGTTTGAATAGTAACATTAGATGGACAAAGAGAGACACAAATTGCTCAGCAGGTTTGTTGTCAAAAGAAGAATGGTCTGAGAGCACTCTCAGGGATGAAAGCTGGCACTGAGACAGGGGGAGCACTGTCCTGCCTTGTGGGAGAGACCAGGCTGGGAGGAAGAGGAAATTCTGCTTTCTTTTCACTGTCACTTTGGTAGATTGTCTGTGTCCTAAGGCACAGCAGAACAGAGGCTTAGTTGAAGGGCTGACATTTGGCATACAAAGGCAAACAAAACTATTAATGTTTCTTAGGCATGGCTGTAGCTCAGCATTGCCTCTGCTGTTAACCTGTCAGTCTTCTCTTCATGTGGGGAGAATGGGCTTGGCCAGGCTCACACCTGGTTCATGGTGCCTGTGGAGCTGGCTGGATTCCAGACAAACTGCTCTCAAAAGCAGAGTGCATCCTATTTGTATGATGCAAAACCTCTTCTCACCCTGCTGCCCTGCTGGCTTTGCAGCTCCCTGGGGGTTTCTCTGCCATCATTTCCCTAACAGCATCATTAGCTCGCTCCTCACAGGCCTTTGTCCTCTGCAGGATCAGCCTGCCCTCAAACAGCAGGGAACTCACAGTGCCTGGGACACAGCTCTGCAGCTGGGACGGGCCCTCCTGGCCTTCTGCAAGTGCTTCAAGCCTTTTCCTTGTGCTGTTTGCAGGACAGGGTGTACAGTGCTGCTGCTGAGCACTTGAGCTTGTGGCTAATGTGGTGTGGTGTAATCTGTTTGGGAATACTTTATTTTAATCATATAGTATTTATATATATATATATACACACACATATATATACACATATATATATATACATATATATATAAATAATATCATTAAATATATATTATTTATATATAAATATATAACAATAACATATTACTTCATAATATATATAATAGAATATTATACATATAATATAATATATATTATAGATAAAATTAATATAATTGATATAATAATATGAAATAATATATTAAATGTACTTAATATATTAATATATAATATTAATAATATTGTATACTAATATTTAATTATATATCTTAAAATTATAAAATTTAACTATTTAACTATACTTTATTAAGTATACCTATGGGCTGCACGAGGAACAAGGCAGGCCTGCCTGGGTCCTGAGCTGGGGAAACCCTGCATTTTTAGCATCCTGCTGGCTTTAAGCACCACAGAGATCACAAAGATCTCTGTGTGATTCAGGAAGCACAGAGTGCAAGATCTCGTGCTGGAGACAGCATTTTAATGCTGGACAGGGTTTATCTATCTCTGTGCATCAGTTTGTCAAGTAGAGATGATGTGAGAGATTGGAAACTCATGGAGTAGCTTAGGAAAGCTGGTTTCTAAACCCAGTTTTTGGGCTCTGAGTACAGCTGGATGAGGTCTTAGTGCCCCAGGGATCCCACAGGTCAGGGATCTACATAAGACCTTCCTCCTGAAAACAGGTGAGTCCTTGGATAGATGCTCAGACATTCTCTGGCAGCAGCAGCACCCACCAGCTCTCCTTTTGTATCAGATAAAGCACTTTGCAAGGTAAGAAGGTCATGAGGCATTGGGAGGAGATGGGAAAAGCCAGCCTGATAATTAGGATAGAGGGGATGGTCTTGGAGAGATCTGCTGATCCCACAGGACAGCAGGACACTGCTGAGCAGTTTTTGGAGCTGTTTTCTTTTTAACAATCTAAGTTGAAGTTCCTGGCTAATTTCTAGGCCCTTTCTTTTGTAAATTTTAATTAAAAAAGAGTAAGTAGGTAAGTGGCTTGGGTCTCTGACATGATCCCTTATTAAATTCACTCAGACTTGCCATGATTCAATCCAAAATACTTAATGAGCCTGTACCTGATGGGAGCTCATTCCCTTAAGGCTGGGTCAATATTTGAGGCTGGCACAGGCAGCCTCAAATATTGAGGGAGGTGGGTCCCTGCAAAGCCAGCACTAATCCTGTCTGGCTTCACAGGAGCTCAGGGGATGCTGTCTGTGCCAGCTTGTCATGAGTGTCTGGGCTGCTGTTGCCAATGGAGCTCTGAATTACTCTCACTCTGGAGGATTGCTGGGTGAGCTTTGGCTGGTCCTGAGCCACTGCTGACTCCAGGAGAGAGCCTGTTTCTCCTTTAAAAATGGGATTTAGGTAAGTGTCGTGATTTTCACCCCCTTTAGTCTTACATTCCCTCAGCAAGCCAAACCATGCCTGTCTGTGGTGAGTAAATGTGGGATGGCAGCTGTCCTGTAAAGGCTGCTGCAGGGAAGCTGGGGTTTGATCCCACTGTGCCATTCTCCCTGCATACCAAAAGCCAAGTCCAGCCTGCAAGAGCTCTGCTGATGCTCCCTCTAAAGCCAGCTGGCTTCTTCAGCTTCAACCCCCCTGCAATCTCACTTTGCAGTGGAAGTAAATCAATTTGATTCACACCTGAGACATCTTACATTAACATTCAAGCCAACTTCTCCATTGATATGAGGTAATATTTTTTTCCCCTTTAAAATCTGTCACTTTACTTCTTCTTACTGGGAAATCAACATGCCCACTAGCAGCCTTGGTGTGCTAGTCAGAAACACCCAGGAGCTTTTGTGGGGTTCTGTGCATCTAAAGCAAGAAATGTGGAGGTGCTTGAATGAGAAACTTGCTAAGGGAAATGGCTTGTAGCAGGAAATTTCCCTCCAGAAGAATATGGAATTCTGCTGGGGACACTTCAGGCCCCATGGTGGGCTGGCTGCAGTTGGAAGATTGCACTGGAATGACTTAAAAAGCAGCAATTTTATCAGCTGGAGCTGATACAGGGGTGTTCTAAAGCAGCTGTAGGCAATGGGGCAGCAATGCTGGGCAAGGACAAAAGCAGCTGCTGCTGCTGTCCATTCAGTGCTCAAAACCAGCCCCCCAGATGCAGTTATTTGGGGATTCCTGGGCTCAAAGGACACTGGACACTAAGGAGCTCACTGGCAGGTTTGTGTCAAGGAGTCAGCTCTGAGAGGCCAGGGAGGGGGACCTGGCCCAGGGATTTGTGCTGTAGCTACAGTGCCTCCCCAAGCTGTCTGTGGGAGTGGGGCCACCAAGAGATATTTCACACATGTGTCTGCTTTGCTGTCCGTTCTGTAAAGGCCCCAACTGTTTCTTTAATAACTTTTTCCTTTCCTTCCCCGCTAAAGCCCTTCCCGGTTTTCCCTCAGACTGCAGCAGGCAGTAAGCCTGCACACAGTTGCTATCTAGTGGCCAGAGGAAGGCAGTGGAAGGTTTTTCACTGCTGGTTCTGTGCCAGAGGACTGCTACAGAGATACAGGCGGGAATCTGTTACGTGTCTTCATGTAAATTGTCAGGGTTACTGCTGGTTTTCAGCGGGTTAGATCTCTGAAAATTGTTTTTCTAGACGGTGCAATCACTACTATTTAAGCTATAGCTCACTGCAGTTGTAGTGTAGAGTTCACTGCATAGCAAAGGATTTGTAGTATCTAAGGGTATTGGGGATTTGATGTACTTGAAATATATTGGGAAGTAGAGCAGGGACAAGCCCCATTACTGAGAAAACCACTGGTACCATAATATACTCAACATTTTATTATAAAACCCTCTAAAGCGCCACTTTATAGGTCACAGTTACAACAAAGGAAATGCCTTGAGTTAGGAAAACAATGGGGACACAGAGACATTGTTTAACATTTCTTGTTTGGGGAAAGTGTGTCCTTTAGGACTTGCCCATGTTTACCACTCCCTCATGGAGACATCCCAGCAGGAGCACTGAAGCTGATGGGCTGTGAGGGGGAAAGCAGAGCTGCTCCTGCCCATGGCTGCCCCAGTGAAATGTCTGCACAGCTCCTGCAGGATGGCAGCGGGGTGCACGCCGAGGGCACGGTGCTACACGCATATTCAGGGTACAGAGAGGGGCTCTTGAGCTCTTCATGGGCCTAAACAAAACCTTCATGGAGGCTATGGCCTTCTGGTGCTCTGGAGAAGGAAATCCCCAGGGTCCTGAGGCAGAAGAGTGAGCAGTTTATTTGCATGATTTTTTCCTATGTGCAAAACCTTGCAAAGGGCCAAGCTGCCAGCTGAGGCTCCAGATGCCTGGCATTAGCAATTCCTCTATCTGCACCACAGTGGGAACTAAAGAGTTAAAAAAAATGGGAGCACAGTCACCTTTCTTGCTTCCAGGATACCCTGACCAAGTGTTGTGTTGCACCCTGGCTCTGTGGTGGGGGTAAGCAAGCCCCGAACCTGTCAGGACATCCTCACTGACCCCAGTGACAGCCCCAGCTCTGGGTATCACAGCCTGTACTCCCACTGGCTGTTTGGCCTTTGTGAGAAGACAGAACAGCCCTTCAGAGCTGCTCTCAGGCCTGCCAAATATTTTCAAGGGTGAGAAAGGTACAATATTTTTTTCCTGTCTGCCTCCACCTTGGCTTTGGTGTAGCCACAGGACCCCGGGATAATCCGTCCTGGGAACTCGTGCTGCTTTAACTTAGTAGGGTTAAAACAGCTCCAGCCCCATCCAGTCAACCCAGGTCCTGAGCCTGGGCTCTGAAGGGCCATCAGAGGAGACAGGAAGGTGTCTCCAGGCCATCACATGTGTCAGCAGGTTACAGGGAGGGGAGGAGTGCATAGATTTCTGCCAACCCACTGCCACCCTTCAAATGTCAATGTCTTTAAGTTTAGCTGTTCCAAATCTCCAACTTCTTTCATTAGAAAGCTTGGCTAGGGTAGAGAGGGGTGGGCTTTGTGGGCCATACTGCCAGGGCCCAAAGGCTGCATTAATGATCAGGAAATGAGGGTGACAGCACCAAGAGGTCCAGCAGAGCCCTGGCAGTGCAGCCTTACTGCAGGGCAGGCTGCTCAGCCCTGCAGTGGGGAGGGACACAGGGACAGAGGGATGGCTTCAGCTGCAGCTCTGTGAGGATCAGACACCAACACAGCTGGGGCAGCAGCATGGGCACTGCTTTACCTCCCCTCTCCTGGGAAAGGGGATCCCTGAAGGATGCACTGGGATCCAACTTTCCGATGAAACAGCTGAGCAAGCCCTCAAATATTACTTTTTTTTTTCTTTTTTCCTTTTTTTTTTTTTTTTCCTTTTTTTTCCTTTTTTCCTTTTTTTTTCTTTTTTTTTTCAGAACAAACTCAGGTTAAGAAAGATCTTCAAGAAAGCTAACTTAATCTGCCTGGCAGATCTTCTCTGCTCAGAGCTCTTGATGCTGCCAGTCTGTAACACAGCTTACAGCATGAGAAGGTGAGCAGCTCAATATTCTAGCAAATCTGCAGCTGGTAGGAGATGCTGGCATGCATCAGGACACTGATTAAAAATGCCCTGGACAGGCTGCTGTGTGCTTCTCATTCATGTTTGAAGAATTGCTCACATGTGGGATAGCCCTTGACTGAAGGCTAGATGAAATGCAGCTGAATGATGACTGGCAGCAAGACAGGTTGACAACTTTATCATCAGGACAGGTACAAATTCACCAGGCTGAGGAATAGCAGAGGTTCCTTCTGAATCCACTACAGTCACTAATATAGAAACCTTAATAACTCATTGATAAACCTTCAGAGTAGAAATACACAAAACACCCCCTATGTACAGTAACGTTCTTGTTTACATCAGCTGGGTTAGGACTTTGATGGAAGGATTGCCACTGGCTGTTATTGTTTTAGCTACATGGTTGGGATTTGTCTGGAAAGAGCAGGTTCATGTGGGATGACTCTTATCAGCAGCTGTGACTCCAGCGCTGCGTCGGAGCCGTGGGCGCCACGTGGAGGAGGCACTTGGTGTGTGGTGGTGCTGAACACCCAACCTCCACTGACAGATGGTTGAATCCCCTGGGCCAAGCATGGGCAATTCGAGTCTTTAGTCCATCTCTGAACAATGTGCTTCTAACTAGCTCCCTTTTTCTCCCATTCCTGCCAAGGAATAAAGGCAAATTAGTCAAAATGCAAAGCAGGCAACCATAACGTGCACGGGATCAACATGACTGTCTGGTACACAAGTGGTTTTGGCTGCAGGGTGGGTCAGGGATATTTTAAGTTATAAACAGTGCATGTATTTATTCATTTAAATTGTCGGCAAGGCAAACACAGGTGAAAAGACTGGAGGAAAATCAGGCTGATGTGTCTGAATTGTGTTGCTCAGGGGTGTTTTCCAGACATGGGACCCCCCCACAACCCCATCCCACCACAGCCAGTTTGCTCCACTGCCAGAAGAGAAAGGTAGAGGCTGTCCCAAATGAATTTTTCCACTGTTCCTCACCTTAGCTTTCTGTAGGACTGTTCCCTTCCCCGTGACCATAACAGATAAGGGCCGGTTTTTTAAAGCCGTGGCTGAATTGACCGGTGAGTTCTCTGTGCTGTTTGCTGGACTGGCACTTTTTGCCTGAACCTACAATAAAAATCATAGAAATTATTATGACTACAGACTACTGAGAGAGATTGCTGCCTTTTCCCACCATCTCCTAGTCACAGTGTCATCCCATTTGCACGGAGGTGCATTTTTTCAGTGACATGCCAATTTCAAAAAAACACTGGGGGAGTTTGTGATGCGTTTGGGTTTTGAGGACTCTAGAACTAGAGATACAGAGCAGGGTGCAGGTGCTGGAGATCTCCATTTCATGTGAAACAAGTTTCCAAGAAGGAATTTAGATGCCTGAATCTCCTCCTGCAAAAACCATCTCTTAGCTCAGCCAAGTGCAGAAGGAGCTGAGTCCAGACCTGCATGGCCCTGGAGGATGTTGCTCAAGGCCCCACAGGAAAATACAAACATTCTCCTGAGCCCCATCCACCTTTCACATCCCCATTACTGCTGTTACCTCATTAGATTATTATTACATGATGTCTAATATATATATATAATAGTCAATACAGACATATTAGCTATACATTCATACAAGATTGTATATTCATTCATTCATCCAAGATTGCATATTACACACAATAAGGATGCTATTATTAATCATTAAATTTTAAACCAGGCTGAGACTGTGTGACTGCCTAGCTGCCAGCAAGCTGCTGTGCATCCCAGGGGTGCCCCACATACCCGTGGGGCTGTGTTCTCCAGGTGTGTGGTGTCCACTGCTGTGCCCAGTGTCACTGGGCCAGACTCTGCCTTCTTCAGGTTCTCCTTCACCTCCACCAGGCTCAGTTCCAGGTCCACCCTCTGGCTTTCCTTCCTTTTGCATTCTTCATCTATCTCCTTCAGCCTCTGCTCCAGGCTCTTGTCTGTGTAGGAAGAGGAATCTTGGTGCCTGATGGGAACCTGGGGAGCTCCTGAGGGGAGCAGGGATCAGGGTATGGCCTGAACATTTCCCTAGAGTTTTATCCCAAGAGGGACTGTGGCTCTTGCTCTAGTACAATCTGGGTTATGTGGTTTGGCTCAAAGCACCAGGTTCCCCCCATCTCTTCTGGTCCCAGAAGGGCCAGGTTCATTGCCCCCTCTGTCTCCAGAGCCCCACCTTGGCTCAATTCCACACATCCCACCTTGCCCTGCCCTACCTGTGCTGCCACCAAGCATTTCCTTCAGCTCCCGCCTCTCCTTGCGCAGCTGGGTGAGCTGAGCTCGGATTTCATCCTTCTCCTTCTCCAGCCGCTCCTTCTCCTCCGTGAACCGTTTCACCTCTGCCTCTGTCCTGTTCTTGCCCAGCTTGGTTTCCACTGCTCCTGCTGGAAACACAGCCCACCAACAACAAGCTCAGTCAGGGGAAAAAAGCAGGAGGGAGAAAACCTTTCCAGGCGCTTGAAAAGAAAACAAGGGAAGGTCTGAAAAGCCACCAGCCACTAGAGTCAGCACACAGATCTCGGGACCTTAGCTGGTCACAGTGACCCTGAGATGCATTAGAAAGTCTCTTTTCCCAGCCTGGCAGTCAAAGAAGGAGTCAGAACTCTTCTATTCCCGGTCTCGAGGTTGTTTATTGTTTCTTATCCATAAAATTCTTTCTCTGACCTGCCAAGGTCTGTCTGGCAGGTCAGGTTGAGGCACACTGCCCGCCTCAGAGGCAGTGTTGTCTTTTTATACTAAAAACTACGTGTACACTCTTTACAATAACTTCCCAATACCTATCACCTATGTTAGACAGTGAGCTTCTACTGTAAACCAATCTAAAAGTGCCAACGTCACCCAGAAGATGGAGGCTAGGAAGAAGGAAAAAGGACAAGGCACGCCCATATCCCTCCATCTTGGAACCCTGAGCTCCCATTCTAAAAACCTCGAAAATCTATTTTCCACCCTGTGACAAACTAACTATTATTCTACTTAAACTCTTTTGACTTTCAATTCTTCATATAAAGGTTAGCAATTGTTTTTTCCAAGGGCTAAATCAAAGGCACAGGTGTCTTGGGCTCTGTGCCAAGGTCTCAGAGCCCCCCACGAAGGGGCTCAAGCCCTCCAGGGCAGCCAGAGAAATTTCCTGGGCTCCCACACACAGACTGCTGGAGAGCAGAGGCAAGCCAAATCACAGGGCACCATCTATCTTTAGGCACCCTTGGGGCACCTGAGCAGCACACCCACCTGGCAGTGGCATCTTGGGCCGGTGTGCAGGCACCAGCTGGGGACTGCCCGCTGGAGCTGGGCCCGCTGGCACCTCGGGGGCCACACTGCTCTGCTGCTGGCTCTGCATTTTGACAGCAGGCACCCGTGGCAGAGCCTCCTCGGGCTCTGGCTTCTCTGGGTGTTTCTGGCAAGGAAACAAAGTGGGATGGTGAGGTGTAGGGAAGTGGCTCAGTGATTAAGCCTGGCCTGGCATCACGGTTTGGACAGTACCTGCTCTGAGGTCTCTGCTGCCTTAGCACAGGGCTCAGCTTCCTTAGCCACAGGGGCTGTCTCAGCTGTGCTCTCTGGGGCAGCCTTGTTGGCAGCCCTTTCTAGAGATGGTGAGCTGAGGGGGGAAGACTGGCATGACATCTTGCCAGCACAGTGCAGTAAGGACTTCACTGGGGTGAGATCCAGATACACTCTGTCTTGATCCCCCTCCAGTTTGCTCTCACTCTTGGGTGCTTCTTCCTGCAAAAGAAACCATCTGCTGCAACTAGAAGTACAAGAAACATCCTGCTGCAGAGCAGCACTATCTCAGGCAATCTGGAGTATTTTCTGAAAATCTTAGAGGAACTAAAATGCCAGTCTCCGAGTCATTCCAAGAGACCTTTCTGAAGCACTGAAGGAAAGGCCCCTCCTGTTTTCCTTAAATAGGTCTCTCTGATAGCAGCAACAGCCCCATGCAAGGATATCACATTGCTGTACATCCAGCAACCCATGCCACATTTTTTGCCTTTCCTATGGTGACAGTCCCATTCCCAGCATGACCCATTGTTCTTGTCCTTTCACACAGGACTTGCTCTAACAGGCATAGAAAGGAATTTTTGAAAGGCTAGGCTCCAAAAAGCCCACTATCACCAAATAATCCATGCTGTTTGCTAATGAAAACTGTAGAATTTTATCTCAGCTGCCTGAGAATCCCTACAGCCCCTTTCTGGAAACCTCTCTCCCATTCCTTAGCAACTCCTCTCCATACTTGGTTCTGCTCCACTGCAAAGGCCAGGATCTCCCCAGGGGCTGGGAATGCCCCCCTTTCACTGCTGGAGACTCCCCATGGGCAGATGTTTGCTGTGGTGCCCCCAGAGCTCCCTGCAGCATGCAGCTGTCTTACCACAGGCAGGTCTGGCAGATCCACGTCGTCGTAGAGCTCGTCCTGCTGCACCCTGCCCTTGGGCAGGTTGTCGATGTAGGCGTTGGGCTCCGAGTATTTCCTCTGCATCAGCCTGTGAACAGGACATCCCATCAGGGGTCTGGGTCTGCTGCATGGCTCTGCAGTGCTGCATTTTGAGACATCTGAGAACACCGGTGCTGAGGTCTGGGCAAGGCCAGGCAGCCAGATGCAGGAGAGGAGAAGGCAGAGCCATACGGAGCAGTGGGGTCACTGCTGCTGCTGCCCTGTAAGCAGCACCCACCAGAGTGGGGCTGTACTTGCCCTGGGCTCTCTCCTTTCTCACCCAGCCCTCAGCCACAGCAGCACAGTCACCCTGCCCCAGTGGCATAATGGACTGGGTGGCTGAGAGCCCAACCTGCTTTTGCAACAGCCACTCAGGCACATGCCCCATGGCAAGCTGCAGCTCAGGCCAGATGCACCCTGGTGGGACAGGAAGCACTCTCCTGTCCCAAAAGAAAGTTGACTGAGCTGCAGCTGTGAATTTAACACCTATTTCCATGGCAGCCAACCTCCCACTAGTGGACAGCCCCCTGCTCTGGCTTGCTTTCCCTCTAGCAGCCCCAACCCATTACCAGTGACATACAAGAAGGAATTCTTGGCAGCGCTCACAATGCAGGAAACCCTGTCAGCATCCACGTAATCGTAGGTAAATTCCTCTGGGTCTGTTTTCGAGCCTGACTCCGACAAGAGGAGGCCCAGCCAGTGGCCCATTTCCTCGGAGGACTTTGCCTGCAGGGTGATCACACAGACAGGACAGGTTGCAGCAGTGTTTTCTCTGCACTCACAGGGCTGATGCTGGCTTAGGTTGGGCAGGGAAGCATGCTGGCAATCCCCTGGGTATTTGTAATAAAACTTAAAAGTAGGCTCTTAAAGGCTGCCTTAAAAGTACAGCTCTACGTATGGTCTGATTCAAAAATTTGGCAGCTACATAAATGCAGCTCTCTGCTCTACTCCTTCCTAAAATTTCTAGTCAATCTGCATTTTCCTTTCAGTGGTGATCAACTCAGCTGTCTACAAGAGTGAGAGAAGTCTTTGGGGCTGGAGATGCCGGCAGGGAGCAGCTTTGGGTGAGGAAAGCCTGCGGGTTTTATTTTGCACCAGCAGAGTGCAGCAATGCGATTGCCAAAACAGAGGCAAGGAGACCCGAGCCTGCGAGGTCCCAGAGCACAAACCCCTTCCAGGGCTCTTTGCAGAGGAGAAGGGAAGAGTTTAGAGCATCAGAGTCCGTTGCTTTAACATGGTCAGGACCCAATTCCCAGCTGCAGCAAGCAGTCTGACATTTTGCAACGTGAAGAGTTAAATTCTGTGCCGTGAAGTCAGCTCTAGCACACAGCCACATGCACCTCCCAGTGCAGGGGACTGCACCTAAAGCAAGAAGTTGGCTGATGCAGCCACTTTTTGCACTGATTCGAGGAGTCACAGCAGTAACCACAAAGTAAAATTCAGGGCAAGTGAATATATATATATATACACTTTCCAAACTGGAAACTATATTTTAAGCTTTCAGTCTGTTTTATTTAGCAGAGACTTCAGTCCCTGGGAAGCCTGCCAGCCAGCCAGCCCGTACATTGAGTCTGACATCCCAACAAAATACAGATTCTTCCATTCACAAAATGTAAATTTTCCCAGCACCTCTTCTTCACATCTGTAATCGGGCAAAATTTGTTAGATACAGACAGACCCTGAAACAGAAACAACAAAAACATCTTCCAATTTCATGGTATGCCCTCGAAGTTGTTTGGCTATAAATATTCCACCCACTGGAAAAATACAGGAAATTGCTCACATTGTCCACCTCCTACTATAACCATGCTGTCGTCAGAGAGAAGTAAGATTAGAGATAAACAGTCCTGGATGCAGGCAAAGGAAAGTAACAGATGGAGATGAATTCACTTGCACTTTCAGGGGCAGATCTGTGATAGGCTTACTTGGGATGTGTGCCCCATTGCTTTGGGGCTCTGCTGTGAAAAGATGAAGTTCTCTGTTCCTCCTAACCACAGCTTTAAATCCCTAAAGTGGCATTGTCCTCATCTAACATTAACCATCTGCAATGCACTCCACAGAACTTAATTATCCAAGGTTATCCTGCCTAGTGGGGGGAGAGATGGGAATCTCCAGAGGACCCATGTCCCACCCTAAGATGAGTGCCTAAGATGAAGGCTGAGAGGAGCCAGCATCACACACAGCCTGGATTACCAGTGAGGTGGGACACAATTCTAGGTGACCACAGGCAGATGAACCAAAGCCCTGCTCTTCAGGTTCTGTTTTGTTGAACCAACGTTCCTCTGGAGGAACTCATTGGCATTCAGACCTCCTAAGGTACCCAGCTGGTGATTTTAAGCAGAGCTTTCTTGGAGATAGACGCCCTACCTCCAAAACAACCCGTTCCTCCCCGTTGTGCAGGATGCGGAAGGAGTAAAGATGGTCAGGGCTCGGCTCTGGGATGATCTCACAGCCTGCCAAACTCAGGGGCTGCTGAGCCAGCTTGCTTCTGTTCCTGTCCTGGTAGAAATGGAGGTGCCCATCTTTTATCTGACACCACCGTGACTTCCACTGGCTGTTCACCAGCACATTCAGGTAACCTGCAAGTAATCACAGCTCATTAAACACATTTTCCATTTAATCCAGATTAATTTGTGTGACAGCCTGGGGATGTCTAAGGGGTAAATTATGAGATCACCACACAACACAAAGTCACAGGCACCAATAAAGAGCAAAAGCACAAAGACAAGCTGTCTTATCCGCACAAAACAGGGTGAAAAGAGTAAAAATCTTGAAAATGAGACCCTGGAAATTCAGGATAGCTTTGGAGCAGCAAGTTGGCTGCAGCTGGTTGGACAAAGTTGGTGCCAGGTGGTAAATACAAGCTGACCCTCACAACTCTCCCTGCAGGCTCCCACACCCTGGGCAGCACAAATGCCCTGTGTGTGCATGTCTGGTATTACCCACCCTTCCTCTCGGGTCACCCTGAGAGCCACAGGCACCACAATCTGCATGGATTTACTGGCAGCACCACCTGGCACAGGCATGTTTGAGGAGGATGATGCCCGGTGCTCATCCTGCCCTGCACACTGAGATCCAGCCCTGAGGCAAATCCCTGCAGAGGGACTCATGCTGCCACTTACTTGAAGTCTCCAGGGATCTCTCTGGGCTATCCATGGAGCTGGACTTCTTCCTCCCGAGGTTCATCAGGTTGCTCAGTTTCAGGCCAGTTGTGCCCTTCTTCTTAACTACCAGAAATGAAAAAGACACGTGTGGCTTTCCCAGCTCCCAGCCTGCTGTCCCACCTCACACACATCCCTTGCAGAGCATAAACCTGCAACTCAGGGACAGGCTGGAAAAGTCCAAAGCCCAGGGAGTTCAGGAGCAAGATGGCACCAGTAAAATCAGTTAGGGATCTGTGGAAGATGCTAATCTGTACTGCTTTACATGTGGGTTGGCTCTGACCAAAGGCCAGTCACTGCAGGAGCAGTGGGAGGTGCTTGCACAGCTCTTGCTGGGTGTTTACCAACCTCCCCTCACTTTCCTACACCACAAACAATTTAATTAAGAACCATTATCCATTAACATTTACTGTATTCAAGTATTTTCCTCTCTAAAACAGGGACACAAGGTGGAAGGGGGAAAATTTTATGCCTAAAGAACCTCTTCAACATTCTCCTACTGAGCACATCAGTCAGTGTGTCAATAAGCCTCTGGAACCAACAGGAAATCCTGGTAAGAATATCAAATTCCCAGGCAATGAATGCACACACAGCTTTCATCAGGTCTGTTGGAGGTGGCAGTGGCAGGAGTTACAGAAGGGTCAAGGGCCCATTTTCCCTGTCATTCCCAGGGCAAGGTTTTACCATCTTTTGCCTCGGCTGTCTCCGTGTGCCCATCAGTGCTGCTCCCGCTCTCAGAGGCTGCAGAGTATCTCTCAGACACCTCCACCTGTCAACAAGCACCAGGCACAGGCTCCACACATGCAGGTGACCCATTCTTCCAGCCAGAATGTGCTTCAAGGACCTTTTTCCCCTTCTCCCACATCATGAGGTCCCACTCTCTCCGTAGAAGATGCTTTTACCCGGCCATCCCCAGCCAGCTCACTCACACTGTGCCCTTCCCATTGCTCCTGAACCTGCCCCACCCCAGCTGGGCTCACCTCTGAGGAGACACAGTGGCACCACTGGTGACACCCTATGGCACCCTGCAGCCTGGCTGGTGGGGGCATTTGACAGTCCCTACAGGGGACATGGGCAGAGGAACCAGCCAGGGGCCCAAACAGGTCAATTTTGGGTGTCCACCAGAGACTTAGGAAAGTCTCTTTGTCCTCCCACTGTTTTGAAACAAGCTCCTCCCAGGGGAGTGTCACCTAAACCTGGACTAGAGATGGCCCAAGCCCTGGCATCCAAGGGTCTATGTCCCTCCCAAAGCTCTTGGAGAACACAACCATCCCACTGGATGAGACAGCAGCTCCTGCCCTAGCATTTGCCCAGGTAGCCAAATGCTGAGTTAGTCTGGGAGGGAAGATATGGCAACAAAATAAAGATGCAAAGGAAAATTAAGATAGTTCAAGAATGCTCCTTTTCAGCAGCACAGGGGTCTGGTTACACTCACATCAGTCTTTGCTTACTTAAAATTAAGGCACCTACACTACTATCTACTGGAGGAACAGGGCTGGAAAGCCCAAGTGCTAGTTCTGTCTGTAGAGACAAGAGGTACCTTTGGGTAGCTGAGTCGCTGCAAGTCTGGGATGTACTGGTTGCCTTCACTGCCTCCTTCACAGAGCAGACCACTGGTCTCTTGGATTACCTGGGCAGAAGGAGAAGCCAAAGCCTGTGAGAGAGCTGCAGTAACAGGATCAATTCATGTCCCCCAACTAGGACAGGCAAAACCACATCAGCCTGGGAGACCCATGGTTTGCTGTCCCTGTGACCCTGGGGACTGTCCTGGTGCTGCACCAGGCATCCAGCAGCAATTGCTGGATCCAAGCCACTGGGAGAGGCTGCCAGCAAAGGCAGCCCTGGCGTCTCACAGCCCCTCCTGGGCTCCAGGAGGCTCCTCCTCCTGCTGCTGTTCCAGGGGAAGGGCTGCATTTACCCCTGCCCTCAGCCAATTCATGCTGGGGACCCACCCCAGACATTTCCCCCACCACAGCAGCTGGGCTGGGAGGTCCCCACGTGGCCTCCAGCACAGTGAAGGCAGCAGGGAGTGCAGGAAGAATCTATCCCAGGACATGAAAATGAAGTGGTATATTTGTATAAAGGCTTGCAGTGAGGAAGGGAGCCAGAGCACACAAGGACAGGGCTGAGATAAGATCTGCTCTCCCAGCAAAGCATGGGAGCACCAGTGGGACAAATCCTGAAGGTGTCACTGACCCTGAGCCACTGCTCTGCCTGGTCTTTGCTCTGCAGCCCCAGCACGATGACATCAGCATTCGTGGGGATGATCTTCAGCTTGTGCTCCTTCTTCCTCACTTGCTTTTCCTTGTGAATGACTGTGCAGCCCAGCAAATTCACGTCGAGCTGGGGGTTGTGGTCCTTGGAGCTCTTGTAGCACTGGGGCAGGAAGACAGGAGCGGGTGAGAGGCAGAGGAGGAACCTTCCTGCTCCCTGGCAGGAACTCAACCCCACAAGTGATGCATTAAGTCATGCAGCCACGTGCATTAAGTGCACTGAACACAAGAAGGTCCCACAGTTCTACCAAGTCTGCACAGACTACACACAGGAGATCCCTGATGTGCAGGTACACATACATCTGACTGCATGCATACACGGTCTGAAATACCTTCTACTGACACAGCACCAAGTATGTGGTTAGCCTCTGGGGTAAGTATCCCTTCTGCTCAATCACCTCAAAAACTTTCCCCAAAAAGTATCCCTAGACATTTTTGGGGATTGGGATTTTGGTCACAAACGTGCCCTTGTGCCCCCTTCAGCAATCCCATGCCCACGTTCCTTCTAAAAAAGGAACAAGGTCCCCAAATCTCCAGGAGATGGCTTTTGAAGCATTGCTTCCAGGGGTACTTTGTTTTCTGCCAGCTCATTAACATGGTCTGAGGTGCCACTTCCTTCCTCAGCTCATAAAACCAGATTGTTTTAGGCAGAGAGTAGAGGATCTGCTCACCAGCAGCCTGGTGTCCTTGATAACACACAGCTGTTTTGCCCACTGTCCCAGCCACTTCTTTCTCCACAGGAAGGCACAGATGCGGGCGTCCTTCATCAGCTCGATGGTGGCCTCAGGGGATGGCCACTGATGGGTTGCTGACTTGCCTTTGCTGCTCTCTTCCTCATCATAAGATTCGTAGGAACTACTAACAGCTTCACCATCTTCTATAACAAAAGCAAAGCTCTGTCATTAAATCCATTTTTAGAGTAACTCTGAGTCAAATGCTTCCCTCAGCCATGCTCACACATGCGCAAGCTTCCAGTGCAGGGATGTGTCTTTTGAGGCTCTCCTACAGGAGGATAATTAATAGGAAAATTATCCTCATAGATCCTTTTTTCTTTCTAGTCCAATATGAATCTCGTTGCAGTATTTTGTGCCTAATAGCCTCTGTTAGCAAACACTCAAAAGACACTTGGTTGACCACAAATCTGAGAACATTCCCTTAGACATTTCCTGATGTTTGCTGCTTTCCCCCCAAAGATGCTTTTACTACTTTCCACTTCAAGCCAAACACACACAACTTTAAAGGCAACAGCAAGCTACAATCAGCCCTTGTCCTCTAAATGCCAGAAGTAAAAACGGTATTTGCAAGGCCATGCAGCAAGCAATGATCTATTGTATCTCAGATGTCATTCACTTTCCCTCTCTGGTCTAACAGGTCCCTCTCTCTCTACTCAGCATCTAAGGGACAGCAAGGAGCTTTGAAGTAATACACTGTTGCAGCACCAAAAATTAGTCATAAGTGGCAAATGTGAGGAGTAGTAACAACATTTTTTACATCCATTCTTAAATGGATTGCTATGTTACTAGGGTGAGCTGGAATTTTCAATACTCAGCTCTAAGGCGTTGCAGAATTTTGGAATTTTCAGCTGATCACTGGTACCAGGCTGATCAAAAACACCGAAAATGTTCTCCCTGACTGCAGGGGGATTTGCAATGCTCTGCTGGCATTTAGAGCTCTAAGTCACAACATAAGCTCACTGAGCAATATGGTAACATTGGGGCAACATTTGTGTAGGGTTTGGCATTCTTGTCCTACCAAACAGCATGGAGGAATATTGTTAAGTTTCTCTCACTGGCATTTAATCTAATTTGGAGTCTCACCAAATCTTGCTATCTACATAAAAATAACATTATCAGATTGGTGCAAATGAAAAGAAGAAAAGCAGCCAGAAAAGAGAAAGAAAAAGGCATTAGGGGCTACACTGAAAAATGTTTCATTTGGGTTTATCTGCTCCTTAAATAAAAGGAACTGAGAGGCAGTAACAAAGCTACGCTCTTACCCCCAGTGAAATTTCACTCTGTAACCTCCCTCGACTAATCAAACTTCACCAATTAAGCAAAGTCTCTGGTGCCCCCACCTAAGCAGTAGGTCTCAGGCTGCCACCTTACTCCTGAGAAGCCCTGGATGCTCTTCTGTGCATCAACCACAACCCCAAGTGTGGTTCCTCATGAGATGAGCTCTTCCCTGCTTGAAGAGCTGCAGGAACTGCTGGCCTGGTGACACTGCTACAGCCTCATGAAGAAAAGGCATTTACCAGGCTGTGCATCTGGCAAATGGGGACAAGCCTTGCCTGGTGGCTTGTGACAACCCTGTGGTCACTACTAAGGCTCACACAGTCCCAAATCTTACAGCTCAGGCACTGGTGGCAGCCACAATCCTGGATGCCTTTATCTAAAGCCACCTCTGCTTTCCTGTGGGTCTTCCCATGAGCTCCCAGGGAGCTAAATCAATGCCACGATGCAGGAAGCTCAGACCCAGATGAGCTAAATCAATGCCATGATGCAGGAAGCTCAGAGCATCACATACTCCCACTCTGCCTCAGTGAAGCACCTTCAATCCTTCACCAAACAGCTACTCGTCAATACAGCCAGCATTACCACCCATTATCAGCTCCACACCAACGACAGAACCAGAATAAAGGGGAATAAAGACTAGGGAAGTTCTCTTCATTGTCATCCTGAGCACAGGGAAAGCCACAAAAAATGCTGCTTTGTGCAAAACAGAGAGGGAGAGGTGGTTATCCTCCATGCATGTAACAGGCAAATCCAGGGGAAATACCTGATAATCTTTGCTAAAACTGAGCTTTTGGGGAGTATTTTTGGGTTGTTTTTTTGTTGTTGTTGTTTAAAAAAGGCACTTCAGGTTTGGAAAGCATGCCATACCCATAGTTATTGTGGCATAAATAACGCCCTCAGTAACCTGCAACCCTGGCCTGGGTCCAGCCGCAGCAAGCCTACCAAAAAGACCTGCACAGTCAGAAAGGAAGAGAAAGGGAGACAAAGAGAGAAAGCAACAGATGAGCAAATGCAGAGAACAAGGGCATCAATCCCCTCGGCCAGTGAGGCTGTCCCATCCCTGCAGGCTGAGATTTCACAACGGGACAGCGTTTTCAACCCATCCCCTCAACCAAGGCAATTCCCTTCAAAACAGAATCGTCGTCATCGTAATTAAGAGCAGCCAGGGCTGATGAGCTGTTCCAGCCAGAACAATGATTGCTCAGTTGGCAGCCACGCTGCTCCTCTCCCGGTTTCACTCCGCTCCTTATCGCACCCTCCAATTATGCAAAGGCTGCTGATAAGGCTTTAACACATTTCAGCCCAAGAGGGAAGGGAAGCAGCAGCCTCTGCTGGAGCTGGAAAATGAAAGGCAGAGCATCCCCAGCGGAGGGGTGGGAGTGCTGATGAAAGATGGGCCCCGAGACCCAGCAGAGTCGCCCGCTTGCTTGGTTTTAATTAATTCACCCACGGTTTGCTGCAGTGTCTCACAGTCCCACCTCTGATGGTGCACGAAAGCTCTATCTCCTCAGCCCATCTGGAGGCTTGCTTTGATGTCCTTTCTTGGCAGTGCACCCACTTATTTTAGTCGTGTTCCTATTTTTGTCTGACTTCCCTACGCCCATTTGTTTGGGGACACATGGGTGTCTTCCAAGGCTCATGCTGTAACACTGTCAGAAAGTATCACAGAGGGACTTCTCACAAGAGCTTACAGCGACAGGACAAGGGGAAATGGATTCAAACTGAGTGTAGCTTTAGCTTGGATTGCAGAAAAAAATTCTTGACTGCAAACATGATGAGGAACTGGCACAGGTTGCTCAGAGGGGCTGTGGATGCCCCAGCCCTGGAAGTGTTCAAGGAAAGGCTGGCTGGAGCTCTGAGCAGCCTGGTCAAGTCAAAGGTGCTCCTCTACACAGCAGGAGGGTTGGAATGAGATGGTTTTTGAACTCTTTTCCAACCCAGGCCATTCTATGATTCTATGAAAGGCCAGCAGCAGCTTCCTGGACTGCCACCCCCTCCCTATGCAGCTTGTGGGGAAAGGCACAGAGGGCTGGGGGTTACTAGGGCCAGGCTTTAGCACCTTTGGACAGGGCAAAACCAGGCATGTCCAGACTGCCTTTTGGCAACAGCAGTCACACCAAGGTCCCAGATCATCTGCTAGCAGTGAGCATCACTGTGTAGGACAGGTACAAATACTACTGACACCTGATAGGGCACAGGTGGGGCAGGGGGGAGGGATGGGGAGCTTGTGCTTGTTGAGACGAAGGGCAGGACAGGGACCTGCAGGACTGCCCTCATGCTGCAGCCTGATCTCTTGAGGCAAAGCAGGGCACCAGCATCACTGCCCAGCTCCCCTCTGCACAGCACACCACACTTCACCTTCTCCTGAGCCCCTGCAGCCTCTCCTGCCACAAACCTGCTGCTCCACATCTCTCCCTGCTCCTCCTTCTGGCTCACTCCCCCAAGAACCACCTCCAAGGTGAGGTTGCCAAAGAGCACAGAGATTCTCACTAGAATTCCCTCCTCCTCACACAAAGCAGGCTTGTATAGAAGGGATGTGGTGGGATCTGCAGAGGGGACTGGTGGCTGAGCAATCGCAGGATGCAAAGGCACCACACTCCTCAGTGGTGGGGAATCACTGGAATCCTCTGCCCCATCTCTGCTGCTTTCACAGGCCCCTGTCCTCACCTGCAGCTGTGACAGTGCTCAGGAAAACAAAGAGCCTGCTGGTGCAACAGCTGATCACAGCAGCCGCAGAGAGCCTCCCAGAGCTGCCTCACTTGGACACTGCTCCCATCATTTGTGCTTTTCTCTTTTTGCAGAGCTCTGATCTCTCATTTCCTTGGGCATCTGACTGGCCTAGATTTCAGTGGGTGGTGGGTGTATTTGCATCTCAGAGCAGCAGGTTACCAAGGAAAAGCAGAGGTGGGAGCTGGGTGTGCACTTATCATTCCTGCCAGCCGAGTCTCTGATCTGAGGGCGAGCTCTGGATCTGCCTGGATAACACAAGCTGGGTATCCCAGCACATGGATCCATGGCTGTACTCCAGCTAATCCAGTATGTGCCTTTTTATGCCACGGCTCTTGACAATTTATCCACTTTCCCAATGTGCAGCAGAGGGGGAAAGAAATCTCCTTTATCTGACATTGCAGGCATGGGGATGAGGCTGCAGCAGGGCTTCTCAGGGCACCACAGCCCTCACCTGAGCCACAGGACCCAGAGCCTTTCAGCAACACAGGACAGAGCTGGGGGGCCTCTCCTCTGCACTGAACAGCATCTCTCACCCTGGCCACAATGAGCCTGAACCTCTTCCCATCTGAGCACCATCTCATCTTCCTGTTCACTGACACGGAGCTTCAAAGCCCAGTACCTCACACTGGGGTTTGAGGGGACCCAGCTTCCACCAGATGAAGCTGGGAATGTCAGGCAATATTTAAGTTTATGCTACTTTTCACTGAAGTTCTACAGTTCTGTACCATCTGTTAAACTGGATTTGTGCCTTAATATGAATTATTTGCATAGAAGGCCCCTGCTCGGGATGACTCAAAGTTCACCCAAACTTCAGAGAGCCATCCCATGCGCCATCCAACACATCCAATGTGTTTCCCATGACTATTCAACCCAGCAGCACTTTACTACTTGGTTCTGTCTGCTGTGCATTGGACATCATCATTCTTCAATTTCTGGTTGCAGGATGGCTCAATTTCAACAAAAAGGTTGAAGCTTGTTTGGTTTTAGGTGGGCTTTGAGCCCCCTCTGTTCTGCTGTCACAATGTGCCCTAGTAAAAAGTTTGTCCCCATGTTTCTTATCAGCTCCCTTATCAGCTCTGTCCCCAGAGACTGCTCTTCTCCAGACTGAACAACCACAACTCTCACAGCCTTTCCTCACCTCAGGAGAGGTGTTCCTTCTCTCTGGTAATTTTGGTGGCCCTCCTCTGGATCCACTCTAACAGGACCATGTCCTGCCTGTGCTGTAGAAAAGTCATCTCATTTTCTCCCCCTGCATACTGTGAGAGGCAGTTTCTGATTGTCCAGTGATTGTTCAGGAAGGTGTGAGTGCTTACAGACAGAGTGGATCACTTAGGTGTGAGTAACTCAAATTTTCAAATAAACCACAAGGCTGGTTTGGGAGTTATAGGGTTTGGATTCCATTCACTGGCTTTAGCAAAGCAGAGGTAGAAACGTATAAAATGTTAATTTCAGATTAACAGATTCAACAGCCAAGGCTTTAGATTCAAATCTGTCACCCTTAACCCTCTTTGCTTGCCTTGACCCTTGCCACTCAGCTCTGCCCATGCCACACACTCTGCTGCAGCCAAGGCTGATGAGCAGAGATCTGCAGTGGGTGATAGGATCTGTCTCATATGGGCTCAAATGGATTAGAAAGCGATGACAAGATCAGCTCTGCTATCAGATCACAGGAAGGCAATCTCAGTGAAGGCTGTTCAACAAAAGGATACAGGAATTCAGTGCAAAAAGTGAGAATGTGGGAGCTCAACATGCAGCAGCCTCCTCCCAGAGGGGTGGGGAGCCCACAGGGGACAGGCAAGGGTGGCACTGCTCCAGGACATGGCTGGGGTGCTGTCCCAGGCAGTGGGGGTGTGTGCAAGGGAACCCACACGCTCTCCCCTCACACCAAGTGTGGCTTTCTAATCAAGTTACAGATGGTTAAACTGCCACAAGAGACAGAGCTGAATAAAGGGCCAATTATAAAAATGGTTATCACTCCTAACAGACCAGCAGAGCTGTGGATTTTGAGCCCCAAGGGGACAATTAGAGCACTAGGACACAAATGCAAGCCACCACAGCTCAGTCCTGAATAGAAACTTGTGTTTGGCTGCAGCCTATCTGCCAGAAAACCACCAAAACAAAGAGGACCCACAATGGTTCCTAACATTTTACACTGACAAGATATTGACCCAAACATATTACTAACATCTACAGGAAAGTTAAAAATTGGAGCAATCCAGAAGTCTTTGCTTTCCAGCTAGCATTAGGTCTGTAATATCAAGTGTGAGCAGCAGAAAACAAATTTGTCCCAAAAGCTGTACAAAATATCTGTGCTTTCATTCACTGATTCTCATAAATCTCATGTCCTCCATCTCCCACAAGAAGACCCTCCCAAGGGTTAGCTGGGATATACCATTTACAGAGATGTCATAGGGCTCAGCCTCTTCGTAATATCCCTCTGGGGATTCAATCTTGGGGACTGCTGGTTGTTTTGTTTCGAGAATCTGCAGAATAAACACATAAAAGAAACATGATTTAAGGTAAAAACAGATCCACCAAAACAATGGGACATCCTTCCCCCCTTTTTTTAGCACTCAAGTGCATCTCAGTGGATGAAATCTTTTAGATGTGGTACAGTCAGCTCAAATATAAATTGAAATTACTTTATAATTGCATTATAAATATTATTTTCTTTCATGTTGCTGAAAGCCTTGGGAAGATCAACTCATGGCAGCAACTGCAACCATCAGCCTTACCCTGAGCTGAGATTTCTGCCTGCTGCACTGACCCCCCTAAGCTGCCCATGGCAGCTGGGGATGGTCCTCTGTGATATGGGTTATCTTATCAGGGAAGCAGAAGGGAGGACAATTGGTGCAACCCTGGCTTTACACTGAAAACACAACCTGGGCAGTCTCTGGTTGTGTCTCCAAAGCTCTGACTGATAGAAACTAACCACAAAAAATCTCTGCCTTAGGAACTATATTGGGAATCTTTAATTGTGCTCTTAACAAAAAATGAAGGAAATGGATAAACAACACCAATGGAAAATCAGCCTTTGAAAAGAGTCCAAGTGCTGGAAAATCCCTGTGGCACCTGCCAAACCCTTCCCTAAGCACAAGCAAGGGCTGGCAGGAAAAACATGCCTTGATCCTTTAGAAATATCAATACATGAGGGACAAAAGTGAGGAAACAAACTTTTTACTTTTCAGTTGATTCACAGAGATGCTGGACATGAGACAGCAGAGCAGCAGCATGAACAGATCAGAGCACAGAGCTTGTTCTTCCCAAATACCTGGACCCCATCTCCCACCCTGACCTGACAGTAGCATTCCCTGCTCCCCAGTGAGGTGTCCCTGCTCCTCACTGGGGTTTAACCACCCTTAGCCAGCTGACACCAGGGTGCTCTGTCCTGCCCTGCTTCAGCTGCCCGGGCTGAGGCTGTGCAAACCCTGACAGGATGCCCAGGGTTAAAGCCCCACTCCCCCAGGAGCAGGGGCAGGTCTCTTTGCAGAGAGAGCCTGTTGAAGGTGACAAATCCTGCACTGGGCCAGCCCACAATTGCCCCCAGGGGAAGAGGGGCCAGCTGTGCACCAGCATGGCAGAGCAGCCTAAGGCAGGACCTGCCCATCTGCAGGCCATGCCAGCATCATCAAATGCAGGTGCAAAGCTGCCCATCCTGCCCTGGATGTTTCCACCAGCAGCTACTGGTGCTGAGAAGCAGAAAGGAAGCTTTGAAGGAAGAGATTTTCTGGCCAACAGCTGCCCACAAAGGGAAGCTGTTGGGCCAGTGGGAGTGAGGAACCCTGGCCACACCAAAGTCACACGTCTGCTCCCACTTGGACAAGCTGCCCGTGCCTCTGCCAACCTCCCAAACTTCCCCAGTGTTCAAATTCCTTATGTGGGTCTGCCAGATGCTGTGAGCAGCCTGAACTTTCCTTCCAGAGACACGCAGAACACTGCTGGAAAACACTGGCCCTGCAAACACTTAAAAGGTTTAGGAACTTCTTGTCCTAATGTGTTGCATTAAAGAAACAAAAACAAACCCAAGTCACTCCAGGGCTTTACTTAATCCCTTCCCTGGCTAGGAAATGTGTCTGTAATTGCCATCTGTGGTGGCCTCCTGCTTGTAGCCAGCTCACTTTGTGCTGTGACCATAAAGAAATTGCCTACACAAAGAAACGCTGTGGGCTTTTTTTAACACCATCTCACAACTGTCAGGGAAGGGGCTGCTCTGTTTGGTTTCCTACAGACAGTGAGGTTTCCTACAGGGTGCACCTTGGTTGACCAGAAGGTATTTGTTTTGTCTCCTCTTTCCCTAGGGGTGTGGTTTACTCTCTAACTTCAGTCAAAGGCTATAAATTCTTTTATTTAACCACACTGGCCCTTGCATAACATTTTCCTGTTGCATTATGGCACAATGAGCATGCAAATATCACCACCCTGGGTGTTTGCATCCCTACCACAGGACCTTCCCTGTGGATGGAATGGCTGCAGGAATAGGCAGAGCTGCAGGGCTACAGCACAGGAGGAGTCACCAAGGCCTGCAGAACTTTTTGCTTAAAGGTTGTTTTGGGACAAATCCAAAGGAATCCAGGTGGGCCACCCCTGCTGAGTTGCCCAGTGGCTGCTGGTGCCTGTGGGTGCCAGGCACAATTGGCTGTGCAGGGCTTTATCACCATAATTCTTCTGTACCTCAAAAAGCAAGTGTAGAGCAACACCACAGGATGCCTGAGTGCCACCAAACCACAGGAAAATCTGCGGAGCAAAACCAGATCTAATCTGAATTCCTCTCCTAACCTCTCAGTGTCTGTGCAAGGAGTTCCACCCTCCACTGCCCAGGTGGCTGTGGCTCCTGCCTGCCCTGGGAGCTGGAAATCCAAGGGAAGATCCATTTCCCCCAACAGCAATTTCCACTCATTAAAGCTCTCCCCAGCCCTGTTCCCTGAAGGACACTCAGATATCTCTGCTGCCAAAGCTCACTGACACTCAGATGCTCACTGTGAGGAGGTACCTGACTGCTGCATCCAAGGGAGGCTGACTCCAGTGGTAAGCAGCTGGGAGAAGGTAATTCCCAGCACAGGTCTGGGAGAGGACAGGTGCCCTTTTCAGCTGAAATCTAAGACTATTTTTTTTTTTAATTCCCTCATTTAACTTCCTGATTGCCCAGTCATAAAGCTGGGCTGCACCAAGCTCAAGAGAAATGCCTGGGGACACCTGGCTGCTGCCCCAGTGGTGCCTTCATTCCACCTCCTGCCCACCATGAAACACAGAGCTAAACAGAGGTTCCTGCTCTGGCCACTGCTCCCAGGCACTCCAGCCCAAGCCATCTGCATGGGCAGAGCCCTCTGGGGCTGGAGCAGCTCCCAGCAGGCAATCACACTGCATCCAAGGGTTTGTCAGCTGCATCCCATCCTACCCCTTGTTCTCCCAGCTCCTCCAGATAACTCTAGCTGAGCCACACAGATCCCTGGGCAAAAGTCCTGGGGCCTCACCCTGCATCCTCCCTCCTGGGAAAAGAACAGATCCTCCTTCGTGGTTGATGGATGCACCACCCCATCCTCCTCCATGTCTCCTCCTCCTCCCTGTGCCTGCTCCCTGCCCTCCTTCCCTTTCACATCCTGAAATCCCAGCTAACAGCAATTCCTACATTGCACTAACTACTGAACAGCAACATCAGGGGCTCGGGCATGACCTGTGCCTAGGACAGCTGGGCTGGCTGCTGGCACAGAGACAATGGCCTTTAAGTGACTTAGAGCTGCCCTGCAGAGAAACCTGCAGAGCCAGCAGCTCCTCCTCACACACCTGTGGGCTGCACAACCCCAGCAGCACCAGCACCCAGTGCACACACAGCACCAGGTGCTCCAGCTGGGAGAGAACCTCTGGCAATGGCCAAGCTGAGCAAGGCTCTGGCAGCAAGGGAGGTCCTGGTACAGCCCAGGAACCTTCCCACCAGCCTGCAGCTGAGGGATTCCTGGCTTTTCTAAGATCATGTCAGCAGCCCAGGCACAGCTGATTTACGACCCAGGAGAGATTTCCAAAGCAACAGTGAGAGTCATCACCACCTCTGTTTCTTTGAAAACCTCTCTTCTCCTTCCTTGAGGAGAGGCTTCTCCTCCTGGAGTGAGTGCCATGCAATGGGTGTGGGTCTCCCTGGCAGGGAGCACAGCCCAGTTTGCAGTCTCACGGGGAGCTCCCACAGCTGCCTGCTCCACCTGTGCACAAGCTGTGGGAACCACAGGGGCTCCCTGGTGTCCTGCCAGCCCAGGCCACCACCCAGCTGCACCAGCCACCTACTGGCCCACAGTCTTTGTAAACATGAAACATGCAGCTGGAAATGCCTAGTTCAATGTTTTGCTATTATTTTTAAAATAAAGCTCACCAGGACTCTTTGCCTCACTGACATACACAGGCAGAGGTGTTTCCAGGAGCCATGCTGCACAGGACCTGACAAGAGTGAAGCCTCAAGGGGTTCAGAGCCCCAGGCTGAGGTAGGGAAAAGCAAAGGGTGTGAGATACTTACCTTTGGAGGGGGGAGGTCTGGCAGGCTCTTCTGAGGAGGTGACAAATGCAGTCCTGAGTCTCCATTGGTCAGGGAGCTCTTCTGATCCAGCACTGCAAGGCAGAAACAATTACACAGATGACATGTGGCCTCTCCCAGCAGAGCACTTGCTACCCTGGGCTGTGCTGGAGAGCAGGATGCTATTTCAGTGGGGAGCACAGTGACAATTACAGGCAGGGCTGCAGGGCCACCATGGCATTTCAGGCCATAGCCAGGAGCATGGCACTGGGAGACCCAGCAGAAGAGCTGACCTCTGGTTTTAGGGCATCTTTTTCCTTCTGGAGGGAAAACTGTGAAGGCCAGACTCACTGCTGAGACTGTAAAGGGTCTGGAGAAGCAGCATGGGCAGACACCACCCAGTGCCTGGAAGCCCATGGCAGCTCAGTCCTTGCTAGCTCTGATTCCTGCATGCAGACAGGTCAGTGACTGTGCTCCTCTGCTGCCTTTCCCAAAAAATGGGTCCAGCACCACCCTCTCCCAGGGCAAACTGCAAAGGTGGCTGCTCAGCTAAGTGCACAGTGGCTTATCACAGCCAGCCTGCTCAGCAGTGTGATCACTGCTCAAGGGAGGGCTGCTCTTGAAGCAGCCCAAGCCAAGCCTGTGGCAGCAGAACTGCTGCAGGTGATCCGTGTCTGCCTCTGGAAAGTCACTTTTTCCAAGCAGCTGGGTGCAGAGTGATTCAGTATCTGGAGGGTACATTGAAGGCTCAGAAAACTTGTGTTCAGTCCCCTTCTCTTCCTGGGTGGCCTCAGTGAGTGCCCAAATCCCATGACCTCTGAGATAGTGCAATGATGGATGTACCCCCTCCTTCCCCAGCTACACAGCCAGCATCACAAATCACAGACTGTTCCCTTACTGGGGTGGGAGGGAAGGAATATTTTTCTCTAGACAAGCATTAACATTTTGCAGGTGTCCTCTGATAAAGATGCCTCTCTAAAAGCTGCATTTTGAAGAGGATTTAGAAGGAAGGAAAAAGAAAAAACATCCAAAATCCTGCTGAAATTCACATCTGTACTAACTGTTACTTCTCTCTGTTCCTTGTAAAAGTGAATGTCACCTGGCATTTGGGCTCAGAGGATCACTGTGGCCACACCAGGAGCCCTTCACAGCAGTCCTACCTCCCAGACTCCTGCCCCTTTGTGCTGACTTCCAGGAGGAGATGCCTTTGGCCCACTGAAGAGCCCTGTGGACTTGGGTAGAGACTTGCTGCATCTCTCAGGTAAATGAGATCCAGTAAATGATGGTGCCTTCATCACCCAGCACAGGGAATTCAATTACTGGGGCACAGGAAAGCATCTCAAAAGCTGTGTCTGTTCTGCTTAAATCCTTACCAATGGAATTGCAAGTAGATACGAGGAGCAGGGAAATACATTTTTGTGCAGAAATTGCATATTTTAAAGTTTGGAGAATTATTTTTTTTTAAAGTGACTTTTGGAGCTGATGGGCTTTGGAAAGCATTTCACCCTGTGCTGCTGGAGCACAGCTGCTGGGGAAAGAAGCTCTGCAGAGCAAGAGAGGTGCTGTCAGCTCAGGCACAGAAGTGTGGTCCCCAGTCCCATTACAGGCATGGAATTGCAGTAAATAAAAGGGACAGAGGGAGTTGTGTCATCACTGGAAGATCAATATCACACCAGTGGGCACTTGGGCTCCCTCCATCCACTCAACCTGAACCTGCAGGCACTTCCCCATCCAGTCACAGAGGCAGGATCAGGGCTCTACACCCAGCTGCACACCTGTGTCTCACTGACTTCAGCATTCCCAAATAACTCTGCAGTTTCACTTGGAATAGGGAAGTTGTTGAAAACAGAAAGAGAGAAGTGCCAGGTCCCACAGGGAGTGGCTGAGTGGGCAGGGTCATGGCCTTGATAGGGAAAAGTCTGAAACAAAAGAACCACCTCTAAAAATAAATTGTCTGAAACTTTCCCTGTGTTTGAGCATGGTGGATCAGTGCAAGCTTTGCTTTATCCACCCAAATGAGAGCTTATATAAAGAGATGTTTCTGCTGCTGCTCAGCTGCTGGGAGGGTGTGTGATCCCATTATAGAGCATTACAGCATCACCCAGAGGGCCCTGTCTGGAGGTCACGCTGGGGCTGCACGTGTAAGCTGGGAGGACATCCTGTCTTCAGAGGCATTTGAAGTTAGCCCAAGTTTGGCTGCAGGTGGTTTAAAAAAAAAATCAAACCAAATAAACAAAAAAACCCACCACAAAGAAATGAAACCAAAACAAACAACTGTGGAAGTGAGACAAGCCCAGCTATTGCAGGACCAGCACACCAGCAGCAGGCTGCACTGATGAGTCCTTGTCTCATCCCTCTGCACTGGAAACTCTGGGGTAGGACCAGCCCCTGACTAGGTGTGCATTTAAAAAATGTGTGTCACTAATTCTCTCACTCCATGCAATTATCAGCAACCTCTTTCACGGTGAACTTCAAAGAGGAAGAACATTTTTAGACAATTACGTTCTTTGCCGTGTTACAAATCCAAAACCTGGGAAAACTAAATTGGAAATGAGTATTTCACCAAGGTTTGATTTCTCAGCTTTTACTCTGCAGAGCTCTCACACCCCTGGGAGATGAAGGTGCTCTGCCCCTGCAGATGGTGAGGGCTGAGCCCAAACTCACCTACAAGGCTGTGACAACACGGCCCCTCTGGGCCAGGGCAGAGCAGCACAGCAAACCAGAAATACACTTTCAAGGTCTCAAAGATGCAAAAATGACTTGTTTTGTGGCCAAAGAAAGCATGAAGGCTTCCTTGAATATTTCAGGCACTGGAGCTTCAAGCCTTAGAAGGCAACATTTTTATCCCAAAATAAAGACCTCCAAAGTGCTACTTCCAGGAATAACCTCACAGTGTTGGCAAGGACCACTATTTCCAAGGGAATGTTATGAAAATGGCCCTTCCACAACCAGCAGCTGCTTCAGCCCTCAGAGCTGCCAGAGCAAGGCTCTAACCCTGTGTGCCTTCATCATCCCTTGAGACACGATGAACCCATTAATCTTCAGCTCCCTACCTTTGTCTTGTTTCTCTTGGTCACCCTGCTGTTTATGGACTGTCACTTTGTTCATGTAAATATACTCCTCATCACCACCTGCAAACAAAGGGAAAAGTGAACTCTTTACCCACATGCTGCTTTCACACTGCTAGGTTTCTCCAAAGGCAGATGTAAAAAGTGTCTCTGCTGAGCACATTTGGAGAGAGCATGTTGGTTGAGGCAACATGCAGGAAAAACCCCAAGTAATAATAAAAAGCAGAAAAATTAAGTGCTTTATGGTCAGGAAATTCCTTAAGTTAAAATTTCTACTTAAACATTAACTTGGCCAAACAGTACATCCTGTGTATCTTACAAAGTGGATTAAATAAACTTAAGGTTTAATAAGGAAAACAGAAAGGATCAGGAATCTTGGGAATCTTTTGCTTGTAAAGCTGGACACATAACTATAGTAATTTTACATAAACAATTAGAGGTCACTGCAAAAATAAACTCAGTTTCATTTTCTCCTTCTAATTTTCATGTCTCCCATTCCCACCAGCTGCCAGGAAAATGTTGCTTCATACCCCGTAGCAATTCCCATGACAGCCCACCACCCCAT
The DNA here is from genome assembly GCF_027477595.1 of Haemorhous mexicanus. Lineage (NCBI taxonomy): Eukaryota > Metazoa > Chordata > Aves > Passeriformes > Fringillidae > Haemorhous > Haemorhous mexicanus. The sequence continues at coordinate 34,752,658 of NC_082347.1, forward strand.
CCTTGGTTTTCCTCATCCGTACCACTGGACTTGGTGTAGACTTTCAGAAGGTCAGACAGGAAGCTCTTCTTCACCACAGCAGTGCTGCTCAAGTTCTCCTTGTCCAGTATCCTCAGAAAATCCTCAAGTTCTGTGAGCAGCTGCTCGAGAGCTACAACAGAAACAGAGACAACTGTTGGCAAAGCAGCTGGGTGGTGTGTCAAAAGAGGATATATGTTAATTCCATGACTTCCAAAATCCTTTGCTTTTTCTGCCCAGGAATAGTTCATATTTAATTTTCCAGCTTGAACTCGGCCTCTAGCTTTGGAAAGAAAGTCGGTCTCAGACCAAAAAATCTCCAATTTCCCTTAGTCTGTTCACACATCAGTGAAATCCCATGTAAATACCTATTCTTCTTCCATTAGGACTTCTTGCTCAAGCAAAGACAACCTGAAGAGATTTTGAGCATTGGGGCTGAGATTACAGGAAGGCAGCTTGCAAGGTTTTGATACATGCACCTTGAGTCCTGGCAAATATCATTCAAACCTCATGTGGCTTGGGACCTACCAAAAATCCTGCTTTTTGCTTCTTCTTCCTAAGCCTCCTCCTAATCTGGGAGAGATTGGGCCCTGGTAGTCTGGTGTAGCAGGAGGTGTCTTTGCCCATGGCAAGGAAGCTGGAACTCAATGATCTCTAAGGTGTCCTCCAGCACAAACCCCTCAACAATTTTATGTTTCATTCCACCATTATTTCTCTGTCTGTATTAATTTGAAAATGTCTCTGTGTGTATTCCAAAAAGAAAAGAAAAAAGAACCCCACCTCCCCTCATCCATAAATCACAATCCAGTAACTTCTCAAGCCACCTTTCTTGGGCAGTGACCACAGACCCACTGTATCACAAGGCTCAGCAGCATCTCTCAGAGCCTCAGGAAGCCCTGCTGCACCCAGGACACCCCTGCACACCCCAAGCAAGCAGCTGGGACAGGCACTGCCCAGCTCAGCCGGGCTAATGGGTTTGTTTTCCTCCTGAGGAGGTGCTGCACAGCCCTGCCACCAACAAATCACTGCTCTGACAGGGCTCATGCTGGAGCAACAGACTCTTAATTGCTTGCTTTTGTTCACACCAGTTTATCGCAGGGTAATTAGCAGCAGGGGCAGGAGGAGGAAATAACAGAGCATTGTGTGGAGGGAGGAAGCGCGGGCAAGAACGACAGCGTGTGGGAAAGACATCCCAAACCCAGCTGGGACTGTTCCTCCCCTCTGGAGGCTCCCCTGCTGCCCCTCTCCATGGCTCCCTGGTGCTGAGAAGCTGCAGAGGTGGGCAGTGAAGCTTGGCTTTGCCACCACCACCCTGCAAGCCAGGCAGTGACCCCTGAGCACTCCAGCTGGGAGCTTTGGGATAACTTGAGTGGGGCAACGCTCCCTTCCCTGTACTTACAGCATCCCCAGACTGCTGATCCATGGAACCCCTGGGAGTCACAGCTCACACCCACGAGCTAGGAACGTGTTAACACTTTGGATTCAGAATACAGAGCATCTGAGCAGTTCTAGTTAAAGAGCTACCACATTTAAGGTCACAAAGAACAGGTTTTTAAAGGCAAGAGAAAGCCATCACCTTCCTACTGATCCATCTTTAGCTACCAGGCAACCTTCCTGGGGTAAATGCATGTTAGAAGATTGATAAATAAATAACACTGTAAAGGTTTATGTTGCTAGCCATTCATTGAAAAAATTTGGTACTGCTCTCAAACTGAATTAATCTTCAGCAGACTGACTGTAAAACAGCCTAATGACTCCAGATCAGTCAATAACAGCTCCAGAGGAACCAGCTTGTAGTTATTCACAGTTCACTGTATATCCTCTACACCAAATCAATTCTCTTCTGGTCTGATTTAGGACCAGCAGGGAGTGGAAAACACCTGCATCATGCTGTGTTAACTCAAAGGTCTTTGCCAGCTTCTGTTTTGCCCAGAGAAAACAAGAATCACCTCAAGAAACAGAGGCTTTTTTTTTTCCCCCCCATAAGCTGTGAGGAAACAGGTAGCATTTGCTGATAACACTTTTGGATGCCAATAAGCAATGAATGGTGTCAAACCTACTCACAACTGGCTTCTCTAAAGCTTCAGGGACCCTGTTTCTTCCAAGTTTGAGGAAACTCCCCATGGTAAATCACAGCCTTGCTATACTCATCTGCTTCAGTGGCCCACCTCAGAAAACTCAAACTGAGGTCAGGTCCTGCTGGTCAGGCCAGCTGCACATGACATTGATGTGTCAGGGATGATACCAGAAACAACAGCACCCAGGACACCTAACCTTAATCTGAAGCTTCAGAAGCAGCTGCCCATGTGGATGTCACAACAGGGGGTTTTCAGGGAAGGGGGTACAATTCCCATTCCCTCCTCCACCCCCAGACTGCAGAAAATGAGTTTATTCTTCTCCCAGGCATCCACAGCAAGCACACACACAGGGCTGAGCCCTTATGAATAGCAGAGCCCATACAGTAGGTTACATTTTCCAGCCCACCAAAGCTGAACTCAGCTTCCAGTGACTCAAAGCAGCTCATTTAGGATGTGATCCTGGGGCTACAGAGGTCAGTGGAAAGACTCTGTCAGACCTCAATGGATTCAGACTTCAGGGACTCAAGAGAGGTTAATTCTGTTCTTCTTCTGCAAGAAGCAGTCTATAAACCATCTGCTTCTATGCAAGAATCTCCCTGACTTCAGCTGGATATTCCCAATCCAAACCTGATACCTGCAGAAAAAACCTCCACTGACCATTCATTCTCCCCTACCAGAGGGAGAACAAGCTAATACTTATCAGAGACTGATGAGTGTGAGAAGTAAAAGGAATTATTACTGATAGGGTCTGTAAGATCCTCTGGGCAAGCCACTATCACAGCAGGTCCCAGCAGTAGAAACAATTGAGAGTCCTTGTGCATTAAAGCATTTCAGGATTCTGATTCTGTGACTTCTTCTGGAAGTCACTCCTTGATCTCAGCTAAAGACCCATCATGCTGTGCTGGTGATGTATGGCTGTACCACACTCATGGCAAAACCAGGCTGGTGGCTTTTCAAAGAGCCTGAAACAAATGGTTCTCCCTCCAAGCTGCATGGTTTTGCTCTCCTTATCCTAGCAGTTTAGAAATGACAGCACATAAAGAGATGGTTCCTGCTCTGCAGGGGAATAGTTACAGATCCAAGGAACATATTTGCAAAATGGTATGGCTGTGAGCAGTAGGATGAGAGATCAGAAGTAGACAGAAGCCTAAGTCATAAGGCAGAGAAATTCTCAGATGCTTTTCTGAAACTTTTTTCCACTGCTCTTCTCAACTCCCATAGCACTTCTTTGTGACTTAAGTAATATTTCTGGCACCACCTCAAACAAAGGCCTTCACAGATCTTACCAAAATTCAGCCCCTTCACAGAAAACAAGGATTACCTCTAAGGTTTAGATTGTCAGAAAAATTAAGAGGCTTGGCCAAGGTCACTGTGAATACCTGCCCTGAATCCAGTCCCCTCAAGCACCAGGATATGACTGGCTCCAGTTCCCTAAAAGCATGGCCACAGACCTGGGGTACCATCAGAAATCACAGCACAGCTCTTGCCATGTTCTGCTCCATGGCAACAGACAACAGCAACTGGATAAACCCTGCAGGAATTTCTCAACACGTGATGGAGAGAGGCACAGGAGCATCACACAATGGGGAATTTGAGTGATTTGCATCTGCAGTGAGTGGATGAACATCACTGAAAGGATGGTACTTTGAAATACATAGAAATATCACATCTTTACTGATGTAATAAGGACTTTCAGGGGTGGGGGTTACAGTCAGAATTACCAGCTCCTTCTTCTCGCATGCCCTTCACTGGATGATGAGATATGTTCTCCCTTCTTTTACTCCAAGACAATGCAACCCATTTTACAGAAACCCCTGGGCTGCCCCTGAGCACCACAGGCTCTCTCAGTTTGAAGGCTGCAACTCCAGTTGCAGCAATGAGCAAAGAGATGCTTTGAACACGGATCTGTTCCAACAGCAATTCAGTGGCAGCAGGACAGCACTGAAAAGGGCTTCTTTTGGCAGGAGTCTGTGCCTTTCTTTGCAGACTGAAAGTCCCTTGCATTGCAGCAGTGTCTATCCTAGCTCATGAGAAGCTAGAGCCAAAAATGAAACAGCTTGCAAAGCCCTCATTGAGGAAGCACATTCCTTGCAAAAGAGCTGCCAATTTTGCCTGACACCAAGGTCACTGAAAGGTAAATGACCATTAAACTAGATTATAAAAGCCATTCCTACCAATAACCACTGATCTCTGTCATGGTGCTACAATAACAACCCATGTCTACATCTAATTACTTCATGTCTTGGCCTTATGAGGAAATGGGAAGACAGGCTCTGAATGAACTTTCATTCAAGTGTTTCAGTAGCCACTAGGCAGGATTGTATTAGACCTTTTAATCTAAATTCAATTACTTATTTTATCAAGGTAGAGGGGCCCCAGCCACGGACAAAGAACTGTAATGAGATATATACTCAAAGACAAGCTCTTTCCTCTGCTGAGATGAGAGGTGAAAGATAAGGAGTATCATTTGCTAACAGGAAACTAAGGCATTGGGAGATTAAGTGATTGGTCTAAGGATATGGGCATATTCTTCAGCAGAATATAAACTAGCTTTCCCACATCCCAACCTGGGGATTGTGTTTCCAACCCCCCATCCATGGATCCCAAAGTGCTGAGAGATATTCCACCCTCCTGCCCAAAGCAGAGTCTGGGTTTGGTACTTTTGGCTTCACCCTTCCCTCCTGGAAGGAGCTGGGCTAAGCTGCTGACAAACAACTCCATTCAGGCACCAAGTAAATACCTGCAGTCTGTGCCCTGCCAAGCTTCCTGCTTCAAAAATCCTGGAAACTCCAGAGACAGTACAACTGGGAACAGCATTGTGAGCCTTGAAAAAGCCAGCCCCAGGAGCAGAGGGGCTCCTGAGGAGTATCCTGAGGTACCTGCCCACACCCAGCCTCCCCAGACTGCCTCCACCATGCACGGCATCCCATGGCAACCTTTCAGCTGCCATTTCCCACTGCCCAGCCCTGGCTGGCAGCACTGGGATTCCCCAGGGGCTGCTTTGGCAGACAGCAGCTCCTTTCTAGCCCTGCTCTCTTTTTTCCTCTGCTGCACAAGATGAATAGGGCAGCTGAGGAGCGTGCAGAGAGGACAGGCAGGCACAGAGGCAGCATTCAGGCTGCTGAATAGCAAGTGCTGTCAGAGGAGCAGGAGGACCCAGCCCAGGCCTCCCTGGCTAATTTGGAGTTTTACAGTAACAGTTGGGCTTTGCAAGAGGGAAAAGTCACCCACGGTTACAGCTAGAGAAGGCCATTCTCCCCAGCTGTGAGGAAAGGCAGATGTGTGGATGGTGACAGCTGTAACAGCTGGATGACCCCTACACTGGGCCACCTTCCAGAGCAGCAAAGCAGATCCTTCCTCAGGCAAACCAGCCCTCCTCACCCTGCTGGCTGCAGGGTCGTGCAGAGGAGCAGTGATGGAAAGGGAGCAGCAATGCTTTGGCTCCTCTGCAGGGGATGCAGCTCCTCTGCCCTGCTCCAGATGCTGCTGGCTTTGGCAATGCAGGGCAGGGAAGGACAGGTGGCAGATGGTTCATCCAAATACACTGAGAAGCAGCAAGGTCCCTGTTGAATCCCAGAGAGCTGCTCCTCTGGAAAGCATCCCCATCCCACTGCAATCCCACCAGCATTCACCCAGGGTGATGAGCAGAACAAACCAGGTGTGTGCAGACTAAGGCACTCTGAGTGACATCAGGTTTACCACCTTGGTTTTGACCATCAGAAAAAACTATTTTCTTGTCACACTTTCTCCTGTAATGACTGGCTAGGCTTCCATCTTCTTGGTTTTCATGGGAAGAAAATAAAAAGCCCAGCCCACTGTTGTCTCCAGTTGAAAAGGTTTCTTTTACCCACAGAAAAATAATTATGAATATACAAATAATTGTAGAAGAAAAGAAATCTCCCCACAGCAAAATGAGAACTGCTGTGTTTTTCAAAGGAAAACCCACAAAAACCCCCCTAAGCTTCTGGAAAACAATGAACTTTCTTACTGGAGAATCACTGCTAGATTAAACAAAACAAAAGGCAAAATTCATAATCCTCACACAAGCTAAAATCCCTCAAAATAAGAAACTGTAAAACTGGAGAACTCCTCTCAGAGTATTCCTAATAAGCCAGACAAGTGCCAGACAGCTATGACCACTGTCACAAAGCTGTCTGATTTTTAGACATAATGAGTGCTCACAGGGAAGAAAGAAAGAAAAAAACCCCACCCAGACTGTTCCATTAATGCACCTAAAACCCAGCACCGCTTGGATTCACACTCCTTGGGAGCACTAGCCTGGTCTTTGTTGCAAAGTATGATTCATGGAAGGACAGAGGCAAACAATGTGTTTGGCTGGCTGTGGGCTGTGAACTGCACAGATGAACCCAAGCAGCTCTGCGTGGGCTGCTCTGGAAGTTCCAACAAGACTCGCATTGAGAAGGGGCAGCTCTAACCCAGGAACTCTGAACTTTAACAAAACGGCAGCAGAAAATGCACACAAAGCTTTTTTCAGTGAGCTGAGCAAACAACAGACTCCTCTTCCCTCCACTGGAAGGTGGGAAACAGCATCCAAGAAAAATTAAGAAAAAAAAAAAAAAAAAGAAGGAAGAGAGAAGAGAAGCAAGACATGAAAATTACCGTGTCACATGGAGATTTTAGTGAGCACTCCTGCATTTTACTGCCATATTGATCTATTATAACACAGAAAAGTTTGGGTGGGAAGGGACCTTAAAGATCATCTGGTATGCAATGGAGGGTGTATGTTTGTCACTTCACAGGCAGCACAGTGCTGTGCTTCTTTGCAAAGGGTCTCAGCCTCTCCATGACAGAGCTACTGGTGAGTCACTGGAGGTTCCCCACTGCCAAACAAATTTGCTGGATGACATCTGAGAGGAGCTGGCCCCTCTTCTTTTGGCCATCAAACTCACAAGGCCCCCAAAGCTGTGCTAGGCTACAAACTGCAGGTCTGTGCTCAGTGATGCTCACAGCCTCAGCAGATGGGAACAAATCACAGAGTGCCATGGAAAACCATGCCGGGACCTGGGGTGGATCAGAGGAGTGCCACATCCACACTGTGCAGGGCACCAGGTCACACACAAGTTGTGTAACACAGTAACTCCTGCTGGGACAGGACCCAGCCAGGAAAACAGAAAGGAAGCAACTAAAGAAACATCAGTGCAGTAGTCGAGAGGGTAAGTCATGATCCTTCCAAATTAAATTGTCAACTAAAAAAGTTGCACCAAGTCAGGCAGAGCAGAACATTAAAGACAACACTGTTTTTAAGGTAAATATCCCCCAGAGCAGGGTCTGGTGGGCTCCTTTCCCAGTGGGGAGAAAAACAATCCCAACAATTTTTACAAAGCAGAAATCACGTCTGCTGCCAAGCCCCAGAGCTGAATCCTAGACAGAGACACCATTTCCTGGGAAGCTGCCTCCACTGATTCCCTTCTGCCCCCATGACCTTTCCTGCTGCTTTTCCCCCTTACTCCTTCAGTTTCCAGCTAGGATTGGTGGTTGGCTGGTTTGGGTTTTCTCTGCCTTGTGAAGGGCTGCTCTCCTCTCCATCATTCTGTGGGGATGACTTCACTGGAGGGGTTGGTCACCATCTGACCTGCACTCAAAGCCCATCTGCTGTTTGCTGGCTCATGCCACGCACAGCTGTGCCCAGGAAGGGGCTACCAAGAAGTGGCTGATCAAATGGAACAGCTGCCTTCAAGAAAAAGAAACAGGCAAAACACTCAACCAAATGCCACAAACACACAGGGCTCCACTGCTGGAACCTTGTGCAAGAAGGCATCCCACAGCTGCCTGCTCAGCACAGCCTTGCTGTCCCCTGCCTTAACGCAGCCCTTGCTCCATGAAGGGGGCAACATGCTCCCTGGACCTCACCTCAGGTCTTTGCCAAGGCTCCTGGAGCACGGCTTTAGTCAAAATGCTGTGGCAGACTTTGCCTCATCCCTGCTCATCACTCTGCAGAGGAAAGCACATTTCCATCCCTGTGCACATTGCAGAGCAGCAGCAGAAGAGAGGCACACAACATCCCCAATGCCTGCTGAGCCCACAGCCACGGGACCTCTTTCCCATGGAAAAAGGAAGCCTGGCATACCTCATTCCCAAAGCAGAGAGTGAGAAAATGCAAGGTCCTGGAGAGATTAACTCTCCCAACCATGGTGAGTGACAGCCCTGGAACAACACCCATGGTTTGTGCCACTTCCATACAAATAAAGGAGGTTAACTGCCAAATATATTTAGAGATGGATTTCTCTCTCCCAGGCAAGACACAAATGAAAGGAAGCTGCCAGATACACATTGGGTTGTGCTGCTTTTTTTTGAGAGAGGACAAGCGCACACACACACACACACACACACATGCACACGCCCTCCTAAGGCCTCATATCAAAGCATTTTCCCACCATTCTCTGTTGATTTAATGGCATCACTTCTCCAATGAACAATAGGAACACAGCAGAAGGGGAAAGCAATTATGTTTGAGAAAGCAAAAGCAAGAGCTCTGGGGTCAGAGAGAAAGACAGACACACAGCCCTGGAGTCCCCAGTCTTTCCCTGCTGTTTCCTCTGCAGAAAGGGCTTTTCAAGCCACGCTGCCCACAAGAGCCAGGGCTGGGTCTCTGTGTCTGCCTCTGAAAAGCAGAATGACCACACCAGGCTACTGCACTAGTGCAGGGGCAGAACGGGTTTTTTAAGCACCCTGAGTGTATCAGGGTAGGCTGGCAGAGCCTACAGCAACATCATTATTGATTGCTAGACTTCTTTCTTAATAATCTTGCTCCATCCCTTGTCCAGCATGCAGTCCTTATCCATCCTCCTCCAGGTAATCTGGAAGCCTAAACTCCAAGAGGGAGGATCATGCAGCTGAGTAACAGAGCAGTGTGCAAACCAGAGGTTTTTTCTTTGGAAATCTGGTGTTTTAATTATCAGCAGAGAAAAGTGCTAAAATCCCCAGTCCCAGTGCTCCCCCCAGAAAAAATCCCCTCCCCCCTTGCAAAATTCCCCCATCTGTTGACATCACTAAGGACCAGAGTTCACACTCCTCCCTAACAAGAGTCAAAGCAAACCAGTGCTCACTACACTTCAGTTTAGGGTTATGAAGCATAGAAAGACAAGCTTTAGTAATTGTACAATGAGGTCAAACTACAAACCCCCTCCTGCCATGAGTCACCACTGCTCAGGGAGCTCCTCCCAAGAGGAATCCAACATCTGCCCCCAAGGGAGGCCACAGCTCCCACCCACCACCCTCCCACGTGTGAGGGGAAGGCACACCTGCCAGGTGACCTGGGGACACTCCTCACTCTTGTATTCCAGAGAGGCCACCTTTAGTCCTCTCCCACAGCTCCAAAATGATATTTCACTAAGTCAGGGTGGCAGAGCAGCCTCCCAGGAACAGGCAGCTCCCCTGTTTGCTATGGATTACCAAGGCAGCTGGGCACCACACGAGATGTTTCCAGACACGTGCGCCCTGTTAGGAAACACCAGTCTTGTCCTAATGCTGCAGTGATGCCCAGAGAAAGAAAGGCTCTGCCCTGCTTCACACCCCAAACACCACTTTCATCACTCAACAGGTTTTCAAATGGGATTCAAATCTCTGGTGCCATTTTTTTTTTATCTGTGTTATTGATTCCTGTTGCCAAGAAACTCCCAAATACATTTTCTCCATGGAGCTTCTTTGATCAATACTCAAAAAAACAAGCATTGGTGGCCTTGAGAAAAACAAGTGTCATTCATGGAGAGGATGCTCAGAAGAGAACCTCTCCCAGGCCACCCAATTTATGCAATGGCTGCACACACATTAAATTTCCAACACAGGCCCATCCACGTGACAGAAATGTGTCCTACCAAAACACAGGTGTGGCATCACCTGGAGACCACAGGAGCTGCACAGCACAAGTGGCAGGAGGAGACACATGAGCTCCCACTTGTCTCCCCACAGACCCAGGCCCCACGTGGTGTGACCTGACTCATGGAGCACGGACCAGGGAAGCCACAGACATTTCCCTGCTGAGATGAACAACTGCAGTGACCAAATGGAGGGGGCTCCTGGCTTGACTCATGGGGACAGCCCTGCTCCCCTGCCCATGCATGCTTTACTGCATGGGGGAACCTTTTATAAGGTAAGATAGAGATAAGCACTCAAAATTCTGCCAGGACCAGCCCGTGGTCAATAAACCTTGATTTACCATCTGCACCCTGAGCTAGAGCTCATCTCCACGCAGCAGCAAGTCAGGCTCACAGAGATGCCCTGGGGGAAGAGGAGGCTCAGGACAAGACCACCCCATGGCACCTCTGCCACCCTCCCCAGCAGAGCCTGGCAGGAGCCCAGGGGGGCTGATGCAGAGGAAAACCAGGACAGTGACCTGCATTTCATTTTTTTCCACGTGAGTTGGAAAACTTCTCTCTTTCTATCCTGACTGTGAGGCATGGGAAATGAAAGACAGCTCTTAAAACAGCAAAACAACCATTTACGGGATAAAAAAGATTTTCTTACTTTGTCTGTCTTGCACTTTGTTTACATGAATGAGAGCCAGTTATCCAGACTGGGAACAATACTCTGAATTAAACCTCTGAAACCCATTACATAAATATGCCAAAAGTATCACTAATCCTATCACAGATTTAAAAGTTAGATCATTATTTTCATTTACCATCTCAGCAGAAAATTTGTGACAAGAAACTGCTGATGAACGAGTTCAAGTCTTTCCAGCAAATTCAGCTTCCTTGGAGCTTTTCTAAATGCACTTTTGACTCTTTCATCCCCCTCTTAACACACTTTGGAGGCATCCCTGTAGCTTGGTAATAAGCTAGCCATGCTGGCACTTCTCTTTTCTCAGCATTACATGCTAATAAACACTTTTGTCACCCCTGGTACCCAGGGATCCTCTGTGGAGCAGTGGTTTGGGACCAGCAGCTCGTGCCTGGCTCCCTGCAGCTGGGGCAGGCCACACCACCCTCCCTCCAAACCACACTGCTGTGCTTCCCATCCAGAAAATGAATGGAATATAGCTCAGCACGGGCACTAGTGAATTAATAACCCTTAATGAGAGTAATAACTTGAGGAACTCTCTGTTGACTCAGTGCTAAGTGCAGCCTGGCCAGTCCAGCACCCTGCCTGCAGCGCTGGCAGCAGCTCAGTCAGGACACCAGGAGCATCCTGCCCACAGGAGCTGCCCTCAAGACAGCTCTCTAGCACTCACAGGCATGAAGAGATGCACATCCTCACCAGGGCCAGCTGGTAAGGCACAGCCAGCCTTCCTGCCCTGCAGAGAAAACTGCTGGCCATTCAGCTTGAGGGGCCACAGAAAAAGAGGAGCAGTACATCTTGGACATGGCTCAAGAGAGATCCCAGGCTGCCACTGCAAACCTCTGCTCAAACTTTTGTCTTTCCTTCCACCAATTCTGGGCTTGATCCCCAGCCCCAAAAGCAAAGCCACAGAGCCTTTGAATCTTCTCAGGTTAAGAAAGACACAAGGATTGCTTCTGTTGTGGTTTGTTGCAATTTCCTTTGCTTTACTGCTACCTGCTCAGCATTTCTAGGAAAGAAACAGGCAGATAAAGGAAAGACAAATGACTGGGAAAACACTCCCCATTTCTAGGACTAGGCATGTTTTGTTGCAGAAGACAGTGAAAACAATAAAAAGTGTGGGCATTTGTAAGATAAAATATCAATACAGCTGATTTAACTTGTTTGTTTCAAGAAAAGAGACAAAAAATAGAGGGGGCAGAAGGATCCCTGGGGCAGTTGTCCTCTCATCCTTACTTCCAAGGTGATGGATCCTTAACTGAAGGGATTTGAATTCATCTCTGGAGGCTGCTTCACCTCCTCATGTTGCTACAGAGGGTAAAAAGCACCAGCTCTCCCACCTCAAACAGCAATTGGGATGTAACTACCACTTGTCTCTTTTGATTCCACTGAAAACTTCTGCATGTTGTGGGGCATAGTCCTTCATCACCTTTGGTCACAGAGTAAACCAGACAATCTTTTGTTTCTCCCAAAAGAAGTTTCTTTCAGGCACTCACCCCAATTTCTCTCACACTGACACCAGGAGGAGTTTGCTACCAGCCCACACCACCTGTGTGACAAACTGCCCAAAGGAGAGAGGTGCTTGGCCTGGCACCAGGGGCAAAGGGCAGGGAGCAGTGACCAACTCCATCTCAGCCTTCAGCAGGGACATCTGCCACAGCCACCAGGGCAAGCTGCTAAGCAGGTCACACACTGCACAAGCTGCAGATAAAAAACACAGGCACAAGAACTGCCAAGCTCTCAAGGGCTGCTCAGGCCACCAAACTCCTTCCTCATGGCACTCAAGAAATGTGCACTCTAAATTTCCTCTCCATTTTGAGTAACACCTGTCTGAATTTCCATGTGGGACATGCCAACTTATGCTTCCACAAATTGCCCTTCCTGAGGGGCAAGGAAAGTGCAGGAAACTGTTTCAGAGAAGTAGAAAACAAACTGGACCTATGGGATCCTCTCAGCAACAAAATAATACATTTCATTTTCCCTACCCATGATTATCCATCCTTATCCAGAGTTCTTTGGAGGCAGTGCTCCAGCACATTTCACCCACACCCTTTGTGCTCAGGTGCTGGGAGCAGCATCTCAGGACAGCACAGTGCTCAGGAGCTCTGCTACTGTAAGGAAATCCATCAAACTGCACACTCAGCTTGGGCAATGCTTGGTTTGTCCTGCAAACCTGAAAAAGGCTCCTGTGCATTAAATATTCCAGAGATTTTGCAAAAGTCCACTTTCTTCACTTGCCCTTCATCACAGGCAGCCTCTTAGGCCAAAGCACATGACTCCAGTGATGGGGCTGATAACCAAAGCCTTGGCAAAGGTACACACACTCAGCACTCACTGATGCTCAGACTGGTTCCACCAAGTTGTATTTTCTCCCCTAACACATCTCTCTGCACCCAGACCTCTGCTTGCACCTCGGCCATCACACTTGGCAGATTTTCTGCCCTGTGTGAGGTGCTGCAGGAACTTGCTCTCCTGGCTGACACAAGGCACTCTACCTTCCTCACATGAGTCAGCAGGCAGCAACAGGAGAGCCATTCTTTGTACTTGGAAAAGAATTGAGTGATTTTGAAGCAGTGGAATGTTTTGGACAGCATGAGGGCTTCAGAAGAGGCTGCATTATGAGAAGCAAACTTCAAAAGGATAAGTGACAAGGCCAGAGTGTTTGTGGTGCCTGAGGAAGTAATTAGAATTTAAAAGGGACACAGATTGGACAAGTACACTAGGCTAAGAAAGATGAACTGATGCCAAAAAAGTTTCTTTTGCTTTCCCAGCTCTCTCTAGCCCACATTAGAAATGCAGTTTCATGAACACCTCTGTCTCAAAACATTTTTACAGAAAACCCTTGCAGTTGTTGAAAACATGAGAAAGATGCCACCATCAAAAGCTAGATGCCTCCTGCTCCCATTTATCTTCTCAGCTTATTAAAAGCTGTCTTGCTTTCATCATTCCCAAAGAGGAGAGGGTTTCTGCAAACCCCTCTGAGACAAGACATTTCTTAGACAAGGGGTTTTATATACAGCACAGTTTATCTTCCTTCATTGCAGGGTTGGATTTTTTTTTTTTTTTTTTGTCTTTTTAAGCAAAGGCTTCAAAGGCTTGCAGGGTGAGTGACCTGCCAGGTCAAGAGCACTGCTCCAACTGGAGAGGTGTGAGTTTAGTCAGAGATCAAACTGCACACAGAACTTGGTGGTTTCCAGTCACCGAGGATCATTGCTAAATTTCTGCTGCTTTGAGATCTCTGCTGTGGAAGCTTTGAACCAGTGATTCAAACAAATGCAAGGCTGCAACACAGCAGAAATGTCTGTTCTGGTTTTCCCCAAAAAACTGAAGCAGCTCACAACAAACTCAGCATTTAGTCCCTTCCACCAGGAGGTCTCAACACTTCTGGGAAAGCAAGGGCCAAAACTAGAGGTCGGCAATAAACTCCAAGGGCAGAAGTGCAGCTTTAGAGTGAAGCCAAAGTTGGTGATCCACCAGGGCCATTTCTCCCCACCACCTGCTCTCTACCTGAAGACATTGATACCCCATCTTCTTGAACTTTTTCCCTACAGTAGAGACTCAACAGTTCATATTCAGACAGTGGCAGAGACAACTAAAATGAGTCACCATCTCTGCCAAGTCAGACAGAGCCCTGTTGTGTGCCCAGGTGCAGGTGAGAGATGGTGAGTCAGGCTGGAGGAATGAGCTCCAGCAGCACACCTGGCACAGCCCGGCCGCCCCATTCCCAGCTCGGTGGGTCACTGCAGCTGAGGCTCTCCAATTGCTCATCTGTCAAGAGGGCAAGGAAAAAAAGATTGCTGGGAGTTTGGCAGGCGTAAACAGGCTTCCAGTAACACTTTGAGGAAGCTCACAGGATGTCATAACACAAAGTATTTACTGAAAATTGTCTCGGCATTCAAACGTTCTTTTTGTATTTAGTTCAAGCTGTGTTGGATTCCATCTGCCTCAGGCTTGTGGGTGCAACCATAATCCCAACAGAACAAAAGTTTCACCCTATGATGTCACTTATGCCCACAGGTTTCATGGGGACTTTCTTTCCCAAGCTCCTGACTCAGTTTTGAGGGAAAAAGAATGATCTTTGTACAAATGCAGCTACTCCTCACAAGAAGGTCTACAAAGGGTGCCACACTTTGGGACACAGCAGCAGACTGGCAAAGCTTCTTGCTGTGGAAGTGAAGACATCACTTCAAACCTTGCCCCAGGAGGTACCAGTGGTACCATGAGCCTGGCCCATACAGAGGCAGCCACGTGGATGTTTGAGGCATGAATCAAAGGCAGCTGGACACCCAGCTCCCCCTGCTCACCTCTATAGTCAGTGCCAGGATTTGGGTGTCAGCTGGATGGGCTGAGCTGGTCCTCCTGGACTCTTGGACTTACATGGGAGTTGGAAGGTTGTGTTTAGAATATGCAAGGAACATTCCTTTGAGAACACAGAAATGCCTGGAGCATACAGGAATATTGCTGTAGTGCTGGGCAACCACTACAGACATCCACTGGAGCTGTACCCTCATCTCATAGAGATCTGTGCAGCCCCACTGAAGCTTACCAGATTTGAATTTAAGCCCAGAGAAGGACACTCTTTCACATGGAAACTCCAGGTTTATGCAGGCACAAATGGACAATACAGAAATTTCCCAGTTCACATTAGATGCAGATGTCCAGCTCTGGGGATTCCAAAACACCAGAGAAAAACCAAGATGAAAGCAAACCAAATGCAAGCTGCACTTTATTGAAACAGGAAACCACAAGGGGCTCCATGTTCAATGGGAAGCCCAAACTTTGGGGTTCTGTTTTTGAACAATAACCCCACCAGGCTAGTGGAGCCCTCCTCAAGGGTGGAAGGGACTGAGGACCAAAACCAAGCTCACATTGGGCAGCACCACAGGCAGATCCTCTGCACATTGAAGACCAGTTCCTCTGGAGCTGCTCTCTCCCATTTTCTCCCATTGAAGTAATTCCCTACACATACATTATACATGCTGTCACTGTTCCTTGGAGTAGGACTCCCTGCAAAACTCAGTGACCTCTGAGGCTCAGGCCTGGGGACCTGGGTTTCCTGGACATGACCATCACCACAAAGACTGTTTTTGATCAGAAATACCAGCCAGGACCTGAGGAACTTTCATGAAAAATACTTCTGTGCACCTTCCCTAAGAGAAAATAAACAAAAAAACCCCAAACCATCACTGTCCTGATGGGTCAGGATGCAGAAAAATCTTCTACTTGTTGTGTGAGAGAATAAATACCAGGATCAGACTTCTTCATGCCAGTAGAGTTCCCCTGGGTGAGACTCATCAGGGCAGCTCCAGCAACTCCATCCCTGGGGGGTGCTACACAGCCCTTCCAGCTCCTGTTAACTGCACTAGCAGACTGAGTTTATGGCCCTTTTGCACTAGCCCAAAAAGCCCAAAGCAGCTGGGAATTACCAGGCACAGCCACAAGACTGAAAACCAGTGCTGAAAAACAAACAACACCCAAACCAAGAATCACAAGGCAACCTTGAGCTTCTTTTTGGAAATATTCAAGCAGGATGTCTTGCTGAGCTGACACATCTGGTTTCCAGAAGGACTTCAGCTGGGAGCTGTGCTGGACTAAAACTTTTCAGGATGCCACGAGAAGTGGGAAATGAGGAGCCTGGGACAATCTTTCAGCAAGATGAGGAGATGGAGCTAGAGAGCCCCAAGGGGACAATTCCCAGAGCTATCCCTGCTCAGCAGGGACTTGGACATAACTTGAAGCAAAGTCCTCTATTCCCTGCATGCACCAAGTACAGTGGGAGGGTGATGTGAAGGCTGTGTTTAACTCATTTACTTCCCCTAATCCATCACTAAGAAGCCCATTTTTTGGCAACTCAGAAGGGCAGACCTGTACCAAGCATGGGTGTGACTGACTTATTGATGGCCCTGGTCCAACTAAAGAGGTCAAGCACATGCTTACCCCATCCCTTCACTGCCCATCCTTGAATTCACTCTGAAGCAAGCCTGTGGTGGGCTCTGAGCCCATGCTTGGGCTGGGGCAGGGATGTCTCAGCAGCAGAGCAGGCAGGAGCATGCCTGTGCTTAGTCAGTTTAAAACCTCCCAAAGCATCCAACCCAGCTACAGAGAGGAGAGGAGCTCCTGAGATGTACACAGAGCTCATTCCTAGCGTATTTCACCTTCCAGTATAGGCAGGAAGCAGGATCCAAATTTTCAATAGGACAAAAAAAAATCTCTTCTTTCCCTTGCTACACAGAGCGTGGCTTAGGAGCACCAACCAGGTGGAAAAACCAGCTGGTACTTGCACCAATACAGCCCACCCTGCACACTTCCCATTCAAAGAGCATCCCTTCTGCAAAAAGGGGAGAGTCTCTTGCTCTGTAATTGCTCTCTTGCTTTGTAATTTGTCTCTTGCTTACCTAACAAAAAGATCATAAATCACAGCTGCTTTCCAGGTCTTCGTTATTGTCCAAGCAGCACTAACAAAGGCAAACTCAGCACGGACCCAGGGGACCTGGAAACACCCAGCCAGCCCCAAAATAGGAGCAGCTTGGGGGCACACAGCTGGAGCAGGGCCGGCCCCCTCCCGGCACTCTGCTCTCCGGGCAGCGCTGCCAGCGGTGGGTCAGGAGGTGCATTCCTGAGACAAAAATACTCTGAGAAAAAACCACCCAGAGGCAGCACCAGGCCCCTGCAGAAGCTGCTGGAGCTGCACTGGCCCTGTTCATCTCCAGCATGGTATCAGGAGCCAGGGAGCCCTGGGAACAGGGCTGCTTCTCAGGACATCCCTGCAGAGTGCCTGGCACCGCCTGCAGCCCGAACGGGACGATGCTGCAGTGCCAAGAAATCGTGCTGAGATCCTGGCTGCATCAGGAGGAAGGGAGATGTGCAGCAGCACTCATTCAAAAAAGTAAAAAGCACACCTAAAAAGGGGCTAAAATCAGCACAAACCCCAACAGCAATCAGCTTGTTGCCATAGGAACAGGTTCAGTGTTATGGCAGCCAGACAAGTGGGTCCTGTAGGCCGGTGTCCTTCTGGTAAACTTGGGAAAATCATCAGCTTTTAATTACAAATCTGGGAGAACATCAGATATTAGTGTTTGTACTGCCACGTTACAGCTTGGCTCTGGTTAAGGCTTCCCTTGGCTCCCAAGGTGCTGGAAGACAAACATGTATTTTCTTTTCATTTCAAGACAGCTGAAAGCCACGGCCTAAGCAATGATGAGAACTGTATGTGATTAGGAATAAATGAATAAAACATTCTTAAACAAACAAACAGAAATCCCCTGGACTCAAATCACCAACCAGGACCCTGAGGAGCCAGAGAAATGCAGCAGTGGTGGAAACCACTGGGCCAGCAAGCCTGAATCAATACCTGGTGCTCCCCAGCAGAGAGGATTCACAGGCAGCACCTGTGAAACAGGCAGCAGGGCACAGGGTCTGCATTTTGGGGTCTGGCACAGAACCTTCTGGGTCACAGCACAGTGTGCAGGTTGATTTCCCAGTCACAAGGCACGATGCAGAGTGGCTGCTTTGAGCTCAGGCAGATTTAGGTGACACCCATTCAGCCAGCCCTTTTCAGCAGCGAGGTTAACAGCAGGATCCTTTGGCCTGAGCAGCACATCCCACAGTCACACTCACAGCACGTGAAGGAGCCCTTTCTTTATTCACCTCCCATTTCCTGCCCATTTGTCTCAGCAGCAAACTCTCTGTTCTCATAGTGTGTGTGGGATCTATGGAGAGGGAAGGAGCAATCCCTCCCCTCCACTCTCTCTACTTCTCCAACACACAGTATCAGGATCATGAACTGTTTCACCCTGCTCCTTCCAGGAAGGGGGAAGAGTTGCAAACACAGTCCTTCTGTTGAAAATCAGCTTTTCCAGAGAAAGCATGGACAGAATTAACAGCACCCTCAAGCAAGGCTGGACATGCAGTTTGCACAAAAATATAAAAAAAAAAAAATCAATCCAACTGTGCAGGGGGAACTGCCTCCCCTGGGTAAATGGCATCCCCAGGCAACTTTGCCCATTAAGAGGAGATCAGCTGCCACAGCAGGTGGAAGAAGGAGAGATCCAGCACAATAAAGCAAAACCTCCCTGCTCTGATTTTGTTATTGAGGGGATGGAAGGGAATGTGAGGAGGCTGAAAAACAACCACTTTAACCCTGAGCACTGACCAGGCTGGGCTCAGCCCCCCTGTGCCACAGCACAGATCACTCCACTCCAAAGTGCCCCCAGGAGCAGCCCTGGTGCTGTCTCTTGCTTGCCCTTAAGCAAGTGAGATCAGAGCCACCTTGCTGCAGGCTGTAGCCAAGGCAAGGACCAGCCAGAAAGGCCAGAGCTGCACAGGCATCCTCCACCAGCACCTTGGGTGCTGCAGGGTGAGTGCAACCAGCCAGCTCAGTTGTGGGCATCACAAATCTTCAAAGCTCTTGCCCCATGCTTCTGTTTCTGCCCTGATCTCACCTGTGAGGTTTTGCAAAGAAAGAGGAAGCAGATTAGCCCAGCAGTTTGACTCCTCATCGATGGCTTCCTTGAGCCAGCTCCTGCCAACACCTCAGAGCCAGCTCCTGCTGATGTGGGTCAGTAACAGAGCCTGAGGACAGGCACAGGGTGTGGGGCAACCCAGCGTGGCTGGCCAAGATCTTGCAAGTGCTGGCCTCTCCCCGTGGGCCCTGCAGAGCTCCAGCCCTTTGATTTATAAATACACTCAGTGCCAGATGACTCAGCCCTGCTTCCCCCCAGGATTTACAGCCAGGACACGGGCAGCGGTACAGGGGAAGGTGCAGGGAGTGGTTTTGCACCATGTGAAAACAATGTCATTGTTTTGCTGGGCACACTCACACCCTCCAGCAGGAATGCTCCAGCTGGAGAAGAGAAGCTGAGCACAGACCATCCTCCACAAGGCCCTTGCAAGGTGCACAGAGCCACAGCAGACACGTGGGTCCTGCCTGGCCAGGCCCTTCAGCAGCTTTCCACCAACACAGCTGTGGGTGTCAAAGGCACTGACTCAACATACTGTGATTTAAAACAAAACTAATCTCTTCAGTTCAATAAAAAAGAATCATCCTGAAGATTTACTTTCCCTCTCCTCCTGAAAAAAAATCAGATTACCAGGCTCTTGGCTAAGATCTGCTTTGCTGGAGGGATGGAAACCTTGACAGTGGTCACACTTAAGGAGTAACAGATGCTCCCTTCCAGCAGAAGTCCTTCCCTCCCAGCTGAACTCCAGTGTGCCAGACACTCTGGTGAGGAGACCCCAGGGACACTTCCAGACCTACAGAAGCAGGGGGCAGCCAAGGAGGATGGACATGGCAAAGGCTGTGCTTGGCTGGACTGGAGCTGACCTGGCCAGCAGCTCTGCCCACATCACCACAGCTGACAGGGGTGGGAGCTCACCTTCCTTCACGGCACAGGAATGGAAAACAGCAGCTTGGGAGGGCCTGGGAAGTGGCTGACCTGCCTAGGGAGACTTCATGCTGAACCAGCCAAATAAATAAATAGAGTGATTTTCCCCCAGCCAAGCAGAACTGCTAACAAACCACCTTTCTGCATGACACATTTAGCAGTGCTTCAAGAAAACCAGGGAGGCAGTAAATCCATTAGCACAGAAAAGCCTCATCTTCCAGCCCTGACAGCACACTGTCAACACTCAGGATTTTCATCTGTAGAACAGCTTTAGAGCCACAAATTCACAGATACCTGCAGTGTTTCAAAAGCAGATGCAGCAGAATGGGATGGCTGTTGATCCATGCAGCTGTGCCATGTGTTACAGGAACACAGGCCCTGCTCCAAGGAGCTAAAACTCCCTGGGCTGACACAGATTTGCCACTATGCAGAAGCATTGTGGGATGGCTTGTGCCAGATTTGTTTAAAAATTCCTCCTGTGTTACTGAGGGTGCATCAAACACCAGCACGTGTTAGGACCGGGCTAATGTGTGCTCTCAGACTCATGCATGCTCCTGGGGCTGCTGGCCTGCTGCCATCAGGGCACACTGCTGGCTCCTGCTCATCTTAGTGCCCACCAAGAGGCTTTTGCAGAGGTGCATTCCAGCTGGTTGGCCCAGCATGTGATCCCTGGGGTTATCCCTCCTCGAGGGCAGGGCTTTGTCCTTCTTACTGGAACTACAGGAGATCCTGTTGGCTCATTCCTTCAGGCTAGTGTGGCCCTTCCTAACAGCAGCACAACCATCAGCCCTGCTCCTAGCTTGGTGTTATCTCCAAAACTGCCCCTTCAACCAGGTCATTAATGCAGGTGGAGAAGTGACTGGCTTCCAGCTGGATTTTCTGTCTCCAGTCACAATCCATTGAGCATGGCAGTTCAGCCAGTTTTTGCCTCACACCTCACCATCCACTTCTTGGGCTTGTACTTCACCAGTCTGCCTAGGAGGATGCTACAAGAGAGTGTTGAAATAAAGTCAACAAACACCCACTGCTCTCTCTCCATTTACCAAGCTTGTTGTTAGAGTTTTACACACACCAAGACTGTGACATGATAAGGTGCAATAAATAAAGCAAACATTTTCCCAAGCTGTGTACTCATCACAACCCAGACATATATAGTAAGGTGTGTTTGGGATTATTTTATAGAGTGAGCAACATTGTGTGTCTGTGGGTTGTTTGTATTTCTGCTTCAAGGATGAAAATACAGAGATAAGAATACCCCTATATCATCAGACAGACAGAATCTGGTTCCCTCACCTGTATTTCTAGATGCTGCCTTAAGCCAAACAACAGATGCAGTAGATAGACACCGTGAAGGCTCATTTTAATCAGCATTCACCTGCATTCAGTTTACAGCAGAAACACTGGCACTGGGTCAAGTTACATCACATCATTCTGGCAGCATTTGAACGCCTCCCACTAATGCATCAGACTTTCTCTCTTGGCCTTCCTTTTCATGGGGTTAGAAGAACATCTTGTTCAGAAGATTTGTATAGTGTATACAAAAATCATACAAACAGGTTGATGCTTCTTTGTTAAAGCCTTGGTCTCTTGGCCTCTTGCCTGAGCTCCATCCCAAGAGAACAATTCACTCCACATTAAAGAGGCCTTGATCTGAGTTTCACCGATGGACAGGGCTGCTACAAGCAGACTGATCTATTCCAACCAGAGGAAGGAAGTCAGCTTGGAGAGCTCTTGCTAGACTGACAGCCCCCACTAAAATCTTTATCCCACTGTGAGAGTCACACACGAGCAGCTCCTGGAGACAAGCAAGAGCAGCCTTGGACTTTCTGCCCTGATGTGCACACAGGACTCACCAAATGGCTCAACACAGCTCACATGGCCTCCAACCACTCCCCCCAGGCAAGGGCCCCTTCCACACACCCTGAAGGCAGGAGCTCAGCTAGAACACAAACCATAATCCTTTTTCTTCTTCAGCCCCAATATTTAGCCAGTTCTTTACCTGTCTGCTAGCCCACCCACCCAGCCCATCCCCTTGGACCATAACATCCCAGTCTGGGCACACATCTGAGCTGGACAAGACCCTCCCCATGGCTGAGTACCCCACTGCATCCCAAGCCAGGAAATATCCAGTTTTCCATCCAGACACAGGCTTTAAGACTGGGGAACACCTATTTCTTTTCTATTTACAGCTAACAAAATCTTTGCTTTACAGCAGTCAAAATACTTCATATAAACTTTTCTCCATGTTGTGGGAAGGAAGAGAGCTGAAAAAAAGCAAATCAGAATAGTTTACTCAGGAAAACACAGAAATTGCATTTGCTAGCACAAAGTCTTTTTGACAGAGATCTTCTGTTTGTTTTTCCTGGTTTAACCCAGATTGACAGATCTAGGGCCTAGTTTCCTGGAAGGCAGTGAGAGAATTTTATCAATATTCTGAGAATTTGGTTGTCAGATGGAAATAACACAGATTATGTATACAATCACTCAAAAAGTGTAAGTTAAGAAGCAGTTTTTCAGGTTGAAAATTGTATTTCAAACACAGACATTAACATCATGAGGGCTTTGGAGGGCTCAGACAGCTCCAGCAATGAGCAGAGCATGAGAGGTCCTGTGCAAACAGGGACAGTAAATTCCCCAAAATGAGTTTGTTGGCAATGGCAGCACAATTCCCTTCTGATTTATTTCTACATTGAAAAAGACATTCACCAGCTTTCCAGCATTAAGACATTTTCACCCCTCAGTCCAAAAAGGGCTTAGAGCTACTTCTGCCCAGTTACTGTACATTTCCACAACAGTGTGGAGCCTTGGCAGGCTTCTCATCCAGCTGGTCAGCCTCAAATCCACCAAAATGTGAGCAATAAAATATTCTTCCTCCCAAATTTCTGAGCAGCTGTTTCTCAGGAAAGACACTGGCCACTTTCAATGCATCTGCAAAGCTGCTGGGTGGGATGTAGACACTATCACTTTAACCTTGCTCACAAAGCCAGGGGTGTCTTCACCTCTCTAATGTGATTTTAGGAGGGATTATTCCTTATCACAGAGGATATTTCTTGAGTTAAGATAATCAGACCTTCTAGAAATGCAAAAGAAATGTCTAAGGAAGTGTTTGCTCCCTTTGTGTGGTAGTCCCCTCTGTATCTTTTCAATAAATTCACTTTGGGAAACACCAAGGTTATTTCCATAAACCCATAAACCTTGCAAACAAGGGACCCCCAGAGCTACTGAGATCCATGTGCTAACTCTGCCCTCTTCCTTCTCCCTGCCTTTGGCTACACTGCTCCAGCCCCTCCTTGCACTTGCAGTGGTGTCCCCATGAGCTGCTGCTGAGCCACATCCATTCTCATTCAGGGGAAGATACATGCAGCAACAAAAGGATTTGGGTATTGTATTGTTTTGTGGGTGTTTTTTCCCCCATCAGGCTGGCCAGATGAATCAGCTCAGAGGGTGGTCTGACAGTCAGAGCCAGCACAGAGCAGGCAGCAGCAGAGCCTGGCTAGGGCAGAGCAGGTACTGCAGCTCCCCTTCCCAGGGCTTCACAAGTGTTCAGCAACTCAAGGTCCCCCACTCTGCTGACCCACTTAGAAACCTCACTGGCTCCAACCTGCCCTTCAGGCTCTCACTGGACTGGAAACTGTCAAGGTCAGACTTTCCCACCACTTTTTATCTCATTACTCTCCCTACCTCTGGCATCTCTCAATTGGAAACCACCCACACACCCAGCTCATGTGACAGCTCCATCCACTAACGTTTAACAGCTGACATTTCCCCCTGATCTGTGTATTCAGAGGCATGTTTTGTACACAGTAACACTCCAGAATATCAAACCTATTTCATGTGGGGAAAAGTCTCTCATGAAGCTCATTGCTTCCCAGCAGGTCTCTTCTAGTTAGCATGTGCCTGATGCTCCTCACTCAAACACACCTTCAGGGAGTGCCAGTGCAGTGTCCTGAGCACTGCCAGGCTCCAAGGCAGCCAGAGCACGCACTTCTCACTGAACCCTCACAGCCTCTGTCCTCCCATTATCCTCACTTACAAGCCAGACAAGAAAGCCATCAAAACCCAACCAACCAACCATCAAAAAATCCCCACCAAACCACCTCGCTCAGAACCTTCCCCAAACTTCCTCCAGGCTCTCAAACCAGCAGTGAGGATGCTTGGCTGGATTCTCAGGACCAGCAAAGTGCCCAACAGCCAGAAGGAGTGCTCCTGCTGAAGCCAGGCAGCTTTTCCAGGAGGGAGGCTCTTTGGCAGGGTGCACTCCTGTGCTGCCAAGCCCCTCACCCTGCCCAGAGCACACATGCACACCCAGGAGGATGCACTGCTGCCCCTCCTTCCCAGGGACACTGACACCAACTAGAGCAAGCTCCTGCCAAGGAGCAGGTTCTGCTGCTCCCTGCACAGCTGCCAGGCTAATGATGGCTTATTTTCAGGGACAAGCTCCAAGCTCAGCTGCTGCTGCTGCTTCTGCCAAGCCCTGTCACAACAGAACATCAAGCACAGGACCCTGCCAGGTGCTTTGGCTGCTTGCCCTCCTCCAGGAGCTCCTCTTCTGCTCTGCATCCCTTCCCACCACATGCTGTGTCTCACAGGACCACAGTCATGCATAGGAAGGTCAGGAGGGTCTTTGGGCACCTTTGCAATGCTGTTGGTGTCCAACACTTCTGGAGTGCCCTGTCCTGGGCACAGGGGACACCCCTCCCTGCCCCTTCCAGTCCAGCTGGGGGTTTGGGCCCCTACCTGGGCAGGGCCTTTCCAAGGCTGTCAGGCCACTGTGGCCCAGACTGGAGGGACACACAGCTAACCTGCAGTGCAAAAGGTTCAGACAGATGGAAAAAAAATAAAAGGGGTAAGTTTCACCCTGAACAGCCAGTATGAGGTACATGGGCATCTCAGGCTCTCACTGTTTGCCACCTCATATAGATACTCTACCTTCAGACCCCACATAAGTTTCAGGTTAGTGGAAAGCTTATTTACTTCTGCTGGGCTTGGATCAGGCCCCTCCTGGGTAAAAAACCCAACAGCTAATGGGCATGCCACATACATGGAGCTTCCACTCCTATTAGCAGGCCTCTCTGGGACAACACAATTTTCCACCCATGCATTAAGCCAGTCCAATACTGACATCAGCTCATTTCCATTGATCCTGATTACATAATAGTGACTTAATTCTCCACAGAATTGAATTTTCCATATGTTTGGATCTTTTGCAGTCGCTACATAACTTCCTTGTTCCCTGCTGAATTTATAATTTATTATCTCTTTGTCCTATGCTTAAAGAGTATGGCCTTTGCTGCAAGCAGAAAGTCCTACAGATTTTTGGGTTTTTTGTTTCCTGATGTGTTTATCACATCCATTTCCTTCTGTCTAAGAGACCTCCATGACCTTACTGCAGGATGGACACCCCTATAGCTCAAAGGATTTCCCCCAACTCTGGAGTGAAGTTACATTCTGTTACAACATGCATTAACAGCAGGTAACAACCATCATGGCACCCAAGTCTTTAGGTACATTTACTGTTATCTATAATTCATAAACATCGATTTTAGGAGATCTGAGTGTTGTCCAAAAACCCCAGGTGATTGTAAAGGTTACAGTTTTATGGCTGCAGATGAAAATTCTCACTGCATGTGTCCCACCCAACAGAGAGGAATCTCTGTAAAACTATCCTGGTTCCTCAGCAGCTTCTCTCAGAAAACACCCAGTAACACCTCTGGCTCAGCTGATTTCCTGGAGGACTGGAGCCCACATTCCCAGTCTCTTTGAGAACATACACATTTCCAGTGCTACTCACAAGAAAGTGTTTCTCCTTTAACACTCATGCAATGCCACGGGGTAAAGCCATTAATTTTCACAATCTTCTTTTACAGCTAAGGCAGTTCTGTGCATTCAAGACAGGAGTAAACTGGAACAAGGGAACATCAAAAACACATTTTAAACTATTCTATTGAAAACACTTGAATTCAGGGAAAAGATATAATCTAAAGGAAAGATCCCTGGGTTGAAAAAGCTTTTTCTGTGGCAGGAGAACCACTGCCCACAGTAAGACTTTTAAAATATAAAATTAACCATCTGCTCCTTCATAGAAAGGAACTCCTTCTGCCTCTGCAGGCCTTTGAAAATGGGTGTTAGTTCCTGGAAATGCATCAGCAAAACAAATCATCATAATGGTATGTGCAAAGGGAAGTTGGAGAGGAAGAGAAGGATGTGATGACATCTGGGAGCTCTCAGCCCTCTCCACTGCAGGATGGACAGCAGGTGCCACCTCCCTCCCACACAGCCCAGCATGAAAGCACCTGTGACTCTGCTCCTTTCTCCTGAAGGAAGGAGCACAATCCTTCTGTTCCACACCTGCCAGAGGTCAGTCCCCCAGCTGCTCACCCTGCCAGAGGCTGGTGGGGCTGCCCTGGAGCTGCAGGGAGCAGAGAGCTCTCCTGCCATGGGCAGTCCCTGGTGCCTGCCTAAGCTCAGCCACTGCCTGGCCAGCACCTTGCTGCCCTCCAGCCTCACCCTCAACACTTTCTGTTCTCAAGCCTGGAGCTTCTGACCCCTCTCCAAGCACAACCTCTGCTCTCACTCTCACACCAGCCTGACAAATTCCATGCTGACATCCCAGTGGGACAGCCACTGCCTGCTGAGTGCAGGTGGCTCTGACCCAGAGCCAGGACAGCTCTGATCTGGTGACAGCAGGGAATGTGGGTAGCTGCATCCTCAGCACATCTCCTGATACAGACACACTGTCTCCAGCTCTCACAGCACAGCACTGGCTGCTCTTTGGCAGCAGTGAAAATGGCTTTTTGTTTGCCATGCCAAGCAAGGAAATTATCTGATTCTCCCATTATATACATCCAGTCTGAGTAATCTGATGCCCTTACACATCACACCCATAAGAACAACAGGACCTTCCAGACCATGGAATAATCCTTAGGAGAATTGAGGCAAGTCACCTCACTGGGAATATTTTGCATTTA